>NC_136464.1:26325176-26925176 GCF_902686455.1 Sciurus vulgaris
AACACAAGCAAAGGCTGGTTTTCCCAAAGTCAGGACACATAATATTCTTAGCAGACTTGCATTTTTCCTAGGTATATCATTGTACAAAGTTAACAAGCAGATTTCTGCAAAGACTGGCCATGATCATCCCACCCTCACCCATCAACTATCCTCACTTTTTCCACATTCCCCTCCAGTCTGTGCACATGTATATTTTTACGAGTCTACCATCCTTGCAAATAACCAGTGTAAGTTTTCCCATATTGCTACATGGTCTTCAAAATTATCATTAAATGGCTTCAATTAGTTGCATCTATAATTTTCTTAAGTCTTTCACCTCCATGCCCTGTCTTGAGCAAGGAACATAAAAAGCCAACATAGCTCTTTTTTTCTCTTAAATCACTAAATTAAGATTTCCAGGGAAAAAATTACTAAACCAAAGGGTAAGACATTTTATGACATCTGGTTACCTTCCAAAAGTATTACAAATTTACACTAGTGTTATAAGCAACACAAACTTGCTATATTAGACATTACCAATTTTTGTACTTTTATTCTTTTAGTCTTAAAACTATGGTTATTCAAGGGCTTTCAAACTCCATGAGTGCTTGCTTTATGCCTTTTAACCTTTGTTCTCTTTTTTAGCCACCTATAGCTAAAAAGAATGAAGAATTATTTTACACTCTGTAAAATTAGTCTAAGAAAGGCAGAATATATACTGTTCTGTTTTCCTTAAATGTCTATATGCACTTGGCCTTCCTGTCAAGTAACAACAACTGCTCAAAAAATAAGAGGGTAGAATTCAATCACAATAAAAAAAGAAAGAAAAGACAACAATGCGCCACTTTGGGGGCTGGGAGTGGGCTCAGTGGTAAAGCACTCGCCTCGTGTGAGCAAGGCCCTCCCTGGATTCAGTCCCCAGCACTGGAGTTATTGAGGCACTTTTAAGATTTCAACATCAATAACAACTGTGAACAAATGTGCCCAAGGTGTCTCTCCTGACTATTGATCTCTGATCTAGAGAAAGATCAATAACTATTGCTACAGTTCAAACATGTCCCCTCGAAAATTCACATTGAAATGTGATCCCACTGCTGAGTATTAAGTTGGAGCCCTTCGGGGAAGTGACTGAGTCATGAGGGTACCCTCATCAACAGATTAGTGCCTTACCACAAGCTGGAGGGAACTAGTCTAAGGCCTTTTTTTGCCCTTCTACTCTTTCGCCACGTGAAAACAAAGCAAAAAACCCCTTCCAGACACCAAATACTGGTAACTCTATCTTGGACTTTCCAGAACTATGAGAAATAAACTTTTATTATTTACAATTACCCAGTTTGTGGTATTTTGTTACAGTAGCATAAACAGATTAAGACAACCATCATGAATCTATAGAAAGAACTGTTATAATAAAAATAATGGCCAATGAAGCTCTAAATAGCAGGTACTCTTAGAAGCATTCATTACCACATTCATTCTTACTACCTACTGTAAAAGTCAGAAAATATCCTCCTTTTACTATGAAAGAAACCCTGAGGCTTAAAGAGGGTAGGTTACTTATCCAAAGCAGATCCAGAAAGAGCATGTAAGCTGGCTGTACATTCCCCAGAGCTATAAAAAAATAAATAAATAAATAAACATTCCCAAGACCCTGTCTCAAAATAAAAATTTGTAAAAAGGGCTAGGGATGTAATGCAGGGGTACAGCACCCCTGGGTTCAATTCCCAGTACCACGGGGGGGCGGGGGGAAGTAAAAAAGAAAAGGAGGAGGAGGAAGAGAAAGAAAGGAAAGAGAGAGAGGAAGGGAAACATTTCCACTTAGGTCTGACAGCAAGGAGGGCTAGTATGAAGACACGCTACAGCAGTACTGATGATCAATGGCAGCACTAGCGTAAAATAAGGGAGGGCTTTAGCACCCCGCTGGCCATCAACACCTCCTCTAGCCTAATGCATATACGAGCTAAGAAGGCTACTTGCTGTTAGTCCCTAACGCCCCCTTCCAAAGCCTGCCACCCCATTTACCTCCGTACAGATATTCTAGAATTGCCAATGTATGTGATACCAAAAGAAAGAACTTCCTACTGCCTCTCCTTTTCAGTGCTGGTAGGATTTGGGATTTCTTGTTTGTGTGTTCTAAGAAAAAGAAGTTGAAATGGTAAGACTAAGATAAGTTGCATTCAATTCTAGCAATCCCTTTTCATGTATTTAAGTTTAATAAGTATTCTTTATATAGCAAGCCTATCTTACTGGAATTGAAATTATTACCAATGATACACACACACACACACACACACCACACACATATATATTTTGGAGGAAAGGGCCCCTTTGAGACAACTTTATATACAACTCTAGTAAAATCTAATCAAAATCCAGAGGTTTGTTCTTAAAAGTTTAAGTATTTCAAGAGCAAATAAAACCATAAAATAGGGTGGCTCGGTGTATTATGTGGGTTTGGTTAATGATTTTTTTATTGTGTTTCGATTTGCTAATCTTTAAAATTAACTGGCCCCATACAAGAGTTTGGAATGTTTCAGAATTTAAATAATTCTGAGGCCCTGTGGGAAGAGGGGCAGGTTGTATGTAATCCCCATAAAACCTGAGAGCAAAAGCTGACCAAGGTCCTTTTCCTGCTTTGTCCATATCATATGAAGGTAGAGTCACTTTTCAACTCTTATCTCTCCTGACCTACAGGTCTGGGTTCAGCTTCAGAAACTATTCATATGCTAACCTCTAAAAATCAAACATGAGTTCCTTTCAGAATTTAGCTTATATTACAAAAAACTAGGGAGAACAGATGCATTGATGGTTCACAGGATTCAAATGCACTGGTGAGCAAGGGTCAGGCCAGACAAGCCCTGTCTACCCCTGAGCTACACCCCAACCCTGACGAGCATCTCAATGGAAATTTTACAGACCTGTTCTGTGAACAGAAATGAAGAGTCAAGGAAGTTTCACCCAAATCCAGTCTTTGGGGTACTCTTAAGAACAAACAACTAAGAAGAAAATACATCATTAAATCAAAAAGAATGTCTTGAAAAACAAGTTAAACCAAAAGAAATCCCTTCTACCTAACCTCCTGAGGCTTTGAACAATCCAGAGAGCAATACCCACTTCCTAAAATATCTTCCTACTCTGACCAGAGCAAAACTAAAAACTTGGTTACTAAGCTAAAATAAAATGAGCTCACACAATCAGACATATTTTCTATGTAACAAAATGCCTGTCAAAAAGTGCTCGAATCCAAGATACCTAAAATACTGCCATCAAAATCACAAGACAAGTAAGAATCAATGACAAACCTGATAATTTGTTTTTGTTTTTCAACAGTGCGGCTAACCTTTAACTGCGAATAACTTGGGACCAGAAGGCTGACCTACTGGAGTGGAAAGAACTCCAATCTAGAAATCAAGAACATGGATTCTGTCCAGCTGATGCTACTAGGTAGGTAGGTGACCCCAAGCGTCTCGCCTTATCTTCTCTCCCTCTCAGGGTTTACTTTCCTTGTTTAAGAGGTTGAAAGGACCAGCAGTTCCCACAGTCACCTACCCATAAGAATAATGTCAGGGTAATTTAACCTATTCCAAGTCCTCTTCCTGTTCAGGAGTCTCTGAGTGAAGCTGAGGACCTTACTCTTAATAAGTGACCCAAGTAAATCTTATCATCTGGTAAAACACTGGCAAACACTGAACTAGAAGATCCTCAAGCAGCCTGCCTTCCAGCTCTGATTCTTTACTATTTGGATATTTCAAAACAATCTTCTAAAACCACACATAAATTAAAAAGTTTAATGTATGTAATTGCATGCCAAAAAAAAAAAATCATAAAAATAAACAGATTCACTTCCCATGATACCATTCATACCTTTAAACATGAAAACATCCTCCTAGATTCTAGGCAAATGGAACACTTAATTTGGTGAGGGGAAAAATTTTTGTATTCATTTTACACTGTCAGCATATGAATACGGAACGACTTTGGTAATTACAGAGAGAATTGTATGTCTGATGTTATAAGTAGAAACAGTACAGTGCATTCTTGCTTTGAAGAACATTAGCTGGTGATCCCACCTGTTCCTAGCTAAGAAATAGCCAGAAAAGAGCCTGGCTAAGTCCCTAGCAGCTGTAAACAGCATGCCCTGCAATACTGGAATGCAATTGTTACAAAGCTAAAAGAAAAACAATGAAACAATAACTGGTTACTAATTCTTCAAAGTCACCTCAGTGTAGACAACTGAGTGGTTAAAGAGTCCACAGTCCTTTGTTAGGAAAATTATGTCAGGTAAACGGGGTGTCCAGCACAGTTTCCACACACAAAATAAGCAGTGTTTAATTGAGTTTTTCTTTCCTCTGCGCTATTTTGCTTTAGACAGTTTTTCTAAAATCTCATAATCCTCCAGTGGGATTTACTGAGTTTATTTTCTTATTTAGATTTGTAAGTAACTACAAAACTAACAAATGAAAAAGAGAAAGATTGATTGCAAGGAGCTTAGAGGGGCGGAGTAATGAAGGAAGCTCATTAGCAACCAATTATTACATGGTAGCTACAAGAAATGTCAATAAAATCAAGATTAAACCAGAAAACTGAGTTTGACAAATTACTCCGTGACCCTTGCAACAGAAACAGATAAGAAACCAAGAGAAACATTGTTACATAAGTTAGCTATTGGAAAAACAGTTGTAGAGCCACCTATTAAAGTATCACACTGGTGCAGTACAATGTTACTGTAATTTTTTCAAAATGAAGCTTGAGGCTCGATTTGCAAATGTTATGAGTAGAATTCTTTGGATTTAAGGTCACAGGCCAAAAAACTGATTAGCTTCAAGGACAAAACTGGGGACTATAACCATTATGTGCAACATCACAGAAGCACTGGGTTTAAAAGCCATATGTGTATTCAAATACTTTTATGTGTCTATTGCCCAACAGGGTTCTATGGCAATGTTGACAAAAGACCAAACCTCGCACTCAGTAAAATAAAAATGTAAAATCATAATTAAGAAGACTAGTGGAATAGAAAGTTTAAGAAAGCTGCACATACAGTTTAGTGACAGAGTGCTTGCCTAACATGTGAGGTCTTGAGTTCAAACCCCAGCAGTGCAAAGAGATCAAGTTCTGCTGTCACACAGACATGAGTTAAAATCAACAAATTACTGTGTGACCTTTAACAAATCATTCAATCTAAATCTCAATTTCCTCATTTGTAAAATGGGGATAATGCTTCATTTGGCCAGGTACATAATCATCATCATCTTCAAGATCAAACTGTACAATTAGCATAATTACTATCTTACAATCTCAAGTAAAGCTAAGAGTTTCCTAGTAGCAAGGTTAAAAAAAAAAGTTTTAATTATTAGAAAGACTCATATACACTTATATGAAGGTAGTTTTTCTTTCCACTTTACAGAACCTTCTATTTTCCCCTCCTTAGCAAAGAATAACTCATACTTAATTCTAAACAACTATGTGCATACTATAAAGCCTTCTCAGGAAGTTTTCTTCTTCTTAGGCAGTTTTCAATGAGATCTGGATTGGTGATCTACCCAATTCAGGGTCATGCTTTGGTAGTCTTAGAGGTGTTTATTTTGTCATGTTTTTTTGGAGATTTTAGGGGAAAAGGGAAGGATAGAAGGGAAAGTCTTAAAAACCATCACACACACTGTTAACACATAAACAGAAGGTTGACAGTTAAAATTACATCATGATTGGGTTAGAAAATGAAAAACAAAGTCAGATGAAATGTTTTAACTCACTTTAAAAAGAACTCATGCCAGGCATAGTGGCGCATGCTTGTAATGCTAGCGGCTCGGGAGGCTGAGACAGGAGGACTGCGAGTTCAAAGCCAGCCTCAGCAATGGCAAGGTGCTAAGCAACTCAGTGAGACCCTGTCTCTAAATAAAATACAAAATCGGGCTGGGGATGTGGCTCAGTGGTTGAGTGCCCGAGTTCAATCCCCAGTACAAACAAACAAAAAAAAAAAAGAACTCATGGAACTGATAGTAAGGTGAAAGTGCCAAATTAATAAAAATAAATACAAGAAAGAGAAAGTAAAAAATAAATTATTTTCACCCATTCCATCCTTTGACGATCATGGCTTAAGTTTGTAATCAACTGTCTTTGTCTGCCCTTCCAAATACACGCTGGCTTGAATGTACCTTTAACTTGCACTATCTTCTTAACCACATACTGTACATTATTTTGCATATGACCAAAAATAAAATCTTATGCATTATTATTTTTCTAGAATTCAAGGAAACATATTAGTAACTCAAGCATTTAAAAAGGTGTTTCAAAAGATATTATAGGAGGTGATTCTGGAGGAAAAAAATCCTTCATGAAAATAAATTGGTCATGAAATGTGTTCAAGGACAACCAAAAACAAACTTCAAAATCATACAAATTTTAAAACCGAGTAAGATTCATAAGCTTTGAGGTGAATGACTAAATTCCCCAAGAAACAAGATACCAAAGTGAAGAAAAGGCTCCAGCAGGAGTACAAACTAGTATTAATCGATCCATAATTTGATGTGCAAAAATTCTGAAAAAAAATGTTATCAATATCAATATTGGGAAATTTAACCATTGAATTTCAAAGGCATTTTCAATATTTCAAGACATCTTTCTGAGTTACAGATTATACTGCAGAATAAAGGAAGACACTGGTTAGATGCTCTAATTAACTTAGCAGCAAAAGAATAATGACACTCTCAAAAGAAGCTCTGTCACTAGAGATACTGGACATTTTCTTTTTACTATTTAAGCATCCAGAAGAATCTCAGCCTGCTTTTAAATGCAAATTACCAAGCTCTGAAGCACATTCTGCTCTATTTTTTTTTTTTTTAATATGAAAATTACTGCACTGTGGTCCTGTTTTAGAGAGGACACCATTCTGCCAGGAAAAGGAACTCTGTATGTTCACACACTCTCCACATTCAAATAACATTTGGATAATGTGTTGTGGATATACATCTAATGAGCTGTCACCTGGAACACATGGCCTTTTTCAAGGGAGAGGTCACTATTAGTAATCAAAATTCTATTTGAAAAGAAAAGCCTAATTTTGAGGACCTATCAGGTCGTGAAAGGTTACAGGCACATTTCAAAAAATGCACAAGAACTAGCATTACAGCAATTTAAAAACTCAGCATCCCTTGGTTTTCAAGTAACATTATTTGCGGGAAACTCTCAGAATTTCAATAATGATAGTATGAGTTGCTATTTACCTACTCATGATGTGGTAAAACAAACAATATCACAATGCAAGAAATGATGTACTGTACATACACGAGTACTACACCTTTCTCTTCCTGTTAAACACCCTGAAACAGGAAGAATTTACTTGGATGTACACTTCAGTTTCATGCACTAGGTGACTGAAGTTAAAAAAAAAAACAAAACTTTTAAACTGGACAGAGGCAAGAACTGAACTATTATAAATAAAGGAATTCATCTACTGTCAAAGGTTCAAGCTTTCTTCCAAAACCTAAAATGAATTTTAGGAAATTTCATTTGTTGTCAGGTAGGTGGAAACAAATAGTGAAAACAGCTAGACTGATATGGCCTCATAAAAAGGTTAACTTACCTCTAGTCTTTCCAAGTTATAGATTAATAACTAACTTTGGCTTTTTTCAAAACCATCCTTTATAAAGCGAAGGCAAGTTTACACCCAAAATGAATGTATTTTTCGGTGGTACTTGGTTTACCCCATCCTCCACCCTCCAAGCAGACCTCAATTTTCCCCACTGGTCATCAAAGACCAGGAACAGAAACTATAAAACATTCACTTCTAATCTTTGAAATAACGGTATGGATGTTTAAGGAGAAAAAGGATTGCACTGGGTTTAGAAAAGCTATTCAAATGTTTTCCAAATGCTGTAGTGTCAACCAAATCTGTAGTGTCAACCAAAGAGCATGACATCGTCCCCTACTTTCACCTACCCGCTCAGAATCCAGGCAAAGGAAGCATCCCCTTCAAGACCAGAGGTGGGGGGTGGGAGAGCAAGGGGGACGGCGGGAGAGGGGGTATCAGAAATTAGAAACCTACGTTTTGATAAAGGGGAAAAAGTAAGTCTTGTGCTTTTTAAAGAACCTACAAGCGCTTACTAGTTCAATCCGTCCCCAAATCCACGCCACCCTTTCAACTTTGCAATTAGGAGACAGCAGGAGAAATTCCGGTCAACTCGCCTTGGGGGGTTGGTCTGAGGCTAGAGGACTGAAGTAGGGAGGAGGATGGAGAGAGAAAGAGCAAGCCAATGAAAGATACCAAAATTTCCCACCTTTCTTAAATTCTTCCAGCATAGCGTCCAACTTGGTGTCATTGAAAACAAAGTGCAAGGGGTGGTTATAAAATTTGGTGATGGTTTTCAATGGAGTACAGTCATCTGGATCCACGAAGGCCAAATCTTTGACAAAGAGCAGGTCCACGATATTGGAGCGCTCTCCCTCAAATACAGGAATTCGAGTGTAGCCGCTCTCCATGATTTCCGACATGGTGTTGAAGTCCAGGATGGCCTCTCCGGTGATCATGAAGCAGTCCCGAAGGGGAGTCATCACGTCCTCCACTGTCTTGGTGCGGAGCTCCAGCGCTCCTTGGATAATGTTCAGCTCCTCCTTGACGAGGTCGTTGTAGGGGTCAGTAACCCGGAGCATCTCCAGCAGTTTTTCCCGGTTATAGACGGTACCTATCTCCTGGCCCAGGACGCAGTCCAGCAGTTTGCTAACCGGGTAAGAAGCGGGAAAGGTCATCATCATGAAAAACTTGGTGAGGAAGATGGTGTTGGCGCCTACTGCCAGGCCATGCCGGGAGCAGATGGCCTGGGGTACGATCTCCCCGAAGATGACGATGCCGATGGTGGAGACCACCACCGCCACGAGGCCTGAGCCGGCGATGTCGTCGAGTAGGATGGTGAGCGTGGTGTTGACCAGCACGTTGCCCAGCAGCAGCGAGCACAGCAGGTAGTTGCCCTGCCTGCGCACAGGCTCGATGCGTTTGGCGTAATTCTTCTCCTTCTCGGTGCCGCAGTTCTGCACGATGCGCAGCTCCATCGGGTCCAGGGCCATGAGACCCAGGTTGAGGCCGCTGAACATGCCGGACAGGCACAGCAGCAGCGAAATGAAGATCACCTGCAGCCAGAAGGGCAGCAGGAACTTCTTCTCCTCGCCCACGATCATCTTGGTGTCCTCGCCGTCGTGGTAAATCCAGGTGGTCTCGGCCCACGGAGGTGGGGGGAGCCCAGCAACCCCTGCGCCACCCTTGCCCCCGACGGTGCCACCCGCGGACCCCGGGCCGCCGGCGCCCAGGGCTGGCGTGGAAAGCGATGTGCACAGGTAATAGGACTTGCTCTTCTCCATCTTGCGCAGCGGTTTGATCTCGATCTCGATGATGCCCGATGTACGGCGGTTGAGAATGATGTGGGGCAAGATGATGATGTCTGAGGTGCGGATGCCGCAGCGCTGGGGGCCGCTGTCCGGCTCTGGCGGCACGGGGCCCCCCAGCCCGCGCTCGCCGGGGCTGTGGCGGCGCCGCTCGTGCTCGGTGAAGGCGATGCGGGACCAGGTCTCGTTGTTGATGTTCTGCCCGTACACCCGCAGCTTGACCCGGGTCCGCTCGCTCACCCGCAGCGCCCCCCCTTCCATGAACGACACGTCGTTCGTGTCCTCCAGCCGCAGCCCGATGATCACAGTCTCCTCGTTCTCGCCGGCCGCTGCGCAGCCGCCCGCGCCGCAGCAGCAGCTCAGCAGTAGCAACGACAACAGCCGGCCCGCCGCCGCCTGCAGGACCCCCCGGCCGCGGGCGCTGAGGCTGCGGCGCGCCGCCATCTTCCAAGTGGGCAGTGCGGCGACTGCCTGCCCGCCCGCCATCTTTACTTCGGGTTCACAAGCGCCACAGCCAATCATAGGGTGACTGCTTTAGCTGCGGCTTCATTCTTCCCACCCGGCGGCGCGAGCGCAAGCACCGGCCCCTGGGCAAGACTGCAATGGAGCGTCCGCACCCAGTGCTGAGCAGTCTGCCTCCCTGACTGACACTGACTCGGCCTCGACCAGCTAAGGAACCCCGAGGCTTGCGGGAGGAGGGAGGGGGAGAAAGGGGAGCGCCAGTCGCTCCCGCGAGAGGCAGGCCGGCCAGCCAATCCCAAGCGGGTGCCCGCCTTCCCAGCCAGGGGGCTGGAATGGGGGCGTGGTCGTGCGCTGTCCCGCGGACCAATGGCAAGGTAAATGGGCGGGGTGATGAGGGCCACTGTCCTCCTCAGCACGCCAAGTTTCCAACTGAAAGGCGCGTGACTCTTGTGTATGTGCGAGGAGAGGAGGCGTGGCCAGCCGGTACCGGAGAACCAGTCAAAGATGAAAACTGTAGGGAAGGAGGCGGGTCTTTCAGTCCGGCGGCCAATGGAAAGGAGCGGTCCGAGGGTGCGGCGCTCCCTGAGGGGGCTCGGTAGTAGATCCCAGTTCCTAGCTTGGAGCGGTTGGAATACTCCCCTGCGGAGCGAAGCCGCGGATTTTCCCTGTACCGCTTTTCGGGCTTCCCACCAGTTCTCAATACCGGTGCAGAAAGGACTCCGCCTTGAGAACTCAAGAAGCCAGCTAGAGACGACTTAGGCAGTACATAGCCTAAAAAGAAGCCAGGGCACTGGCCATACCCCTGCCTCACTACTCATTCGCCCCACTCAGTGGGGATAAGCGGCGGCAGAGTGGTCCCAGCACCGTTGCGGACCCGCTGTCGGTGCCTCTAGTTCTCTCTAGTGCCCGGGCGCCCTCTGCGGCTCACGGGCACGTGGCGCCACCTGCCGGTCTCAGGGCGCCTTGCAACACTTCCCAGGTATGCCGCATTCAAAGTCAAAAGGTGTTCAAGAGTTAAGGATGGGGAAATTACAGGGGCAGTTTCCTTTCTAGTCAAAGGAATCCCTGTGTAGTCTGGAAAAGTACTGTATAGAGTCCCTGGACTCCATCCCATAACTTACAAAACGTGAAGGGCCCAGAATCTGTTCTCTAAAAGGTACCGGGTAACTTTGGAGAATAGGAGGGAGTGGACATAAAAGTAGACCCATAAGTTATTCTTTTGTTTCCAAACTTATTTTTTCCTCCCTAATCCTAGTTTTGAACACAGGAACCTTGTGCTTTCTAGGCAAACACTCTAGCACTGAGCTACATCCCCAACCCCAAGAACTTATTCTTTTTTTTTTTTTTTTAAGTTATCAGTGGAATTTTTTTTTTTTTTTTTTTTTTTTTTTTTTTTTTTTTTTTTTTTTTGGTACTGAGGATTGAACCCAGTGCTTCACCCATGCTGGACAAGGGTTCTGCCACTGAGCTACAACCCCAGCCCCGCAAGAACTATTCTTATTTGCACCGACCAAACCCTGCTTAGTTCATAGGTCGCTCAGGAGAAATAATCTGGAGACTTATTTCTCCAGGACTCCCAAGTCCATTGCACTTGGAGGTGGTGATAGTTTCTTCTCTTCTGCAGACCTGTCAACTTTGTCAATACAGCAACCCATGATTTTGTTTAATTGGGTCTTGTCGCTCCCTTATTTGAAACCCTCCGCTGGCTCACTGTCTCATCACTGTAAAAGCCAAAGGACCTATAATCTCCTGCAGGCTCCATAGGCCCTGCCCCTCACCCTACCTCTCTGACTTCACTGGGCACTGCCCCAGCCAGGCTTTTCTCCTGGCCCTTTCCCAGTCACTCCAGGGACATCCCCCTGGGAGCCTTTGCACTTGCTGTTTGTTTCTTGTGCCTGGGACTCTTTTCCCCTAGATGTCAACATAACACTCCTTCAAGTGTTTGTGCAAAGGCCACCTGATTTTAAACTTGTAAAAAACATTCCCTGTACTCCATCTGGGTTTTATTTTTCTTCAAAGCAAAAATCACTAATATTCTATGAAATTGTTAATTTTGTTGATTATCTGTCTCCTCCCACTAGAACTTAAGCTTCCTTTGAGGGCAAGAATTTTGTCCGTTTTGCTTACTGCTGTATCTCTGAGGCCTAGAACAATGATAAATATTCAGAACAATATGTGGAAAATATTAAAGAAATGAAATAAATTTATTCTGATTATTTCAAATAATGTCCTGTCTCAAGTTCAACCTGTACTGTGCCTTTTATCCCATTCTGTGTGTGTGTGTGTGTGTGCGCGCGCGTGTGTGTATTTATTCATTTGGAGATTGAACATAGGTGTGCTCTACCACTGAACTACATCTCCTTTTTAAAAAATATTTTTAGTTGTAGATGGACACAATATCTTTATTTATTTTTATGTGGTGCTGAGGATCAAACCCAGTGCCTTACAAAAATGAGGCAAACGCTCCACTACTGAGCTACAACACCAGCCTGCTACAAGCCCTTTTTATTTCTTTAAGAATGGTCTCACCAGGTTACCAAGATTGGATTTGAACTTGCCATCCTCCTGCCTCAGCCTCCCAAGTAGCTGAAATTACGGGTATGTACCACTGTGCTTGGCCTCATACTGCTGTATTTGATAAATCAGTTCAGATGAAGAAAATTTGGTTCACAGACTTGGCATGCATTTATTAGAATGGCATTATGGAAATGTATTAGAAAGAACTGGGATTTTTAGAGATATCTGACCAAGGTTAAGGATAGACATGGACATTCTAAACCAGTTGATTGAAAATGGAAACATTTTAACTTTGTAAAGTGTCTATAAGTATGTTTAAGAGTGCTGAGAGGGAAGGAGATTAGGACTGTCACATGCTGAATGTCCACTTTTGGAGTAGGAGTGTGAGAAGCGGAGGAAGAAGAGCTTGCCAAATCTACAGACACTTCCTGTGCATTTCAGAGAAAGTGACAACAGTCAGGAAAGTGTGGCATTCAGCAATTTATAAGCAAGTTAGAAATGTAGGACCTCACAGCAAAAATGCCAGAAAGGAACCTGCCCAAACAATTTACAATATAAAATAAATCTCAAGTTCACAGGCGATTTCTCAGTGGTCCTTATCCTCAATGGTGGGTGTGGGGTTATATTCTTCATGTACACCTAAAACACACTGAGAAAGCTAGACACCTAAACCCAGTAAATTTTCCTTAGCAAGGAGGATTTTTCTTCAAGTTTAAAGACTTCCTAGCTCAAATGGCTGTCCTTTCTCTAGGGAGAGGCTGTCAGCACAGGCTTATGGTGACTTCTGGGGGCTTTCCAACCTGTCAGACAATAGGAACAGGGGACAAGGTCAATACCTGCTTCTGGAGATCTCTCCTGAAATGCGAAAATACAACAAAACCCCGCATTCTGACCACATTTCACTCTGATAAAGGGCTACGAAAGGTCTGAGATTGTTAAATAGTTGCTGCTGATTCTAATCCTAGTTTGGTTCTGACTTTGTCTGACCTTGAGCAAGTCATTTAGATACAGCCAGAACCTCCTTGTATATACCTTCCCTAACCAGACCCCTCCTGTTGTAATCCTTCACTGCATACCAACAGAAAAGGGTGACTTCAATTTTCTCATCTGCAGAAAAGAAACAACCAGACCTGCAAATTCTGGCATTAGGTCTGCTCTAAAAGTCTTTTGGAGTTTGATGCATTTGATTTCCTCAAACATTGCAAGTAAAACACTAAGTGACTCTCTGAGCATTTTGTTTCTCAACATAAAACTCTAAATTTATATGGAATCCCCTCCCAGTTGCCTAGTTTTAGAAAAGTATTCAAAGATTCAAAGTTTTTGCTGGTGACTCTTTTTTTTTTTTTTTTTTTTTTTTGGTACCAGTGATCAAACCTGGGGTCTTGCACATGCTAAGTACATGTGAGCTACACCCCCAGTCAATAATGGCATTCTAATTGCACCAGAACATAAGATCTTCAGAGAAAAACAACAGGAACTATAAAAATACTGGAGCTACCCACTATGCCCTAGAATCATGTCTGTTGGCCCCAGAGGGATTTCTCAGAAGCAGCACTATCTACTTGCTTAAATACATAGAACACTGTTAAGTAAAATGAGAACTTTTCACAAGAGTTAGCAAGAATACCAAAGCAAAGTATAATTTGCAAGGCCATTTTCTATCTCAAGAGGACTTTCCAGGTCTTTTGTTTAGGGCTTTCCCATATACCTCCTCTTTCTAGATTTTTCTAGACATTGTTACTGGGGTAGAAAGAGAAAGAAAATGGAGCTTTTTGATGGAGTTGTGAGGAACGTTTTTCTCCTTTGAGAGGGGTCCAGGTTCCCTGGGTACCACTCTTCCCTGGAATCCAGAGACTATTGTCTTCAGTTGCCTACAGAAGCAGGTGTGAGGAAAGCCACCCTAAACAATGGCACCTTGCCCTTTCTGCTCTGTCTCCTCTCTGCTACTCTGTCCTGCTACTCCTTGCTATCCCTGGGAAATGGGCCCCTCTACCATGAAGCCTGGGAGTTGGACAGCACCCCACATCTCCACGGCCCTTCTCCCAGGAAGCCTGCCCTTCCTGAACCTACCAAGAGGGCATGGGCAGCCCAAGAGGTCTCCTGCACCCTGTGCTGCCATCTGCTCCCTTCCTCTGTCTTCCTTGACTCTCTGGGCTACTCAAAGAAGAATGGTCTGCTGGTAAAAGTCAGCCATTTGCCTCCCTCCAGCACCCTGCCCTCCTGACTGCCAGGCTCTGCAACTATGGTTTTTTTCCTAGACTCTTGCACAATGTTCTTCCTGGCTGGCTATTCCATGCTAGTGCCAGTCTTCAGCTCAACCTTGGAAAAAGTTGTAAGAAAGCTTCTGAGCTCATTTATCCTTATCACAATGACTTACATCCTTAACCCAGATCATGCTTTTAGGGAAATTTTTCTCTAACATGCTTTTTTTCTTTTTGTTGCTTTTTTTTTTTTTTGGTTTTATTTTTGTTTTGGTTGTTTTGTTTTATTCTTGATGGGGATCAGACACAGGGTCCTGCTTTACCCCTGGGCTATACCACCAACCCACTAACATGGCTTTTAAATGTTCAGCCACATGAATATTTCCCATTCAAAAATCTAAATTTAGCCAGGCACGGTGGCACACTCCTATAATCCCAGTGACTTGAGAGGCTGAGGCAGGAGGATCACAAGTTTGAGACAAGCCTCAGCAACTTAGCGAAGCCCTAAGCAACTCAGCAAGACCCTGTCCCTAAATAAAATACAAAAAGGGCTGGGAATGTGGCTCAGTTGTTAAGTACCCCTGAGTTCAATCCCTCATGCAGAAAAAAAAAAAAAATCTAAATTTAAAAACTACACTTGGGCATGAGGAGGAGGTGGAAATAAGGAAGACTGACAGGAGGACTGATGACTGAAGGACAAAAACCAGGTCCTCCAGTAAGAGTCACACCCGTATGGCTCTGACACCAGAGTGTTAACTTATGATTCTCCCAAACTAGCTAAGTTCATTCCCATGTCATTCCTTCCCATGGTCTTTTCCCCACCCCCTCTGACGCTGGGGCCAAAAAAAAAAAAAAAAAAAATGCATGCACAAAATACTAAGAAAAAAAAAATCTGGTCTTTTTTTTTTTTTTTTTCTTTTAATCACAGATTGAATCCAGGAGTGCTTAACCACTGAGCTATATCCCCAATCCTTTTTATCTTTTTATTTTGAGGCCAGTGTCTTGACAAGTTGCTTGGGGCCTGGTTCAGTTGTTGAGGCTGGCTTTGAACTTTTGATCCTCCTGCCTCAGCCTCTGGAGTTGCTGAGATTATAGGCATCACTGCACCAGGCTTGGTCCTCTTTTAGTTCCTCTGAAATGCTATTTATTTTAAACATCACTAAACTGAAGATTTAGCCTATTTCTCTCCATTTACTAGTACACTTTCTTAATTACCTGTTTCTTTAAATTAGAAGTTCGTGTTTTATTTCTCACCCATTTTTCTCTTATTTATACTTTTATCAATTAATATATATTGTGCATCTGATAAGTTCCATGCACAGTAAAGGCATTGTGGAGCTACAACCCTGAATCAGAGGTTACCTCAAAATCAAAATCTATTAAGGAAGCTAGAAAATGTATACATAAATAACTACCTAAAATAGTATACAACATCATATGTTTTAAAAAGAAGTACACACAGCTGCTTAGGAGACTGAAGCAGGAGCATCTAAAGTTCAGTGGGCAACACAGGAAGACCCCCATCTCAAAAATAAATAAATAAATAGCCAGGTGCAGTGGTGCTTGCCTATAACCCCAGGGACTCAGGAGGCTGAGGCAAGGAGATCACAAATTTGAAGCCAGCCTCAATAACTTAGCGAGATCTTGTTTCAAAATAAAAATTGAAAAGGGCTGGGGCCGTAGCTCAGTAATAAAGCATCCTGAGTTCAATCCCAAGTACCCCCCCCCTAAAAAAAAAAAGACAAAGTGGAGGAAACTGAGGAAAGCTTCGTGGTTTTTTATTTGGAAAAAAAAAACAAATAAAATAGAGGTAATTAGATATGCAGTGTAAGAGCTATTCCAAGAAGGGCATCTTAGTCCTCTTGCTCCCACAACAAAATATACACTGGTTGGCTTAAACAACAGAAATTTATTTTTCCACTGTTCTGGAGGCTTGAAGCCCCAGATCAAGGCCCCACAGGGAGGGTTTCTGGCAAGTGCTTTCTTCCTGGCTTGCAGATGGCCCCTTGTCCTCACATGGCCTTTCCTCTGAGAGTTTATAGAGAGCCAGCTCTCTGGTTTCTCCTCCTGTAAGGCCACTAATTCATTGGATCAGGGCCCTACCTTTATGACTGCATTTAACCTTCATTCACTTTCTGAGAGGTTCCATCTCCAGTCAGACTGGAGTTTGGGCTTTAACATATTAATTGGGGGCCAGGGACAAACGTGTAGTCCAAAACAGAAGGATTGAGAGAGAAGAAAAAGGAAAAGGCATGCTAATGGATGGAAAAGTTGAGGTAAAGCCAGAAAGGGGACAGCATTTTTTAAACATATGTTTAAAAATTTGGTTCTATAGCCCATTAAGAGGAAGAGCAGGAATAATGTTGGAAAGTTGGGAGTGGGAGTCACAGTTTGTGGTGGGTTGAAAGCCAATTTTAAAAGCTGAGGTTTCATTCGGTAGGTGCTCAGGAGCTATGAGAAAATGTACAAATATCCCAGAGAGCACTTACACAGACCTGGATGATCTAGGCCAGCCACTCGGTGTGACCTCAGGCAGTCAGAGAGAGGTGGCACCTGAGATGGGTGGGGCTGCCGTGGGGGTCACATAGCATACTATTTGACAGTAAGCTCTTTTTTTTTTTTTTTAATAAGTAGAAGCATCATTCTGCTAAATAAAGATTAAAAGCATAGTAAATACATAGAACCAGCCCACAATCTTATTATCATGTACTGTACATACTTGCATGTGCTATACTTTTATGCCACAGGCTGCGTGGCAGGTTTGTTTGTGCCAACATCACCACAAACGTGGAGCAGATTGCACTGAACCTGTGACGACTACATCACTAAGAAGCAGAAGTTTTTCAGCTCCATTGTACTCTTTTGGGACACTGTCATCCATGCAGTCTACCCTTGACTGAAATATTATTTCATGGCACATGACTTTATTATCTGTGACTGACCTTCATAGTTAGGACTGAAGGAATTCACCACTTCTCCAGCAATGCATTGGACAAAGAAACAAGGATAAGTATCTCATGCCACAGGAGCCCCTAGAAAACTAAGATGGGACACCATAGCCTCCGTGCAGGGACTCCTGGATCACAGGCCACTGCCCTGTGGTCTCTGTAGGAATTAGGAATTAAGAACAGGGCTGGGGCTGGGGCTCAGTGGCAGAGCACTTGCCTAGCACATGTGAGGCACTGGGTTTGATCCTCAGCACCACATAAAAATAAATCAATAAAATAAAGGGAGCCGGGCATGGTGGCACACGCCTGTAATCCCAGCAGCTCAGGAGGCTGAGACAGGAGGATTTCGAGTTCAAAGCCAGTCTCAGCAATGGTGAGGTGCTAAGCAACTCAGTGAGACCCTGTCTCTAAATAAAATACAAAATAGGGCTGGGGATGTGGTTCAGTGGCAAAGTGCCCCTGAGTTCAATCCCTGGTACCAATAAATAAATAAATAAATAAATAAATAAATAAATAAATAAATAAATAAATAAATAAATAATAAATGGATTGTGTCCATCTATGACTAAAAAAAAGAACAAACATTTGGTCTCCCAGGTGGGCCTGGACTCCTGATCATGGATCAGACTTTCTGATGTATTTTTTACACTTTAAAAAGTTTGAGAAATAATATATAAATATGCATAAAACATCAATGTATAGCTGGATATATAATTTATTAAGCAAAACAGAACCCTTTTGGAAGTGAAAAAAAAAAAAAAAAGGTACTATTAATAATTAGCCCAGTTTAAAGTTGTAGCTGGGCCATTTCCAGGCAAAGACAGATACTATGCTCACTTTACAATAATTCACAATGGTTAAAGTTAGCACCCCCTCACCAAGAAAACCTCCACGTATCCCTTCAAGATCACACCCCTCTCCCTCCACCATAGATATAACCATTGTCCTTATTTTTATAATAGTCATTTCCTTTGTAATTGCTATGTCTTTAAATTTAAGAGTTCCCTAAAAGGGAACAAGGACACACCATGTAATGGAGCAGCCTGAGTCAGGAGATGGAGCTGTGGTCTTAGTTGCTACACTTTTAGGCTGTAATACCATTGTGCAAATTGTTTAAATATACTCAGCCTCAGTTTTCTTGTCTGTAAAATTAGAAAAGTCAGCATCTCAAGTGCAGTATGAGGGAGTTGTTTTCAGTAAATAATACACGTTTAGGATATTTGGTTTGATTTATATCCACACAGAGCAATCAAACGTCCCCTTACCATGAGAAATCACCATTTTTAAAGGGTTGCATGGCTTCCTGGGCTTCTGATCTATTATTGAAAAGCAAAAATAAAAATACCTCCTTTGCCCCACTTCTTACGTTAGATCCAGTTGAAAAGAATAAGGTTAATTGGAAGAAGGGAATAACAACAGTTAATAAAAGATGAAGTACCTGGCCTAGAAACCACACAAGCCATCCTGCACTTACTGTGCAAACCTTTCCTTTCTGACACTTGACATTTGGGCTCTGGGATCCAGAGGAAGCACATTTGATATTCACAAAGGAAGTGATGTGAAGGAAGCTTGTTAACTCTGGGAACAGAGAATAAACTCTTCACCTGACACAATTAGGCTCTGAGTTATATGTCAAATTACCATAAGCAGCCCCAGAACTCCGGTTCCCTCCTGCGCGCCTCCCTGCAAAGCTACCCCAGCCCTCCTTGGCTACTGTGTGTAATGAATTAAACATATGTCAGAGTCATGGATTAGGCCTCAGACCTGCCATCACTGGGACTGCAATGGAAAAAAACTCTCTTGTGACTCTGATGAAAACGTACTAATTGTAATCCTCAAAAAAGGTCACAGACTCAGAAGCCCACAAGGATCAAGAGAAAGCGACTAAACGGGGAGGTGGCAAACTGTCTAAAGGGACACTCCCTCCCCACCTGAAGGGAAAGCCATTGATTAGCTCTGGCAATTGTACCCACGTAGGACTCCCTCCAGGGCTGGTCTTGCTAGTACCGCTGATTTCCCAAGAAAAGCCAGAATTTCATATTTTATATCAAACCTACTGATTTATGAACGTGAGAAACTCATTCAAAAATTGTTTAAATTACTGTAACCTCTATAGAATCTGGACCTATAAATCTATTTCTAAACCTGTATGGAAACTCAGAGTATTCTGAGTTCAATGTCTTCATTTTATTAATGGGAAAAGGAAATCCCAAAATGAACAAATGTTCCTATATCCAATAACTAGTTCAGAAGCAGAGCCAGTTCTAAAAAGCATGCCTGCTTTCTGTCTCCTGCATCACTTTTTATTCCGCCAGTGAGAAGGTCAAGGGCTTCAGGCCTAGTTAAAAACTTAGCAGAACAAAGTCTGGCTTACTGTGCACCCTGAACATCACTGATTTACCTTTCTATCATTTTACTCTCTCTGGCTTCTGGACAATGAAGACACATGGTTACTATCTGAGGGGCGTAGTCCTCTCAGGACAGAACATTTTTGTTCCAGTTTGATGTTCCGCTCACCTGGAGCTTGTCACTATCATGACCCTGCTATATGACAGGAGGGAAGGGAGTTGGTACAGTTATTAGTCCAAAGCAAGCAAGGCTCACTCTGCAGGAGGAGATTTATAAGTACAGAATTTACATTCGCATAACACCCCCTTTAGCCTTGGTGGGAGCTGTGCTTACAGGAATTGCAGGATCAGCAGTTGATACTGCAATGAAGCAAAGCTCAAGCGGTAAGTTATGATTAGGATTGTGTAATTCCAACTTCATCTTGTAATCTAACAAGATCTCTCTTTACAGGTTCTGACAGCAAGGTCTACAAAAGAAACTTTGTGTGAACCCAAACTGTGGTGTGTGTTTGCAGAACCTTGACAAATCACAGAAGTTACAACAAATGTCTCCAAAGTTTAGGAAACCCTCAGCTGTTTTGATCTCCTGGGCCCACCAGGTTCATAATATTCCATTTTAGCAGCCAGTACCCAGGATAGTGCCTGGTACACAGCAGATGCTTAATTACTCTTTAGTTATAAATGAAAGAATGGATAGATTGATCCACATTCCTTGCCGGACTCATAAGAATTCCCATCCTAATGTGGCAGAGTAAGTGACTACTGTGGTTGCCTTGGAGCGGCACGAAGCGGTGGCAGGAGCAAGCTCTGCTGCTGTCCTGGCACAAAGCCATGCCCTTTCCAGCTATGCATGGCTGGAGGTGGGGGCAGGGAGCCCCCCAGCTTGTAAGCTGAAACACCTCTGCAGGCTTCCAGGATTTTTAAATAAATCCTCCCCTGTGATAACAAAGGACTTAAAATCACTGTATTTGATACCACGATCAATTAAGAAAAAATCTGCTCCTTAAACTCTTCAATGTTTTTTGAAAAGGGTTTGTGGCTGGGGAAGAAGTAGGCCCTGTTTCTGTGACTCTGCTGTTAGTAAGTATAATGTAGATGTGGATAGAATGATCACAAAAGGCTACTGTTTAATCTAGATGGAGGCACATGGGAGATCACAATTCTGTGTTTCTGTATATTTGAAAAATCCCAGCTACTAGGGAGGCTGAGACAGGAAGATCACAAGTTCCAGATCAGGCTGGGCAACTTAAGGAGATCCTGTCTCAAAATTAAAAATAAAAAGGGCTGGGATATAGCTCAGTGGTAGAGAGTGCCCCTGGGTTCAATTCCCAGTGTCCCCCCCAAAAAAAATTTATAGCACCTGTCTGAATCACTTTAAAGTATTTGACTTTAATTAATCTACTTTAATTTCATATTGTCTACTACATACTCTTTTCTAGATTCTAAGTACAATTTTCAAAATGTATACTTTTGTTGGACAATAATGTAACAGTTATGTCATTCTCAGGAAAAGAAAGTGAATTTCCAGTCTGGTCTCAATATTCAATATCTTCTTAGGGAACTGCTTTCAGAATAAGTGAAAGGCTAATTCCTCCTCTTCCTAAATTTAGAGAGGCCTAATAAACCAATTAACCAAACACTTTTTCATCATTTCCCCTCTAGCAGGATCATCTTGTGCTCATGGTTAGCAAAATGTGTTTAATCCCAGCTAACCCCTTCTAATGCTGAAGGATTTATATTGGGCAGATATGGAACTCTGGAACCACTAAAGCACTATTTAAAATCAAGGTCACCAAGATGAATAGTGCTTAAAAGTTACCTCTAAAGCTGGCGAGGTAGCCCGATGGTACTGTGCTTGCCTAGCTTGTGCAAGGCCCTAGGTTCCATCCCCGTACCACAAAACAAACAAGCAACAAAAACTACAAACAAAACAAAACAAAAAATCTTACTCCTTTCCTTTGCCTGTAGTAGTAAGAGACTAGAGCTAAACTTACTTAAAAATCAGAATTTCTTAAACAGTTTTCTTTTAAAAAAAGAGGAGTCTGTCATTAGGATCTATTTCAATGTTTTAAAGATCAAAACATTTTCCACTACTAATACAAAAATCTCTTGGGCCGGGCATGGTGACACATACCTATAATCCCAGTGACTTAGAAGGCTGAGGAAAGAGGATCACAAGTTTGAGGCCAGCCTCAACAACTTAGTGAGGCCATCCGCAGTTCAGCTAGACTTTGTCTCAAAATACAAGATGAAAAGGGCTGGGAATGTAGCTCAGTGGTTAAGCACTCCTCGATCCAATCCCCAGTACCAAAAAAAAAGGTTTCCTTGGGCCTTGCCAGCTTCCACTGCCCTGTTCTTATTACACACAACTCAGAGCCACTGGTTGAGGTTTTAAAACACTTCTTTGGTTGAAGGCTGTTATTTAAAAGTAAGTTATCAGTTTCTGAATTATCTTTTGGCATGATTAGCATGATGACAAGGACCATGACATACCTTTTCAGTGTCCCTGGACAAAAACTTCAAAGTACAGCTGAACTTCAACTTAATCATCAAGTCTCCCCTTAATGTTCTTAACCTTTTTAACTATGGAATCTAGAACTTAATCTAACACTTTCCTAAAAGTTTAACCAGGGCACCATATAAAGGAAGAGAGAAGTCACCATCTTTACATTCTCTTAATTCTCCTTAAAAATGATAGAACTTTATTCCTGATCCACTTAGGATTTCCCAGGTAGTCACTATACCACCAATCATTAGGATGAAGTGAGCAATTTTATTAATTTGTTTTCTACATTCAAAAGCACAAAAAAAAAAAAAAAAAAAAAGACAAGAGGTGTTGGTTTAAAATATAGTTATCTCACAGGATGCAGTGGAACACCCTGTAATCCCAGCAACTCAGGAGGCTTAGGCAGGAGGTTTGCAGGTTGGAGGCCAGCTTCAGCAACTAGCAACACCTATCTCAAAATAAGAAAATTAAAAGGGCTGGGGATGTGGTTCAGTAGTACCAAAAAAAATGACAGTTATTAAGAGCACGCCTACCAAATTTGATTTGCCATTTTTGGCATGATTCATATGATTTCAATACTAGCTTTGTTTAGAGAAAACATGGAGAAAAGACCAAAAGGTGCTGCCCGCAGGCCAGGAGAAAGACGTTCTTCCTGAGAGCCTCTGCCAACTCTATGACTGAAGGCTTTCTTATTCCTTGGCCCAGCCCTAAGACTGCCTCACGCAGTTCCACTTCTGACCACTAAGTGGCACTAGAACTCTGAATAACTGAAGAATAGACTAAAGCAGTTTAACTAGTCTAATAAACTCTAGGTGATTTGCTGTGAACCTTTAATCAACACCTTCTAAAGTCATTCACTTATTTTCATCAGTGACCTAAAACATGGTGCCTTTTGCCATTTATTCCTATATCTATGCTATGGGAGAGCAGGCTAAAAACATGGCGCCCGTTCTTCAGCCTGGTGGTCTCCTAGTTGCAGATTTAGCAGCTTTTCTTTTTGCCACAGCAGCTTCCTGCAACATTGGAGGCACATTTGGGCTTTTTGTTGTCAGAATCTTCTGCAAGCTTGAACGGATCTGTGATAATATCCTGTCAAAGGGCAAATCAAAATGAAAGGACAAGTCAGAGATGTTCTGATGTATCCAACATTTATATTTCCATTTGATAAAGGTTGATTTACCAGGAAGAGATAAAATTTTATAGTTCCATGGGGTCCTGGGAGTAGCATACATCATTCTACCACAAAGGCAGCCCTGAATCTTCTAAACATATTCTTACTACTTTCAAGGTAAATTTCAAATTAAATCTTTTGTGGGTTTTGTCCCCTGCTCCACAACCTGGTTGCTAGACTTGGACACAGGACTTCCGGCATACTAGGCAAGCAGTCTATCATTGAGCTATACCCCAACCCTAGATTTTTTGTTTCTCTTTTAGGGTTTAGGGGTGTTTAGTTGGTTTGGGTTTTTTTTGAGACAGGGTCTCACTAAATTGCTAAAGCTGGCCTTGAACTCACAATCCTCCTGCCTCAGCCTCCCAAGTAACTGGGATTATAGGTTCATGTCATCTCATGTGGCTCATTTGAGCTGCTGCTGCTGCCTTTTTTTTTTTTTTTTTTAATTATACCAGGGATTGAACCCAGGGGCGCTAAACCACTGAGCCACATCCAGCCCTTTTTGTATTTTATTTAGAGACAAGGTCTTGCTAAGTTGTTTGGGACCTTGCTAAATTGCTAGAGTTGGCTTTGAACTCGTGATCCTCCTGCCTCAGTCTCCCAAACCACTGGGATTATAGGCATGTCCCACTACATCCAGCTCATTTAAGTTTCTTTTAGTTGTTGTTGTTGTTTTTGTTGTTGTTTCATTTAAGCTTCTTTTAAAAGGCAGTCTCTACTAGGTCAAAAGTTAATCTTTTGGGTTGATTTTTGTTTTGTTTTGTGTGATTCCCATTTGTTTGTGACTTTTATCTTTGGAACTGATACTGAAATGCTAAAACTTCTTCCTTTCCTGTATTCTAATCCCCAGAAATATGTGCACAAGAAGGTAAGTCCCAAATACCAGAGCAATCATTAATAACTGCTGATGTCTAGCCCAGCACTGTGGTGTATCCCTGTAATCCCAGTGATTTGGGAGGCTGAAGCAGGCAGATAACCTGTCTATTCAACCAGTCTCAGCAATTTAGACAGTCTCTCAGCAACTTAGGGAGACCTGTCTCAAAATAAAAAATAAAAAAGCTGGGGCTGTAGCTCAGAGGCAAAGTATCCCTGAGTCCAATCCCTAGTTCAAAGAGAAAAAAAAAAAAGACATCTGGTTGTTGGGATTGCCAATAAAATGACCAACCTGACCTCAGGACAGAGTGAGTGAAATCTCTGAAAATGAAATGGCAGCCTTTACTCCTTTTACCTCCAAATGAGATTCCTCCAATCAGACAGCACAAGCAGACCAGAGAAAAACCAGGTCCAAGGATAGGAATCAAAAGCATGAACAAGTCACCTTAAATAATATAATGAATTCATCTAACATAAATTTACATTCTTACCATTTATTGCTGGACACTGCAAACAAGAGGGTGCCAAGGCAGTCACACACTACATTCATGAAATCTACATTCTGTGGACCTTTCCTTCACTGTGGCCTTAGCCTCACGTGGCCTCAGTTGCCACCTTTCTAAAATGAGAAATTCTGTCTGGACCCGGGCTTCTTCTTAAGGCAGACCAGTACCTTGTAGGGGGGTCTCCTGCCTGGAAGGGGGCCAGTGCTGGTTGCTGCTGCCAGGACCCCGCATCCATTATACTTCCTCCCCTTGGGGCTCCTGGCCAGAAGAGATAGCCTCTTTTCTTTTTCACTCAGAAAAATGATTTTCTACACCAGATTCCCAATGTCCTATCTACTGGTGGAAAACAGTGATGTTGATACCACTTCCAAATGCAGCCACTGACCCTAAGAGATCTCAAAACTCAAAGAAAAAGAGGTGGGGGCATTTGAGTAAGCAGTCTTTCCAGCACGACACCCTGTGATTCCAGGAAAAGTAATGGAGAGACGATGCAGCATGCTGGCTAAACGTGTTGCCGCTTCCTCAAGAACCGGCATGGATTCAAATTCTCCACTTTCTAGCTCTGTGACCTTGGATTAGTATGTTTATCTTTCTGATCCTCAGTTTCTTCATATGTAAGATAAAGATAATAAAGGTTATTATGAGGGGAAGGGGACTTCAGTACTCTGAGACCCCCTTTCTTCCCTCCATATTTATGTAGTACCTACTGTGTGTAAGGCCCTGTGCAAAGATGCTTGTTAATTCTATGTATGGAGTACCTACTGCCATGGGGATAGTACTAAGCTCAAGTTGTAGTGTGTCTTAAACAAAAATCCTTCTTAGGCTGGGCATGGTGGCACATGCCTGTAATTCCAGCAACTCAGGAAGCTGAGACAGAATTCCAAGTTCAAGGCCAGTCTAAGCAACTTAGTGAGGACCTCAGCAACTTAGTAAGACCCTGTCTCAAAAAAAAAAAAAAAAAAAAAAAAAGGACTGGGGATGTAGTTCAATAGTAAAGGGCCCCTGGGTTCAATCCCTAGTACAAAAAAAAAACCAAACAACCTTCTTCAATGGTTTACATAATAATGGTGTTGTGGGTGCAAGACACAAAATGAAGAAACTATAAGTATTTTCAGGCCCACAATAATTTATTCACAACTCCAGAATATAAAAAGTCGAAAAAACCTCATTTGTTTTTCTGCTTTGTAATATACTTGATAGCCCAACCTCATCTGGCAATGAAATCCTTTGCTGTCTACACCAAATAAAAATAAAATTCAAAATAAAAAACAACAAAGAAGGTTGTTATGAGGATCAATGACATGGTGTTTTCTTTTTCTTTTTCTTTCTTTTTTTTTTTTTTGTGGTGCTGGGGATTGAACCCAGGGCCTTGTGCTTGCAAGGCAGGTACTCTACCACCTGAGCTATATCCCCAGCCCTTGACATGGTGTTTTCTTGCTTGTTTTTTGTTTGTTTGTTTTCTGATAGCAGAGATTAAACCCAGAGTGCTCTACCACTGAACTACATCACCAGATCTTTTTTTTTTTTTTTTTTAATTTTGAGACAGGGTCTTGCTAAGATACCCAGGCTGGCCTGGAACCTGTGTTCCTCCTGTGCTCGTCCTGCCTCAGACTCCCAAGTGGCTAGGATTGTAGACATGGCCACCGTGCCCAGCTGAAATGGTGTCAAACATTCTAACTGCTCCATGAAAAGTCAGTTCCCCTATGTTATTGCTATCATGATTCATGTTGTTACTAGAATTACTATTACCTGAAGCAACAGTTTATAGCAAAAATCCCATTTGCATAATTTCAGATGCTACATTTTGATAATGTAACTTTTGATACCAAAATATGCTTTGTAAGTATTAAGAAAGAAGAAGAAAAGGTAGAAGGCTCTTTAAAAGTCTTCCCTGAGTGAGCCCACAGCAAGAAGCAGCACCATGCCTTCCTCCATTGCAGCAACGATGGGAGACAAGTCCACACGATTCTGGTGCTGGGCAGACACTAGGGTTAATCATCAAAGTCTTTCATAAAAAGATAAGAATGTCCTCCTCTGAGAGCACAAGGTTACATTTCTAGGTCACACAGCTGTTTGATTTTTAAAATCCTCCTTCAGTGTCAATTATTCACATTTCAAATACTTAGAACCTGAAATAAGCCCATCACAGAAAAGACAAGTGCCGCATGATGTCACTCTTACGTGGAATCTAAAAAAGTTGACCTTCTAGAAGCTGAGAGTGACAGGGTGATTACCAGAGGCCCCAGAGAATCGGTAGGAGGAAGGGACAGCTATGGGGAAAGGCTGACCCTGGATAGTATAGAGGAAGCCAGGGCTGTTCTGGTGAACTTGGGTATGTGAGAAGTCATTTACATCTAGGTGCTTCAAGGACCTGATAAAAAGCCTTTTTCACAAACCAGTTTGTTCCAAATGCCCCTTGAGAATGGCAGGGTCCTCTTTCCTCCCTTCTCAGCCCTAATGTCTCAACAGGATGTTTTCAATGTAGGTGAGGCCACTGCCAACTTGAGAGAGACTGATCAAGACCAGGACAGGGTAAGACTTGTCAGAGTCCAGCAGGAAAAAGGGACCAAAAAAATAGGAGAGAAAAGAAATGGAGGGCTGGTTAAGATAATAAGACAGCAGATGTGGCATGCGTGCTTGGTGCCAGCACCTGCAAAGGAAAGGTAGATAACTTGGAAGTCTCATAGAAAGATCTTAAGCCTGAATAGCTGTTCCAACATTACTTATCTATGATCTCTATGATCAGGTGTTGCCGACTGTGGGTTAGATTCCCCCAACTCCCTGTCACTAGCGGGGAAGAACAAGGGAAAGACCATCACTCTGGGTAGATAGGGGCACTTACTGGACACTAATCTGTGGCAACCCAGAACTTTTTCCAGGGTCCTGGGTAATTCTTGCTAGATCTGGTATAAAACAATCAGAGTAAAATAAGGGAGAGAATGCGCTCTATGTTTGGGGTCAATCTCTCCAGTGCTGAGAGCATTCCTGGGACAGATACTGTATCAGGAAAGACATCACAGACCTCAGTGGGGGGAGTCCGACTCAGGCTCGGGGAGCAAAGGTGACACTGAGGGAAGCAAATTGGGAACCAACAGCCTTTTTGTCCCGAGGTGGGTAGGACTGACATACCTGGCAATTCAAGCTGTCAGGCAGACATGCTGAGACTAGAGAGAAAATAAAAGAATTAGGTTGAGATTTAACAAACTGTCACAGTACCTCCACTAGCCCTGTCCATTTGGTTACAAAGCCAGATAAAACTTAAGAGAATGACTGGCAATTATGGGACGTTAAATCAGGTGCCTAACATTACCCAGGTACAGGAAACAAATACATCCTGCCTGGTTTCTTTGCACAAAAAGAGACAGAGAATGGTTATGCAAATAAGAACGACAGTCAACTTTTTCTACCAGGAGTTGCAGGAACCAAATCAGTCATGAGGCATTAAGAGGCATTAATTTGGGTTTGATAACAGCACCGATTCCAGGAAAACACCATCACAGACATGGATGAAAAAATAAATGTTTGGTAGGAGTTGTAAAGGTAAATCTGCACCTGCCATGCCCCTCACTCAAATGACCTTGGCTCCACCCCTCATCATGGAAAATGGGGGACTCCAACCTGGCTGCTTGAGGGTTACATGGCAAGTGAGAATGACGTGACACATCATGTTGTGGGCCTAATTTGGGCAGCATGTTCTGTGAAATGGGTGCCTTGGCCACTGTCAGTCTGGCTCGGGTACCCATACATCACAATTACTACTCAAGATCTTTGACAGTGGCAGTGTGACAAGCTCTCCTGCTAGGAAAGGCTTGCATGAGGCCAGCAGACCATTGCCTCGCTTGCTATTGTTCCAGCCACAATGTAAGGATATACTATCCGGCTGTTGGTACAACCAGTAGTCACTGAGTGACTGCCAGTCATATTGCCCTAATTCTGCCACTGGCTGCTCTGATTTTCTCATCTCATCACATGGTATCACTAGCAGATTATACTGCATAGCAGTCCAGATACTTGGGTTGCACCTGTTGGATTAATCTATATTCCAAGTGTTTTAAGATACAGGGGTTACCCCCTCTTGCACTTGTGAGAAGATAGGCCTGTGCAGCCAGCTGGGGTGATGAGGCAGTTTCATAGACAACTGGACTCATTAGCATCCACAGCTCAGGAACAGTGGAGGTCTGCCTGATAGCAGGTTGAGGTTGATAAAGCAGGCCACCTCACCCTTTACACATGGGTCACTTTGTACTGAGACTTAAGTTGACTTCAGGGTATTATACATTGCTAGAAACTGCTATTCTAAAGGGGGTTTAGATTCTAGAGTTGTGACCAAAAACCTAAGGGTAACTCATGCTTGTTCTTGCCAAAGAGCTCAACTCATGCCACTTGCTGTACAGGTAGCATCTAAATGCACTGGCAAGCCTGGTACAGGATACCTAGAGCCTGCATATGGGCTATCCCTACACAGGCCTGTACAACCTTACCATACAGGGTAGGGGGAAGGTTTGCACTTCTTGTAACATGCCTAGAATCAATGGGTCTTATATGAGTAGACCATCCCTAGGAACATCATGGATGATCCAGGCCCTGGATCTCCTGGGGGTGGACAGCCCATTTCCTCAGGCATAAGTGAATGTACAGTATAATCTTCATCAGTTAACAAGATATCATCAAAGCAATGGAACCAGATAGAATCAGTAGGGAATGAGGTCCCCAGCTACCTGCAGTGACAGGAGGACTGTGCAGATAACCCTGAGGCAGAACCTGGAATGTCCACTGCCTCTCCCCTGACAAGTGAAGGTGAACTAGTCTTGTGAGTTCAGTGTCAAGGGATGAGGGTGTGTGTGTAAGGTTAGAAGAGTTGGTACAAGGGATGGAATGCATGGATTCAGCCTGACAGGACAGCAGCTATCATGAGTCATAACCATCAAGTTACCCCAGGGTAGCCCTAGTCAGTTTTTTCTACATAGTTTCTTATCAAAGTATCATGGACAATACCATTACAGTGGTAGACTTTTACAAATATCCTGACTATGTGCTACTAGCTAAGAGAAATCAGGTACATTCTAGTTAGGATGAGGTCATTTTTGTCCTAATGCACATACATGTTCCTCTTTCTGATCTAAATTTGTGGGATCCACCTCATCTTGCTGCTGCTCAAGACCATACTTCCATCAGTAACTTCCCCAATAAATGGCATTTTAAGCAATCCTGGATCTGTTTGTCCCTCTGTCTTCGGTCCCAGAGCCACCAAGGGGCCAGTCCTCACTGGGACCAGGTTGTTCCATAAGAGATCTCAAAAAGACTGTTTATGAGTTAACAAAACAAGGAGGAAAATTACGCAAGAGTTACTTTTACAGTGCTGTACACTCAGAGTATCCAAAATTTTTACAAAATACTAGCAACAAGAGCTAGGAACAAAGAGCAGAGCACTTGCCTAGCATGCAGGAGGCCCTGGGTTCCATACTCAGCACTGTTTAAAAAAAAAAAAAAAAAAAAAAAACAGCAACAGAAAAGGAAAATTCATAGAAAAAGATTACTGAATTTCTGAAACCAGGAGAAAGATCACAAAAGAATTCTGGTCAGGACTCAAATACTTAGAACACAGTGCTAAGCAATTAAGACTCTTAATACATACAATCGAGGGTGATGCCTGCTTCTGTTTCTTGGGTATGTACTCTGTGCCAGGCACTGGGTCAGGCATTTCACATGCTTTATTTCATTTGTTTCTCATGACCTGAGGGAAGAAGTTATTACCTCCCTATTACACAAAGTTTTAGGAGGTTAGGTCACTTATTGAGATCAGAGCCGAGTGGCAAAGTAGCATTTAAACTTAGGAGTCCAAGGCCTGTATACCTGGCCACCATGCTATGCCACCATCCTGCCCCAGCAACATCAGAATCTCATTTCCTTGGGCTACCAAGGTTCAGTGCCTTGAGATGCACCACTGTTAGGACCTGGGTGAATGCTGGGAGCAGCCCTCATAGACAAAAGCAAGCTCATAATCCATCACTAAGCCTATTCTAAACAACGAGTATTAGAAATGAATGAAGGAACTAGTAAAATAACCACGAGAGCATGAATGGGAGAGAGGTAAAAATACGTGAGAGGAAAGAAGAGAGGGACACTTACATCTGCCACAACTACTTATCGGCCTTCTTCAGAGAGTAGTTGTGAGAGATTACATGGCATAAGTTGTGATAAAATACTTTAGAAAATACTAAACCAATGTAACAATTACTAGAATAATTTTAAATATAAAGCTAAAATATTTTAGAAAATAATCTTCTATTTTATGTATGTGTATATATGTATGTAGTAGGGATTTAACCCAGGGTTGCTCTATAACTGAGCTACCACCCCCAGTCCCCCTCCCACCCACCCCCTCTTTTTTTTAAGACAAGTCTCACTAAGTTTCCCAGGCTGGCCTTGAATATACAATCCTCCTGCCTTAGCCTCTGGAGTCACTAAGATTACAAGTGAGTGCCACCATGCCTAGCCTCATTTTAAAATACAGTGGAATACTGTCCCAAATACATATTTAAGAAATTAGAATACAGTGGAGAAATGATGATTATTCAAAAAATGAAATAGGAAAACTTGAACTAGTTAATATTAGGGAAAAAATTTATTTTGGACAGGATGTAGGATATATTAATGAGTGTGATTGCAGAGGGGCAACACAGTGGAAGCCCTTATGAATGCAGGGCCTGCCACTTGTCCAAGGGACCACAATTGGGAATATATTTGATCCCACAGTCGCTGGAGATGAGCTGCTTCTCAGCCTCCATGTCTTCAAATTCATCTACTTTAAACTTGGTAAAGCTCTAATTCTTTGAGAAGTGCATCTTCCGGCAACTAGGAAACTTGAACTTGAACCTACATAGAACCTCAATCATATTCTTTGTTCCGCAACTTGGTGTGAATGGACATGATGACTTGGTCCATGTGAACCCTGCCTGTTGTCTCCTGGGACTTCCCAAAGCACTTCACATAACTCTATGGGGCCTAGACTAGAGACAGTATGAGATCAGACACGTGGATATCCACTTGGAAAGCACTGTCTCCAAGTTCCCTTAGAGCAAGTAACAAGTTGTGTATATATTATCGTCCTACCTCAATATTTATGCTAAAATAAATTCCAAAATGGATTTAAAAATTTAAATGTGAGCCAGGTCTGGTGGTATATACCTGTAAATCCCAGATACTCAGGAGACTGAGGCAGGCCTCTAACTTGCAAGCCTCCAGCCTCAGCCTCCTGAGTTGCTAGGATTATAGGTATGCACCACTGAGCCTAGCTAAAATCAAATTTAAATTACCAAAAGGTACAATGAATAAAGTGAAAAGACAGACCACACAATGGGAGAAATTTCTGCAGATCATTTATCTGACAAGGGTCCTGTATGTCAAATACATATTTTTTTAAAAGCCCTACTACTACTCCACAAACAAAAGATCATCAACCCAATTAAAACATGGGGGAAAGACTTGAATAGATATTTCTACAAAGATATACAAAAGACCAATAAGCACATGAAAAAATGTTCATTGATCATTAGGGAAATACAAATCAAAACCATAATGACACACTATCTCACACCGTTAGTATGACTTCTAGCAAAAAAGAAAACAAGCATTGGAAATTGTTAGAGAAATTGGAAGCTTTATACATTCCTGCTAGTAATTTAGCTACTGTGGAAAACAGCTTTATGATTCTTCAAAAGTTAAACAGAATTGTTGACCCAACAATCCCATTCTCATGTATAGACCCAAAAGAACTGAAAACAGAAACTCAAAACTGGAACAATGTCCACTGATGGATGGATGGATAAAAAGCAGATAGCCATTGCCAGGGGCTACTTACAGAAGCAACTGGGGAGTAACTGCTTAATGGGTATGGGGTTTTTTTGAGGAATGATGAGAATGTCCTGGAACTAGATAATGGTGATGGTTTCACAACCTTGTGAATGTACAAAATGCCACTGATTCATATATTTTAAAATGGTTAAAATGGTGAACTTATATCATGTTTTCAAAAGTACTAGAAGGAAGCCAGGTATGGAAATGTACGTCTGTAATCCCAGCTACTCAGGAGACTGAGGCAGGAGGATCATAAGTTTGAGGCCATCCGCAGCCACTTAGTAAGACATCTCAAAATTTTAAAAGTTGGGAGTGTAGATTAGTGCTTTCCTAGAATGGGTGAAGCCCTGGGTTCAATCCCCAGCATCACAAAAAAAAAAAAAAAAAAACACCTCCCCCAAAAAAAAACTATATATATATATATATATATATATAAACTGAAAGAAACATATGTCAATTTATAATGTTCACACGGGTTGGGCTATCTCTCTCTCTCTCTCTCTCTCTCTCTCTCTCTATATATATATATATATATATAAATATATATATATAAATAAATATACATACACATATTTTTGAGCCAGGGTCTTGCTGTGTTGCCCTGGCTAGTCTCAAACTCCTAAGCTCAAGTGACCCTCCCACCTCGTATCTCAAGTAGCTAACTACAGGTGTGTACCAGCACATAATTTTTTAAAGGTTGCTCTTAACTTTTTTGTATCTGGATCTCCTTGAGAAGTTGATTAAAGTAGATCCTCGCCCACCTTATAGAAAATACACATACACACATAAAATTTTAAGGGGCTCATGGAGACCCTGAAGTCCATTCATAGATATAGCAAAGGATACTGACATCATCAGGATTTAAAAAGTAAACTTCTGAAAGAAATACAAATCACTTCATAGAAATAAATATTCCAGAAACAAGTTGAGTTGGCCAACTGCAAAGAAAAATTATTTATTTCTTGCCTGTGGTGGTAGTAATAGTAGTAGTAGTAGCAGCAGCAGCAGCAGCAGCAGCTTGTGGGATGCATGATTTTTATTTATTTATTTATTTGGTCCTGGGGATTGAACCCAGGGGTGCTTAACCATTGAGCCACATCCCCAAACTACTACTTTTTTTTTTTAATATTTTTTAAGTTGTCAATGGACCTTAATTTTATTTATATGTGGTGCTGAGAATCGAACCCAGTGCCTCACACATGCTAGGCAAGCGCTCTACCACTGAGCCACAACCCCGGCCCCAGACTTTTTATTTAAAGACATTATCTCATTAAGTTGCTTAGGGCCTCACAAAGTTGCTGAGGCTGGCTTTGAACTTAACAATCCTCCTGCCTCAGTCTCCGGAATCACTAGGATTACAAATGTGTGCCACTGGGCCCAGTTGCATGATTTTTTTAAATGGTTCTCTGTGGTAGGGAACTGAAAGTCACACCAACCTTTGACTCTAAAACAGAACAGCCTCCAGATGTTGGCAACTTGTCTTCAATTGGTCTGAAGAGAAAATCTCGAGCAAATCGTGAATTCTTCAAGACAGCTGCTGTTTCTTCATCCACTTCAACAATTTCACCTTCCTAAAGGGCAGCATAAAACAAATAGTAAGAGGCGCCACTTCATCTCATTAGAAGGAAAATGCCCAGAAGTTTTACTAATGAGTGGCATTTTAGGATTAAAAGACCACACCATACCTCCTGACATAGTTTTCTCTCATGTTGAGACTCTGCTGTTTATTTCCTGTTTATTCACAGATGAAACTGACCAGTGTCATAATTAATTTTTCTTTGTTGACAGTGCTCCACTTATTGCTTCAGTGTCTCAGACAGATATAGAAATCACTGCTGAGTGTCAAATTTATTACTAAAGAGTGGACTTTGGATAAGTGGTTTTCAAATAGTATTTCCTTGAGTCCCAGAGTGCCTGGGAGGTATGGGTTACATAAAGCAATGCCTGACACACAGTATTTTAAATGAGATTTTGTTTTGTAAAAATTCTATTAAAATGTTGCTTTGAAAGCCCTTGGAGCAGACAATGATCTCAAAGTCCTTCCACTTTGCTTATGTGACCCACAGGACCTGACTGTATACCAAGGAGCAAGAAGTCCATGAAGCAGCACTGAGGGTTCCACTTCGCCAGTGTGTAAGAAATGCGAAGATGAGATTTGGATCAAAAACTCAGAAGATGAAGACAATTAAGTCCTTCTACCTTTGGAACAAATAATGGCTGTGCCTTATTTACTGAGGCCTCAGTATATATGTACCAGGTATTTTGCTATATTATTGTTAATCTCTATAGAAACAGCAAAATTGGTTATTATTATTCCTACTTTATAGTAGAGCAAACTGCATCTCAAAGAATTTTGATGACTTATTCTAGTTTACCCAAATAATAAATAACAGAGCCAGAATTTGAACCCAGGTATCTGATTCCAAAGTCAGTACTTCTCCATCTTGAGCAAACAAAGGCTATTCTACAGAGTATAGAAGTTAGTGTTATCATTAAACTCTAAAATTCTTGAATTCCATGATGCAATTAAAACTGAAATACTGTTATGCAGTACTCCTCTTCCATTCCACTTCTCTATATCTTCATTAATCCAATGTCTAAATAAAGCTTCTTATAAAAATTTTTTCTTTTCCTTTTTTTTTTTTTTTTTTTTTGGCACTGGGGATTGAACCAGGGGCACTTTATCACTAAGCTACATCCCCAGTACTTCTGATTTTTTAAATTTGGATAGAGTCTCATCTTGACACAGGTAATTTCATCATTAAGTGTACTTATACATACCTAGGTGTATAGCCTATAACCCACCTAGGCTATATGGTGTGCATGTGAGTATGTATACAATAACATACACAAGATTAAATCAAGCACAAAAGAAAACAATGTAATCAAAGAGTAAACATGAGATATATGCATGTGTTACCAGCATAATGCAACATACACTTTTATGGTAAACTCTTTTTCTTTAAGAAGTACACTTTAAAATATCAATAAAGGGCTGGGGATATGGCTCAGTGATACAATGCTTTCCTAGCATGCGAAAGGCCCTGGGTTTAATCTGCAGCACTGCAAAAAACAAACAAATAAACAAACAAAAATAAAAAGTAAAAAACGGTAAATACATGAACCAGTAATATCATCATCATTTATTATCATTATCGATTGTGTACTATACATAATTATTTTGCTAGACTTTTACAGGACTGGCAAAACAGTAAGGATCATGAGGAACATATGAGTAATAGGTTGTGCTATGACTTTATGACTGCTACACTGTCTCTAGGTGACAGGAATTTTTTACCCCCCCTTCCCTGGTTATAATCTTATGGGACCACTGTTGTATCTAGTCTGTCCTTGACTGGAACACTGTTATGCAGCGCATGACCATGGGCTTATGTATATATACACACTACAGATGTGCAGATAAACAGCTGAAGCAAACATGACAAAATGCTCTCAGGTGCTGAAATAGGTAGTGGGTATATGGGTATTCACTGTAGTTTTTTTTTTTTTTAACTTTTCTGTATTTAAAAACATTTTTTTTAACAAATATTGGTCGAAGTACTTTTTGACTTCACTTAAAAAGTACAAACAGCTGGGTGCAGGGGTGCATGCCTGCAGATCAGGAGGCTGAGGTAGGAAGATCGCAAGTTCAAAGTCAGCCTCAGCAACTTAGTGAGGCCCTAAGCAACTTAGCAAGAACTGTCCCTAAATAAAATATAAAAAAGGGCTGGGGATGTGGCTCAGTGGTTAAGTGCCCCTGGGTTCAATCACTAGACCAAAAATAAATAAATAAATAAATAAATAAACAATGCTAAAACGTAGAAGCAATGCAAGTCCAAGAAAACGTAACTGGAGTAAGAACAAGAGGAGAAAGACTGCCAGAGGTCATGGACATTTTCCTTCTTTCTGAAGTACTAGGGTTTGAACACAAGGCCTCTCACATGCTAGACAACAAGTGCTCTACCACTGAGCTACCTGTCCCAGCACCATGTATATTTTTATTTACCTTAAATGTGAAATTTGCATCAAATATTAATTGTTTTTCATGTCCTATGATTCCTCCATTGTAAACAGCTTGGCATCTTTTAGTTGGTCCAGTGTTAGGGAGTTTGAAGAGGCGAAATGTGGCCGAAACAAAACGACAATCACCTAAAAATATACACATGGTTCATCTCCAGCACTCGAACAGCATTAGTTTGCTCAGCAGATGAGGATAGAACATTTCATAAAGATGATTTTCTTCTTTGCATTCTGCCAACTATCTTTCTGAGCACTTCACTCTATTCATTGAAAACTTCAAAATGATTCATCAAATATCAAATTTTTGGGGGGGGTTGCCATTAGTCAGGAGACATGATAGACATTTCCAAATGAAAAAGTCCCCCTAGGGAGAATCACTCAGTAGAAAGTAATAACCAAATTTAAACCATTCAGGCTGCAGTTAAATAGTCCCTTCTGTTTTTTCTTACCAATAATTCTTTCAAGTTCCTTGTTCTGAATTGTAATGAGACTGGCAGTGACCAAACGTGGAGGGCAGAATCCAATTTTTTGGGCAAGGAGGAAAAGATCCTTCCAATACAAAGCACCACCTAGGCACTCACCTTAAAAAAAAAAAAAAAAATTACATACCAATCAATTCATAAAGCAATACTGAAGAAACTAATACTGGTATAATCAGGACAAAGCATTAGTTAAAACGTAAGTCCTAGAAACAGAAGCTAAACTAAACATTCCCGGAGGCTTAGAAACTCTTGGTTAAAACTGGATATTGTTGCCAGGCGTAGTGGTGCATGCCTGCAATCCCAGTGACTTGGGAGACTGAGGCAGGAGCATCACAAGTTCAAGGCCAGCCTCAGCAACTTAGTGAGACCCTGTCTCAAGTCTGCAGACATGGCTCAGTGTAGAATCCACACCACCTGGTTTACTCCATAGTACCACAAAAACAAAACAAAAAAACAAAAAGAACTTAATTTCACAGACTGACCACAAGAATGCATTCATCTTTTCAACTTCCAGAGCCTCTGTTAAAATGACAATAAAGGCATAAGCAACGTACAATGATGAGAACATTAAGGAGACTAGAGGGCAAGGACTCTGGTTGCCTTCATTTTCACAGTGTATTTTTCCAAGTAGTTTTGGAATTAATTATCCTGTTTAATCTCATAACAGCCAGATTGTATTATTATTTACATTTTACAGTTTGGAAAGCAACAACTCTGAGAGGTTAATTAATTGCCCAAGATCATATTACGTTTGAGTGGCAAAGGAAAAGAATGGCACCTCACCCTTCTGGCCTTACCCCATCTGATTTTTTTTCTTTTCAAATTAAAAAAAAAAAATTATTATTTAATTTTAGTTGTAGATGGACACAATACCTTTATCTTATTTATTTCTATGTGGTGCTGAGGATAGAACCCAGTGCCTCACACATGCTAGGCAAGCACTCTACTACTGAGCCACAATCCCAGCCCACCCCATCTGATTTCACATCAGATGCCCTCCTCCTGGCAGGAAGGACCTCTGTACATAATCATCTACCTTAAAACAAAACAACCAGGAACACTTACCCCATAAAACTCTGTGTGTCTTGATTTCTTCTGGCAATTCAAGGCTAGCATAGACGTCACTGAAATATAGCTCCCCACCGTGCTGAAACACAGCAGTGTCAGTCCAAGCAAGGTTAAAGATTAAATTGATCCCAGATAACAAGGAAATAGATGAGGGCACAAGATCGATTTCAAAAACCCACGCAAGTGTTTGAGCTGACCACACTGATCCTTTGTGAACAAGTAACAGCTGCTTCCCTCACTTCCTCACTTCAATCAATAACCAGAAACTTTTTTGTCAGTGTCCTGTCCAACAGACAATAAAGATCACTTTCAACAATTGCCTTCCTGTGAGAGTCCTTCTCTTAAAGATGCTCGGGTTGCCTCCCCTTTTAACCAATCCGAAACGAATCAGGCCCAGGTGGTTGTATAACAAACAGAAGATTTAACAGTATTCATAGATTCTCAGCCCTTAACAATTATATAACTTTTTAAAATGCTATTATTACAAATTATATTTTTAAAATATTAAGCTGGGGGGGTGTAGCTCAATAGTAGAGTGTTTGCCAGTCATGTAAGACACCCTGGGGTCAATTTCCAGAGCAAAAAAAAAAAGTTGTCCTTCTAACCCAAGGCAAATGAGAGATCCAGAACTTATATGAATTTATTTAGCTGATTTCAAAAGCATAGAGGTCTAGATTCTATAATGTTTACCTTTTATTAAGCACACATTGATGAAGATAGCTGGTCTATAAAATGGCACATTAACAAAGACATTATGAGATCATTTCTACCTAGTTTCATTTGAGCTGTATTATAGTATTATATTTTAGTTTCTCTAAACTAAAATTAAAAATCTCAATTTTTTTAAGGGCTGGGATACAATGCAGGACCTCATGCATGCCCAGCAAATGCTCTACACCCCCAGTCCCTCCAAATCTCAGAAATCTGTGTCTTTTAGCACAAAGACCCATATCATGACACACTGGAAGGCTGTGCAGCTCCTCCAAGTTTTCTCTTAGAAAGACAATAATGTAAAACTTCCATCTTCTTCAACTTCCCAAAGATCTGAAATCCTGGCAGGTAAGAAATCCATAGCTCTAAGAAACACTGCACATTCTAGCAGAGAGTGTATTCATAGCAGCCTTTCAATAAGGCCAAAGGTTCCTCCAGCTCTGTACACAGTATGTAGGATCCCACACAGCAGCAAGCAGGAAGAGTCAATAAGGCAAACATTTGAACATGTTCAATGACAATCATGACCCACAGACTTGATACTTCTACAACCTGCCAGGGAAAAGAAGACCCATGTAGGGAGGGGGTCTTACCACTCTGTTTCTTGCCACCCCCTTTAAATCTGGTGGATAAATTTACAAAGGCTGAGCCCTCAGTTTAAGTAGGAAAGAACAGGGCTGATTCCATCAGCACTCAATGATGTTTGAAGATCATTTATGTCACTACTCCCCTCACCTTCAGAACACGATACACTTCCTGCAACACTTGTTCTTTATCAGGCACAAGGTTAATAACACAATTGGATCTGAAAAAGAACCATTGTAAAGGACTCAAATCTTTTGTGTTCCTAAAGGTGGCTCCCATTTTGTCAAAACTACACCATTCTTCTGAATGCCTCACTCTTCTCTTTCCTGCACTCAACTTTTTCCCAAGGTAAGGGAGATAGGGAGTGTTTAAAATTCCAACTACTTGTTAGGAAGTAAGAATGTACAGAAAAAACAGCAGGCATTGCTGCGTACAGGAGCACATGCCTCTAATCCCAGAAACTTGGGAGACTGAAGCAGGAAGACTGCAAATTCAAGGCCAGACTCAGCAATATAGAAGACCCTGTCTCAAAATAAAAAATAAGCAAGCCAGGGGCTGGGGTTGTGGCTCAGTGGTAGAGCACTCACCTAGCATGCATGAGGCCCTGGGTTCGATCCTCAGCACCACGTAAAATTTAAAAAATAAAGGTATTGTGTCCACCTACAACTAAAACAAAATATTTAAATAAATAAATAAATAAGCAAGCCAGGCTTGGTGGTGCACACCTATAATCCAGTGGCTCAGAAGGCTGAGGCAGGAGGATCGCAAGTTCAAAGCCAACCTTAGCAATACCCTGTTTCAAAATAAAAAATAAAAAAGGGCTGGGGATTTGGCTCAGTAGTTAAGTGTCCCTGGGTTCAATCCCTGGTATAAATAAATAAATAAAGTAAATGGGGCTGGGGATGTGGCTCAGTGGTACAATGTGCCTGGATTCAATCCCCAGTACCCCCCCCAAAAAAAAAAAAAAAAAAAAATAGGAGGCAAGATTCTTATTTGTTTTGCTCTGATCTTCGCCAGGCAACAAGATGAAACCTGGGACCAGATGCTTACCACACAGGCATTTCTTAAGCCACAAGTGAATAAAGTTCCTAGAAGGCAGCTCTCCTAATGCTGTCACTTAGGCATGATTTGATAACTCAAAGGAAAATGAGAAAATGTAGAATCCAATAATTTGCCACCAAAATACTAGAGTTATGGGCTGGGGTTGTAGCTCAGTGGTAAAGTGCTTGCCTAGCATGTGTGAGGCACTGGGTTAGATTCTCAGTACTACACATTTATTTAAATAAAAAATAAAAGTCCATCAACAACTTAAAAAAAAAGAGATTAAAAAAATACTACAATCATGAGCCATATAACATTTTGGCAAATGAATGGGCTATATACAATCTGATGGTGGCCTCATAAGGTTATAATAGAACTGAAAAATTCCTATTACCTAGTGATACCATAGCCATAGTAACATAGCACAACGCACTACTGGTGTGTTACTGGTGATGCTGGTGCCAAACCTTCTGCACTCATATAAAAGTAGAGCACAAATAATTGTCTACAGTGTGTGATACCTGATAATAACGAACAACAGTGTTATTGGTTCATGTATTTACTGTGCTATACTTTTTATCATTCGTGTATACTCCTACTTATAAAGAAAACATTTACTATAAAAGAATATGTCATATTACCCCAGCAGCGGCTTCATACATCTCCTCTTTACCTTATCTCCATCGCATTATTACTTCTTATGCTTGATTTAATCTCACATTGTTTTCTTTATCTTGGCCCCAGGGGCAACAGACTATTCACACAATGAGGAAACTGCCTACAGTGCATTTTTCAGAGTGTGTTCTGTCATTAAGCAACCCATGACTCTACTGAAGATAGTAGGTCAGTGTGTGTTGTAAGAGCAGACTCAGTAGTCTGGCTAATCTTTTCGGTTCACTGAATTCTGGTTTGGTTTAAAGTAAATTCTGTCTTGGGTTAATGTGTTCTGTTGCCAGTGGGCCATGAGCAGCTCAGATCAGCTCCCTTAAGAAATAAGGTCATGCTAAGTTTAGTTTTGTGCCCTAAGTGAGAGTCAGTTCAGCAAAATGTGGTGACATTTGTGTGTTCAACAGAAAATAGGCTGTACTCATAACCGTAAGGATATACCTACATAACAATATCGTAACTCTCATTCTGAATTCCAGCTTCTGCCAACTTCTCAATGTAGCCATGAATGAAAGTCACATTGGAGGTCTGGAAGCCATATTTCTCCATGTGATAGTCAAGGTATTTTTTAGCCACTTCCACCTAAAGGAAGAAAAATATAGATTTCCTAATCAACATTTAAAAAAATACCACCTTTTTCCTTAAATTTTCCTATTACAAATGAAATATATTTCCTCAAGAAGTATATTTCTTTTTTTTTCTTTTCAGCTTTATTTATTTTTTCTTTTTTCTTTTTATATCTACATGACAGTAGAGTGTATTTTGACATATTATACATACATGGAGTACAACTTATTCTAATTAGAATCCCAATCTTGTGGTTGAACACAATGTGGAGTTACACTGATCGTTATTCATTTATGGGCAGAGGAAAGTTCCATCTGACTCGTTCTACTGTCTTTCCTATTTCATCGCCCCCTCCTTTCATTCCCCCTTGTCTAATCCAATGAACTTCTATTCTTCCCTCCACAGTATATTTCGTGTATACTTGGATAAGTATGCACCATTCCTATGGACCTGAAGGATATGCTACAGACTACCACATAAAGTCTGTTAGATGGGTTTTGCTTGAATAACCCCTTTATTCAATGATAATCTTTCAGGCCAGATGGCAGAAGGAAAGACAAGATGAAATTTCATTGGGTCATCATGATATTCATATATCAGATCAAATCTCTGACTTTGCATTCTTTCAAAAGAGCCTCTAATGGTCAAAGTCCTCAGCCTTTAGGACAAGAAGCACTAGAGGCACAAATCGATCACTGCTAAATAATAGCCTTCAAATTATCCTTGGAGTCACAAAGGAACCAACTTTATCTCTCCAAGAATGCACTGGAGAATTCTTTCCTCCTTGTCCTCCAAATCTTACCTGGCCTTCCGTCATGTCTATTCCTGTGACATGGCCCTTCTCACCAACCAGTTGGCTAAGTGCATAGCAATCTCTGCCACTTCCACTACCCAGATCCAAAATCCAGCAGTTTTCTAGACACTCAGGGATGACCAGACCACAGCCATAATACCTGAGAAATGGAAATGACACATTTTTTGTCCCATAAATTACTAGAAGATATGAAAACACTACATCTTATACCTTCCTCCTTTTCTTCTTTTATCTTTCATTCATATTTTCATTTAGTTGTTTAGTCTCCCCCTCTAAAATGGAAGCTGCATGAAGGTTGGGATCACATATGCTTTCCCACAGTATTTTGGGGCACTGCACTAGATATTACAATTTAAATAAACCATCTAAAATATTTGCTGAATAGACACATTTGGAGCCAGGCACTGTAGTGCACACCTGTAATCCCAGCTACTCAGGAGGCTGAGGCAGGAGGATCTCAAGTTCAAGGCCAGCCTCAGCAACTTAGCAAGACCCTTCCCCAAAATAAGGGTGTAGCTCAGTGGTACAGTACTTGTCTAATATATATGCCAGGCCCTGGATTCAATTCCCAGCACCACAAAAGATCATAATACTTAGATGTTAGCTGTTGAGCATCTAATTTAGGCTCAGAACTGAGCCAATTTTTGAGGAAAATAATTCTGTTCCCAGGTGTATTTAATCTAACTGGGAAGGTGAAACATAAGCACAGAAAACATTTTCCATGATTTATTGACAAACAGTGGCACAGGGTGTGAGCGCTGTAGCAGTTTGGAAAGAAGGTGCTTAAGGATTAGAGGCTTCCTAAAGTGTGTGCTGGAAGGGCAGAGCTGGAAGCTGGAAAGAAGACTGAAGGCATTCCACATTGACAACTGCTCACTGGCCAGGCAGTGCTGATGACAGTGAGAAAGGAAAGGTCAGAGGGAGCCAAAGTCATTCAGGAAGGGATGAGGGCCATACTATGGACAGTCTTGAAGGTCAGGTTCCAAGAGTGTGACTGCATCCTGTAATGGGAAGGGAAGGGCAGTATCTTTGGAAGTTCTTAAGCAGAGCAGTTCAGATGATCAGTGCTGAGCTTTGTTGGGGGTTACAACAGACAAGGCAAGCAAGGTGACCTGGTGGAGATGGCTTAATTCCCTAATGATGGCATCACTATCTTTGGGAAAGCTACAGTCTGGAAGCATCATGGGTCAGGGGATTCTACCTTAAAGAAACTTCTTCATGTACATTCTGCAGGGCTTCCCTGATGTGCTTGGGGACCGCCCTGGCTGTGGTGACGCAGGCATTAGTCTGGAGGTCCTTCGATGTCTTCAGCACCTGCCCGTAGTAGTTCTAACCCAGGGTAAAGAGACGGGTGGGGAGAAAAAGGGCTGGCGTTGGTGTCTGCAGGAGAGGGCTCCACAACCAGTCCCTACCCCTACCTCTCCAGGCCTGGCAGACCTCTGCCCCCCTGCAAAGCGCTAAGCCTGGGCTTAGTACTCCTAGGAGGCAGGAGTAGGCCAGAGGGCTTCCATAGGCTCCTGCCTAGTGGAGTTCCCCGTGGGCCATTCCTGGCCCTACCGCTCCCACCTGCACGTCCTTCCGGATATCAGCCTTCTGGCTCTCAGCGTCGCGGGGGGTAGCCACTGCCAAGAGAGGAAAAGGAGATGAAAAGAGTAAAGGTGCACGGGGCGGCCTCGGGTGGGGGCGACGGAATGTAGGGATGGAGGGATGGAGGGATGGCTGAGGGGTCGGCGGCGGTCAGAGGGCTGCAGGAGAGGGCAGGCCGCTCTAGCGCTCCCATGTGGCCCGGGCGGGGCAGGGAAGGGGCTGCCGCCTGGCAAGGGGGCGAGGGGAGCGCGCACTCACTGTCTCATGGGCCTCCGGGCGACACTAGTGGGTCCTGGGCTCGCGGCTCAGCGTCCGGGACCCAAGGCCCCGCCCTGGCGCCGGCCAGCGGGATCCGGACCCACCCCCGGACGCAGGGCGGGCGGGAACCCACGGGCACCCACCCCACAGCTTCCTGCCGGGCGCAGCTGTCCTCGAGGGCCGCGGGGCCCAGCCTCGTAGGTTGCGTTGGTCTTCACGGCATCTTCCTTTGTTGCTCCCCCGCGATTGTCCACTTACCGAAGTTCACATGCTGCCTGAGCGAATACCCACCTACAGAATGATTTCTTTTCCTTCTCGGAATGAAATCGCCTTTCCACAATGTGCTTTTTATAAAAGTCAGGTTTATTGAGATAAAATTGACATTCAGGGGCTGGGATTGTGGCGCAGTGGTAGATCGCTTGCCTGGCATGTGTAAGGCACTGGGTTTGACTCTCAGCACCACATATAAATAAAATACAGGTCCATTGACAACTGAAAAAAAAATTTTTTTTTAATTTACATTCACCCAAATTCACCTTTCTTCAGCGTACAGTTCACGAATTCTAATAAACCTATGCATCACCGCCATCAAGGTTAAAGCAGTTCTCATACAAGTTTCTTTGTGTCCCTTTGTAAATTCCCTCCCCTCACCCCCAGCTCCTAAGCAACCACATATCTATTCCCCTCCCTATAAGACATTTTCCGGAATATCCTATAGATGGAATTATTCAGTATATAGCCATTCTCAATTTATTCTGAGGTGTATTTAGGAAAGCAACTTAATGTTAAGTTCACTTTCACCTCTAGTGATTTGTGGTCAGTTCACATGTGTTTTCCAGGTATTGCCGTTTCCCCGTGCAGAAAGTTTTTATTATTATTTATTTTTGCTTCCACCATTATATTTATATATTCCGTTTCCTTTTGTGGTTGCAACAAGCATTTCCATCATCAGGACAGTAAGGAGACAGGGAGATCCCAGTAAAAGGATATCTTTGTAAAACAACAAAAATAGTATACTCTTGATAAACTGTCCTCATTTTTCAGTCTCATTTGCAGTACATAAAAGTTTTGTTAAAATTCAGGAAGAAAATTTTCATTTTTGCTGGTGCTGGGGATTGAACCCAGGACCTTGCACATGCTAGGCAAACACTACACCTCCATCCCTTTACAATTACTAAGTTCATAAAAGTAACATCTTCATAGGTATCAATTTCTAAAAATTATGTAATAGTGGAGACAGTCCTAAATAATTAGTTTTCATAGAATGAGTTCTTTAGCAAAGCAGTTGCTTTCTCACTCCTTGTTAAAAATTGAAGCTTTTAGCTGGGCATGGTGGCACACACCTGTAACCTCAGCAGCTTGGGAGGCTGAGGCAAGAGGATCACAAGTTCAAAGCCAGCCTCATCAATTTAGCAAGACCCTAAACAACTTAGGGAGATGTGTCTCAAAATAAAATATTTTTAAAAAGGACTGGGGATGTTGCTCAGTGGTTAAGTGCCCCTGGATTAAATCCCTGGTACCAAAAAAAAAAAAAAAAAAAAAAAAAAAAAAAAAAAAAAAAAAAGCTTTTTCCTGAAGGAAAAGATTAATTAGCAGGAGGTTAAGGAGAGGACTCTATCATTTTCAGTTGGGCTTGCTTTATTATATTATCTTCCGTCTGTGGTTTAGTCTTTCTTCACTTTACAAGAATCATTTGATAATTTTTAACCACACACAGATAAACTGCAGTTAAGCAAACTACCACAAACTTAAAATAAGTTATTCCCACTTTTCCCTCAGGGTATCTGGTGTGTTGAGCTGATTTTGGACCAGATTGTAACTGTCAGTCATTTTGATTGGTCAGTGCCTCAACAACAGGTTTGTTTTTGTTTTTCTTCTATTTTTTGTAGTGCTGGAGATCAAACCCAGGGTCTTGCACATACTAGGCAAGTGCTCTACCACTGAGCTACATCCCCAGTCCCTTTTTTTTTTTTTAATTTTGAGAAAGAGTTGCACTTAATTGCTGAGGCTAGCCTTGAACTTGGAATACTCCTGTTTTAGCCTCCTAAGTCACTGGAATTATATATAGCTCTGTAATGCCACACTTGGCACAAAAACTAATTTAAAAAATAATGGGGCTGGGGATGTAGCTCAGTTGGCAGAATGCTTGCTTGCAAGCACAAGGCCCTGGATTCAATCCCCAGCACTGCAAAAAAATAAATAATTAATTAATTAATAATTATTATTATTATTGCTAGGCACCATGGCCCATGCCTATAATCCCAGTGACTCAGCGGAAGGCTGAGGCAGGAGGATCTCGAGCTCAAAGCCAGCCTCAGCAAAAGCAAAGCCCTAAGCAACTCAGTGAGACCCTGTCTCTAACTAAAATAGAAAATAGGGCTGGGGACGTGGTTCAGTGGTTGAGTGCCCATGAGTTCAACCCCCAGTACCAATAAATAAATAAATAAATAGCAGGGAGGATAAGGCAGGAGAATCACAATATGCAGCCAGACTCCAAGCAACTTAGGGAGATGCTCAGCATCTCCTGAGCATCAGCAAGACCCTGTCTCAAAATAAAAAAATAAAAAGGACTGGGGATGTGGTAAAGCACTCTTGGGTTCAATCCCCACTACCGAAATATATATACACATACATATATGTGTGTGTGTGTGTGTGTGTGTGTACACATACATAAATATATATACTTTTTTTCATATTTTCTTTTTTTTTTTCCCATATTTTCTTCTCTTACCTCCAAGGATGGCTTGTGCACCTTGGAAACTACTGGTCTGACAATTCCAGAATGGTCCAGAAGTAGAGCTTTCCAAAATGGCCAGCATCCCTAAGTAAAGGATTTCTCAAACACTGGAAGCATTAAGCAGATGCTGGATGAGCAGCAGGATGCCCTCTCCCTAGAGATGCAGCAGCAGGGGCAGATGGATTAGAGCCAGTCACTTCCAAGATCCTTTCCTTCTGGACAAGTTTTTTATTATGTAAAGACTAGACATGACAGATAACATGCTTGTTTCTACTTATAAGAAAAGTAACATGTAACAGAAAGCTAGGCTAGTGGTCAAAAGACCTTCCATTAAGCTCAATAACATTGGGTAAGTCATTTCATCTGCCTGGGTGTGTTTTTCATTTGTAAAACATAGGACCAGAATGTAACAGTTTTATGGTCTCTTACATCTCTAATTTTCTAAGGCTCTGTGACTCTTTCTTCTTCACCAAATATTATGTTGGTTCTTAGGTTTTAAAACATCCTCTTTTAGAAATTTTTTTTCTTTTAGTTTTGAGAGTTGAATTTCAAATGCCTTTTCAGTATATATTACACTGATAAAGATTTTATTATTTCTTATTAGTATAATGTGTTTTGTAGCTGTTATATCAACTTTGTACTTTTGGAATTGCTTGACTAATTCTTCAAAATGTTTATTCAATTTTTCAAAGATTTTTAAAGGATTTTTGCATCAATATTCATAAATAAGAATCTCCTAAATTTTCTTACATTATCTGCTTTTTATTTTTTTAATTGAAAATAAAAATCATATTTACTTCAGCATATAAATTGATGTCTTAATCATTTTTAATATTTTGGGAATATATAGAAAGGATTTATTCTTTGATAGTTTGGAAAAGCCACAGGAAAGCACTATCATAAGCAAATGCCCTGTGATTATTTTTTGGTTATTCTTTAGCAGTTTATGGATTATGGTATTTCTCATAACCAGTTTGAACATAGTCTCTTTTTTAAATATCAAGTTTTATAATATTTTTTATAAGGAGCCAGTCATTTTGAAATTAATCAAATTATTAGCATCAAGCTGAGATAAATTTTTTCAAATCTAATAGATTTATTTTAAATGTCTCCTATTCAATTATAAACTTACCGATTTGTACTTTTATGGTTGAGCTGATATTTTAATAATCTGATCCATAACAACTACTTAATAGTTTTATAATTTTTTCTAAATCTTTGTCATTTGTGCTTAGTTTTATTATTTCCATTTTTATTTCTTTTGTTTTCTCTCCAAATTCTAACTGTATACTCACAGGGAAAAAAATTATTTCCACTGTGATCCCACCAAGAAGAGGCTATACTGCCCAGGCTGATCTCAAACTGTGATCCTCCCGCCTCAACCTCATACAGGAATACACCACCATTTCTAGCCCTAATAGAAAGATTTAAAGCATAATTTTTTTCTTCTAGTATTGCTTTAGTGCCATCATGTAAATTTTCTTCCATGAAATTTGAATTTTAATTACTTAAAAAATATTTTCAGCATACCCATTATGACTGTGTTACTTAAGGAAGTATTTTTTATATCCATGTTTTTGATCCCTGGTGAATTCTATGTTGTTTATTTCTATAAAAAAAACTATGTAACATTTTCTACTGCTCTCACATTTCTGGTTACTTGGTTATTTTCTTTCATGTATTTTGGTATTATGTTCTTTAAAGTAATTTTAGTACTACTAGATTTTCATTATTTAATGCAAATTTTTACCTTTACTATTATAATGTTTATTGTGAAATTTATCTTATTGGATACAATATAAGCAATCACTGTTTCTTTTCTTTTTCTTTTTCTTTCTTTTTTTTTTTTTTTTGTACTGGGGATTGAATCCAGGGATGCTCTACCACTGAGCCACATCCCCAGCCATTTTTATTTTTTCTCTGGAAACAGGGTCTTACTACATCACTTAAGGCTTCACTAAATTGCCGAGGCTGGCTTCAAACTTGTGATCCTCCTGCCTCAGGCTCCGGAATCACTGGGATCACAGGCATGCACCACCATGCCCAGTCAATCACTGCTTTTTTTTTTTTTTTTAATATTTTTTTTGTTGTTGATGGACCTTTATTTATTTTTATGCGGTAATGAGGATTGAACCCAGGGTCTTACACATACTAGGCAAGTGCTCTGCCACTGAGCCACAACCCCAGCCCCTGATCACTGCTTTTTTAATATTTGTTCTAGCACAAAGCAAACTTAGATCACACCTCTATTTCAATTTTTTTTGTCTTAAGTATTTTACCACTTCTTATAATAGTTGGACTTAGTTTGTATTATTTTTTAAAAGTAAGTAGAGCCTGTTTACTTTTAATAATATAATTATTAATAAAAGTTTATAGAATTAATGCATGATTGCCTTTTCAGATTCTTCACAAGTTAATTTAACTCAGTATATACATTCATATATATATAATGAAAGACATGTAATCTGATCTGTTTAACAGTATTAATACAATATAAATTAAATTGGATTGACTGATTTTTCTATTAGTGAAGACACTTTCTCATGTCTGCTTTCTCTCAATTCCTTAGAATAGGATAGTTCCAAATTAACTTTAAACAAAGTATTCAGGCTTGACTATAGCTAATGGTAATGTAATTTAACAAGATGAAACTAATGAACATAGGTAAATATCTACAAATATTAAGGTTTTCATCATGGTACAATCCTATGCCACTATCATTCACAGTAATTCATCTCCCTTCACATTTGGCAGTAACGTCACACAAGTGAACTTGCTGATAATTAGCAAAATTACAAAATGAACCAAGGTCATTTAATCAAGATTCACAACAACAAAGGAACCCTAGGAATGCAGGTCAAGGAAAGAGGCTACAGCTGGCCAGATATGATTACCATTTGCCTAATTTTCATTTAGGAATTTGCTACAATAAAACAAGTATCTCCTCTGAGTTATTAAAAAAGAAAATAATAGGTATTACCTATCATTACCCATTATCTATCAATATTTATTAAATGAAAATGTATCCTAAATGATCTAAAAGAAAAAAATATTAATTATTCTCATGGTTCACAATAGAAGTTTTCTGCCACCTAGCTTCTTTTCAGGAGAAACCATACATCAACACAAAATTTTTTCTAATACAACTTGGAGATGAAATGAAAAATCAAACCCACAGCCCAACAGTTGTATAAGATAATCCTCAACATCAGGCAAAGAAGTGCTGTTCCCCTCTTTATGACATTCTATTTTAATAGGTGATTCAACTGGTCCTGTAGATCTGATGACTGTTCAACACTAGAAATTAGAATAGAGAAAGGATTTATCTGAAATGAGCAATAAAGATATTACTTTGTACAATCGATTTATTCTTTAATGCATAAATATTGTTACAGATAAATAAAAATTCATATTGGTCCCCTTGGGTCCCAGAAGTGTTTAATTTACAAACTAGACACAGTGACATGCACCTGTAGTCCCAGCTACTTAGAAGGCTGAGGCAGGAGGATCACAAGGTCAAGGTGAACTTAAGTAACTTAGCAATACACTGTCTCAAAATAAAATAAAAAAGGATAGGGATGTAGCTCAGAAGCAGAGCACTTGCCTAGCACATAGGAGGCCCTGTTTTTAATCTCCAATATCACACAAACAAATAAAAGAGCCAAACTATTAAATGACTTCAGCACTTTTATTTAACTTAATGAATATTACCAATGTAAAAGGGTTTTTTTTTTAAATTCCTTAAGGTTGGTTTCTATATCATGTAACTTTTAGAAAGCCCTTACTGGCACTGAATTGAGTTACTGTATGCCTTTGAAATATTCTGTGTTCTTTCTGTTGTTGTTTGAAGTTTAATTAGGGATTGAACCCAGGGTCTCACACATGCTAGGCAAGTGTTCTACCACTAAGCTATATCCCCAGCCCTGAAATATAATGGTTATTTTGTTGTTGTTGTTGTTTCGTTTTTCTTTTTTTTTTTTTTTGGTACTAGGGATTGAACCCAGGGGCACTTTACCATGGAGCTACATCCCTAGCCCTTTTTCATTTTTTATTTTAAGACAGGATCTTGCTAAATTGCTTAGGTTCTCACTCAACTGCCACGTCTGGCCTCAGACACGTACCATCACACCAGTGATATACATTGTGATCTTTAAGTCCTAAAGAGCTATCCCAGAGCATGTCAATTTAAGTGCATATATCAACCAGGGTAAAGCAGTATAATTCCCCAACCTGCTTTAATTGGTTTCCCCACTCCCCTACTTTTGGGATTACTTACTTTTTCTGAATAGCTTCTTGCCTAAATCAGAAAATGAAAGAGGAAAATAAACATAAGAAAACCTGGTGAACTAGTAGAAGTTATTTATGGCCAAATATATAAAGACAGAACAAATTTCCAGCTTATGTCACACTCTGTATTTCTGTCCATCCTCTCTAAAGATTATTATTATAAGGGATTCTTATCTGAGTGCAGAACTGCTTAAAAGATGGATTCTAAACTAAAGAGGTAACACTACTTCCCAGAGTGAGGGAGTGGTCTAACAAACCAGAAGAATGGCTCATATTTAGTAACTGGCTCCATGTGACATGTGGAGTATAGGACACAGATTCCCATTACATTTGATTCCCTGGTGAAGGAGCAGTTCCACAGGAGAGACGCTGGGCACAGTTGACAAATACCAGGTGCCAAGCACAGTGCCAGCATAGTTCTGGCATGGGCTCTGACATTATAGGATCTCCCTGAGTCCTCATATTAACAGAGGGAGGTTCATAAAAGGTGACCCATGCTCCTGATCTCACCCTCTACCTCACCTTCTGAAATTTCAGGCATCTCTCCACAGAGGAATTTCACCCTTGACCAACTTCACCTTCACTCTCAACCCTAAATCCACAGGGAAAATGTGCTGAAGCACAGAAGCAATGAAAGTAGGCTATAGGTGATTTTGCAGCAAGCAGTTGCTGGAAAGGGAATACTCACTGGTACTGAAGGTGGGTTGTTATTATTGCCATTTTCCTTAAACTCTGCATAAAAAGAGAGAGAAGCAGAACATTCCACTTCCTGATAGCCATACAAACTATATATCTAAACCCAAATCATAGAAGAAACTGTTTCTTACATCTTCGGAGTGCAAGATGGCATCTTCCTGTAGTACCATGTTTCGAGCTGCCTGACCTAGCAGCTGGAAGACAAGAATAAAATGGTAATAATCAAAATTTCCAAACTTCCTGCAATTTTCTCTGTGCAGCTGTTCCACCACCATACTCCCCCTCCTGCCCTCCTTCACTGGGCTCAACCAAAAATGCTCAAAATGTAACGGAGAATAACTTTCCATTTGTTCATATTGAAAAGTCATTTCACTGGCACTGTGGCAGTTGTAGCATGGACTTGACATTTGTTCCAAAAGCCACCGCCTGAGAAACCGAGTGCTCCAGGACCACATTCTGCATAGCTTATTCATCAAATGCCAAGAGACATTGGCAACGAAACCTTTGGCTCCACAAGTCCAGTGGGAGAATCTGACTTTTGATGCTTTAAAGGCAGACTGGGAATTTGGGATAGTTTGAGAGTAGTGAAGTAGCAGGAGTTGAGGCTGGGCTGGAAAGGGCAGGGGAAATGGAGCTGTCTAGAAATGCTACTCAGTGTTGGAATGCTTACCCAGCATGTACAAGGCCAGCACCACCAAAAAGAAAGAAGAGAAGGAAAGAAGGAAATAAATAGAATGGGGGCGGGGGTGCTGAAAAGAAGCTCCAGGCGTAGAGTGGGAACCATCACATGGAAGATGGCCAGATGGGGTTGGAGAAGAAAAGCAAGGAGAAATGTGGAGGCACATTTAAATGAGTTCACTGATAGCTGGGTCCTGAGACCAAGAGAGAAAAGCTGAGCTCAGCCTCAGCTGGATGTCCTAAGGTCATGGCAAAGCTGATTGAGATGCACTGAGAGGCCTGCAGAGATCAATTAAGATTTCTGGTCTCATGGTGTATCCTGATCCTGGTATTCCTAGGTCCAGCCCTGCAAAGATGTTAAGTGCATCCTATCAGCCCTTCCCTGTTACCCTAGGTCAGAGAGAGTCTGGTAAAAATGGGGCTGATGATTTCAAAATAACCAGGAACATTAGCATTTCTGCAGTTCTCAGATTCCTTCCCCTGGAAGACTTTTATTTATTTATTTTTCTGTTCAGTTTAAGTTTTAAAATTAATAAACCTTTATGTGTTTCTAAAGTCTGAACAAAAAAATAAAACCTTCCATCTGTGCCCCTTCCCCTCCCTCTTCTCTCTCCTCCATGCATGGCTGTTTTTATTGGTTTTTGGTTTATCTTTCCATTGTTCCATTTTAAAACAAAGGACACCTGTACAGTTGTCCCTTGGCATCTGCAGATTATTGCTTGCAGGACCTCTGTGGATACCAAACTCTGTAGATGCTCAAGTTCATTATTTAAAATGCCACAATATTTGCACAGAATCTACACACATCCTCCCGTACCCTTTAAATCATCTCCAGATTATTTATAATACAATACAATGTAAATGCTATGTAGACAGTTACACAGTATTGTTTAGGGAATAATTACAAGGAAAGAAACATCTGCACATGTTCAGTACAGACACAGCAATCACAGTGGTAACTATATTTTCAATCTGCAGTTGGTTAAACCTGTGGACACTGAACCTACAGATACAGAGAGCCAACTACATGTTGTCTCCCCCTCCCACTATGTATTCTTCCACACCTTGCTGCTTTCTTTTCAGAATACAACCCTCAGATTGATCTGCAGCAGCATATACTGAATCTCCTTCATTCTTTTACAACTGCACTATATAGATGTGTCAGATTATTCAACCACTCCTCTCTTTGTGGCCTTTGGAGTTGTTTCCAGTCTTTTGTCATTATAAGCAGTGCTACAAAAAACTCATATATCTGAATTTTTGCTAGCTTTCCTTTGGGACAGACTCATAGAATCATGATTATTATATATAGTTTTGCTACATATGATCAAATTCCCCTCTTATTAGGGTTGTGCCATTTTGCATTCCCACCAATAATGTATGAAAATGTAGGGCAGCAGATATAGCGCAGTTGGTAGAGCGCTGGCCTCACAAGCAAGGGCCCTGGATTCAATCCCCAGCACCACAAAGGAAAAAAAAATAAAATGTATGTTCCACTCCTGTGGCCACTATTTTTTATTTTTTTCAGTGCTGGGGATTGAACCCAGGACCTTGCCCATGCTAGGCAAGTACTCTACCATTGAGCGAAGATGATTTAGAACTCATCTTACAGGTAATTTTTTCAGAAAAATGGCATTACTAGATTTACTGTTTTAGCAGTAAGGTAAGCAGAATGGACTGGGGGCAGGAGGATATAGGCAGAAAGAATGGTTAGGAGGACATGACAGGGCTTCAGACAAACAATGAACACGGAAATGATAATGTGAAAAAGGGGGAATTGAGAAACATTTAGAAGATAGATGTGATGGAACGTGCAACTACCTGGAATGCAGGGGCTGTTGCAATGTGGGACCAAGGCCTTTTCCTTGATGACACATGTACTCACTAGCATTCTGCATCATTTTCTTACATAAACCAACCACATACGTATCATCTAAGACTTCCAGCTTTTGCCTTCTTTAAAATGGAACATCTTGAATAAACAATTGCAAAACAATCTAAGCACAGAATCTTTTTAGAATCTACACATTTTTCTCCCAGGCTTTTGCCATTTTACCAAACTCAATAAGTTTGTTTTAGCGACTCATCTTCAACAAGTGTTTCTGATTCTTCATCTTAGTTTTCACAGCAATAACAGCTCTATTTTTTTTCCACTCATCTTTTCTCACTTTCCATATGATTACATTCCATTATGTATCTGCAATAACAAGTGTAAGGGACACACACAGGTTTAGGAAAAAACACAATGGCTCCTCACTAAGCACATGACTCAATGGATAGGGCAGGTGTGCAAGAGTAGCCTGTTAGTGACAAGCACTCCTAAGCTGTGGGCATAAATGGGCACACATTTCCTCACTTTCTGCTCTTGGCACACTGGCCTCCCTGCATTCCTCATATACACTGTCATCTCAAGGCCTCTGCATTGGCCATTTTGCTCCAGATATCCACATGGCTTACTCTCACGCTTAATTCCATTGTCTGCTCATGTGTCACCTCCCCAGAGGCCCTTTCTTGACCACCCCTTTGACAGTAAACCCTTCCATCACTCTCTATTCTTAGGTTTAGTTTGGTTCATAGCATCGACACCTCTTGATTTTTGTGCATTTCGTTTACTGTCTGTCTCTTCACTAAAATGTAAGCTTTCTAAGCATAGAGATTTCATTTTGTTTATTCCTTGCTCTTAGAACAGCTCCTGGCATAGAGCAGGAACTGTTTGTTAATAAATATTTGTTAAACGAATGCTATGGAATGAGTGTTTTACACATGCAAACTGTCAATTAAAATAGCTATGTGGAGACTGCTGAAGCAATGCTCTATGGATTAGAAGGGACTAAAATTCAGAAAGTCACTCCAATAACCTCACAGGCTAGTAAAAGAAATGGTAAAAGTACAGAAAAGGCAACATGGTATAAGTGTCATGTATGAGATTCAGTACAAAGTTCAAAGGATTGAGAGACGATGTGTTTGTTAATCCTGTCCCAGAAAGCTGTATTGATTTTAACTCAATCCACACCATTTAATTTTTGAACACCAATCTAAATATCCTATAAAAGAAGCCCATGTCAAAAATTCATAAGGGTGAAGAATGCAAAGGAGCAAGCCATATGAGGGCAGTCAATGATGGCACGGTGACTTTTGGTCACTTAATTCAGCCAATAACACGAAAGGTAGTATCCACGAGTGTGAGCCTAGGACCACTCTGCCCGGGTTTGAATTCTCATTAGTAAGACCCAGGACAATTTAAAAATCTTCTCTGTATCTCTAGGAGAGATAAAGAAGAAAAATACCCCCTTTTTCAGTAATTTAATTATATCTTTATAATCAATATAATATCTTAATGATTTAAGTTAATTAAAACACAGCAGTGTCCAGCACATAGAAAATGCTCAAGGGACTGGTGTTGTGGCTCAGTGGTAGAGCACCTGCCTAGCAAGTATGAGGCACTGGGTTTGATTCTTAGCACCACATATAAATAAGTGAATAAAATAAAGGCCTATCAACATCTAAAAAATTTTAAGAAAAAAGAAAATGCTCAATAAATATGTTTATTATGATTTTCAATAATAGCTATGGTAAACTATGAACATCATCAATGCTTTAGTTTTATACATATTTTTATTTTTTGTGGTGCTGGGGATCAAACCCAAGGCCTCACACATGCTAGGCAAGTGCTCTACCACTGAGCCACATCCCCAGTCCTATACATATCTATGCCATGTTTCTCCCCCCAAAACAAGACAATTTATACCAAAGTATATGAATTTGTGTGTATACACATACACACATGCACAATTTTCAAAAAAAAAATAACAAAAAGAAAAGGAATCTAAAAGTCATGAAAAACAGAAGGAATTAAATAACCACCTCCTCATATAGTTGTTTTGTTTGTTGGTAGGCTGGGTTTTTGTAGCCATTTTTCAGTAACATAACATTTGGACTGCTGATGTAGTTCAGTGGTAGAGTGCTTGCCTAGCATGCCTGAGGCCCTGGGTTCCATCCCTTATACACACACACACACACATACACACATTTTAAAGAAGGCAGAAAACTGGAAATCAGCCACGTTAAATGTGTGGTTGTTTTATCTAACAAAATGATGAACAAAATATGGACAAAAAAGAAAACAAAATGATGGGCTTATGTTTTCACTTCTCTTGAATAAATACCTATGAGTGGAGTGGCTGGGTCACTGGACCCATTTCATCATCCATTCACCAACCCATGGGGACACATATTTTCATTTCTCCTGGGTGAATATCTAGTTCAATACATAAGTCTGCTTGGGGGAGAGGCAGAGTGTACATAAATAAAGCTTTTTAGTGAGAAAAGCCATCAAATAATTCCATTCATGCAACCAGCCAGAAGATGGAGAGAGAAAAAACGGGGCAAAGGAGAAAGCTATTCTAGAACAAAACAAAACCCGGAAAACCAAGAATGTGGTCAAAGAGACAAATTAGGAGGGAATAAATTCATAGGCAATACACAAAAGTGTGGAAGGAATCTGGGATACTGATACACAAATTTCGGGACCGAATGGGACCTACCTTCACTAGGGACAACCCCAAGTACAATTAAGGACTATTTTAAAAGAGCAAATTCCCATCACACTTATCTTCCCTTCAAGCCCAGAGACTACACACCCCAGAATGCAACACGCGCCCTACAAGGACCAGCCCCGCCCCCGGCGATCAGTTCATAGCCTACACGCCCCAGGATGCAAGGCGACGCCCTTCCACAGCTACGAAAGACTGCCCGTTCCGGGGTGCTGGGCCGGCAGCGTCCACTCCAGGCTCACCTCGGAGCTGCGGGACCCCTTCAGCACTTGCTTGGTGAGCGCGATCACGTCGGTACCACAGGTGTTCACCTTCTCGGTGAGAAGCCCCTTGACTGACTGACCAAATCGTGCTTGCGAATCCGGGGTCCCAGTCGCCATCATATCAACTAGCGAATGCCTCCGCGCGTACGATGGCGAGTCGCCGGGGCCAAAAGAGGCAAGCGCAAGGGACAGAGGAGGCGTTTCCCCTCCGCCCTATTTCGAGAAAAGGAAGAGACGCATGCGCCTAGCGGTTGTTGCTAACTAAACTCATTTAAAATACCCAAACTGACAGCTTAAGGAAAACACGGCTCAAGCAAGGAGATGGCGGATGACTTTAGTAAAATTGATGATTCAGAATCAGAAGGCCTGAATTACAGTCTCAAGTCTACCAGTTAGCAGTTGCAAATGGCTCAACTGCTGTCTTTTACTCCTCTTTTATAAAACAGAAATAATGTTGAAGTCACCAAAGGGTTATGAAAATGAATTAAGATCATTTTCAGTTCAGTTATTTGTTTGTGTTGTTGTTGTGGTACTGGGGATTGAACCTTGTCCACTCTACCACTGAACTACAACCCCTGCCCTTTTTATTTTTTATTTTACAGTCTCACTAAGTTGCCCAGGCTGGCCTTGAACTTGCAATCCTCCTGCCTCCGCCTTCCCAGTTGCTGGGATTACAGGTGTGTGCCACCGCCCCCATTTTAAGCACTTGACTTATGTAACCATGAATTGGTTTTATGTTTTTAAGTTTTATATAAATAAAATGATACACTACATTCTTACCTGTCTGGCTTCGTCATGTATTCTGCTGTAGATGATATTTGACAGTTTATCCATTCTATAAATGATAAATATGTGGGTTGTTTTCCAGTTTTGGAATATTACAAATAGTACTGATGTGAACACTTTTGTTTTTCCAGTTTCAGGGATCAAAGTTAGGGCTTCCCATATGCTAGGCAAAGTGTTCTACCACTGAGCTACATCCCCAGCCTGAACCTGCCTTTTGGTGAACATATGCACACATTCTGTTGTGTACACCTCAAAATGGAGTTGCCAAGTCAACGGTTCAGCTCTAGCAGAAAATGAAGTTTATGTTTCAGACAAGGAACAAGGAAAACAGGAATGTAAGCATAGTGGCATTAATAAAGTTTTCACTCTAAATGATACTCTAAAGCTACACAGAATATTTTACATGGATCATTGTATTAGTTAACTTTCCATCACTGTAACAAAATACCTGATATAATCAACTTGTAAAGAGGAAAAGTTACTTTGACCCCCAGTTTTGGAGATTTCAGTCTGTGAAGAGTTGACCTCATTACTTTTGAGCCTGTGGTGAAGCAGTACATCGTGGCAGGGTGTACACAAGAGACAGCACATGACCAAGTAAAGCTACTCACATCATAGAATGAGAAAAAGGAAAGAGTCGGGATCCCATTATCCCCTTCAAGGGCATACTTCCAAGGATCAGGAGATCTCCCATTAAAAAAGAGTCCCCACCTCTTTTTTAAAAATTTTTTTTAATTGAGGTGGACACCTTTTTTTTATTATTATTTATTTATCTTTATGTGGTGCTGAGGATCAAACCCAGTGCCTCACATGCACTAGGCAAGCACTCTACAGCTGAGCCATAACCCCAACCCAGACCTCACCTCTTAAGGGTTCTACCATCTCCTAGTAGTGCCACAGGCTGAGGATCAAACCTTTAACACATGGGCCTTTGGAGAACATTCCAGATTATACTATAGCACGTATATGATCAACATTGAGAACAAAACAAAACCACAACAACCAATCTTGGTGAATAAATCCAAAAGGAGAGTCTTTGAAAAGATTAATAAACTCCTGACAAGTGAAGATAGAAAATGCAAAATTTTAAGAAATATATAATTATCAAAACTGACTCAGGTAGATTCAGAAGAGTTGAGATGACCAGTAAGTATTGAAGAAACAGGACATTTTCATTAGAGATTTATATCCCCCCAAAAGGTACTGGGACTGATTGTTCTTATGTCACCCTTCCTTACAGCCTCAAAGAATGAGTAATTCTCACGATATTTAATCTTTTTTGGAGGGGTGGGGGCATACAGGGGATTGAACCCAGGGGCGCTTAACCACTGAGAAACATCCCCAGACCTTTTTATCTTTTATTTTGAGACAGTCTTTCCAAGTTGCTTAGGGCCTTGCTAAGTTGCTGAGGCTGGCTTTGAACTTGCCGTCATCCTGCCTCAGCCTCCTGAGTCACTGGGATTATAGACAGGCACCACCATACCCAGCTTTTCATAATATTTATATATAGGAACATAGAAAAAGATTGATAGTTTCTCGGATAACTTTATAAACTAGCAAAATCATATTACCAAAACCTGGCAATGCACAAATAAGACTACAATCCAGTTTTGCATATGACCAGAGATGCAAAAGAAATGAAAGCCTAAGTAAATCACAGGAGAATTCAGTTCTGTGCTAAATGAAGACACTGGAAAAGTTAATATTGTTCTAGGAATGGTTGAATACCAAGAAATCTATTAATAAAATGCAACTCAGAAGTATTTGTCGCACATCTTTAAAATATGCACACATAGCCTTCGATGAACAGCTCTACTTTTAGGATTCTCTCCTAAAAAAAATATTAATGGTTATGCACAAAGATTTCACTCCAAGTCTCTTCCTTAAAGTTGTTTATGTCAACAACAAAGACAAAATTGGAAACAACCTAAATGTCCAGTACAAAACAGGATCAGTTAAATTAGGTATGGTATATACTTGTTATATACGCAATAGAATTCAACCACTAAAAATAATATAATAGAGGGTTGGAGATGTTGCTCAGGGGTAGAGCACTTGCTAGTATGCGTGAGGCCCTAGGTTCAATCCCTAGCGTGAAAAAAACTGAAACACAGAAAATTAATTAAAAAATACATGCACACACATAATGAAAGCAAATTTTTCAAAAGAGGTTAAGTAACTCACCCAAAAAAGCTAATAAGTGACCAAGTTGGAATTGAATCCAAACTTGTCTGGCTCTTGGGTTGGTGCTTTTGTTGTTGTTGTTATAGAACACTCAAGTTTATTTCTTATATTTTCATACTTGATAACCAACTCTTCTGATCCTCCTTCCTATCCTCCCCAGAATACACACTATTCTACTCTCTACATCTATTATATCAATTTTTTTAACTTCCAAATGTGAATGAGAACAGATGACATTTGTCTTTCTGCATCTAACATCTGACATACTGTGCTCCAGGCTCATCCATGTTGCAAATGACCGAATTTCCTTATTTTTAAAGACTGTGGGCTGGTGCTCTCAATGCCTGTCCATCAATGCCTCTGGAAAGAGCAATCACCCAGGAATTAGGACATGTGGGTCTTTGCCATCAGTATCTTATGTGTCTTTAAACTGACCTCACTTTTCTCTGCTATTGAATGATAAGACTGGATGAATTATCTTTGACAGGCCCGGTGAGTTGCAATTCTGCTGACATTGTTATCTGTCCAATAAAGTCTCAAACCTTGATTGCTAACTCAGATACCATTTGCCTCTGGTGTATTCTGGGGTTATCCATGGCTGAAAAGTTCCAGGGAGACCAGCTGTCCTGCCCTTATCCAGCTCCTCCTCCATGGGTTTGCCCTCAAGTTGAGCCAGCCCTTGAAGAGACCTCTACTCCCCCTCATATCCCAGTTCTTGGAGAGATGTCAGGCCTGGCTCAGCTCCAGGATAAACTTTCACAAGCCAAGAGATAACATAATTTCAAGGTGAAGATCAGAGAAGTCCTTAAAAAGGCCTCTTGGCACCCTAAAGTTGCTACAGCTATCCTTCCTGCCTGCCAGCACCTGCCCTAGCTATCTTCCTGCCTGCCAGCACCTGGCCACCATGTGGGAGCTTGTGGCTCTTCTGCTGCTCATCCTAGCCTGTGTCTTTTGGCCCAAGGTTAGGGTCCCTGGTGCCAAGTATCCCAAGAGCCTCCCATACCTGCCCCTGGTGGGCAGCCTGCCGTTCCTCCCCAGACATGGCCACAAGCACGTCAACTTTTTCAAGCTGCAGAAAAAATATGGGCCCATCTATTCCTTTCGTTTGGGCACCAAGACTACAGTGATTATTGGCAACCACCAGCTAGCCAAGGAGGTGCTTGTCAAGAAGGGCAAGGAATTCTCCGGGCGGCCCCCTGTGGTAAGCAGTATCCATTCCTCTTCCCTCCCCACTCCATGGGGTTGTGCAGTTCTTAATATTCTTGCAAAATCAGACTAGTCGGGGGATGATAAGGGAGGGACTTCTCAAACCCACCTAGCCTCTAAATTAGGCAGGAAGAATTAAAGGAAGTCCTCCGGAATGGGCTGCCCAGGAGTAGAGTGGGGTGGGTATGTTGTCCTGAGGGGTCATGGAGCCGTCACCCTGCTCACTTCACCCCTGAACTAATGATAATCTCTCTGGCCCCAATTTAAGGTTATACAAAGAACCTAGTCTGGCCCCAGCCCAGAAGTGCTCAATAAATAGCCAATGTTAATGTTACGTTTTGTGGAAAAGGGACAGTGATTCCTTCCTCTTTGGGGAGGTACTGGGGAGAAGCAGGCTGACTCCTGGGTGGATGAGATTGCTATTTCTCTGGAACTATCCCCATTGCTTCAGTTCATGGGGGTGGGCAACTAACCTACAGTAGCATTTCAGGGCTGCTCTGATCCCACTGAGCTTACTGTTGGGGATAGTCATCTCAGAAACACTCCCAGTGCCCCCATCCCAGTACCCTGGTACTAATTACTCCCATGAATACCCCCAGCCTCTTGGCTTTGATCAGGCCAAGGTGGGCTCATTTTTCCTTAGACCATTCAGACAGATCAGCTGATTAACTGCCTGGCTCCCACCTCTGCTGGAATCCTCTGCAGTGTTAAGAGAGGATGGAGGAGGCTAGTTGGGTGGGGCTTGGGGGTCAGGGGATAGAAGAGGGAGATTTGGGTCCCTTGTGTTTTTTGGAGTGCCATTGGGAGGGGGCAGCTTGGTTCGAGTTCATTCTGGGTGGGCAAAACATCTACACTCTCCAGATATGAACTTGAGGTTGGGTGTTCAGTTTTGCGGTGGAAAGGTAAACAAAAATGAGACAGTGGTGCTTCAGTAGCACCCAGAGCCCAGGAAAGGCAGAGGTCTAGCCAGCCCTGTGTCCCTGCTCCCTGCCCCCAGGACAGGTCCAATTCAGAGAACTCATCCTATCCACAGCCATTTCACCCTGGATACGAGAGGCCAAGAGGTCACCCTATTAGTAATGCACCCAGGACACCTGCATTCTCATTTGGGGGTTTCTTTGTCTTCACTATACTGTCCCTTATGGAACTGGGAGTAGAGGGCCTTAGAAACTGTCCTATCAAGACCTAATGGTCATGCTGGAGTAGAGTAGAGATGTCCCCACTTGGGAGTCAGCATGGCCAGTTACCTGCTTTCTCCCCCAGAAATGGAGAGGGGTTGTGGGAGGAGGGCTGGGGCAAGGGTGGGTAGGTGGTGTGTGAGTGATAACTACAACCATGCTACTCTCCAAAGGTGACTCTGGGCCTCCTGTCAAACCAGGGGAAGGGCATTGCCTTTGCTGACTCCAACACTCAATGGCAGCTGCACCGGAAGCTGGTGCTGGGCACCTTTGCCCTGTTCAGGGAGGGTGACCAGAAGCTGGAGAACATCAGTGAGTGTGGGGCTGGCGCCTGGGGCTGGAACTGATCACATAGGTGCTGGCAGGGAAAAGAGGTTTGGGGAGGAGGAAAGGGTTAGAGATGGCTCAGTTCAGTCTTTTCTTAGCCAATGCTACCATCTAGTGGCTATTTGGTATCTGAGCCCCACCCTGGCTAAAAGGGAACTGGTGTGGGGGGTGGGGGGCAGGGTGCTAATGCAGTCCCCACCCTCACACTGCTCTCTTCCCTCAGTATGTCGGGAAACCAGTGTATTGTGTGATCACCTGGCCACCCACCATGGACAAGTCGTAGATTTGTCCTTACCTATCTTCATGGCCATACTCAATGTAATCTGTGTCATCTGCTTCAACATCTCCTACAAAAATGGGGATCCAGAGTTGAGGACCATAATGAACTTCAGTAAAGGCATCATAGATGGTCTGGAAAATGCAGGTCTGGTGGACATATTCCCTTGGTTGAAGGTGAGAATGAAGCCAAATGACACCTTCAGATCCCAGCAAATCCAGTGTTCCTGATTCTTCTTTTCCTGCCCAGGTTCAGAACCATCTTTTTCCTGACCCCCTCAGCCAGTGACCTCAGCCTCATACAACCTTGGCCTCTTTAGTCTTTATACAAATAGATCTGCCTTTTAAATCATGAATCTTAATACTCATGATAGTGGCTCTCATTTATTTTCTAATTATCATGTGCCAGTATTGAACATTCTCTATGCATTAATCATTGAGGTCTCTTAGAGGTATGTTTTATTATCCCCATTATGCAGGTGAGAAAATAGGCTTAACCAGGTTAAGGAACTTGCCCCCATATTCAGACTCAAGTTTATGTTAGTCCTACGAGCTCGGCATACAGTAGTCAGGGTTTGATGTTTGAACTGGGAAGAGGAAAGGGAAGAGGAAACCATATCCTCCTCCCTTTTTTAGAGTTGTCCTTAAGGAGCCCATTCTGTGTTCCCATCTTGTCCTTCATTATGGCTGAAGGTAGGGTTAGAATGGGAATTCTCCTCAAACAGAAAGCTAGGATCTGCAAGAAGGATTCTCATAGCTGGAAAAGCAAAATGGAAGAGGAGTGGATTTGACATTTCTTTCTACTTCCCAGATATTCCCCAGTAAAACCCTGGAAAAGATAAAGAGGTGTGTTGGTGTACGAGATGCAGTGCTGAATCAAATATTGAAAAAGCACAAGGTAGGTGACGGAGCAGATGAAAGTATGAGTGAAGTGGCCAGGCATATTGGTGCACACCTGTAATCCCAAAGACTCAGGAGGCTGAGGCAGGAGGATTGCAAGTTCAAGCCCAGCCTGAGCAACCTAATGAGACCGTAAGCAACTTAGCAAGATCCTGTTTCAAAATAAAAGATAAAAGGGGCTAAGAATATGGCTCAGTAATAAAGCACCCTTGGGTTCAATTCCCAGTACCAAAAAAAAGCAAGCAAGAAAGAAAGAAAGAAAAAGTATGAGTATGTTTGAAAATGTCCTGGGAACAGGACTGGGGTACATTTTGAACACTGTTAGATCTTCAGAGCTTAGCAGAGTCTGGCACATAGTAGGTACACTATACAAATTGACCCAATTAATGAATGGAAGTGGTAAAGTAATAAATTAAACAGGATCTTAGATGGGACCCGTCTACCCCCCAAATTTAAAGAAGGCACAGTGCTATCTCCTACCTCCATAAACATAGGTCCTGCTAGCCCCACTCCACTTCTAAGCGTAAGAGGCCCTGTTATACTAGTCTAGGATAGAATACGGCAGGAGTGTTGCAGATGGAACTTCTTCCTTATCAGTCTCCCAACATCCCCCAATCCAGGAGAAATTCAACAGTGATTGTATCACCAACATGCTGGACATCCTGATGCAAGCCAAGATGAATGCAGAGAATAACAACAGTGGCCCAGACCTGGATTCAAATATGCTTTCAGATAATCACATTGTTGCCACCTTGGGGGACATCTTTGGAGCTGGTGTGGAGACCACTGTCTCTGTGCTACAATGGATTGTGGCCTTCCTGCTACACAATCCTCAGGTGAGTTTGTCTCCACTACTGTCTTTCCATCCACCTTGGAACCAGCCAGCCTGACCTCTGCATCCCAGAGAGAGAGGCAATGCCCTCAAGCAGTTGCCCTGTCCTTCACCCAAGTAGGTGCTGGCCCTGGCCCCAGTTTAAATCTGCCTCATCCTCTGGATGCAGGACCTGGGCTGTACAAGATGAGATCATTGGATTCTGCCAAGCCCATGCTTCTCTTGGGTTTCAAGCATGCTGGTCATGTGCATCTCTCTTTGGCTCTTAGGTGAAGAAGAAGATCCAGGAGGAGATTGACCAGAATGTAGGTTTCAGCCGTACACCAACTTTCAGTGACAGGAGTCACCTCCTCATGCTGGAAGCTACCATCCGAGAGGTGCTTCGCATCAGGCCTGTGGCCCCAATGCTCATACCCCACAAAGCTAACACTGATTCCAGGTGTGCCTTCCCTCCCAAAGACACCTAGCCCTATGATGCAGCCAATTCTGCTTGTCAGCCTGGTTCCCCATCCACACCCCTAGCCCTGCTCTCAGCCTGCTAGTTGACCTATAGTTAAACATTGACTCCTAACAATGGTCCTACCCCTGACCCTTATGATCAGTGTATCTACCACCCACTGACACCCATTGACTAATTCACTGACCCACTTAATTTCCCAGGAAGCTAGCTGCCTGTTGCCCCTGGATGCAAGAGGGCTGGGATGAAGCCCCTGGAATTCTATGCTCCTACCAGTCCAACAGTTGCATTAGATATGTGCATACCACATAAGTGCTTATCTAGAGGATAGGGCTTGATTCAGATTTGATCTGTTAGAAACTAAGGAAAAGGTGGGTGATTGGGAATGAGGGAGCAAAGTGTTCTTTTCCCCCAAGTTGGTGGGATATGGAGATTTGGGGCTGAGCAGGAAGACAAGGGCAACATCACAGACCCCCTTTTCCTCTCCCTCTTCGGAATAGCATTGGTGAGTATGCCATCGACAAGGACACACAGGTGATCATCAACTTGTGGGCACTGCATCACAATGAGGAGGAGTGGAACCAGCCAGACCAGTTCATGCCAGGTAAGTCCCTGTCCCATTCTGTCATGCTCCCTAGATCACACAGCCAGCCTGGGCTCTGCTCTACATGTCCCCCTTCCCCCAAGCCTCTCTTCCTGTCTGCCAAGTTTGCTACTGGAAAACTCTTTTTTTTTTTTTTATTGTAAACAAATGGGATACATGTTGTTTCTGTTTGTACATGGAGTAACAGCATACCATTTGCATATTCATACATTTACATAGAGTAATGATGTTTTATTCATTCCGTTATCTTTTTCCTTCCCCCCCACCCCTCCACCTCTCTTTTCCCTCTATACTGTCCCTCCTTCCTCCATTCTTGCCCCCCTCTCACCCCCCATTACGTGTCATCATCTTCTTATCGGTGAGATCATTCATCCTTTGGATTTTTGAGATTGGCTTATCTCACTTAACATGATATTCTCCAATTTCATCCATTTGCCTGCAAATGCCATAATTTTATTATTCTTTATGGCTGAGTAATATTCCATTGTGTATATATATACCACCGTTTCTTTATCCATCATCAATTGAAGGGCATCTAGGTTGGTTCCATAGTCTGGCTATGTGAATTGAGCAGCTATGAACATTGATGTGGCTGTATCTCTGTAGTATGCTGATTTTAAGTCCTTTGGGTATAGGCCAAGGAGTGGGATAACTGGGTCAAATGGTGGGTCCCATTCCAAGTTTTCTAAGGAATCTCCACACTGCTTTCCGCTACTGGAAAACTCTTGATCCCATCTCCATGAACCTGTTACCACCCCCACATTACTGCAGACTGCCAGACTATGGCTGGGTTTCCCACACTCTCCTTCCAACTAACCGCAAGGCTCTGAGAAGTCCTCTAAGCATCTGTCTCCATTAAACTTGTCCCCTCCTCTTGGATGGTGGCATTTTCATCTGTTAACACCGCCTCCTCCCCATCATTCTTAAATATTTCATGTCCTTGATGTCACATGAAGGGCTACCTGAGAGCAGGACTTCATCTCTCTTCAGCCTGGAGGTCCCCAGACAGGGCCACATCTTCCCCTCCGTTGGGGCGGAAGCATGATTCTTCAAAGCCTCACCCCTGGCTGATGCCTCCCCCTTGCCCACAGAGCGCTTCTTGGATCCAACTGGGAGCCAGCTCATCTCACCCTCACTCAGCTACTTACCCTTCGGAGCTGGCCCCCGTGCCTGTGTAGGAGAGCTCCTGGCCCGCCAGGAGCTCTTTCTCCTCATGGCCTGGATGCTGCAGAGGTTCGACTTGGAGGTGCCAGATAATGGGCAGCTACCTTCCCTGGAGGGCGACCCCAAGGTGGTCTTTCTGATCCATCCTTTTGAAGTGAAGATCAAGGTGCGCCAGGCCTGGAAGGAGGCCCAGGCTGAGGTTAGCACCTAGAGGGCATACCTGACTCTCCTGACCCCACCCTGTGTGACCCCACAACAGAATTAGAGGTGCTACTCCCACCATTCCTCCCTCCCCTCAGCCCACTCTGCTTTTATTTCTGGCCTGCAACAATGGCAGGTGTTATACATAAAGAGAAGTTTTTCTTCAGAGGGAAGTGGCTCACTCATTTATACATTGCTCATTCTGTCAAAAAATATTTTATCCAGCATCTACTATGTGCCATTCACTATGTGCCAAGACTGCCTTGTCTCATTAAGCTCACATGCTAGTGAAGGTTAATAGATACATAAGAAGTTTAGAAACTTGTGAGAACTTTGAAGGTGGTGTGATAAGAGAAAGGCAAAGGTAGGGATTGGCCACTTTAAAAGAGGGAGCCTGGGGAGGTGGGAAATATCAGGTAAAGGGATCCATGCTGAGGGTAAAGCAGGTGAAAAGGTCTAAAGGTGGGAAAGGGCAAGTGAATGGGAGAGTGGTCCCCAGTAGGATTAGTGGGAGGCAGGACCAGCTCCCTTGCAGGCTTTGTAAGGAGAGAGGAATGTTCTGCTTTGTGCTACTGGTGCAAGCTCTTTACCACTGAGTTACATCCCCAGCTCATTTTATTTTGAGATAGGGTCTTGCTATGTTGCCCAGGCTGGCCTAAAACTTGGGATTCTCCTGCCTCAGCCTCCTGAGTAACTGGGATTATAGATGTGCTCACCAAGTCTGTAAAAATTTAGGTTTTTATTCCAATATTCCAATATGATAGGAAGTCACTGATAGGTTTTAAACATTTAAGTGGAACAGTCTGATTTGCTTTTTTTTTTTTTTTTTTTTTTTATATTGGGGATTGAAACCAGGGGCTTTTAACCACTGAGTCACATACTAAGCCTCCCTTTTTAAAAAATATGTTGAGAGACAGGGTCTCATGGAGTTGCTTAGGGTCTCACTAAGTTGTTGAGGCTGACTTTGACCTTGATATCCTCCTGCCTCAGCCTCCCCAGCCACTGGAATTACAGGGATGCAACATGCCTGGCTTGATTTGCATTTTTAAAATGCTCATCTTAGTTGCTGAGTGGAGAATGGTCCCAAGGGATGTGGTGGGAGTGGAGAACATGAGGAAGGAGGCTGCTGTGCTGGTTTGGGAAAGCTACATAATGACAGCTTGGAACTTTGGCCCCAGCAGAGGAATGGTGAGGAGCGGGAGGGTTGAGGATATATATTGAAGGTAGAGCAATAGATCATTTACTTTGATCCAAAAAGACTTTATTACATGTGCCCCCTAAATTTGGCTTTGTAACCCACATACTGAGCCCACCATTAGCCATACTCTCTTGGTCCCCAAGAACCAGCATGTCCCTTTCTCTCCTCCTTCCTTGGGGTAAACTCTGCTAGGAAAGGTCTTCAACAGCTGCCTCTGTGGCAGTGCCTGAATTTAACTCTCCACACTCAAAAGCCTAGGAAGGTGAGGTATAGTGGTATATACTTATAATCCCTGCCAACTCAGGAGGCTCAGGCAGGAGGATCACAAGTCCCAGGCCAGTCTGGGTCATTTAAAAGGACCCTGTCTCAAAAAAAAATTTTTTTAATTGTTTTAAAGGTGTTGGAGTGTAGCTCAGTGATAGAGTGCCCTAGGTTCATCCCCAATACTGCAAAAACAATCTGAAAAACAAAAACAAAAACAAAAAACAAAAAAACCAGGAAGTCTGAAATGCTTCCTCACTGTAAGACGGAGCCCAGACTCTTTTAAACCTTGAAAGCAGCATCTTTAAACCTTGGCCACTGACCAGTCTGCAAATGAAGGATGTCCTAAGATGCCCCAGGAGAAAATGACACTCTCCCTTTAGCCTAGAGAGAAGCCCCATACTCAGCTCCCCGGCACCAGCCAGACCAGAATAGAGTCATCGATGACCCAGGCTGCCCCCTCTTATGAGACAGAAGGCTCTGGAAGGGCTAGCAGGGCACAAGGCTGAGAGTCTGCCTGGCTGAGTTTCAGGAAGAAGATATCAAGGGAGCCCTGACAAAAGAGAGGGACAGGATGTCAACTACAGCAGCACCTTCATCCTTCAGAAGAGCTTTATTAATCCATTGCCTGTGAACTATTCCTTCCTATCCCCCCAACTCAGTCCCGGCCTTCACAAGCCAGTGACCCCAAGACCTTGCCAAAGAGCCTAAAGGAAGCCTGCTGCGGTGGTGCACACCTGTAATCCCAGCTACTGAGGGGGCTGAGGCAGGAGAATTGCAAGTTTGAGGCCAGCCTTGGCCACGTAGGGAGACAAAAACCAAAAAGGCTAGGGATGAAGCTCAGTAGGAGAATACTTGCCCAGCATGCACAAGGCCCTGGGTTTGATCACCAATACTGTGCACATGCACTTGAGAGAGAATGACATGAGGACAGACAGAGCGAGAGCCTGAAGGAGAATCCGTGGGCAGCTGAGGCTGACCCCCACCCACCCTATCACAAGCAGCCCCAGAGAGATGCTGACACCACTGTGAGCTAAAGGGAAGGTTAAGCTGGAGGTCTCCCCCTTCGCTCTCCTAGGGGTCTCCGCCTCAGCTGGCTGTTGGACTAGAGCCAAGCTACCCTCAGCTCAAAGCAAGGAGGAGCAGGAGGAGCTGGAGTTCAGTATTTTAGATTGGTCAGAATTTGAAAAGCATTTTGTAGAGTAAGTGATGAAGAGAGAAATACTTTGCAGAAGGCCCATGTTCTCTGTAGAAGCAGTGGGTAAGTTTAACTGGAATAGTCTCCAACTATCAAATCAACATTGAACGGCATGGAAATGAGAAAATATCCCTTCATTTTTAAGATGAGGAAACAGACGGCTATTGTGGAGGGATGTGCATATGTCCAAGACTTGCTCCTTAGTAGCAGGCTGGCACCAGAACCCATGATTTCAAAGATGCAGGATGAGAAGTCAGCCATGCTTTCCCCTGTCCCTGGAGGTCATATAAAAGTTCTCAGGATATTTAGCAGAGGACAACACCTTTCTGAAAAGTGGTGTCCTCTTGGAAAATGGTCTCATGAATTTTGTTGCCCAAACTGCCCCTTCCCTGGATGAAAAGGCCTTTTCCCCATTGATCTATGTCACTAAATTCTTGAGCTCCCTTGAGGCTCAAAGTGAATGCCTTTCTCCAAGCTGTCTCAAGACTCCAACCCATGATTGTCCCCTTTTAGCCCACAACTTCTGTCCCTCAGTACTGAATCCCAGATGCATCTGAGCATCTGCTTGGGCTTGAAGTGTGTGTTGTATCCCCCAGGGACACAGCCCCCCTCTGTATCTCTGGAGTTCAAGACTGAGCCTTCTCCTATTCTTTATCCAGTGTATTACTACCTGACAAGTAGGTTAGACTCATGAAAGGATGCAACCAAGGGCCTTGGACCAGTGAAAAATAGATCAACTTTATCCCCTTATGTAGAAGGAAGCTGGAAAGTCCTTGCCAAGACCCCACAGTCACCTTTTCAACTTCAGATTGTCCTCAACCAATAGTGGGTTTATAAATAAATGTTTCAGAACCAACTCAGCTGGGAGATCACCCCTGACTTGTATTGTTTGCCCATAGTTACCAATGTGATGTCACTGAATATAGAATTGGGAAGAGATGCTTAGTAGCATTTCGTTGATTTTTTTTTTTTTTTTTTACATTATATGTTCTTTACTGTTATAGTCATGCATGGAACCCATTCTGAGAAATGTGCCCCTACAGTTTCCTCATGCAAATATCATAGAATGTACTTACACAAACCCAGGTTATGTAGCCTACAGTCAGCAAGGCTAAAACCTGTATAGCATGTTACTGTACTCAATACTGTAGATAACTAACACGATGGTATTTTTGTACCTAAATATACCTAAACAGGGTTGTTTTTACCAGCATCACCACCAACATGAGAAATGCATTGCATTGTAATTATTACAGCGACAATGTCACTAGGAGATAGCAATGACCAACCCCATTATAATCTTTTTTTTTTTTTTTATCGTAAACAAATGGGATACATGTTGCCTCTCTGTTTGTACATGGCGCAAAGGCATACCATTTGTGTAATCATAAATCCACATACAGTAATGTTGTTTGATTCATTGTTATTTTTTCCCTTCCCCCCACCCCTCCCACCCCTCTTTACCCTCTATACAGTACTTTCTTCCTCCATACTTGCCCCCCTCCCTAACCCTAACTCTAACCCTAACATTAACCCTTCCCTCCCCCCCTTTATGTGTCATCCTCCACTTATTAGCGATATCATTCGTCCCTTGGCTTTTTGAGATTGGCTTATCTCACTTAGCATGATATTCTCCAATTTCATCCATTTGCCTGCAAATGCCATAATTTTGTCATTCTTTATGGCTGAGTAATATTCCATTGTGTATATATACCACAGTTTCTTTATCCACTCATCAATTGAAGGGCATCTAGGTTGGTTCCATAGTCTGGCTATTGTGAATTGAGCAGCTATGAACATTGATGTGGCTGTATCTCTGTGGTATGCTGATTTTAGATCCTTTGGGTATAGGCCAAGGAGTGGGATAGCTGGGTCAAATGGAGGGTCCATTCCAAGTTTTCTAAGGAATCTCCACACTGCTTTCCAGAGTGGCTGCACTAATTTGCAGCCCCACCAGCAATGTATGAGTGTACCTTTCTCCCCACATCCTCGCCAACACCTGTTGCTTGTATTTTTGATAATCGCCATTCTAATTGGGGTGAGATGGAATCTTAGGGTGGTTTTGATTTGCATTTCTCTTATTACTAGAGATGTTGAACATTTTTTCATATGTTTATTGACTGCTTGTACATCTTCTTCCCCATTATAATCTTATGGGACCACTATCATGTGTATTCTGTGGGTACATCACTTCATATGGTAAATGCCTTCATGTAATACTTCCACCATGCTGATTTATAAATACCTGGAAGGGTATAGATAATAATAACATGTAGTAAAATAATTGGAAAGCAATCCACTCTATGTATTCATTATCTTTGTTTTTAATATATTCAATCGTGGTTAATGTAGTTTATTTTTATGGGCCATTTAATATGAAGCTCATAAAATTTTTGAATATTTACCGATCAGCACTAGTGAGCTAGAAGAGCCAACCCTCCCAGGGTTCTGTCCTTTGGAAAATCAGCATCCCAGAGTCCCTTCCCCTGTGACCTTCCCCTGTAACCTGGTGTGAGTATGGGTGGGTCAATAAGTGAATGTCCCTGTGGTCTCTGGTAGCCACAAAACCTGAAGCAGGGGAGTCCCTCTACGGTTATACACAGACACATGCCCACCTCTGGAGGTCCAAGGCACCCGCCAGAGTGTGGGGGTAAACCCCTGGGTAAGGGGAACTCAGAATTCCCAGGTGCTAGGCTCCTGGGCCCCTCGTCTTAGCCCTGGACCTTTGGCCCATGGCTAACTTTGTGGAAACTCAGCTTCCTCTTTGTAAAGTGGGGTCACTTTATCACCTGAGCTGCCCATCATTTGAAGCTCTGGTAAGGATGAAACACAAAGGACTGTGTGAGTAGCAAGTCCCTTGTGTGCGATGAGGTCAGGCTAGAGAAAACAGATCCTCCACAGGTTGTCACATACTTAAATGATCATGGGCAACTGCCTTGGTCTTTTTTTTTTTTTTTTTTTTTTTAAATATTTTTAGTTGCAGATGGACACACTATCTTTATTTATTTATTTATTTATTTATTTTTAAGTGGTGCTGAGGATTGAACCCAGTGCCTCCTACATGCTAGGCAAGTGCTCTGCCACTGAAGTTATAATCCCAGCCCTGCGTTGGCCTTCCTAAATCTCCATTTCTCCATCTGTAATATGGGGGCTGAAGTGTGTATAGATATAGGACCAACCTCACTGTTGCTCTGAGGATCAAAGATGAATCTATGAAATGCTTTCAGAGACTTAATAAACATTGGCCTCATCATTGATTAATCATTCAAATCCACAAAATAAGTCCTTCTCTGAAGACTACACAGACTTCCCCAAAGCTACCAGCTTGGGCAGGAGGGGGAGCAGGTATGTGCAGATAGGTCCATCCTGGGCAAGACATCCCGAAGCCACCCGCAGCCCCTGGGCTGCCTCCACCTAGAGCCAGGCATGCTGACAGCTGGGAAGTGGGTGGAGAGCCCAGGGACAAACTCTTTTCATGGCTCACACAGAGAGTGTTTTGTAACATTTTTCCAGTGGGATTGTGTTTCTTGAGTCTTTGTGAGAAAACATTAAATGGAAGAAATATTAAACTATGGTGAGGAACTGGCTTAAACAGTGAGAAATTTCAGATCAAACAAAACTCTGCTCTCCCTCACAAATATTGGAAGCTCTATTTTTATCTCCTCTGAGGAAGAGCAAAACACTCTTTCAAGGAAAAGATACAAAGATCCAAACAGCTTTAACTCCTGAAGGTCCGACAGCTTTCTTTGGTTCCCTCCCACCTTTGAAACGAAGTCCCAAGTTCTGAGGGCTCCTGAGCATCCTGCTCTTCACTGTCTGGCTTATTTAATGGCCTTTGGGCCCAAAAAATGTGGCTTCAAATGCGGCTCTGCTGTTTATTAGCTGTGTGATCCTGGAAGTTAGTTCACTCCTCTGAGTGCCTCAATCTCTTTACCACTGCAGCAATAATTATAAAGCTATGCCTCAGCAATCTGTTTTGAGGATAAAATAAGAAAATGTAGGTACTAAGATGCTTGGACAAGACCTTGCTTTGTGTAAACTGTCAATAAGGAACACAAAAAAAGACGAATTAAAATGATTTTATTACCTGCTTACCTCTCTCCAGTGTCACTTGTTGCCTTTCCAGAATGCAGGCACCTAGAAAGATTAAGTTACTTGCTGTTTCCCGTGCAACATGTGCTGTCTCCTGATTTAAGCCTCCCAAGCTTTTTTGTGCTTTTCAGCATCTGGGACATAGTGGCATTCAAGAGTCTACAGGGCAAACCTGTGCCTAGTATTCCCTTTGCACCTTTCACCTGGGGAGCAGTCACCTCCTCCAGGAAGCCTGCCTCGAACTCCCAGTTGGATAAGTTCTTATCCAGAGCATTCTGTGCCAAGTGGCACTAACACTGCTGATGTGCCTTTCTTCCTCTCCCGGGTATCATCAACTCTTCTGAAGAGGAGCCAGGCCTAAGGTATCAGCATTCCCAATGCCTGGCACATGGTAAGTGCTCCATAAAGGCTTACCTCTCAGTGAGGCCAGTCACTTGCCCCCAGGCTGGAACCCGAAACCAGAACACCTCCCAAGACCCACAACTCTTCCCAACAGGTTCAGCAAGGAGCCAGCCAACAGTCAGCCACGCCCACTTCCCCCTCCTCCCTAGTCAAGCCCTGGTTTTTGTCCACTAGCTGAAAACAGGAAACTGGAGAAAGGAGAGTTTCCTGAAATTCTTGTTTATCAAAACTAATGTGTCTTGCGCTTTCAGTCATGGTACTGTCTCCACCTGAAAGTGGTCATTTGGGACCAAGACAACCAGCTGTCAGACCTCATTAGAGAAATGAGGAACTCAGTGACCTGGGCACACGGCATCTTGCGACTAGCCCATAAAAGTTGTGCCATTCTGATTTCGGACCACTCAGACCACTCAGACGTTACCTTTAAAAAGGCAGGAATGAGTCGAGTGTGGTGGCCCATGCCCGTAACTCCAGTTGGAGGCTGAGACAGGAGGATCACGAGTTCAAAGCCAGCCTTAGCAACAGCGAGGTGCTAAGCAACTCAGTGAGACCCTGTCTCTAAATAAAATACAAAATAGGGCTGAGGATGTGGCTCAGTAGTTGAGTGCCCCTGAGTTCAATCCCTGGTATCCACCAAAAAAAGGGCAGGAATAGGAATGATACACAAGTACTGAGGACAGAACCCAGGGGAGCTCTAGCCCTGAGTCACTTCCCTGGTCCTTTTAATTTTTTTAAAATTTTGAGAGAGTTAAGTTGCCCTGCTAGACTCAACCTTGTGATCCTCCTGCCTTAGCCTCCTGAGTCACTGGGATTAGGGGCATGCACAGTTGCACCCAGCTAAGAGGAATATTTTTTAAAAAATATTTTTAGTTGTAGATAGACACAATACCTTTGTCTTATTTATTTTTACATGGTGCAGAGGACTGAACCCAGTGCCTCATACATGCTAGCACTCTACCACTAAGCCACAACCCTAGCCTTAAGAGGAATCTTAACAAGCAAAAGGAAAAATGAACAAAAGAAGTCTGTCTTAGGAAAATGCTGGAACACAATGATAAATGCTGGCATACTGGGGCTCCCCCACTACTTAAAACTCAGTTCTGGGGCTCCCTGCTTGGCATTCAAGACCTCAAACTACCTCTGACTGCCACTGGAATCTTGGAACCTGTACCACTTACTCCACCTCAGCTTACTTAATGTGGCTACTATTTCACATGGGTATGTTCGTCTTCCTAACTATAACTGAAATTCTAAGGGGTAGGGGCCTTGTCTTATATGTTTATTTGTATTTTCCTAGCATCCAGTATCATGCTGGGCACAAAGTGGGTAACACACACACACACACACACACACACACACTTTATCTATCTATCTATCTATCTATCTATCTATCTATCTATCTATCTATCTATCTATCTATCTATTTATTTCCTAGGGATTGAACCCCAGCGCACTTTACCCCTGATTTTTTTATTTTTGGACAGGGTCTTACGAAGTTGCTTAGGGTCTTGCTAAGTTGCTGTGGTTGATCTCAAAGTTACAATCCTTCTGACTTAAGTCTCCCAAATTGCTGGGATTACAGGCATGCATGTGTCCGGTTCTAATATTTTGTATATTAAAATTTCCATGGGCTGGGGTTGTGGCTCAGTGGTAGGGCACTTGCCTAGCATGTGTGATACTCTGAGTTTGAGTCTCAGCACCACATAAAAATAAATAAATAAAATAAAGGTATTGTGTCCATCTAAAATTAAAAAAATGTTTAAAAAAAAAATTCCAAGGCTGAGCACCCACTCACATTTCTGTCCTATCAGTGAGAGAGAGAGACTTTGGAGTGCTTGCTGCCTTTTAAATGTCATGTTTAGCTATGGGGCATCTAACAAAACTTGTTTCTGCTTTTTTGGGTCTAATTTTAGCCTATCTGTGGGGCTTTACAAAGTATTCCAGACATCAGAAGGAGAAACAGAGTTTGGGGGAAAACTGCTCAGGATAAAATGTGCACTCAGCAGCAGCTTCCAGTCTGCCCTTGGTCCTGAGGTTTCTGTTTGGCCCAGGATCCTGTTCTCAACTGCTACGTGACACCGCTCAGTCCCTGTGTGAAGGAAAAAGTGCTTGCGTTTGAGATCTTAAGGTATGACTCCCTGAAGTCTGAGGAAGAGGAAAAAGGAACAGAGTGGTGCAAGAAAAAAAGCACAGAAGAACTTTTGGGATTAATTTTTATTTGGGCTTCTCACAGTGGTTAGAGCCACTCTGTCTTCAGAACAATCACAGCACAGGAAATGCGTCACTGAGACTGCCCAGAAAAATCTGACCAGCTGAATCTTATTGCTTAAAATACACATATTCACAATAACTGACAAATGGTGATGTGCCTCACACAGGAATGTGTTAGCATTTGCAAATCTTCTGACTGTAGCACCAAACCCTCCACCAACCCTTTCCTTCTCATTCATCTGGAAAACCAGACTCAACTAAGTCCCTCCCTCTCTGAGCAGGAAGCCTCCAGCAGCTGTGGCCAGACTGTGGCTCACTAGTTAAGCCCAGCTTGGCCTCTGCGATTCTTCTCAGGCCTTCAGGGTAAGATGCTTCAGTGAAGCCAATAGTCAATACTCAGACCAGCTCCCGGCTGGGGAAAGAAACTTGAGAGGGTCAGATTCATCCACTTGATCAGTTAAATAAAGAAGGATCATTTTGGTAAAACTTGTTCTCCTTGGAGACACTTCAGTGAGTTATTGGAGATTTTGAAAGAAGGTAGAAGGTAGGTATCTGAGAGCTGCTGTGCTCTGGCTCCCCTTTGGCCACATGCCAGCTTGCCTGTGTCCACTGAACTCAAAAGGAAGGACACTGGCAGACACCACAGTGCCTCCTGGTGATCCTGGGCAGGCTGATGTCTGGGCCACAGCAAGTCCAAGCTTGTCACTGAAGAATCAATCAAGCTTCTGTCTGGAATTCCACTTTTGCCTTCTGTCCCTCTGGGGGCTGAGACCAAAGGCAAGGAGTAGCAGAGGGAGGCAAACAGGTCTACAGCATGTTTCCATTGACAGGGAACAGAACACAGGCCTCTGAGTGTCCACGGAGCAATGTGCAAATTGCAGTGATGAGCAGAGAGGAACCTCTACCTTGAGCGCAGGATCTCAGGCAACACGGGGGCCGCCGTCGACAATGCTGCCAAATACACTCGAGTACACAGTCAGACATTTGTTCGGTAAACAGTAAATGCATAAAATAAATTACCTTGAGAGGGCCATGTTTGCTTCTGACGTGTGGTTAACGTGAGCAGGATGGCTGCCATTCAAAGTATTTTCACAGGAACACAGGGCATGGGGCTCACACACAACAGACACACACACTCTGCAGGTCATTCAAAGTCATCGTGTACAGACTTAACTTTGTTCAACATGGATTTTGGTTTTGTGGAATCCAAATAGACACTCATTCACCTCACAGCCTTGGATTTGTCTGTTTATATATATATATATATATTTTTTTTTTTTTTTCCTTTTTTACTATAACATCAATGCCTAGTCTGACTATCATCATTAAAAAGTGGGAAAGAACCAAACTCATCATGTGAACAGGGATGGATGGGGAATGTTAGTTGCAGCTGATTGCTTTCTCCTTTCAGAGTTGTCCTATCAAAGCTCAACTGGTTTTCCAAAACCAGACGACAGTAATAAGGATCCTGTGATCCTTTTGGAGGGTGCCTCCACCATCCCACCTGGGCCAGAGACTCCTTACATAGGTTGCAGAAAAGTGAGTCACCCCACCCCAATGGGCTAGGGACAGGGACAGAGCATAAGAACCACAGATAACCAAAGGATTTCTTCTAAGTGGTCAGTTTAAAACAAACAATCAAACACACAACAACAACAACAACAACAAAAGACTTATTCAGAATCAAAGAGAAAATACTGTGTGAGAGCCAGGCTACGGGGCTGCCTTTCCCAGGACCCACAGCTTCCTCAGACCATCTGTTCATAGAGTGCAAGGAGATACCAAGTCCTGCAGACCATGTGCTCAGGATGGACGAGGACACTGGTCAAGTGTGGGCACAGACCAAGGCAGAGATGCAGGAAGCTGCACTTATCTCCACTCCCAGATTTAGGGCCTCTTGCTCAGAGCTAACCCACCCCAAGCCCACACACAAATATCGCCTTCTGGCTCAACTGCAGCCATGCTCTTGGAAGGCCAACCTAGGAAAGAGCACAAACTTCCCTTGTCCAGAAGAGAATTCTTGCAAGTCCACTGGTAAGGTTCTTGTTTCTAGCTGGCTTTTGTTGTTTGTTTTTAAAAAGAAAAAACAAAGAGAAGGCAGTCTACACTTCCACACCTGAGCCTGCTGGGAAGGAAGGGGCCCCTCCAGGATGCACAGTGGTATATTGTTCTTGTCACCTGGAATTTGATAGATCAACAAGCCTCCTACCAACCTGTCCATCAGCTCTCATCCTCCCACAGAATTAGCTCAATCCTGGCTGTACAGTCACCGGCAGCCACACCTGACAAACCCCAGGCCTCTGTGGGCTTCCTTCTTCACCCAGGGCCAAGATGGGTTGCCTCTCCTGGACTGCGACACAACAAAGTTCTCTGAAACTAAAACCAGAGCATAAATCCAATACATCACCAAGAATCATCTCAGGGCACAGTCCCAGTCCCCTTCTTTGGGGGCTTTTAAAACACATCTCTCTGACCAAAGCTGGTAGGTGAGACATGACTTGAAAGGGGGAAGAAGGGGATGGGGTGGGGATGAGGAATGAGTCATGGAACCAACTTCTCAGCCCTCCACAACACTGTGCTTTTGCGGGAGAGAGGCATCCGCACCCCAAACTGTACTTGGAGATGTATGAAAAAGCAGGAGAGGAGAAGGAAAAAAAAGTGGCTGTACCACTTCCTCTGAAAGTCACTTAATGCTTCTCTTGTGGGTCTCCCTTACCCTGGTTGCTCTGCCAAGTTCCTGGGTGCAGGCAGGGCCTACTCTAGCTGGGGGAGCTGCTGCTCTGGGAGTTTGGTGAGTCCTGCTCATTGATGGTGTTGAGCAGCAGGCACGCGGGTGGCCGCGGCAGGTGGGCATGTCCAGGCTCTTGAGCCTGCTCCTCAGAGGGCTGGCAGAGCCCTTCCTCCTCGTCACCAGGAGGCCTCACATGGCAGCTGTCACAGAAGTCCAGGGGCCCATCCAGAGCATCATCGATGAGCGTGTTGAACTCCTTAAGGTCATCGTCATGGTGGCCCCGGTTGCACACACACACCTCAATGCCCGAGTCACCTGTGAATCGGCGATGTCTGCCAGGCGTCTTGTCTTTGCTATCAGGGAGTACACTGCCGTGTTCAGAGCTGGAATCTTTCAGTAGCTCCTCCTTACATTCTGAATCCTTGTCCAGGAAGGCCCCTGGGTCTAGCTCCCCCAGGCCGGCCACCGAGCCACTGGGCTCCATTCCAGGGGCTTTTGTGGCTGCTTGGTCAGCTGGCACGTCAGAGGGCTCAGGATCAGCGATGCTTGGGGGTCTTGTGCTGCTTCTGCTGGGCCCAGACAAGGGGCTGCTCTGCATCCCCTGCGAGCCCCTGGTGGAATCGGCACCCAGAGGGCTGCCACCTGCAGGGCCACACTGAGGAGGCAGCTGCTGCTGCTGCTGTAGCTGGAAGGCACTGTATGGTGGGGGAGGAGTTGGAGGTCGGTTCACCACTTCCTCATAGGGAGGTAGTAAATAGTTTGGCAAAAACCCTAAAAATGGGGAGGTAGGGAGGAAAAATTACTGCACTGGCCATTGTCATAGGACAGGTTGCAAAACTCATACTAAACTTAAGCACTGCCCCTTACCACCCCTGCAGCAGAGCCACCATATGGTAGCTTTGGCTCTTCGTTATGGGCAGGGGGGAGAGCTGTGAGCAAATGTGCAGAGAAAGGACAGTTTGGGTTGACCTAATCCAGCTTCTTGGCATCTGAGAGCCCCTAGTGCTACTTCATAAGCAAGGACTTCCTGCCTACCTGGAATTAAGGCAAAGGGTTAGGTAAATGTGGTAGAAGGCCAAGAACCAATTTCCGCCTGGTGAGACTGTATCCTCCATCTATCCTCAGGCCTCAGGGTCAGGGATTCTAACTTAAGACCTTCTGACCACTTATTTCTTTTTTCACTCTTCCAGATATATTATGTACAGGGTCTCTCTCTGGGAAGTTAGAAATCTATTGTCTGTCTCACACTAGTGTGACTGGAAAGACAGACAAAGCCTCACGTTGACTCAAAGCAAGATCAGTGGTTACCAGCAAAGGACAAGGGGCCTCTGTCATCCAAGGCTCATTGAAAACATGCCAGGTGAGTTACCTTTTGAATGTTCTGAATACCTTAAGGCACAGATGACATAACAGTACTTGCTAGCATTTATTGAACACTTATGTATGCCAGGCACTGTGCTAAGCAATTAACCCTTCTAGATGTGGAATTCAAACACTTCTGACTCTTTTATTTTGTAGATTGCACTGCAGAATGGTTTGGGACAAGCTGCCCAGCTGGACTTCCACGGACCATTTGAGAGGTCACATGTAAGGAACCCCTGGGAAGTTTAGGCAGTGTTCTTCAGTGAGTCACCAAGTTTCTTGGTTCTCAGAAAGTCCCAGTGCCTCCCCATAGCTGCCCCTTTCATGGCATCCCCTCTGTGGGGCACATCACATAGCAGCAAGCAAAACAGGAGGAATTCAGGCCACTGAACACCAAATTCAATTCACTCACATTATACTCCATCTGACTATTTGCCTTAAATTTCTATTTTATTTTCTTACTGCTGCAGAAACACAGACCTGGCCAGAACCCAGGCACATGAGTTTTGGAATGGACCTGAAGCTTCAGAGACCCACATTCAGAATACCTGCTCCTCTGTGCTGAAGGAGGCCCCTGTTCCTGTACTTGCAACCCTCTATGTGGGGTTGTGGGGGCAAATCCCCTTGTGCCCACAGAGGCCCTGTCTCTGTGCTCCTCAGCTGAGGGTTGGGAATGACAGTTTCTGGTGTACGTACTGAAATAAAATGGCAGCGCTGAGTAATTGTGGGCTTCCCGGTAGGCAATCAGGTTGATTTCATGTTGCCGCTGCTGGGCCTGAAGGCGGTGCTTGGCTCGGCGGTGGTGGCAGACACAGCAGCAGCTCAGGATGATGATGATGGTCCACACCAGCCAGAACCCTGGGGAGTTGGGAGGGTGAGACAGAGAGACATGTACACACGGCGAGTACCAGCCAGAGGGGGTAACTCTCAAACAAGGAGGTCCCTGGACAGTGCCCACGTGGTTGAAGCTGGCACTGTTAGACCTCATCCCATTACTTTATGTTTTAAGCTGTGTGTTCATAAATGTTTCTGCCAAACCAGGTGTGGTGGCACACACTTGTAATACTAGTTACTTGGAAGGCTAAGGCAGAGGATCAGAAGTTTGAGCCTAGCCTGGGCAACTCAGTGAGAGCCTGTCTCAAAATTAAAAATAAAAAGGGCTGGGGAAGTAGCGTGGTGGTAGAATACCCCTGGATTCTACCAAAAAGAAAAAAAAAGAAGAAGAAAAAACAAGTTTGTACCAGAGCAAAAGATGCACAGGATGGAAGAGGGAAGCAATGTGAAAATGATAACAGTACAGGAAGTCTCTCACTCCAATGTGTCTCCAGGGATGCTGAGGGAAGAAAGAGTGCCAAGGCATCTCTCTGGGACCACTAATTGGTCCTGTGTTTTAGTTTTTTTTTTTTTTTTTTTAATTTAATTTTTTTTTTAGTTGTCGATGGACCTTTATACTCATTTATTTATATGTGGTGCTGAGACTCAAACCCAGTGCCTCACACATGTGAGGCAAGCGCTCTGCCACTGAGCCACAAGCCCAGCCCCTGTGGTTCAGGTTTTACAGGCACTATATATGTTCATCTTTTAGTAGAGTGTGCTCTTCCTCTTTTAAGGAATCTTAGAGAAAACACATTGCTTTCTTGGTGCCCCTCTCCCCTCCCCACACCAACTTAAAAGATTAGCAATTACAAGGGGCTTTGCGGGGACTCCTGATAAAGTAATCTTAGGGTTCTCTTGACATCAAAAAGATCAGGGGTTTTTCTCCACCGTGTATGTCTCTGTAATGCAGAATCCCTAAAGTTGGAAGTGGAAAATTCTAATTGCCTCAAGTCAATCTCTTCCCTAGAGAGTGTGAATGATTTCCTGTACTCTCCCTAGAATCTAGTAGAATTCCATCTCCCCCTGCCACAGTGTACCCCCACCTCCCTTCACTCTGTGGTTGTATTATACTAAGGGCCATCAGCAGATTCCCCTTCTTCCTCCTACTCCAGGGAGGGGCGGAGGAACAAGAGAAGGCCCATGGCCCTCATTTCTCACTATGCTATCTCCACAAACTCCATTGTAAGAAATCCCCCAATTTTTACATGTAGGCAGAAAAGGTTTTTCAATACTTTTTAAATTAGTGAACAATTTTGCTTAAAAAAATAAATACACACACACACACATAGGGGAAAATATTAGAAGGAAAAATAAAAAAATAACATCTTTAAGTGGTAGGATTATGAGAATAACCAGGAATAAATCATGTTTTAAAATTATCTCTAATTTTATTTTTATCGGCTTTTATTATTATTATTTGGTTCTGGAGATTAACCCATAGGTGCTTTACCATTGAGCTATATCCCTGGCACTTTTTTTCTTTTTTGAGTTGTAGATGGACAGCATGCCTTTATTTTGTTTTTACTTTTATGTGATGCTGAGGATGGAATCCAATGCCTCACACATGTGAGACAAGGGCTCTGCCACTGAGCTACGAGCTACAGGCCCAGGCCCAGGCCCAGGCCCAGGCCCAGTCCCAGCCCCAGCCCTTCTTGTTTTTTATTTTGAGATAGGGTCTCACTAAATTGCATAGGCCCTCACTAAGTTGTGAGCCTGGCTTTGAACAGCTTTGAACTTGTGATCCTCCTGCCTCAGCCTCCTAAGCCTCTGGGACTATAGGCAAAAACCAACCGCACCTAGAAGGCTTTTATTTTATTTTTAAATGTAATAATTTAATGTAGAGATAGGTCTTTCAAATCCTCTGGAAATATAGTAATACAATGAAATAACATGAATCATTTAAAAATGAACATTATTTTTGACATCTAAAAAGTCTGATATTAAATTAAAAAGGCAGATTATATAAAGTATGATCCTGATTTCTTTCTACATGACTTGATTCTCATTGATTTAAGTCATTTTGTCCCACCATCCCAAATGTGGGACACATATAAAAACTTAAATATAGTATATATAATTATATAATAATTATTATAAACTCTAGACTATGACTTCCAAACTATTTTAATGCAGCTGTGTCAATTCTGTTGAGACATTCACACAGTTGAAAACTTGGGGTTTACTGAGTTGTTGCTGTTATTATTGTGGTACTAGGAATTGAACTCGGGGGCACTTTACCACTGGGCTATATCCCCAGTCCTTTTTATTTTTATTTTGAGACAGGGTCTCACTAACTTGCTTAGGGCCTTGCTAAGTTGCTGAGGCTGGTCTTGAACTTGTGATCCTCCTGCCTCAGCTTCCCAAGTTGCTAGGATTATAGGCATGTGCCACTGTACAAGGCAACTTACTGGTTTAATAAGACCAATGAAGTTCTAGATACAAAATGATCATAGATGTAAATTAAAATATGTTGTATATAAATATCCTTATATGCCGTCTCCATTTATCTTTTTTAATTGCTATAGATGTTATCTATTTTAATTCAATCATATATAAACCAATTTTTGCTTTAAATTTTGTATTACCTACACTCAACATTATCTCACAATTCTTTACACTTCTGGGTTACTTTATAATTTTTTTTTTTTCTTTTCCAGATGGGGGTCTCAGCATGCTGCCCAGGCTGGTCTCAAAGTCATGAACTCAAATGATCCTCTCACTTCAGTCTCCCAAACAGTTAGGATTATAGTCATGTGCTACCATGCCTGGCTCAATTTTAAAAGCATATTCTAGGGTGGGCACATGTAAAATACCAGCTTGGGAGGCTAAGGCAGTAATATCCCAGTTTGAGGCCTGCCTTGCAACTCAGTGAAAATAAAAAATGAAAAGTGCTGGGGACTGAGCTCAGTGGTAGAGTAAGCCAGGCGTGATGGTGCCTGCCTGTAGTACCAGCTACCTGGGAGAGACAGAAGTATCACTTGAGTCCAGGAGTTTGAGACCAATCAGGGCAATCTGGGCAACATTGTGAGACTCTGTCTTAAGAAAGGAAGGAAAGAAAGGGAAGAAAGAAAGAAAAGAAAGAAAAGAAAGAAAAGAAAAGAAAGAAAGAAAGAAAGAAAGTTCTCCCATAAGATAGTCAATATCTATTTCTTACCCCTCAGTCATTTTTTTCAGTGGTTCCTTACCTAAAGGTAAACCAACCAACTTCTAAGTTTTATACTGCAGTATACATGATCTAAGGCATTATTTCTCAGCTTTCGTAACTTTTTTTTTTCTTTTTTTTTGCAGTGCTGGGGGGCCTCCTGCATGCTAAACAAGTGCTCTCTACCACTGAGCTATACTCCCAGTCTTTTCTATTTTATTTTGAGACAGGTTCTCCCTACATTGCCCAGGCTGACTTTAAACTTGCTATCCTCCTGCCTCAGCCTCCTCAGTTGCTGGGATTACAGGCATGAGTCACCATGTCTTGCAAGTCTTTTTCTCTTTAAATAAAAATTAAGGAGAGCAGAAGGCAACTGCGGCTAGAAATGGAACAATTGAAACATATACTTTTGGTAAAGTTACCTTTATTACATCTAACATAGCACTGGAAAACTCCAATGGCCAGTGAAATTCCACCAGCCTACTTCTTTGTTTTGTGTTATTGGGAATCAAACCCAGGCCTCATGCATACTAAGCACATGCTCTACCACTGAGCTACAGCCCCCCAGTCCTAGCCTAGTTCTTTTCATTTGATATTTTGGGAAAAAAACTATCCTTACTGTATATCAGTTATGTGAGGTTATATTAGTTTCAAACTGAGTTATGATTTCTTTTCATTTCTAACACAAGACTACAAAGAAATTATCTGTGTGGATCAAAACTGGGGGAAAACTAACCTGGGAGCAGAATGGGTCTAGCAGTATAGTGAGTCATCAATATGGGTACAGATAAGTCCCTTAATGAGCTGGTCCCACTTGATGGTAAGTAAGGCAGGTGTTCAAACTTAGCCCTCACAAATCTGATTCTCTTGAGAGTCATTTTAGTCAAAGCTGCAACTCATCAATTTTAAAAGGGAGAATATTCAAACTAGTCTGTATGGAGTTGGGCCAGATTTTAATCTTCTAGCTACATTTCAAATACAAGACAGGAAGTTTTAAAAAGTAAAAGCTAGGCCAGGCACAGTGGTGCATGCCTGTAATCCCAGGCTGAGGCAGGGGGATTGCAAGTTCGAAGACAGTCTCAGAAACAGCAAGGTCTAAAGCAACTTAGTGAGATCACATCCCAAAAAATAAATAAATAAATCAAAAGGGCTGGGGATGTGGCTCAGTGGTTAAGTGACCCGGGGTTCAATCTCTGATTAAAAAAAAAAAAAAAAAAAAAAAAAAAAAGTAAAACCTGATTTAAGACACACAAGAGGAACTCAGAAATAGGATTCTCCCCAAAACACACATCTACCCAGAGACTCTCTTCCTCAATGACACTTTTAAAGTTGTGACCTCACTGTGGGGAGCATTTGCCATGCTAAGCAAAATGGAACACATGTTTTTAAAAACAATCAGACCAATGTAGGAACATCGTGTTGGGAGCTCCTGCCACTGCACCTGCAAGGCCTTGATTTAGGAAACGAAGCCTTCAAAGACTTACGATCTAACCCAAAAGACAGGCAAGCTGTTCCATAAGCATGACTATCAATCTGAAGAAGCAGCAGGTGGCTTGGGATTTGAACCCGGGGCCACACTAATTTCCCAGCTTCACAAAACTGGTCATTTTGTTTTCACTTCCCTCATCTGTAAAATGGGGGGAAATGGCCTCTACCATATCTCTATACACAGAGTACTCAGAATTATGTCTGATGTATGCTGTTGTCTACCTTATTATTATTGTTGTTTCAGGCACAGTCACAGTTAGAAACAATTTCCTTTAAATTTTCCTTTTAACCCCCAAAATATTCCACAAAAAACATGAGTTAGGAACAAGTCCAAAGTCTGTTTCTAGGTTCTGTTCTTGGCAAAACTAACTGGAAAATCAGGCAACTCCCATTTACTAAGTCCCTGCCATGAACATGGTGCTGTGTCAGCTGATATCAGCTCCCATGCTCTGATCAATGTGCCTCTGTCCAGAGGACTGGACCACTAGGAAGCTGGGCTCCAACTGAGGCTTGGAAGGAGGTCCCAGTTTCCCACTGGTGAACTGTTCAGAGTGGCAAATACCCACGGGCTTTCCTTTAACAGCAGCTAAGCAATGACATCTTAAGACAAACTAAAAATTAGATTATACATGTACCAAAACATCACATGGTACTGTACAAATATGTATAATTTTTATGTGTCAATTTTAAAAATTAAAAAATTTAATTTAGCTGATGAAAAATAAGTTGGGCAATATTGACTGGATTTGCTAACAATCTGCTTCATAGTTCCTCAGGAAATCATACTGCCCAGAAACACTCTTCTCCCCAAAGAAGCCCAAATCAGGGAAACCTGAAGCTTGAGTAAAATTACCCCCCAAATCACCCTAGGGGGTGAAATTCCAACTTTGATTTCTCTCCAGAAAAACGTAGTTGGTAAGTAGAAAGAGTGCTGAGATGAGAACTGGGAGATCTGGCTGCAGGTTTTTTGACTTTGAGGACATTCCTGGACTCCCCAGGTCTCCTTTGCTCTACCTGTTCCAGGGAAAATAAATGTGCACAATGAGCCATTTGAGACCCACTATGACCTGGGCCCTTCTTTCTTCCAGCATGGCAGATGGAGCCCCAGAAGAGTGGCTATGGGGTGAAGCTGACTTTATCACTCAGCTGCCACCAATGGAGCTGATCCTTAATACCCTCAGCCCTAAGAAATGGGGATGGCATGCATACCTGGCAGGGTTGTTTCTCAGGTGGAATAAGAGGACAGGGATGAAGACACCTAGGAGAGTTCCAGCCACACAAGTTCCCCATATCCCTTCTCTTCCCAGGTGAGCTCTGAAACCCTAGAACAGTGGTTCTTTCCCAAATGGCCTTGGCTTATGATGTTCTGTCTGGGGACACACATCCTTCTCCATGTGTGTTAATCCTATCCACTCCTGAAGGCCTACTTTAAATGCAACCTCTTCCATGCAGCCTGCTGGAATCTAGTACAGCCTCAGAAAACTGCTTTTGAATATTCACAGAACTGACCAATACATTCCATCTCTACATTACTAGGTAGACATCTTGTCTCATCTCCTCTCTCTGTTAAATACCTTCCTGATAGCAAAACTTATGTTTCCCCCCGACAGATTTTAGCACAGAAGAGGCCACAGCATCAATTAGGAACTTCGTAGAACCGCAATTTTCAGGTCAACATCAGACCTGTTGAATTCAAAACTGGGAGTAGGGTCCTGGAAATCTGTGTTTTAATCAGAACTCCAAGAAATTCTGATGTCATAGAAGTTCAAGAAAAATGGAATAAGGATTTTCTAAATGACTGATAGAATATTAATTAAAGTACAAATGAGATACAAATGCATGGATGTAATAATAATGACCACCAGGTCTTTATAGACTCAACCAGTGTGTTGGTAAAATAGGATCTTCAGTTCCATCTCATACAGGCCCAGTAACTGGTTTAGGTTACAACAAACTGAAAGCTTGCTGGCCAAAGCTCAAGGTCACTGTGTGCTTCTGTGTTTGTGCAAAGTGTATGTGTGTGACAGACTTCAGCATACAGGAAAAAAATTAAGCCCAATAGAGGTATAAGGTTGGTGAAAATGACATTTTCCCCCCAGGCCCTTTCCTTAGGCAACTACAGTTAAAGAGGCACCTTGTCTGATGAAAGTTCTGCCAAGGATTTCCTGGCTCAAGTCTTTTCCTTCCAAAGGAAGGGTGGCAGGAAACCAACCCCAAAGTCTGATACTTTTACATTTTTAGCCAAGTTGACAGGCAATTAGAGGGAATGGTTTAAAGCAATAAAAAGTGTAGTCTTGTTGAGGACTTCAAGGCTCATTGTAATACCCTCCTATACACCTTGGGCAGAGGCCAGGCCCTGAATAAGGAGCAAAACCAAAACAGCTCCTGAGAGGAACAGTATACCAGGCAACTCCTGACCCAGAAGCCATCGCTGGGCACAAATGAAAGGTATGTTTTGGTTTCATAGTCTCCATCCCTCCAGAACTTGGAAAGCATGTACCAACTTGTACAATGGGGAATCTTTATTCCCATCAGATGCTGCTCCTTTCCCCACCTGATCATAAATGGAGAGAGAATCAGCCAGCTCTTCCTTGGACCTTCTTTAAGTTCTTGGAGTGAAACACCTGCTTCCCAGACTACCTCCCTGCCATCTGGGACTCCACCACCCTCCCAGCTGCCCAGCCCTGACTTTGGTGACCTGAGTCTGCTCTGCTGATGGCCCAGGAGGCTCTGTCAATCTGAGATGGGCCATCAGCAACTCCATTCCTTTCTACAACTGATGCTGCCTGGGCTGGGCCCCAGCAAAACAAACTGTAGTTCAGCTTCAACTTTTGTTTTAACAAGGGGTGGGAGGGGAATTTGAACCCTGCGGTTATCTGCATTTTAAAACATTTAAACAGTCAGTCCACCTGCTTGGCACTGCGTGTTCTTTGGTCAGTTTTCTCAGCCCTACCCTTTCTAAAATTTCAACAATTCTGTGCCCTCCTCTGTTACTGTATATGTATATATGCAGGCTAGTGGGGACATCGGCCCTGAACTCTTTGCACTGGACTGGATCTGGAATTCCTCTAAAAGGCAGTTCTCAGTCTTTGAAAGGGAAAGGTGAGGGTGAGGGAAAGGTTCTGTTTGGAGGACCCACCCTTCCTGGCTATAAAAGACAAGTGCATTTCACAGGGAGAGACTTCCCAGACTAGAGTCCAAGTTCCTTGCCAGACCAAACAACATTCCTAGCTGCTCTGTCATATTGCTGATGTGGGGGCAACAGGGAGAGAGAAAGGAAAAGAAGGCACGGTGATGGGAGAAGTAGAGACACGGTCTGGGGAGATAGCTCAGTTGGTAGAGTGCTTGCCTTGCAAGCACAAGGCCCTGGGTTCAATCCCCAGCACCGCAAAAAAAAAAAAAAAGAAGAAGAAGAAGTAGTGACACAGTTTGACAGAAGAGCCCAAAATTTGTGTCCACACGGAGGCAGGGATGGGGCTCACAATCAGGGGCAATAGTTTCCTCTCTCAAGAGACAGCTATGAGAACTGCAAGGTCAGTACCTTGGGCTTCTCTGCCCTAAGGACTCCTTCATGTTTTGCTGACTGAACCCAGGGCTTCACACACACTAGGCAAACACTCTACCACTGAGCTACATCCCAACTCTTTTTATTATTTTGAGGCAGACTCTCACCAATTTACCCAGACTGTCTTTGAGCTTGGAATCCTACTGCCTATCTCCTGAGTAGCTAGGATTAGGCACGTGCCATCACATACAGTGCATCCTCCCATCCTTTGTTGAGCAGCCTACATCATCTCATCTAAGTTCCAGGAAGGTCAGAGTACAAACTGTGTTAGTTGAAGCCACCCTGGGTTGCTCCCCAGAGACCACAGTATTACCACAATCATGCAACTGTGGATAAGGAAAGTGGTCCTGGCCGCAAACAAATTCATGGCAAGATGAGTATTATTTCCAGTGGCATTTAGCTGACAATACTGGATTAGATACACTGAAGAAGACTCCAGATGCTTCAGTGTGAGATCTAGGGAAGGAATAACGGGGCTGAACCTCAGGACTCCCTTTTTTGAGAAATATTCCACAGGCCAGGGCCTAGGGGAAGACTGTTGCTTTGAGAGGGACTTTAAGAAAACAGAGGCAGCTCCATGAGGCTCTATAGGGAATTCTGAAAGTCCTGATGGATCCTATAATAAAATGACATTATGGCCATCTAAAGCTCAACCTGCCACTCACAGTAGCTCAGTGGCAGTAACCTCATTTAGCAAAGAGGACAAGCCTGGGCTTCAGGACTGGCCTGAGGAAGTTCTCAACACACACAGGAGAAGGCATCGGGGAGAACCCCAGGCTTGAGCCTCCAAAGAGGCTCAAGACCATATTCCCTTGTCTTCAGCCCCATGGCATTCAGAGAGCACCAGAACCCACCTCCTCCATAAAGGAATCACTTCAGGTACCCATAACCAGATTCAACTCACCAACACTGTCCCTAAGAGAATCAGAAAAGACTGGCCAGACCATGGTTTCCCAATGAGCAGAGGCAGTAATCGGGACCCTGGGATGCCAAGAACCTCCTGGGCAAGGACTTACACCAGAGTTCATAGTAGTAGTTGCAGCACTGAGACTGTCCACAGCAGTGTCCTGTGTCACAGATGTAACTTTGATTGTTGGTACCCACACAGGCTTCCTTATCCTGGAAAAAAAATAAATAAATAAATCAAAAAACATCTCAACATACTAATCTATAATCTATAGCTTTTAAACACCACTTTCCTTCTTACCTCCCTTCCTCCTGGTTGTCTGCATGTCCTCCCCCAAAACTATACCAGTGTTTACTCCTTAAGAAAAAAGTTAAAAAGAACCACACAATAACCACAGATTTAAGAAAACAAATAGGTTTATCAAGGGGGAAGAGAACTTAGCACACGAAGGTACACAGCAAGGTTCCCACTGGGCACAATGGCACATGCCTGTAATCTAAGTGACTTGGGAGGCTGAGGCAGGAGGACTGCAAGTTCGAGGCCAGTCTAAACAACTGAGCTAGGCCCTATCTAGCTAGCTAGCTAGCGAGTTGCTATAACTAACTAACTAAAAACATCATATGCATTATGTAACTCAAAGTCCATATTGGGTGAGGTTAGGGTTGCATGGTAGGGCATTTCATATCTTAAATGTGAAATATATATTAAAAATGTCTACCTCCATCTCCATCTACCAGTGCCATGAATAGAATTTGGCAAACTGCTAGATGATTACTCAATAGTGTCCTTTATGTAGCTGTCCCTAATAGGGACAGTATGGATCCTGGATCTAGTTAGGATTCTTAAGAGATATTTGATAAGCAAAAGTGATCTAGCAAGTTGAACTTGAACCTGCTTGGGTTGCCCCTTTTTTGAAGAATTTGAGGAGCAATTTTTAAAAAAAAATTCCTCTTTTGAATCTCACTGTAAATAACCTTGGAGATCATGTTTGAAAGGAGTGACTGACTAAATGGAATCTTGGGAGTCCCTACTGCATTAATTGCTCCAGAAAGTTTCACAGAAAAGCTGGTTTTATTAAACATACTACTAATTACAGAAGAATCATTGCTTTCCTACCAGCTGAGTTTAACACAGGAACACAAAATGCTTCTGCTTGGATATAAAGAAAGTGAGGCCACCCTTTTCTATCTTTTCTGAGGGGAACCTCACTGTTTTTTGTTGTTATTTTTCAGTACTGGTGATTGAGCCCAGGGGTGCTTTACCACTGAGCCACATCCCTAGCCCTTTTTTATTTTTTATTTTAAGACTGGGTCTAAGTTGAGGAGACTGACCTTGAACTTGCAGTCCTCCGGCCTCACCCTCCTGAGTTACTAGAATTACAGGCATGTGCCACTGTGCCTGGCTAGTTTGGGGTTTTTGGAGACGAGGTCTCGCTGTGTTGCCCAGGCTGGTCTTGAATTCCTGGATGCAAGCCATCCTCCTGCCTTAGCTTCCTGAGTAGCCAGGACTATAGACATGGACCACCATGCCTGGCTTCATGCATGTGATGAAACTTGTAAATCATCTTCTATACTGGCTTTCAACAAGACTTTATTCATTTACTGAACACGGTCTTTGTGTCAGGCACTGTGCTGGGTAAAAGACATACAAAGGTGAAGACAATGTTCCTATCTTCAAGAAGTTCAGAGTAAAGAAGGAAAACCCTGCTCAGCAAAGAAACTCAAAACCGCAGGATTGTATTTGCAACTGTTCAAGCTGACCCTGCCCATGGCGCACATCCGGGCGGATGGCTGCCAGTGGAAACTCAAGTCACATGGCTGGGTTCTCCTCTCTGGGTCTGGCTTTACTACACTGTCTACTTGGCCACAGGCATAAACAAAGCACTCCAGTGACCATCCAGAGGGCTAACAGCCAAGCAGCAACAGGACAGGCACCTGAAACCACAGGGAGAAAAGAGAAGCATCAGTGCTGAACACCAGATCCCTGGCCTAGTACAGGTCTCTACCACATACCCTCACATGTTTCTTCATCTTTAAAAGTCTTATATTCTGGTATGAAGGAGTTTAGGAAGAAGAAAACACAAAAACTATTTGTAAACTCTGACAATAATGCATGATAAAGTGTTCTCCTTTGTCTTCACCTTCCCAAGCCCACCAAAAGCAAAAAGACACCTAGCAATTGGAGGCCTCCTCAGAGGCCCAGTGCAGATGGAGAAAACAGAACTACACTTGCTGCTTTTGCTCCAGTCAGCCTCTCCGACTTCAGAGCAAAACACCCCTTTCACATAGACATCAAAAAGTTTCTCCCAAGTTTACCAGGCCCTGCAAATGCCATTCTTCTGGCACTGCCTTGCAAGAGCACAGTTCAAAGTGTCCACACAGTTTCTAAAAGAGGCTGTGCTGCCTACAGGCGGCACATAAAAGAATCCAGTGACACTTCTGCCTGGGGAAAATTCACCAGATGAGGTCAGGCTCTGAGCACCAGGTAGCCAACTGGTCCCACATGAAGGGTGCAACAGAACACATCAGAAACCTAAACAAGTGGCGTTCTCATGACCTACTGTTGTCAGCTCTTCCCTCGGCTCTTCTTGTCTCGAGACAGGAGGCCTGGTATAAACAAGACCCCACTCAGCTTTGCTGCTCCGCCTCCACTTCCCCAGGGAAAGCAGAATGCTTTAACCCAGTTCCTCAAACACATTTTAACCCAGTATATCTAGTTCCCTGTGTTCTGCTTTCCTCAAATGCAGAGTCCTTTAGCATCGGTCTTGGCTATGGGAGCTGTCATTTTCTGCTGCAGGGGGAATAAAGAAGGCAGGTAGTTAGGAAGACAAGAAGTGGGCTCAGGCTCCATCAGTAAGGAAGAAGTAAAGGACTGGGGGACACGAGATGTCAGTGTGAGGAGAGCCCCTCCAGCAAGACCTGCTGTATGCAAGGAAACCTGGCAGATTTGGGTTTGGACACAGCTGTCACTACAGAGGAACAGGACTTAGGGCAAGTTACTCGATGGTGTTAAGTCTAGTGAAGATGATCTCTAACATCTCCTTCAACCCTAAGCTAAGCACCACTCTCTGCCTCAAGCCTTTTATCCTACCCACTCCTACATTCCATCTCTGACACACAGCCTTAAGTCAACGCAAAAGCTCATGAGATCTATGCCTCCTCTTGCTCGAATCAACAGCAAAGAACAGTGGAATTTACTCATGGATCACCAAAAGGGCTCTCACCTCCAGGTGACTCAGAATGCAAAAGCTTATGTGGTTAAGAGTCAGCTGGATCTGGGTTCAAGCCCAGCTCTTACACAGGTTTATTAACTGTGTGGCCTTGGGTAGTTACTTTACTTCTCTGTGCTCTTATTAGCAACAATATTCTGTAAACCTCTACTGCTAGAAGACCATCCAGCACCTTGTCTTCACAGCATTATTTCAAAACAGTAAAGCCCACTGTGGCAATGCAGTCTGCTCCATACACACAAAGAAGAAAAGAAAAAAGAACTGGAGAGAATGCAAAGGAAACATGAATATAAAAAATTCTCAGCCCTCTTTATGATGATCCTTGTTTTACTACTAAGTATTTTCCAGCTCATTACACACAATATGTTATTCAGGTCAAGTCCTGAATAGTGGATAGCAAATATTCCTCCCACTCCCTTTTTCCAGAGGATGAACCAGAGGATGAACTGTGATCTCCCCAAGGGCAGGAGCCATGTCTCCTTACTTCCTCTGCTGTCCCTAGGACAAGCACAGTGCTGTTCTGAGAAGATGGCTATGTGACCACCTGAAGGCAGGAGAAGATGAGGGGAAGAAGAGCACATGTGTATCAAGCCCTTGCTAGATACCAGGACTATTCTAAACGCTGTCCAGGTAGTCTTTCATTAAAACTTGACAACAACCCAAGGAAGGGAGTAGTAACAGGGAGGTGAGGCCCAAAGAGGCTAAGTCACCTGCCAGGGTCACAAAGCTAGGAAGTAGTGCCATCAAGTCTGTCTGACTCTAGACCTTGAACTTTTAGTCATTAAGCTACAGCCTCTTTGGATAACATTATACCTCTTCGGCTGCTTTCCACACTTAATAAAAAAAAACCTCTACCAAATGAAATCAACTATTCAACTTTGATGGGAAAGGTAAGGACTCATACTTGTGAACTCCCAGTATGGAATGTGGGGCCTTCTTTCCTTCCTTCAACATTTACTGAGTGCTTCACTGCACCAGCACTGAGCTGGGGTGGGGGACAAAATGGGCAAATGAGCAAAAAGAGACATGGCTGTTGACCTCATGCAGCTTGCAGTCTAACAAAGGACAATTAAATAATCACACAAGATCAAACTGCAACTAAGCTTATAAAAGACCTAGAAGCTATTCAAAAGGGTCCAGAATGGCTTCTGGGAGGAAAACAAGCTTGAATTGAGACTGACAGGATGGTCAGAAAATCATAACTAAAGAAGAGGGATGGGAAGCACATTCCTGGCAGAAAAACTGCAGTGGCAACGTTCTTTGTCTAGAAGGAGGTGGTTAAAGAAGCATGTAGGTAAGAAGGGACCTGAGAGTATAGGGAGATAAATAAGACCAGGTTTGCATTTTACAGATATCTTTCATTTGCATATAACTCCACAGCAGCTGGGTGAGTGGGTGGCACAAGACTGTAATCCCAGTGATTTGGGAGGCTGAGGCAGGACGATCGCAAATTTATGGCCTCAGCATAATTAGTGAGGAACTAAGAAATTTAGCAAGACCCTGTCTCAAAATAAAAAAGAGTTGGGGATGTAGCTCAATGGTAAAGTACCCCTGGGTTCAATCCCAAGAATGAATGGATGGATGAATGGATGGATGGAGGGATGGATGGATGGATGGATAAATAAATGAATACTCCATGGCAAAAAAATAAGCAACAACAAAAAACTAGAAACAGAATTTTTCAAAAAGAAACTGTGAGGGCTGGGGATTTGGCTCTGTCGTTGAGTGCCCCTGAGTTCAATACCCAGTACCAGAAAAGAAAAAAAGAAAGAAAGAAAAGACAAGAAACTGCATAAAAAATGAGTGTTCTTATGCCAAGGCCTTCACCTCAGGAATGCCTTTTATAACTACCAGGATCCTCATTTGTCATAGGTCTATGCCTTTAGTCCTGGTACCACAGCAACCAGCGACCCAGAGACAGGTCTCACATAGTCACCAAACAGAAAATGTAGGCACAAAGAAGAAACAAACAAGTTCAACATTGAACTGGAAAGAACATTTTTACAATGGAAAAGGCTAAACAGTATGCCTTTTGCACATATGCAAAAAATTATCTCTTTGGTGGCAGCATAAACTGTGAGACTAATAACATTTTCCTTAACAGTTTCCATGTCTTATAGTTGCTATTCTTAGCTGAGCCACTGTAAAGGTCAATTTAATCAGCATAAGAACTTTCTAAGTGCCAGCATAAAAAGAGACACTGGACCATAATGGTTCCCCAGGCATGGTTTTAATTTACCAATTTATGGGGCTGGAAAACTCTGTTAGCAACTAGTTGATGGCACATCATCTTCATGTCCTTAGGAAAACATAAGAGTTTTGAAGTTTAAGAGTGAAAAATAGAAAAATTAAAAGTCCTTCACAAGATGCTAAAGCACAGGACGCCAATCTTGATTACCTGATATGGATGAACACAGCGCACCACCTCCGGCTCTCCCTGCAGGGAAAAGGACCAACTCCTAATGGGAATGTTCAGTTCCCCAACAGCCAACAATGATGTATTGACACTCCCTTGCTCCCACCATGTGCCAGGTACCGTGTAAGATGCTACAGCTACACTAAGGAGCAAGAGATTTGTGGAGTGGGAGGGGAAAGTTTTTTTGTCTAACAATAGGGCTGGATAGATAACTTTTAAAAATTCTTCTTACAAAACCCCTAGAAATGCTGGCTATATAACGATATCTTTTAATTACATAGCTGAGCTTGCAAGAAAGCAAGGAAGATCTCCAGGGACCAAAAATGATAGGGGGAAACTAGACATCACAGTCCTAAATGAGGTTAGGCCTTTCCAGTTGCCCTGGAAAGTAGGGTAGTTTGTTGATCCTGGGCCCAGGTGAAACAGGAAGTTGGAATTCAGACCCATTATAAAGCTGGGACCCTCAAAGGGGAAGAGCAGAATAGGGGGAAAAGGGAGGGGCTGGGGGTTGTAGCTCAGTAGTAGAGCACTTGCCTAGTATGTATGAGGCACTGAGTTCGATTCTTGGCACCGCAATATAAATAAGTAAATAAAATAAAGGTCCATCAACAACTAATAATAATAATAAAAAAAAACTATTGGCATATAGTGAGAAGAAAGATTTGAATGGAGAGGGGGACAAAGTATCTCCTCAAATGATCTGTGGTCACAGGCCTTCCCTCAAGCTAACCTGAGGTTTGAATTGTACTACCCATGTGGTCTGAGAATTTGAGGCTAAAAATTTAACACAAAAAGTGGTCCAGGTTAGACCCAGTGGCATACACCCAGCTACCTGGGAGGTTGCAATAGGAAAATCAAAAGTTTGAGACTAGCTTGGGCAAAATAGCAAGACCCTGTCTCAAAACAAAATAAAAAATGCTGGGGATGTAGTGATAGAGTACTTGCCCACCATGTGCAAGGCCCTGGGTTCAGTCCTCAGTATTGCAAAAACAGAATTTTTTTTTTTAAAGTGGGGGTCCCAGGCTGGCAATAGGCATTGACATCTGGCAAAAGATCCACCCTCTGAAAGAGTTCCACAAATAAAGCTCTGTTTAAAGAGAAGTTTACAATTTAAAAAGTATGCAAAAGTAATCCAATTTAAATAAGTCTTGGGAAACTCAACAAATAACAGGATAATACCCCCTGGGGTGAGGGGGAACAACTTAAGATAACAGAATGATCAGATAAATTTTAAGATATAAAATGATAAAATGATAAGATATTCAAATGATTACAGGAAAAAAAATCAAAACGCAAGAAAAGAATATTACTAAAAAGGAGACAGTGACCAAGTAGGGCTGGGGAGATAGCTCAGTTAGGAGAGTGCTTGCCTCCTAAGCCTAAGGCCCTGGGTTCAATCCCCAGCACCAAAAAAAAAGATAGTGACCAACTAGATTTGGAAGAAAAGTAAAAATAAAACTTGTGGAAAAATAATAGTTATTAAAAGTAAAAATTCAGCAGATGGGTTACACAGAGATTAGGTTAAGTTAAAGAGAGAATTTTGAACTGGAGGATAAATCTGAGAAAATGCTCAGCAAAGTGGTTCTAACCAAGAAAAGAAAAACAATTGGAAAACTAGAAACAAGAGGCTAAAGAAGAGAATGGAGAAGCAATATTGAAAGAGATGAAAAATTTCCAAAACTAATTTAAAATTTTCCAAAACAGATTAAGAATTTTCAGACACTAAAAAACTGTAGTTTTTTAAACTTTCAGCCAAGTACATTTTAAGAAACTGCAGAAAGATAAAGAGATCTTAAGTACATTCTAGTGGAGAAGGCTGATAACTAATAAAATAAGAATTTAAACAGTAATAAGCTCCACAAGGATAATAATACAGGACAACATGGGTTAAATGGGGTGGTCAGGAAAGGCCTCTCTGAGAAGGAGCCAGTTTAAGCAGACCTGCAGGAACAGTGTTCTATCAGAGGACATGTCGAGCACAAGCAAAGATACTAGGGCAGGAATGAGCTTGGTGTTCTCCAGGAACAAAGGCTAGACTGTGGATCTCAGGAAGACAGAGAGAAAGGAGAGCTGAGAGTTCAGCAGAGACCAGACTTCACTCACATGTTTTGTACAAGAGTTAAAATAAAATACAAAGTACCATTGCTTACAAATCCACTGCTGGCTTCAGATAGTTTCTTCCTTAGATTACGGTAGAGATTTTAATAGATATAAAAATATTTTTGCAGTTCTCACATTTACTTTTCAACATGGGCCCATTTTTTGTAATACTCAGTCTGGTTGCTACTTCAGAGTGAGCAACAAAATCAAGTTTCTTTTCATTCTTAAACTAGAAATGGCTTTCTAGAAAATAGAACAAATCTAGAACTGAACATCTGCTGGAGCAGAGTTCTTTCTGATTTTGGTAATGCTCCATAACCAAAGTCTTCAAAAATAAGACAGATTTGAAATGGCTAGATGAGAAAGACAGATACCACTTTAACTTAGAATCTTCTATTTTTGTTCTATTCTAGACAATCTTCAAAATCTGAATGTAATTTTTAAGGTCCAGGTCCTCAGAAAATAGGTATGTAAGTAGCCATGAAAAATATTTTTTAAAGCTTTGTGGATCTACCTATATTTTCACAATCAGGAAGTTAACATCATGGTCTCCCTAATGCTACTGGGGTTTTCCCCCATTTTTTATTGGTACATTATAGTGTTACATAATGATTGGGATCTGTTGTTACATATTCGATGCTATCAGTTTGTTTGTTTGTTGGTACTGGGGATTGAACCCAAGGTTACTTAGCCACAGAGCCACATCCCCAGCCATTTTTTATATTTTAGAGACAGTGTGTCACTAAGTGATGCTATTCAACTTTAAGGCTATTCAAAGAGTTATGGAAATAAACAATTGTTCAAGAGTAGGAATTGTGAATTGGGTGGAAGGAGGTTACAGAAGAGCTGGGGAAGGACAGTAAGCTCAGGAAAAATAATAATTCAGCAGGAGTCCTGGCATATTTTTCCTAGGTGTTAATCTAATCTCCCTATTTTTGATAATAAGGATTGCCATAGACTACATTTATACCCTTCACATTATATATCACACCTGATAATTAACTCTTTAAGCTTATCTAGCTAAAGGAGTTCAATTTCATCGCTTCTGATAAAGAGCAAGCCACTGCTAAGAAGCTGACCAAGCCTCTGCCTTGTGTGCACTGGGAGATTAGGAATGGAGTTTTATCCTTTTTGGTAGAATTCAACAATTTTCCAGAAGAACAAATAGCCTGATCTAAATGGACAGGCTCCCTTAACTCAGCCAGCAAATCTTATTTGAGAAGATTCAGCCTCACTGCTCGGGGATGACAGCGTGGTTTACCCTGAAGGGCTCTGGCTCAGGTGTACCCAATCCCCATCCTCTACTACAGAATCCCCAAAGGGTAAAGCCAAAGACTGGAGCTAGTGGGCTGGGGAGATAGCTCGGTTGGTAGAGTGCTTGCCTTGCAAGCACAAGGCCCTGGGTTCAATTCCCAGCACCACCACCAAAAAAAAAGATGAGCTAGTGACAGACCTAAGAAAAGCCTAGAACCAACAGAGCCAACTGCTGCTTCCAGATATGCCTGCAGCATGTACCTGTGTACTGCTGAAGGGGAGTCCTGGGGTCCCTGCTAAATGGGGGACACAAGGTTCATTTACTTCAGCCTGTAAGATCATGCTGGAGCAATGTGGTCTGGGGCCTCCCAAAGATGGACACTGTCCAGGAATCTGAGGAAGAGCAACACAGTGAATCAAAGCAAACTAGAATCTTACAACTAAGTGAATTTTTCAGCACGGTGGCACAGGCCGGTAATCCCAGTGACGTGGCAAGCAGCAGGAGGATTACAAGTTCAAGACAACCTTGGCAAATTAGTGAGACCCCTGTCTCAAAATAAAAAATGAAATGGCTGAGGATGTAGTGCAGTGGAAGAGCACCCCTGAGTTCAATCACCAGTGCCATAAAAAAAAAAAAAAAAAAAAAAATCAGTGAATTTGCCCCCAAATAAGAATGAATACACTAAGACAACAAATGCAACAAAATAGAGTTGTGTCTCCCATTATGGTCATGGGCCCAAAATCACATGGGTATTTGTTAAATATGTAGATTGAGAACCTCTGGCTCGGCAACATGGTGCATGCCTATAATCCCAGCGGCTACAGAGGCTGAAGCAAGAGGATCACGAGTTCAAAGCCAGCCTCAGCAACAGTGGGGCACTAAGCAACTAAGTGACACCCTGTCTCTAAATAAAATACAATAGGGCTGGGAATGTGGTCCAGTGGTCAAGTGCTCCTGAGTTTAATCTCTGGGACCCCCCCAAAAAAAGAGAGAACCTCTGAGGACAGTGACTGAAATTTTGCCCTTTTAAACACACTTCCTTGGTTATGCTCATCACAAATACACAAGTCTGAGAACCTCTAAAACATGTCTGGGATCTTCCTAGAATCCCAAACATGTCCCAACACAGTAACCCCCAAGAGTACCTACTTAGAATCAAGGCACATGAGATTATTTATATTCTCTCTGCCTCATTTTATATATACACACACACACACATAAACAATAGGTCATAAACATAAATTTTAAAAAGAAGTGACACATTAGTTAGGTACACTCCCTACCCATGCCAGTACTGCTATTGCCAAAGCTGCATTGCAACTGGATCCTCACTAAACAGTCCCCAAATGGAGCAGCCAGCAAATAAATTAAAATCCATTTCCTGTGTTGCTATTAGGAACCTGATTAACAAACTCAGAAAAAAGCCACTTGACCCTGGTAGGAAAATCCCAGAGTGAAAATCAGAAGTGCAACATATCCTATGGTTTTATTAAGGTCTACTTGCTGATATACCAGCATATGCAGGCCTGTGGCGTCTGACTGGCTGCAGTGGCACAGGACACCAGGTTACTGTAACACTCTCTCCCCCTTTGATGAAGATAGAAAGGCAGTGCTGCCTCAAGATATTGATAACAATCCCACATCACTGTACTCTCCTGCCACAGAAGGCACTGAGAAGTGTGGCTTCTTTAGCAAAGGCTGCTGCAGAGAACTGAGGGCCAAAAAAGCAGGCAGCATGCAGCAGTGCTGGTGAGTAGCAGGAGGCACGCTGGCAGAGCAGCTGACCCCATGAGACAGGTCTATATCCACATGTTACATTCTTCAACTTTTAAAAAGATGTATTAACTAGCAACATTTTAAAATGAGGATAATTCACATAATAATCCAGATTTCCAGTTTTCTCTAGAAAATCAAGGGGCTGGGGAGATAGTTTAGTCGGTAGAGTGCTTGCCTGGGTTCGGTCCCCAGCACCGCAAAAAAAGAGAAAATCAAGACCCACACACACCCTTCCAGGGTCAGAGAGACTGGGGTAGAACTTCCAGCTCCATCACAATCTCAGTGATCCCCCGCATGCCCCTTCTGTCCAATGATCCCCTTTAGTTGACTCAATCATGTCATGGCTGGTCCCTGTGGGCACCCGCTTATCTCCTCCAAAGTTCAGAAGTGGATTGTTCATGCCCTCACCTGGAGGCTAAGGCAAATTACAGAGGCCTAAATACAAGCAGCAGGAATCTGAATTCTCCTCATTGAGGCTCAAGCAGCACCATGTCAAATAGGTACCTCAACAAAAAAGGTGGTTCCAATGCTGCATCAGGGGAGCCCCTCTTGATAACCAGAGGATCTCCTACCACACTGCATGAGAAAGAGAACCAAGTGACTGCATGTATTGAGCACTGGGTGAGTTTTTGTTTGTTTGTTTGTTTGTTTTGCAGTACTGGGGATCGAACCAGTACAATCTACAACTAAGCTATATCCTCAGTCCTTTTATATTTTATTTTGAAACAAAGTATCTATAAGTTGCCAAGGCTGGCCTTGAACTTGGGATCCTTCTACCTCAGTTTCCTGGGTTACTAGGATTTAAAGTGTATGTCACCAAACCTGACTTAGATAAAGTGTTTTTACCAATGTCATTTATTCCCCTTGTTATGGGAAACTGGGGTTCAGAGCAATCACACAGTCAAGGGAAGTTTTTTGGACCTAAATCCAAGTGGAGAGAATTCAATGTTTGGAGGTTATCCTAAACTTACATGTGGGATGCTAACAAGCACAAAAGCCACAGATAAGGCAGGGACTTTGCCTTTGAGGCACTCTGTAATAACTCAACTATTAGGTTTTATTTTTTAAATTTATGGTTCAATTTTTATTGTTGAAAGTTTCCTAAATATTCAAGTTCACTTTGTTCCTTCAAAAGTAATCATAATCTAATCAACAGAATTCATTTTTTTTAAAAAAATGATTTATAGTGTAGGAGGAACAAGATATGCACACATACATAAATACAGGTATATATGTAACTAATACAGGTCATTCACATTTGTGGAGTGCTCAAGCTTTTCAAGTCTCCAGTCTGCCAGTCAGAACCCTGCAAGACGTCAAAAGAGGTGCTGCCACCCCCATGTGGACAAGGAAACCAACACTAACACTGTGGCTCAGGCAGGCTGTCAAAATCCTGCTCTTCTAACTTTTGGTTCCATATTCTGTGACTGGGTTCTAAGTCATCAATGTCTTAACTGCATCTTGAAAATGGCTCTTGATCAAATAAAATACCCACTTATTTGCCTAGAAAGAAGAGGAAAATTTATCCTACAAAAAAGAAAAGAGGTACTGTTTTCAAAGGGATCTAAAATATTAAAGTTACAAGTTAACTTGTGGCTGATATACTTTAAGAGACTCGCCAGTGGGGCTGGAGTTGTGGCTCAGTGGCAGAGTGCTTGCCTGCATGTGTGAGGCACTGGGTTCGATCCTCAGCACCGCATATAAATAAATGAATAAAATAAAAAGGTCTATCTACATCTAAACTAAAAAAAAATACTTATATATATAAAAAGAGACACATCAGTTTCATTTGATAGAGAAAAGCACATGCCACATCTCATTCCTCATCTTAAGTGTAACTCTCAATGTAACCCCATCTTTCCTCAGCAGTTCCATCCTACAGCTGCAGGCTTTTGTTGGAAGCAAAGAAATTTCACAATGGGACTCGCCTGCCTGACTGCCTAAAGCCCAGAACTGGAGATTAATGATCAGGACAACATTCAACCCTGTTTAAGGAAACTGTTTACTTCTACCTGGACAAAGGGTCACATTAAAAGTGGTCTCACTGCAGACACAACATAAAAGAAGTCTTCAGAATACACAGGTTGTCTCCAAAAGCCTCTGCAAAACTAAAAGAATACAAGAACTTTCTGAAGTGTAAGGCCTTGCACTTAAAGATTAAAACAGACTCAGATGACTTAGAAAAGGGGGAGGAGTTGTATTGTTATCAGAAATAGATTACAGTAAACTCACATCACAGCAATAGGTACCTGCTTGAAATGTGCCCTGTTCTTAAAATAACTCTAGCCTAACAGTACCACAAGCTGTAGAGCTTATTTAGGTACTACTGAGAGATCCTGCTTTGATGAGGGAGTGGTTGTCCAGATTGCTCAAAGAGAGGACATTGTAGTTCCAGAAAGGCTTGGTCTTATTTACTGCCCCCCTCCCCAGCACACACACACACAAAATGACTTCAGTCATCACCTGCTGATGAAGGGGCAATCAAGATGTCAAGATTCTAAATCTCAAACCAGGCATCATGGCACACTCCTATAATCTCACTGGCTTGAGAGACTAAGACAGGAAGATCACAAGTTTGGGGCCAGTCAGAACAACTTAAGAGAATCGCTGTCTCAAAATAAAATAAAAAAGGCTGAGGTAGCTCAGTGGTAAAATACCCCTGGGTTCAATCCCCAGTACCCTTCCTCTGCCCAAAAAAAAAAAAAAAAAAAAAGATGCTAAATTTCTGGGCAGGTGATTGACATATAAGGCTTAGAATGCAGCAGGTAAAGGTCCACCTGATTTCCCTTTATTAAAACAACCTGGTCCACATTCCCTCAGGCCTGTGACTCACAGCCCTAAGCACAGCAGATGGTCATATGTCAGTAGTTTCTATCCCATGGTCTCTCGCTTGGTACTGCTGACACAGAGTCAGACGATCCTTTGTTGTAGGGACTCTCCTGTACATTGTAAGATGTTTAGCAGCATTCACAGCCTCTATTTACTAGAGAGCAGTAGTCACTGCCCCCACTCCAAGTGTGACAACCAACACTATCTGGACATTGTGGACATTGCCAAGTGTCACATGGGGGTAAAAGTGCCCCGAGTTTAAAGGCACTATTCTAGCCAAACTGCACCATACAATCTTGTTTCGTCCAGTCTTGTTCCCTGATTGTCTCATGGGCTCCACACTCTAAATTCTCCCAGGACAGGACTGATATCAATCTCACAAATGTAACTGGTCTAGGAGGGAGGAAAACCAAACCAAACAAGACAAAATAAAAACCTTCAGAAAGTACTGGACCTGGGGACAAAGGCGTCAAGTAACCCTGCAAGTCAATTCTCCCCAACCTTCCCTGTGCCTCTTAGTTACACAATACAAGCAGAGGGTGAAGTGATCATCTGGTTAAAACTGTCAGGTGATTTTTGCATGACTGGTGAGAAACCAAACCATGGCTCTCAGTCCATGACAGGGTGACAGTAACCCAGCACAACCTGAGCCTGGCCCATAAATCCAGAACTTCACCTAGAGACAAAGGAGGGATTACACATTCCGTTTTTGCTGGCAGTCTACTCCAGTGTAACCCAGGCCTCTCCATCCTGCTCCAGAGCCACAACCAGAAGAGTAGAAAGTCACAAGTGTTCACACCACTACCTGGTGGGTAATGAGAGAATTCCAAACCCTTGATGACAACCACATGAGCCAGATGTGGTGTACACCGGTAATCCTGTTGACTCAGGAGGCTAAGGCAGGAGGATCATAAGTTTGAGGCCAACAACTAAGTGAGACACTTCCTCAAAATAAAAGGGCTAGGAATATGGCTCAGTAATGGAGAGCCTTTGGGTTCAATCGTTAGGAAGTGAGAGAGGGAAGAAGAGAGAAAGAAAAAAGTCACACGATAAGTTGGCCAGTATTGGAAACCAAGACTGGGACCATACATGTGTCACAGTTCAGTGGAAGCTCCTGGAAACACGTGTTAAGCAAGAGAACCAAACAATAACAAGTACTCTGGCCTCCTTGATGGAAGACCTGGGGAAACCACTGTTTTATAAGCAACACAGCACCAGTAAACCCTAAGCCACTTTCAGGAAAAGAAGTCAATGTGTGTCCCACTCTGCCATTTGTAAAGCCAAGTCTTTCTCCCTCCTGAGCAGTATATGGCTTCCTGACAACCCCTCCTCTCTTTTGGTTGAAAGAACAACTTGAAAGGAAGCCATCTCTCAGGATTGAACCACTTATTTCCTGCAACCAATAACCGAAACCTCTGTGAGGTCCAACATTTGAATTCAGTTGACCCTGACCATAGAAGCAGTAGCTACAGAGGGGCACAGAAATGGCTAAGGCAGGTCAATACTTTTAAGGCTGTTTCAACTCACCATTGCTACAAAGTAGCAACAAGTAGCAAGAAGTGCTAAGGAGGCAGAGTTAAGAGAACAGTCTGCCTGTTAGGGAACAAGGGCAGAAGAAATGGCAGCTTTTTAAGTAGCCCCAAATTATACTGTTTTCATGGACTAAAATTTACCTCTTCAAGGAAAAGGGGTGGGAAGGGGGTGGGTCAAACTCATGGGATATCACTGGGGGAAGTGACTGTTTTCTTTGGCTCCGGCCTAGATAAAAGTTTCAAAATCAGCAGATATAGTCCTCTTTTCCACTAGGCTACCATCCTGTCCACTGCTTTCTCATCAGAGACATGATGAAAAACAAGCCACTCTCTTTTAAAAACACAGTCTCTTTCAACAGAGATGGCTGGGGGCTCAAAAATTAACCTGAACAGGCTTGGGTAAGAGCCACCTTCTCACCTTCAGGTGACGGCAGGGAACTGCAGAGTTCAGCGGAGCTGTCACCTAGGATTCTTATAATCAGTTCAGATAAGGATTCCGGCCTCAACCTTTGGTAGTACAAACAAGTGTCACCTTGGTGTCTGCTGTGTTACATGCTGTTAGTTCCCTTCCAAGCAGGATCTTGCTTAATTTGTCCTGAACCTGGTGGAGAAAAGCTAAGCACAGAAGCCTCATAGTGAGTGGGAGTCAACACTTGGTCTTCTTCAGGGAACGGAGGCTGCAGATGAGAGTGCCAAAGCAGAGCTCACCATGCCACACATCAGCCCTGGGCACAGCAACACAGACCTCTTAAGTTCCAGTTTCCTTACAGTAACAAGGAGATAATACCTCCTCCCTTGTGGGTGGTTGTCACTGTGAAATAACAAATGCCCCAAGCAAATGTTGGCTAAAATTCAGAAGTTCAGGGTAAACTGGAGGTTGGAGCTCCTACCCTGCAGAGTGAACTAGATATCATCAAGGCCTTGTCAGTACTCTCTGAGACCCTTGGGCCACGTTCTATGCCCAGGGACTGACTGTATTGCAGTTCAACACTCTAGGTGCTTTGTCACAGGCAGCAGCATTACGCCAATCTAGAGCCTGTAGGAACCAATTCACCCTTTCAAGAAAAAAATACGAAATAAAAAAAGAAGTAACAACGAATTCTATCATTATGTACAACTACAGTGTACTAATAAAAATATGGAAAAAAGGCAAAAAAAAAAAAATTAAGAATAGCAACTGGGCACAGTGGTGCATGCCTGTAATCTCAGCTACTCAGAAGACTGAAGGAGGAAGATTGTAAGTTCAAGGTCAACTTGGGCACATATACACACACAAAAAGATTAGAAAGTACCTCTTATGCCAGGAGTTGCACCCCTGTGCCTCCCATCATGACAAATGGGTAAACCACCGAGGAGGGTGCCAGACCTACCCCAGTTCCACTGAAGGCCCCTCATTTCCAGTACTAGGGATCATCCCAACTCAAGGTGTAGACAATTTGGGGCAGAACGGATCCCTCCCAAAGAGAAAGGCAACATTCCAAGATGTAAACTGCTATCTTATGATAGATCTAGCTTGCATTGCACCAACTAGAACACCGTCCTCTGGTCCTTCCACACACCTAACACCTACAGTGCAATAACTGGTACCAATGAACTGTGGAAAGGGCCATCTGCAACAAGGTCATTTTGTTACACCTCTGAACTCCCACAGCATTTTGTCTCCCTCTAATGTCATGTGCCACCACCTGCTGAATGTTCCAATTACCTGTGCACTTTTCTATTCCCCTACCTGACTGAAAACCCCTCAAAGGCAGGGAGAGCATCCATAGCTCTTTGTATCCACAACAAGCTTTGAATAGATTGGTGCACAATACTTTTCAGATATAGAATGATGACCATAAGAATCCTCTAGCATTACCAAATAAATGCCTTCTGACTTGAACATGAACTAGAATTTACTAGGATCAGCGGACTAAGCAATGCTGTTGCAGTCTTCTCTGAAAATCAGTAATCTACCTGTAAGTTATATATGCCAGCTTCTCTTAACCACAAAACCTATTTCTGATCTTATCAGATAATAAAAGGACAGCTTGCTTAATTATATATTCTAACTACAATCTAGTATGTGATGGCATACCCAAAAGGTTCAGCAGGTGACTATCTTCTGAACTTTAGCTCTTCTAAGCACTAAAAGACTATTTTTTGGTTAACACTGCAGCTTCCAAGTATTCTGTCTTCACTGTCTCTTGCATGAAAGAAGGGACATCCTGTGGCCCATGTGCCCTTTACAGACAGTGAAATCATGCCACATTATTAGACTGAAGAGCCCTAATTTGTTCCTCCTACTCTATGCCACAAAGGGCATCAATACCTGTGAACCCAGACCTTTCTCTTTGCCACAGGCAAACTCAATACCAAGAATCATAGTTGGAAGACAATTTCCCTTCTCATTTGCAGGGGCCAAAAAAAACAACCTGATCTGTCTGGAATGCTCTTTCCCCAGCTCAGATGTCTGGTAAACTCCTACTCATCCTTCAAGACTCAGATCAAATATCACCTTCTCTGGAAGGCCTGCCATGTCCACCCCCAACCCGGTCTGATTTAGATGCTTCCCCACCCTTTGCTATCCTAGTCCCTAGTCTGAGCTCACTGTCTTGTCATTATTTCCATAAGCCCTGGAGGCCAGAGTCTCTCAAAGCATGGCTAGAAACAACCCGGATCAGAAACATCTAAGGAACTATAATAAAAATGAATATTCCTGGGCGCCGGTCCCAGACCTACAGAATCTACATTTTAATAAGCCCCACTCTCAGGTGATTTTTATGATTTTGAGAACAATTGCAGCAGAGTATAAATTCCCTGGAAATAAGGACTGTCTATGTCTATCTTTACATCTCTTATGTCCACTGACATTCATTAAATAGTCAAAGTTCCCATGCAGTGGCTATTCAGTAGATACTAATTCTTCCACAGAGTAAAATTCAAATGGCAATATGAAGAGCAAGCAGTGTCTTATTCCCTACCTGGGCAGGTAAGAAATAAATATTCTCAACTAGAACAACATAATGATCCTACTCTACTTGCACAACACTGGCAACACAGTCTAATCCATGAGAAAGATCCAGGATTTGGAAGCGACCTAGGTTAAAAAGAAAAACACCTTCATTTCTCTAGCTAACTGAGCCACTTTTGGCAAGTGGCTTAACTTCTATAAGCCTCCTCCGGTAACTCTTTAAAAACAGAATAACATTAACCACATAAGTCAGGAAGCTGTTACATAGATTAGGTAGAAAACATAAATAAAGGGAAGACTTAATACATGGGGTGGGGATATAGAGAGAGCCATTAAAAAAAAAAAAAAAAAAAAAAAAACAGAATTATCACCAGGTAATCTTTAGGAGTCTGGTTCCAATACAGAACATGGTTACACTGTCAGACACAGAAGCACTAGAAATGTACAAAATTATATAACTCAAAATACTCCAAGTTCATACAAGAAAGGCTTGAACTGCAGGAGCCTTAAGAGGGCTCCAGGTTCAGCTTTCTGCCAGGTAATTGTTCAAAAACAGGACTCAAGATTCACCTGCTGTTGGGCCTTTAAGATGCTCCCATAACAACCATCCTTTCTGTTCCCCTGCTCTCTGAGGGTTTTAATTTATTGTTACCAACTACTTCATTTTCTCACTTAGGTGAGTGGGGGTTATCAGACATAAGCCCTCACCTTCTTGCCACTTCAGAATAAAAAATGAATGGTGTATCTTGGTACAATAAGACAGACTCCCTTGGCACTGGGGTTGTAGTTCAGTGGTAGAGCACTTGCCCAGCAAGTGTGAGGTACTGGGTTCGATCCTCAGCCCCATATAAAAATAAGTAAATAAATAAAGGTATTGTGTCCATCTACAACTAAAGAGAGAGAAAGACAGAGAGACAGTCTCCCAACTTTAAGTCAACATACAATGATAGGCACTAAAAGAGAAGCACAAACTCACTCACACTCCTATGGACTCCTGCCCACCTCACCTTCCACCTCTGCAAAATCACAGGTCAGTTCTATAGCATCTAGATTCCCTATAGGTGTGCATCCCTTAGAAATGAGTAGTTAAAAATAATGGTTGTTTGCTAAATGCCTCTTCTCTGCCGGCCAAGGTGCTAAAGTTTTACACACATTCTTTTATGAAATCCTCTTCAAGAAAGCATTATTATTGCCCGGCACAGTGGCACATGCCTGGAATCCCAGTGACTCAGGAAGCTCAGGCAAGAGGATCACAAATTCGAGGCCAGTCTCAGCATCTTAGACTCTGTCTCAGAATGAAAAATAAAAAAGACTAGATATGCAGTTCAGTGGTAAAGTACACTGGGTTCAATGCCTAGTACTAAAAAAAAAAAAAAAAAAAAAAAAAAAACCAGGTATTATCTGCACTTCAAAAATGGGGTTCAGAGTCAGGAAGCAGCTTGCACCCAAGACCCTGGGGAAGCCAGAATATGAGTACAGGTCATCCTGGCTCCAACCCTGCTCTTTCCACTCTGTCAAGCAGGTCCTTTCCCACCCGGGGCTGACCTAGCATGGGATGCTCCTGGGCTCACTCACTCTGCCCACAGATTAAAAGGACAGCTTTCTTGAGCGGGCAGAGGGGTGTTCAAACTGGGGTCATCACTCCAGTGGCTACATCAATGGAACACCGAAGATTAACAGAAGCAGTAATGGAATGTTTGAGGATTTTTCAGGGAACCTTGCTTTTAAAAGAACCTCAAGCAACCCAAGGGAGATCTGCTCACCTAGCACTTTCCTCAGAGAGTAAACCAGCCTTCCCTCACAAGTTCTGATCTGAGCTCATCTGTGGCTTTTCCTGCCTGTCCGTGTGTGTCTGTCCCCACCACCCTTACAGCCCTACCACCATTTACAGTTGCGCATTCCAACACAGACATGCCTCTCAGACCAAAGAGGGGGTGGGGGTGGCCAGCTCTCAGAAGCCCTGGAACAAATAGTTGGCAGCAGCTGTGTTCTCCATGGACAGCAGTTGGTCCTGGCTACTGTTTTCTCATTCCACGCTAGGTTACGGGCTATAATTTAGTACCCCTACTTCAAATGGCAGCTCACAAAGCAATCAAGTATGCCACAGGGGTCTGTTTGCCTTACAAACTGGTCAGCAGGGTCAAAATGGAGCCAATTCCACACCTTATCCCCCTGAGGTGTCCAAGACATCCCTCAGTCACACAGCCCTGACCACATGCTCAAAAGGAAGAAAGCCTTCCGGAGGCTTCCCTACACAAAAACAGATGCCCAACCCCCCAACCCCCCCCCCCGGCCCCCCGCCCTGCAGTCCTTCCCCAGCCCCTTCAGAACTGAAGGACTGTGAAGAAATCTCTCCTAATTTGCCAAATGAAAATGAGGGAAGAAAGGGGGTTTTGAGCAAGAATCCCACTCTGCTTCTCCCTGTCCCCAGCCTCACCCTTTGACTATTCCTCCATAAAGCTGCACAAACGGTTTTACAGTGTCTAATGGAAATCAGAACTGGGCAGCCCTAAAGCAGGAGTTCTGGAGGTCAGGAGCACCTAGCAAGCAAGGAGGAAGGACTGGAAATTTGTGTGGGAGCTAGTCTGTTAGGACTGCAAGACATCTTCTAAAATATTCCCTCCACCAAAGCAGTAGTACAATAAATAGCTCCCACCCTTCTTCCCTTCCCCAGCCCAATCCACAGAGAACCATTCAATTACCTGTCTAAGACCCAAAAGGAAAGGCATCCTGCAAGAGCATCGTCCACACTAACGATTGGAACAAAGGGCTCTCAAAAGTTAAGGTTTTGGAATGAGCATGGCCCCTGATGGGCCAGCTGCTCTGTGCTCCCAGTTAACCAGCCTTCCTGAGCAAAGAAGAGAAAGTAAACAGAGTCCTGGGACCAAGCAGGCAGCTCCCTCCTTTCCCCTCACTACCCTCCCTCTCCCCCCGCCTGGCTCTGACCCACCCCCACCTTCTCGTGACATATCTCAGACGCAGCACAGCCAAAGCTGTCTGCCAAGGGGGAAATGACATCAGTTCAGGCACAGTAGAAAAAACTTCAGACAGCTGCTATGGAATACTGAGGAGGAAGTGCTACAAACCTAGGATGCCAGCCTGAACCCATCTAGAGCCAGGCCTGTGCCTAGGGCACAGAGGGGGCTGCTGCCCCTCCTATCAGCTCCCCTCGTTATGAGCAGGCTCGGTGTCCATTAATCAAACTTTGGGAGCTGAAAAGAGCTACACTTCTCTGAATAAGGATTGGCTCTGTAATTCCTGAGGTATTGTTTCTCCTCCTTGGGAAAGAAAATCAAGCCCAGTGACTGTCAGTTTCACAGAAACGTTTCCACCCCCAGCCTTGCCAGAGTCGGTGCTCAATAAACAACTGCACAGTAAGCCCGGCTGTCCCAACTTTCTCTAGAAATGGGGGGTGATTTGCAGAGACAGGCTGGAGAGGTACCTCTTCCAGCTAAGGTAGGCCTTGCTACCTTGGACACTGACCTCTCAAGCCCTCGCTCAACAGGAGAGTTTATATTTCATAAACAAACTGAGGATGTACAGGTGCCAACATCTTTCCTCACTCGTCTTCAAAAGGTACAACAAGTCCCACCACAGCCTCCAAGTTGCCAGTAAAGCAGATCAGCTATATTTAAACCAACTCCTGCTTCAGAAAAGTTCACCCCTTAGGTTTGTTGTGTTTCCTTCCCTAAGCCCAGTTCATGGAGAAAAGGGTTCGATAACAGCAAGCTCTCCCAAAGACACAAAGGCCCTAGGGTTGGCAACCCCGTCTGGCTTTTCCTGGTCAATGCTTTAAGCCACCCCTCCCCTGGCTACCCTCCCTTGCACAGTGGGGTCACAGCAGCTCTCCCCAGGTCTGAATCCTACACCAAAAACAATACAAGCAAAGGATAAGAGGTTCATGTTTGGATGTGGACTTGAGGAAATGACTTTTTTCCCCTGGTGCTGGGGATTGAACTCTAGGCCTCATACATGCTAACCATGTGCTATACGCCTGACTATATCCCCAGGCCAGAAATATCTCAAGGAAAAGTCTTCAGAGGAATTTTGTAAACCCAAAGTTACTTTCAAGTAACTTCTTAAGACGGCAGATTAATTACATTTTCCATGACTTGAAACAAGTGCAGTTCACCTTTCTTTTTATTTTGTGCATAATTTTATTTCAGTGATATTTATCAAAGGCTTCCATAGCAGTGGCACTGTGCTGGGCATGACTCATGTAAGTCACAAAGATTCTTGCAAATTAATATCTATAACCCCCACCTAGGACAATAAATAAGCAGTACACAACACTTAGAGCACAGTGAGGTGCCAAAAACACTTTTTGATCATTAGAATCCAGTCAGACACATGATGTGCTTACTGCAGGTTGTTACTGATGGTCAAGGTCAGATCGACTTTCCTGACAAAAAAATGAATATGCCAAGCTGGCTGAGCCACTTCCTCAAGGCCCATGCAGCCTCAGTGCTAAGGAGGAGAGAAAAAGGTTGATGTGTAAAGAGTGGTTTCTGCAGGTATCTAGGGACTAAGGAGCCATTCTTTAGCAAATAATGTATTCTCAAGAAGTGGTCAGATGGTGTGTCCCATACCCTCACAAACAGGCCAAACTGCCAGACAGATAAGGCTGAACACCAAGTCATAGCTACCCAGGGAAGTAGCTTTCAACCCCTTCCTCTCATTTCCTCAGTTCCCTGGCAACCACTGAGAAACAGAAAACACGTATAGCACTATTTACTTTGGCACAAGAACTGGAGGAAAGCGTGCCCTCGGTTGCTTGTGGGCAACTTGGGTCCGCACTGATCTAACTAGACAGACCAACACCTGCAATTCTCTGGCATGAATACCATGGTATAAGTTCACCCATTCATTCACCCCACACCCACTGAATGCTTACCATGTACCAGGCATTGTTCTCAGCACTGGGGATACTGCCATTATCAAAACACCCTGAAAACCTGGCTTTGATGGGCTGTGGAAGTCTTCCACATTTCTAAGTATTCATCAGTGGTGATCTTGGAAGAAGCGGAGCTGCAACATTGCTAGAACACTTTTTTAAGAATAAAAATTCAGGGCTGGGGAGATAGCTCAGCTGGTAGAGTGCTTGCCTGGCAAGCACAAGGCCCTGAGTTCAACCCCCAGTACAGAAAAAAAAAAAAAAAGAATAAAAATTCAATCAAAATGATCGCAATTGCATCACAGACTTCCTGATTTTGCCTGATGAATCATCCTTTTATGGATGCTGCTGAAGACAGTGTTTCCAATCAGCAGTTAACTGGTTTTATCTTCTTCCTATGTGCAAGGCAGCATTTAACATGAGGTATTACACCTACCACATGATACGCTCTAAAAAAGTGACTGTTGGCAATTTTCTCACTAACATACTCCTCTCCTCACTCCAGCTCCTTGCTGACTAACCTGAGATCAAGGGTGGGGGTAGGAGAAAGGTTGAACTAACAAATTCAGGTATTCCCAAGGTGAGTTCACTTTCTAACATGCCCTAGAAATATCACCACAACCCAGTGACAAAGAAAGTCAGTTCTGAGATTTAAAAAGCAAGATGATCATTAGCCACTTCTGCCAGCCTGAAAAAAAAAATCGTTTATGTAAGTGATCCAGATTCATACATGATGGGCCAGAGATAAGGCAAATCCTTCTTCAAATAAGTCATCTAACTGCCAATGCAGAATTAAATTAAAAGCTAAATCTACCAACTTAAAAGAAAGGAGCGGGGAAGGCAAGTCACACTAAACTAGAATTAAACAGGATTATGTTGTCAAACTATTGTACGTTAACCTTAACCACTGTTCATGGCCCCAAGCAGAATCTGAGATAGAAAATTCATGGACCCAGCTTCCTCTTCCCTGGTGCAGGAAACCCTCACTGCTGAAAATGTTACCGTTCAGACTGTTTAACTTATTATTTAAGAAGACATACTAAAACAACATATATGTTCACGGAATTCATTTTTTTACTCTAGTCAATTTAAGTATCTTTAGGTAACATTTTTCCAGGCCGTCTATATATTTATAATCTTTAAATTCTGGGACAGGGTTAGGAAAAGAGGCTTATTTGTTCACCTTTGAACATAAGCCAAGACTCTACACCAGAAATTCTAACTAACCAATAACTCACCACCACAACAATCTTATGATGAAGTACTATTATCCTTACTCTTCAGCTGAAGAAACTGAGGTATATGGAGTTCATGTAACTTGTTTGTTTGTTGCTGTTGTTGTTTGGTAATGGGGACTGAACTCAGGGGCACTTTTCTAAGCCACATCCCCAGCCTTTTTTTTATTTTTTATTTTGAGACAGGGTCTTACTTAGTTGCTTAGGGCCTCACTAAATTGCTGAAGCTGACCTCGAACTTGTGACCCTCCTGCCTCCGCCTCCCCAGTCACTGGGATTACAGGTGTACGCCAACCCCCACCCCCCAAATTGTTATTTTCCAGTGTCACACAGCTAGCAGTGGGAGAACAAAAACTCAAATTCTCTGGGTATAGTGGTTCACACCTGTAATCCCAGCAACACAGGAGGCTGAGGCCAGCCTTGGCAATTTAGCAAGATCCTATCTCAAAATAAAATAATTAAAAGAGCTAGGGGTAAGTTCGGTCATATAGTGCTCCTGGGTCTAGTCCCCAGTAACACACACACACACACACACACACACACACACACACACACACACACACGTCTCTGGCTCCAAAGGTTCTTTCCTTTATGATGACACAGGAGTCATATATCTGAAGACCAGAAGTTATAAAAAGGGGGAAAAATTAAAAAACAGAACTGAGGGCCAAGGTAACTACGAAGCAGACATGACCTGGTGTGAATCCTATTTATAAGACTGCCACTTCTATTGGAGCTGACAGTGGTATTCTGGAGGGTGGAGTCAGGGCCTGTGGGTTCCACTTTGAAAAGCAGAGTTCCATGAGGTAAATGACTGGGAAAGCCTAAAGTTCTCTTCTATTCCAAACACACAACAGATGCCACACAGGGAGCAAGCTAGAGACATTCCTAGGCTTTGGCTCTCAGAAACCCTCCGGGAACTGTACCCTCCCCCACATCATCTGGCCCACTGAGTCTAGAGAAGACTAGGGCTGAGGGCCAGGGGAATCTTATTTTGCAATCAAGGAATCTAAAGAAAGAGGGTATCATCAGAACAGGATAGCAAACTGCCAGCCTCTGAAGATAGGAGATAATCTTCAGAACTAGGGTCATTTTTATTTTCAGGAACTTTTGAGTCAAGGCTGCTTTGCAGCACTGCACTAATAAGATAAGACTTTTCTTATCTGCCTTGGGTTTGGGTACAGACCTATCTAAAGTGCCTTAGAGTTCTGGCTTAAAAGAGAGAGACAGACAGAAGTGCACACTAACTCAAACTCTAAAACAACCCAGGTGCCACAGTGCACCTTCATGTCATGAGTGTGAGGCTTCATATCAATAAAAGGATCCTGAAGTAGTTTTGGGTAATGCCATGGGTCCTATTCCAAACCCAGATGAAAATTTGTAGAACTTTGCCAAGCAGAAATACGAAGGACTGCTCAGTTGCCAGAAACCAAGAATTCTAGCTCATCTATGTCCTGGGGCTGGACAAAGGCAGACATGTAGTAAGCCTGCTGAGGCAAGAAACACACACCTCTTCTGTTTTCTGAGCAGGACAAGAAGTTCTATAAGTCACAGGGCTTATTCCTTCTACGAGGCTTCCATAAAAACCCAAGTTGCTGTAACAACAGTCTTACTAATATGTACCATTATAATTCACCACTGAAAACTTTTTTAAAAAAAGAAAGAAAACAAAACAAAGAAACTTGTGGTTGCTTTCCTATTACTGAGTCTCAGGGAAGATGGTTGGGCAAACAATCCTTAACTACAGTATAAAATCACTTGTGATATATCCAATGACAATCAGAAAGGAAGGATTCCAACAGATATCAATATTTCATATTTTACAAACAAAAAATGTGAGCTTTAGAAAAGTTAGGTAACTCATTCAAGGATGCACACCTAAACCTGGCATGGTAGGAATGCCGAACACCAGCTACTTGAGAGGCTGAGGCAGGGGGATCTACAAATTCGAGGTCAGCCTGACAGGATCAGCAAAACTCTGTCTTAAATTAAAAAAAAAAAAAGGGAGGAATGGTGGCACATGCCTGTAATCCCAGTGGCTCAGAAGGTTCAGAAGACTGAGGCAGGAGGATCACAAGTTCAAAGTAAGACTCAGCAAAAGGGAGGCGGCTAAGCAAATCAGTGAGACCCTGTCTCTAAATAAAATACAAAATAGGGCTGGGGATGTGGCTCAGTGATCAAGTGCCCCTGAGTTCAATCACTGGTACTCGCCCCCACCAAAAAAAAAAAAAAAAAAAAAAAAAAAGGCTGGGGGATGAAATAATATTTTTATATTAATTGTAACTGTTGCTTTCCCCTTATTTTTGATTCATTTGCCACACTGAGCGAATCAGTCTTGCCTTGGAGGATCTATTTATTTAGCTACCCATTTTGGGAGAAAAGACAAGCACACACAGAAACAAGCATAAGCACTCTACGATAAATGTGGAGGGAGGAATAGAGATGGCAACACTAGACGAGCACAAAGAAGGGATGTTGCTGAGACAGAATGGCCAAAGAAAGTTTTATCAAGAGATGGCTACTAGAACGATATGTAGGGTTTGGTTAGGGAAAATGAGCACACTGGGCAGGGCCAACAATGGATAAAAGTATGGAAACAACAATTGAAGGATTATGGGAAAGAAAAACAGAAAAAAGGAGCTGGGTGTGGTGGAACACACCTGTAATCCTACCTACTTGGTAGGCTTAGGTGGAAGGATGGCAAATTCCAGGTCAGCCTCAGCAACTTAGCAAGACCTTGTGGCAGTGGGGGGACAAAGAACAGTTGGAAGGAGAATGTGGAGGCTTTACACATGTATGTATTTTAATTATCAGCACATTTTTCTTATGTGTGAAAATATTACAGTAGCACCATGAATATCAACTGCAGGAATTTCTATTTAAGTCAGTACCTAGACCCTCATTTTGTTGCTGTGATTCTATTTATTACTAAAATATGACAAATCTTGGAGCTGGTTTTATTCTACTTGCAGGGATTGGAGGAAGTAAAGGGAAGATATTCATGTTAATAGTACAGCCTCAAGTCTTTTAGAGAGGAAAATCCAGGTATGGTGGCGCACATCTGTAATCGCAGCAACAAGAGCTAAGGCAGGAGGATTCTAAGTTTGAGGTCAGCCTCAGCAACTTAGTGAGACCCTGTCTCAAAATAGAATTTAAAAAGGGGCTAGGGAGATAGCTCAGTAATAGAAAGCCTCCAGGCTCAATCCCCAATACTTCAAACCATAAAATAGTAATTTTTTTTTTAATAATGAGGAATAAAAATAGTAGAAGCCAAAACTTGTTTACAACCAGCTTCCTGAGGTTTCTGCCTCTTGCTTCTCTGCTCCTTAACAAGAAAAACCTTCCAAAGTTGAAAATCAATCACTCCACAAATATAACCTTCATAGTGCATTCACTGCCATCCCACAGAGCCCAGGAGTTGCTAAAACTCACCGACAGTGGATTTGCTAATAGCTAATGGGCTCTTGCTGGATCTGCACCTTGAGCTTCATCAAGTACAAGACAGCCTCATTTGTTTTTGTACTAAAACACTAGATTTGTTTTCCCTACTTTGTAAACAGTTCAACCCCAACCAAACTGGCAAGTAGCCAAGAATTTTGTGGAAATCAACAAGCTACAGTTCAGGGAATAACCCCAGACACATTTCATGTCTCTTAAAGATTAGAATAAGAGGGCTGGGAATGTGATTCAGTGGTATGAACTGAGGCTCCGAGTTCCACCCCCAGCACTGGGGTGGGGGTGGGATTGGAATAAGAACAAGTGGAGGGCCAGGTTCGGTGGTGCATACCTGTAAACCCAGCAGCTCAGGAGGCTGAGGCAGGATCGCCAGTTTAAAGCCAGCTCAGCAACTTAGTGAGGCCCTGAGCTACTCAGTGAGACCCTGTCTCTAGTTAAAAATACAAAAAAGGGCTGGGAATGTAGCTCAGTGTCCCTGGGTTCAATCCCCAGTACCTACAAAACCCCAAAAGAATAAAATGAGGGATACAGGTCACATCAACTATAAAATACACACCCAGATGTAACCTGGAAAGAGAATTCCATCAGGAAAAGTAGGCCTCACAGCCTCCACCAAATTTGACTTCATCTTTTACTTTCATGTACATGTTGGGTAAGATAAAGAGAAACATGGTCCACTTTAAGTGAGACTACAGGTCGAATGGTGGCTGACCCAAGGAAAAGACTGACAGGCATCTCAACTGAGTCCCTGGAAGCAGTTCTGGTGCTCTGGGTACAAGGTCGCCAGAGATGTTCAGAGATCATCTTGGTTGTGCTTTTTTTTATTTTTTTGAAGTATTGGGGATTAAATCCAAAAGTGATCTACCACTGAGCTACATCCCCAGGCCTTTTTGAGACAGGGTCTCACTAAGTTGCCCAGGCTGACCTTGAACTTGCATTCTTCTTGCCTCAGCCTCCCTAGTCACTGGGATTACAGGTATGTACCACTGGCTTGGTTTTGCTTTTTTTTTTTTTTTTTTTTTTTTGCAGTGCTGGGGATTGAACCCAGGGCCTTGTACTTACGAGGCAAGCACGCTACCAACTGAGCTATATCCCCAGCCCTTGGTTTTGCTTTTATAGAAAAATTTATTTATTTCTTATGGCTCATCAACTAGTAGAGACATTTCACACTTGATGTTTTAGTTATTTGTTCCCAAGCCTATCTCCTAAAATATAAGCAACTTGGGGCAAGATGCAGAACTTTCACTTCTGGGCCCCTTTATAGTACCAAGAAATGTCTTGCACAAAGCAGGCCCTCAAGACAAAGCTGTACCTTGGATGAAGACATGAAGACTTAACAAAAGAGACACTCATCAAAAGGAAGCATATATAAGTGAATCCCTAAACATTAGTCTGGTGACATTTTCCCAGCCACAGGAACCTAACAAACAGCTGCAATATGGGAGAGCACCAGCATATTACCCTGGGACCAGGAGGTTTGATGCAAGGATTGGGAAACCCTCCACGTGTCTCATTATCTGTGCATCTCTAATTTCTCAGCTGAAGAATTTAAGGTACTTAAACTATCTCCAAAGCAAAATTCTCTCTCTCAAGGTAGAGCTGAGACATGATCTAGCCCCCTAGCAACAGTTTTCCGATTATGGGGAACAAGATGAAGCTGTTCTGGTTTTGTCTCCTATTTGCCAGACAACTCCATTAGCACACCTGGAAGCTGCCTTTTTTCATAAAGGATTGTGAAACTTAATAAGGTCTAGCTGGAAACAGCTTACGGCACCATGCCTTCCTCATTTCCTGGATCTTACACAAATCAAATATTAAGTCCTCCCTTCTCTGGGTAGTTGGTAACCAAATCTACTCCAGGCCTAAGATTTCATGGTCAAAAATACCAGAAAGAAACTTTAAGACAATTTACTCCTCTGATAGGCTGTAAGGGGTGGGGAAACTTCTGAAACACAGATGTCCACACACCAAGTAAAAGGATGACTACATATAGTGAAACTGGAGAGGGTATCATAACCAGAGGCAAGGGATGCTGAGCCATTTGTCATACAATGCCCAATCACAGCCACATCTGAACCCTATATTTCTAGAACCCAGGAAGTGAGGCAACACAGGACAACAGCTGTCAGGAAATCTTTAAAAAAAACACTTTCATCACTAGAACAGAACTAAAGCAAAGGATATGCAGTGGCCAGGAAAAGTGCCATTGAGAAATCATCACCATCAAGGAGAAAAGTGCACTGACCTTCCCCTGAAAGTATTAGCCGGGAGGAGTCAATGGCTTTGCACTAAAATCACAGTCCTTAGACTCTTGAGAAACAAAGTTTTTCCAAGGTCTTTCACTGTGCTCAAACTGCAGAAAAGGAACAGTTCATCCTGAGACACAATAAATCATCCTTATCCTTACAGAGAACTCAAGGATTTTGTTTAAAGGAAGCACAACAAACTTCAATAAACTAGAGAGAACTCAATTGAATCAGAACTCAAGGTTTATAAACTACTTTCACATCCATCTTAGCTGTTTCTTACGTCATTTGGCAAGAGTAGCACTATCTCCACTTGCCAGATGGGTACACCAAAGATCTGAAAATGTACAGTGACCTCAGACTAGACCTACAGTTTTCAATGGAAAGGACACCAGCGAGAAATGCCCAGGGGGAAGACTATCCTTTAGAATGTCAGCACTCTGACATTCCAGATCTGGCCATGCTACCACCCCTAGTGACCCTGGGCCAGTTAAACTCTTTAAGGTTCCTTATTTCTATCAGCATTGCCCAGAGATGCTTCCAAGAGGTCAGTGATTTCTATGAGAAGAGGCCCACGTGGCCAGGGAAGTGACTCTTTTGGAAAGTTATGTGCATACAGTTAAACCTCAGAAGAATCCCACTGTTCAGAAGTCTGTTTGACCCCAAATCTCCTATACCTTTAGTACCAAACAAACCCTCATTCTTACTGAATTCACAACATCATTATCTCTCCAATCTTTCAAATTCTCCAAATTCTAAGTTCCATTTGCCCTTCAGCTGCACTGCTCATCTGCCATGAGATGCCCAATACTATCTTAAGGGCAGGCACAGTCAGGCACAGGATGGAGACACAAGGCTTGCGCCCCAGGAGAAATGAAAGAGGAGAAAATGCCCTGACAGGGTCTCTTCATTTTCCAAAGTCTCTCTAAACATCTGTGTAATCTGAGATAAGAAAAGGATTATTCCAAAACTTCTCTCTACATTAACAATTGAGGGCAAAAGTCCTAACTTAATCTTTCACTGCATACCCTAAGCAGCAGTTGGAAAAGGATATGTAGATCAAAGAAAATGACAATGAGGTGTTTTGGAGGAGGGAAAGGTTTGCTATAACCTTTCTAGACCTATTCAAGTAAAAACAAAAAAGGCTGAGGTTGGAAGAGCATTTCTGATACTCAGAGGATTGATGGGTACTGTTGGGAGTAACTTTTTTTTTCTTAAGTAGTAGAATACTCAGCAAAAGTTAATTACTTATGAAAACTTAAAAACCACAAGCTAGTCACAGACATTTGCCCATTATCCCAGCTATCTGCGACACTGAGGCAAGAGAATCACAAGTTAAAGGCCAGTGTGGACAACACAGCAAGATATAGTCCCCCATCCCCCACAAAAAAAAAAAAGAAAAATTAAAACTGAAGATCTGTTATAATTAACCAAGTTTTCAAATGCAATTTTTATTCCTAGGTCATATTTACATTCTTATGTACAAGATTATATCCTATGACATTAAGGAATTATTGTCCATTTTTTTTATAACATTTATTTTTATGTGGTGCTAAGGATCAAACCCAGTGCCTCACACATGCTAGGCAAGCACTCTACCACTGAGCCCCAGCCCCAGCCCTAACTGTACATTTTTTAGATTGTGATAAGGTATAATGGTGATATTGAGGAACAGAATGCTTATCGTTTAGAAATAGGAACTTAATTACTTATGGTTAAAACGATAGCCGTCTGCAGCATGCTTCAAAATAATTTCAATGGGATGAATGGAAGTTAAGGCAAGACAGGCCATGACTTGATAAATTTCTGAAGCTGAGAGGCATGTACATGGGAGTTCATTATACCATTCTTTCTTTTTATTTTTTGTATGTTTAAAACTTTCTATAGGGGGATAAATGAAAGGATTCTTTCTAATCAATGATACCAAACTAATATGACGTTTTTCAGAGCCCTTAAAAGAACTAAGAAATATCAAAAGCACAAGCAACAAAAGAAAAAAAAAAAATAGACAAACTGGGCTTCATCAAAATTAAGAACAGTTGTGCTTCAAAGGACACCATCAAGAAAGGATATGGGAGAAAATGCTTGCAACTTATATATCCAGTAAGGAACTAGAACAGATTTCTTAACTATGGGACTCTTCAGAGGCTTAACTAGAAGTACATACATGAACTCCTCAAAAGAGATGGTAGATTTCTCTGGCCACAAAGGCCTCTTATCACAGAAATGGCTGACCTTCAATGCATCCTTGGGCAATGCTGATAGAAATAAGGAGGCTCAGAGAGGTTAGCTGGTCCATGGTCACAAGATTGGGTGGTAGAATGGTCAGGTCTAGAATGCCAGGATGCTCTCAGTCTCCATTACAGGAAAATTTTACCCAGGGCATCACATGATGGAGTCCCACATAAAGACCTCCGACCCTTCAGTCAAAGGACTTTAAAATGGGAAAAGAGCCAGGCACAGGGCATGAACCTATAATCCTAGTGGATTTGGAGGTGGAGGCAGGATAATCACAAGTTCAAAGCCAGTCTCGGGAACTTATCGAGGTCCTAAGAAACTTAACACCTGTCTCAAAGTTAAAAATTTAAAAAAGGACTCAGTGGTTAAGCACCACTGGGTTCAATTCCTGGTAACAAAAAAAAAAAATTTTTTTTAATAAAAATAAAATCCTCTACTGGAATCAAATCTTGGATCAGAGCTCAGGGAAGCCCTAAGAGTTCCATAAAGGATTTAAAAAGAAAAAGAAAAAAAAAAAAGAAAAGAAAAAAAAGCTAACATTTACTAAGTATTACTGTGTGGCAAGGACTGTTCTACTGTATAAGTATTAACTCAAACAAACTGCCATAATAACCACATAAGCCAGATACTATTATCCCTATTTTATAGATGAGAAAACCAAGTTAACCAATTAGCCCAAAGTTAGATGGAGAGTAAGAGAAGCTCTGGTTTCAGATGCAGGTAGTCAGTCTCCTAAGCCTCCACTCAGCAATGCTTCTTGTAAGCTTTCCTGCTTGTAGGATGACCACACACAGAAAGGTGGTTGGTCAGGCCCACAATCAAGACTTGGGTGCCATACAAAAACTGGAGCTAACCTGCAGAATATCGACCTAATATCTTCCAAGAGCCCACAAAACACTTCTAGCAGTCCTTTCTAGCCTGCTCTGGATACAGGCTCACTGCCCTTGGGCAAACCCTGTTCCACATTAAAAGGAGTTGCCAAGTGGAGTCAGGAAGAAGGGAGCTAAGCAAACTGAGAGCAATAAGCTTTGGAGGAAGGAGATCGTAATGTTCCCATGGTGCCTATGTTAAGAATCAGAGGAAGATCTTTAAGGGTAAGTGGAGAGTGTAGGTAAAGTGTAGCTTACTGGTGTTGGGGGGAATAAGCCCTTGCACATCCAATAGGGAATGTAAACTGACAGAACCGTTTTGGAGAGCACCATGGTACTACGTACCCCATCTTTTAAATGCACACACCCTACATTTAAATACACATACCCCATAATTCCTAATTCCATGCCCCAGGAATCTTAACACAACTTCAGAAAAAAATAGGTACAACACTCATTCAAACACTGTGTGAAATGGCAAAAGCTTGGCCACAACTATGTCCATCTGTGAAGTGGTTAAATAATTTTTAAAAGTCAAATATATATACACATATATGACTCTCTCCTCTCTCTCTCTCTCTCTCTCTCTCTCTCTCTCTCTCTATATATATATATATATATATATATATGGAAACTCATCCTTGATATATTGCTCAGGGAAAAAAAAAAAGCATGTTGTGAAACACAACATGTAAATTATTTCATTTCTGTTGTTTTGGGTTTTTGTTTTTGTTTTTGTTTTTGTTTTTCAGTACTGGGGATTGAACCCAGGGCCTTGTGTTTGTGAGGCAAGCACTCTCCCAACTGAGTTATATCCCCAGCCCTCCATTTCTGTTTAATAACAAAGAAATTAAGAACACAACCCACACAATAATTTTGTTTGTATGTGAATTATTTCTATTATATGAACTATATTAATATAGCTATGAATATATAGCACTGGCAGAAAAACCACCAAAGAGAAATATCAAACCATGAATTTTCACTTTTTAAACGTTTTTGGATTTCTATATTATCCACCACTGTTATAAGCATGTGTTCTTTTTGTGTAACTACAAACTGATGTAAAAAGGTAAAAGACAGATATCTGGGTGTGGTGACGCAGGCTTATAACCCCAGCTACTCAGAAGGCTGGGGCAGATTGCAATTTGAGGCCAGCCTGGGCAACTTAGCAAGACCCTGCCTTAAAATAAAATAAAAAACTGATGATGTAGCTCAGTGGTAGGGCACTTGCCTAGTATGTGCAAGGCCTGGGTTTAATCCTCAGTACCTCAAAAAAAGTAAATAGTATCTTAAAGCTCAAAGGAAAGCAGCCATCAACTCTAAGGAAGGCAAATGGGAAGACCATAGTAGACCCTGTGCCAAACTGAATTGGAACAGGTTTTCTGCCAGAGTATTGGCAAATTTAAAGATAAATTACCCAAAGAAAAAGGAAGGAACAATCAGGAGGGAATTATCACACTATTCAACTCTACATTCAAATCCCCAAGAGCCACAATATTCATACATCCCAGTGCAGAAAACCAAATAAACTTCCTCTCCCAAATGAACCACTAAAGGAAAAAAATTTAGATCAGATCAATAAAAATAATAAGCTGTGGGTTTTTCTTGTTGTTTCTATGTTTAATGAAACTGCCAGGTGAAATTTTAGATGAGGAAGAGAAATCAGGAGATAGCAAACCAAAAAGCACTGTGGAGAATTTTGAGAATCATGAATATTTTCTCCATGAACACATGCCTGGGAATGTGTAATAAAAAAGTGTTACAACATAAGATTCCTCTTGCTAGATACTTAAAAATCAAAATAGACATGTTTTGTAACTTCATTCTAGGACCCACCCTTCCAAGCCACAAGTATTCTTGCAATGTCTTACATTTATTTTAACCTCTTCCAAAACATGTTTAAGTTAAATTCCTCAAAACACCGGAGATCTTGGATCAAAACTTAACCTTGGCAGTGTGATGATGATTGTACCAGGAGCAGAAGATACACAGCTTGTCTGTTTTCCCACAGAAGAAAGTGTGGAAAGTAGAAAACCAAAAGTAAATAAATCAGAGCTATGGGAATGTAACTGAGTAAGCCAGAGTATCCCAAAAACCCACTCTGTGCAAGACTGGTGATCAGAAGTCTAAGAGGGTGACCTACTTTCATTCCCACACTAGGAAAGCCCAGAATTAAATCAACAAGCCACAGAATTCAGTAAGATGGGATTTGTTTCTCCTTTCTTGACCTCCCAGGTTGTAACATTATAGATTTATTTGTGTTTGTGGTTTTCACATCCCATGCAGAGTTCAAGGGGATGTTCCCTGACTTTGCTCCACCTAGTGGAAGTGCAAAGCATGGTCCATGGGGAGTGATCATATGCCAGACCTTAGTCTACTATATGCCACTCAGAAGACAGGGCACCAAAACCCACCATTCCTGCTCCCTGTCACTCAGTGGCTGCTCTTCCTAGCTGTGCAATTAACAATAGGATTATGGGTCCCAGTGGTTTTAGGGGCAAGGAATTAACCCAACTCACCACACTACCTGGATTCTGAGGGCCCCTCCTTAAGAAATAAAAGAAGGCAAGAGGCCCTCTCAGGGGTATGGATGGCCATGCATTCAAATAGTAGTTGGAATTCTGAATCCAAAGTCATCCAAGATACCCATAGCATCCATAAAGACTTGTTTGCTGGTGTCAGACACCCACAGATGAACTGCAACTGGAGGACATGAAAGAGGGTGGCTCTCTTTTTAGATACTACAACCCTAACAGTCCAGAACATTTGAATTCCCCCATGGAGACCCTAAAAACCCTAATGATTTTTGCAGGCTAGGTATGTGTAAGAGCAAACTAGTGTTCTTGAGGCCAAATATGAGCGTAGCACCAAGACTTGGACTGGGGAAAGGAAAAGTTCTAAGAACATGACTCCCTTCAGATTGGTTATGGGACATGGAGGACACTGAAAAAAGAAAAGAACTGGCCATCATGCTTTCACTGGGGTGAAAACAAATTATGTTATTAAACTGAAACCACAAGATCAAAGCAAGAGGAAAGAGAACTCAAGACTGGATGAATACGCGAGGCTCACCTACTCACTGAACCACAGACCAGAGTACTTTTTTCAAAATATTTGATGTTGGCTGACCAAACAGCTGTCTGGAAAAGTACCTCATTGAGATTCAGCACATTAAAGCTTTAAACTACTTTACCTAAAACTTGTCAGAGGTTATTTCATGCAATTCACCAAACCATTTTTTTCAGGTAGGAAGGCTGAAACTGCAATAATGAGCTGGAACTGGTAAGAACAAGAACCACTAATTCAGGGATTCTCCACCTCAGCACTACTGCCACTTTGGATCAATTCTTTGTTGAGGGGCTATCCTGAACAGTGTGAGATGTTGAGCAGCATCCCTGGTTTTCACCCAGATATTAACAACATTCCTAAAATGTCTCCAACTACGGACAAATGTTCTCTGGAGGGGGCAAAATTATTCCTGATTGAGATCTGTTCTAAACACAGGTTCACCATGAAAAGTGTTTACACAGTTAAGAGATCACAGGGACAAACCTAAGCCTAGGCACAGAGTGGAATCAAGGAAATTATGTTAAATGATCTCAGTTTTTGAACTTAGTTTAGGATCTGATGCTAACATGCTAACCACAATGCACTTGAGGAGCACCAATTACAATGATCATTATTATACTTAATCATTAAGTATATTCCAAGAGCTTTACAATGTATGTATCTTTTCCCCTCATGACAACCTTAGAAGATTACTCTCATTTTAGTAGAGGAGGAAACTGAGATACAAAGAGGTTAAGTAACTTGCTTAAGAGTAGTGTCTGATTTGGAACTCAGGTCATCTGACCCCAGTGCCCATGATGTTACCACCATGTTAGACTATACCACACCCCCGACACTAGAAAGCTGTTAAATCAGCATTGCCCATTATGTACTCATTAGCCCCATGTAGCTGCTCAATTTAAATTAATTAAAATTTAGCATCATATCACTTTGGAAAACAGTTGGGCAGTTCTTCAAAAAGTTACAGTTATCATACAACCCAACAATTCCCCAACTGGTATACACCCATTAGGTATAGAATTGAAAACATGTCTATAACAAAAACTTGTATATCAATGTTCCCAGGAGCATTATTCATACTAGCACAAAAGTGGAAACAGTCCACCATTTGACAAAAGGATAAATAAAATAAGGGGTATTTACACTATTGAATATTAATTGGCCATAAAGAGGAATGAAATACTGATATGTTACAACATGGATAAACCATGAAAACATTATGGTAAGTAAAAAATGCCAGTAATGGACCACAAAGCATGTGATTTCATTTATATTAAATGTCCAGAATAGGCAAATCCATTGAAACAGAAAGTAGATTAGTGGTTGCTAAGGGCTGGTAGAAGAGGGGGTGGAATGGGGAGCTAGTGGGTATTGGGTTTCCTTCTGGGGTGATGAAAATGTTCTAAAATTAGATAGTGTAATGGTTGCAAGATTCTGTGACCACAGTAAAATAAACAATTCATGTAATTTTAAAACTATGAATCTTTTGGTACTGAATAGTATCTCAATAAAGTTGATACAAGAAAACCAAATGATTGACAATTCAGTTTCTTATGTATCCTAGTCAGCTTAAGTACTCTTGACATCCAGATGTGCCTATGTGGCTACTGAACTGGATAGCACAGGTAGAGGTCATTTCCAGCATCACAGAAAAGTTCTATTGGACAATGCAGCCTTGGACAAATGGATGAAAATCCTCAACCATCTGACTACAGCTTCCTTTTCAAGACTCACCTACTTTTTCATTTCACTACACGCCTACACCATAGCTTCCACCAGACTATGTACCACCTTCAAATACATCTTCCCTTGGAATACACTCTTCCCCTTCTTAGCCCATTGATATTTTACTCAACCTTATCAAGTTTTCTTTTCTTTTCTTTTTTTTGGTACTGGGGATTGAACCCAGGGCCACTTTACTACTGACCTACATCCCCAGTCCTATTTTTTTTTTTTTTTTTTTTTTTTGAGATAGGGTCTTGCTACATTGCTAAAGCTAGCTCGAATTTATGACCCTCCTGAGTTTCTAGGATTACAGGCATTGGTCACTGCACCTGATTTAAACTAGACTTTTAAAAGTTGATAAGAAACAGCACTATAGTGCATGCTTGTAATTCCACTACTAAGAAGCTGAGACAGGAGGATCGCCAAGTTTGAGACCAGTTTAAGCAATTTAGGAGACCCTGTCTCAAAATAAATAATAAAAAGGACCAGGGGTGTGAGTCAACCGTTAATTCCCCTAGGTTCAATCCCCAATGCCAAAAACAAACAAACAAAAATAAATAAATAAAAGTCTAGTCTAAAAGCTTCTTCCTCTATGAAGTTTTCACTGTATCCCATCTTCCTCTTGCCCCAGTGAAATCAATTGTTCCTACTGTCTTTTGTTTGCACTACCATTTCAGCACTGAACCCTCTGGATTATAATTCATTGTGTGTGTTATCGTCCTTCCACAAGATTACCAGCTCCTTGAGGACAGGGATTCTGTTTTGCATTTGATGATTCTCAGAGCAATAACAGCCTGTTAGATTTCAATAAATGTCCATTTTCTGAATTCTACTACAAGGATTTACAGGAACTCAAGGTGCTGATTTTAGACAAATGCTCATTTTGGGCTATCAAGCAGACTAAGAAAATGAATGATGGTGATTGCCCTGACATGCCATTTGTAAGAAAAGAGAAATGGTGTAGGGTTTCCGGACTAAAACTGGGGCAATGGCGATGAGTAAAGGTGAAATACAAATGAAGGGTATGGTGGGGAAAAAACAGCAGAAACTGGGGCCCCATCCAACTAGAAGTTTTAAACTGGCATAGGAAAGGTAAGGAGCGCATCTCTAGAGAGTTGTGCCCAGACCACTGGCTGGGCCACCTGATGGAAAAGGACACTTCTACTAAGATTTTATTTTAAATAACAGAGTCAAATATTCTTGTTGAATCTAAACAACATTAGAAAAAAAGAAACTATGTTATCTCAACCATAATTTAACTGAAGGAAACAAATGCCAAGGCTTTCCTGTTTAGAAACTGCTGCTTTTTTATTCTTCACAAATTCACAGAATCATATCTGTGAGTCACAGTGACCTATACAAGAGTTAAATCTAAGTTTCTAATCACATAAGAGAGCCAAGCTAATGAACTTTCCTGGGCCGGGAAGGCAAGAAATGGCTGTCCCAATGCAGAGTTGGTAAAAGGAAAAACAAGCCGTATGATATGTAAATATCATATACTCCTGATATTAAGTGTGTATGCAATAAAGGATTATATTTAACAGATCTGTTTCAGGCGGGTGGGGGAAATGCAATGAGGTACCCATACCATTTTCCATACAGAATGAGTACAGCAAGTCCTCAATTCAGAGTGAGCTGAAAGTCACTGTTGAAATAAGGACAGTGAGTACCTGAACTACATTCTATGCCAAAAAGTCTCTGGATTTTTTTTTTTTCCTTACTGATTTGTTTTTTTGCCAAAAAACAAAACAAAACTAAATTGACTATTTTGTGTTGGATTCAGAGTTAATAGTTATATTGTAACTTCCATTCCAAAGGTTAAAATTCAAAACACAAACCTCATTACAGATATCTAGTACTCTTGGACAGGAAGAGACAAGGGTATGAGGTGTGGAATAAGAGTATGTAGGGGGATTAGGAAGAGGGCAGTAGCTCATTACAAAAAGTTTCCCTTCTCTGAAGGAACTGTAATCACCTAATACGTTAACTGGTCAATGCTAGTACTCATCCCAATAGAACAAAGTACAAAAGCCACCCTATCCCCAAAATAAGTATTAGAAATGCCAGAAATATAAGAAAGCAGCCTGTGATCAAAAAACTGTAATTAGAACATGACATTGAAGAGCTCCTTACACATCTTCTGACCACCTCCATGCTCCAGGACCTGGTAGGAATAGCCATTTTCCATCCTTCTTGCTAAAGAAGTAGATCCAGTTCCTACCTCCCTAAATCTACCAACTCCTGAATCAACCCTCTAGGAAGGTTATTTATTGGTTAGGGTGAACAGCCTTTCACAGATACAGAAATAAGACATATGCAAAAGAAAAGTTTATTCTATATTTTGTTCTGTCAACACCTATACTTCTTAACTTTGCCAGTCCTGAGAGTTATAACTTTTCTAATTGACAAAGAAAATTTATGTCGCCTGCCAGTTTATAATTTTTAACCAGGAAAACAAAGAACCTCAAAAGAAGGCTAAATCTAAAGGGTCCCAGTCCTAGAAAAGTTTATATGCCAGGTCATAAAATGAGCTCTATTTATTTCACCTGCTATTTCTAATACACATATATAGGTTCAAAGGAAAAACTAAACGCTTAACCAGATAAATGGAGAAACAAATGTGTATCCATAAAATGGAATATTACTTAGCCATAAAAAGAAGTGAGATACATGCTACAATGTGGATGGACCTTGAAAACATTACATTAAGTGAAAGAAACCAGATACAAAAAACACATATTATAGGATTCCATTTACATGAAATATCCAGAATGAGTAACTTCATCAAGACAGAAGCAAATTTGTGATGACCAGGAGACCGAGGAAGGGAGGACAGGATTTTCTTTGGGTGATGAAAATGTTTTGGAATTAGATAGAGATGGTGGTTACACAACATTGTGACTATACTCAACACCACCAAATTGTTCATTTACTGTTGATTTTGTGATGTGAATTTCAACTCACTTAAGCAGTAATGGGCAAAAGAAAATGCATATGTGCAAAGGCAGACCTTAAACTCTTAAGGAAAAGATTAAGAATTTTTGCTGGCACTCTGTTTCTGCACTTGATCACAACGTGAAGTTCAAATGCTAAGTTGTATGGCCTTTGCCACTGCGCTCTTTGTATGCTATTTGTCTGATGCCTTTCTTAAAAAGATGGGAAGGAATGGAAAGTGAAGTAAATAAAATGACAAAGCCTTGCCAAATTTAAGGGAGGAGGGGTGATTCCCCCCACTGCACCCCACCCAATTTGGCACCAAGAGTAACGCTCCCATTAGGGTTTCGAAATGCCAGCAGGAGCTGGAATCAGCACAAGCAAGCTTCTCTGCCTGGACAGAGCAAGCCACCCAGCAAGAAAAGCTGGGGTGCTCCATTTGCTGCATCAGAACCACCCTCTGCTCAAAAGGCCTGAGTTGGCTCAGATCAGCATCAGTCACTTCCTCTCCCTAAACAGCTAGAAAGAAGCAAGGGCTTCTTACAGCTCAAGTGTGCCCCTCCTCTTGAGGGGTTCCCACTCTACTTCATCCCACCTGCCTTCCAAGAGTCCTGCCTCCCACAACTGCCACCAAGGTGCCATGCCATACACCATTAAAAATGGAGCCAAGATGCCCTCAGAACTTTCCCTTGTCCAGTCTGAAATAAATATCCTCCCAGACTAGCCTGCGTACCCCCTCCACCTCACACACACACAGACATGCACACAGCCTTGCTGCCAGGGACACTAGCTGGGAAGGGGCATTAATGAGATTCATATGCCCCAGCGTGGCACCAACATTCAATTAACAGTCACCCCAGAGCACCCAACCTACCTGCCGTCTCAAAGAGCCCTCATTCGCTTGGCACCATGCCTCTGCCACCTTCCTGCCACCAAAACCGTCACAGGTGTCCCTCAGCTAAACGCGACGCCCCCTTGGCTCCTGTCCACGCTAGGCATGGCGCCCCTCACGGGACCCCTCAACTCTTGACAATTACACTCCTTCAGATCCCTCCACCCAGGATTCGACGACCCTCAGGCCCCCAGTCTGGCCAGGACGCCCCCTCCCCCTTACCTGCGGGGGTTCAGCCCTGACTGACAGGGGGCTGGGCAGCGCCTGGAGGAGCAGGAGCGCCATACCACCCAGGAGCCTTCTCTCCATCCCCCTCCTGCTCCTGCTCCTCCGCCACGGCGCCGCCACCTCCCTCCTCCTCCCTCTCTTCTTCCCTCTTCTTCCTTCTTCCCTTCTTTTCCTGTTTCACTCTCCCCTCCCGCTTCCGGCTCTGCTCCACCCCGCCCCAGCAAAACACCCTCCCAGACATGGGGGAGGGTCTCCAGTTCCAGCAGCTCATTGGCTCCTGACCTTCGTCCATTGATCAAAATATCTGTCGATCAAATACGGGTCTCGCCCCCTCTCGAGGAAGACCCGAGAGACTCAGCCAATGAAAAGTAGGAGGAAACCGGGCCATCTTGAGGGCTGCGAGGTTGTGTAAAATGCATCCCGCCCCGCAGAGAGTGGCGGAAGTAGCTATGATCAGGGGGTGGGGCCATCCAGAAAAACATATTAAAAAGCCGATTTCAAATGCAGCCATTTTGAGTGTGGCGGAAATATTAGGTTCCACAGGTCAACCAAAAAGGTAAAAAAAAAAAAAAAAAAAAAAAGATATGAAAGGAAGGATATAATTCAAAAGAATGTTTTGAAAACAAGTTATTTCCAGATGGTAACGGAGTGCTCTTAGAGGAAAACAATTGCAATTTAAAAATAGTTGAGTTTTTTTTGTTTTTTGTTTTGTTTTGTTTTGTTTTGTTTTGTCTTGAAGCACAACTCAATTACCAGGGTCCCTCTTCCAGACTCAAACCACCCAAGTAACTTAGGTCCATTTGAATTCACTATTAAATAGTAGCTGCACCCGAGGCATAGCGTTTTGCCCCTCAAGTTGCAGGGACAAAATTCTATGACTACACCTCAGAAATCGCTGAGAAATCCACCTCTTATTGCTTCAATCCATGTTCTCAAATGGATAAATAAAAATGGCCTTCCTGATCTTCCCACAGCAACAGTGCTGTACCATACAAAACCAAATATTATTACGTGACTGGCTTCCCCTTTTAAAACACTTCAACTACCTACAAGCTTCCTAATATGGTCCTCTCTGTGACCTGGTCCCCATCTACTTCTTTTTATCTCACTGCCAGCCATTACATTTTTCCAAATGCTCCACTCACACTGAATACTTAAAAAGTGTTCACTAACTTCTTTATACATTACATACACAGTTCCCTGTTTACAAATTCTTGGACTTCATCCTTGTTTCTTCTGAATTCACTAACACTTATCACACAATATACAGAATCTATATCTGCTGCCTGATTTGCAGCTTTTGTACAGCACACCAAGTCCTCTTCCTCCTCCTTCTCATTTTCAAATCCCTATAATATCCTTTACGAGGCTTGAGCATGAACTCAAGGTTTGTAAAATAGGTGAATATGTTTAGCATGCTCGAGGACCTATGTTCCATCCCCAGCACCATAAATGTACTTACATAAATAAGTAATAGAAAGCAAAACTAATTTCACAAATAAAGGCCCATGGCAAAGAATTTCGCTCCCTGGAATTTTCTCTTAAAAACCTGTCAAAAATTTTACAGCCTGGCCCATTCTAGCTCGTGTCTGATACTGGAGGGAGCTGCACTTGGCTTATATGTAAGCAAAATGAGAAACAGGTAAGAGTAAAGAAATAAGTTTGACCCAGCTCAACAATCTCCACAGTTCTGCCTTCCCACCTCTGTCCCTAGTACTGGAGATTGAACAGAGTGGTGCTCTACCACTGAACTACATCCTCTGCTCTTTTAATTTTTTATTTTGAGACAAAGTCTTGCTAAGTTGTCCAGGTTGACCTTGAACTTGCAATCTTCCTGCCTCAACTTCCCAAGCAACTGAGACCAAGGCATATACCAATGTGCCTAGCCCAGCCTTTACCTCAATCCTTTCTCAAGTATTAAAAATGATAACAAATATTTTTGCCAACCTCTACTTTCTTAGAATTTCATCCATCCCACAAATCAAGCTCTTTGGGGGACAAGTTGGACACTAGACAAGAATCAAATTATTTTCATGGCAGTCTCTCAATCCTGGCCTCAAGGAACTGTAAGAATTACACAAGGGCGACCCTATCAGTCCCCTGTTGCCCCTGAAGAGTTGTTTCTATTCACATTTAAATAAACCCTACTCCTTTCACTCTTGAGGAAAATAATTTTACACATCAAGGCCAGGGTGCCATGGCACAAGTCTGGAATCCCAGCAACTTGGAAGGCTGAGGGCCTGCCTCCAAATTTAAAAAGAGCTGAGGATGTAGCTCAGTGGTAAAGCCCAAGTTCAATCCCCAGTACAAAAAAAAAGCCAGATATCATTATTAGAAATTGCAATTCAATCTGGCACACTCGGGTTACTGTCCCATCCTTTTCTCCTTTTGCCTGAGAGCTACTGGGCAGGGCAAAAACTAACCCTTTTGCAGTCTGGACTAGCACTTCCCATACCAAGGCTGTTTCAGCACCATTAACTGTCTTCTGACATCTCACAGGAACCAACTTGAAAGGCAGAAAAATGATACAAACCAAGGTGAGAAGCAATCTTTATTTTTTCTTCTTTTTTAACCATGCTGGGGATCGAACCCAGGGACACTTATCACTGAGCTACATCCCCAGTCCTTTTTTTTTTTTTTTTTTAACTTTGAGACAGGATCTCACCAAGTTGCCTAGGTTGGCCTCAGACTTTCAATTCTCCTGCCTCAACCTCTCAAGTAGCTCACATTATAGGTGTGTGCCACCTGTTTGGGTTTGAAAGCAATTGTTCTGGAATTATAGGGTTGACTATACTAAAATCACTGCATTATACGCTTCAAAATGGGAGAAGAGTCAAACTACAGCCAGTTTCTGAGCACTGGGAGCAAGACCCTTTCCCTTTAGAACAGTATTCCTTTAAGTTTGGTCCCCTGACCAATAGAATCAGCATTACCAGAAAATTATTAGAAATGCACATCCTCAGGCTCCACCCCAGACCTACAGAACTAGAAATTCTGGGGACAGGCCCTACGGTCTGTTTTCACCAGCCTTCCTAGTGACTATAATGTACATTCCAAGAGATACTGCACCAAGGTAGGGTGGTTCTTTGTGTTAGGAGTCAGATAGTTAATATATTAGGATTTAAATGCCATATATATAAATAGGGTCTCTGTAACATATTTTTAAAAATTTTTTGTAGTTGTATATGAACAGAATATCTTTATTTTTATACGGTACTAAGAATCAAACCCAGAGCCTCACATGTGCTAGGTAAGTGCGCTACCACTGAGCTACAGCCGCAGCCTAACATATCTCTTTTCTTCATATAAAGTAATACTTTAGGGATGGGGATATAGCTCAGTTGGTAGAATGCTTGCCTTACAAACACAAGGCCCTGGGTTCAATCCCCACCACTTTACAGATGTAGATTCTTCTCTAGTAATTGCTGGTTCCCAGGCATCATAGTTTCCTCTTATAGTTGTGATACCCTCTGACACACCATGGCCAAAGACCAGATAGATCCTGCTTTCCATCTAGACTTTATTAGCTTAGTTTGCACTTTTTCCACGCTCTTTCAAGTAATTTATTGAATTCACAGTGACAGCCTTTGAACAGTCAGCAGATCTTACCAGACAAAACTCACAGTGACCCCAGGTATGCCACAACAGTCCCCCAAGGAACTTGAGAAATCACTTTGGCAATCCAGCTAGAGAGGGGAAGTGGCTATGCTTTGCTGTGTGCACTTAAGGCTCTTTGGTCCTGGTCAATTTCCTCTAAGAGGTGTCCAAGTAAAACTTCCCTTTCCCATTCAGTACACACGAGTCTTTCTTTGGTGTTTAAGCTAATGGGCTGAGGGTGGCAGCCAGGAAATTATAACCACTGAAGTGTGTGGTTAATACCTATGTACATCCTTTTCACTCATAGTGGATTTATCTTTTCAAATAGAGATATGAGGCAACGAGAGACTTCCACTATTATAGAGCGGATGGCAAGCACAGATCCAGACATGAATAAGACAGAACAAAGTCAATGTCAATGAACAAGACTTGAAACACTATGTAACTCTGCTGCTTTGCAGTGTCCCTTTTGGCACTAATAAGTCCTGGGTGCCTGATTAAGTTCTAGTTTAGCAGCACTCCCAAGGAAGCTTTCCAGCAAGGGGACAATGAAGAAGAGAATGGGAAAGAGTGGAGATGAGTCCCAAAATGACTCAGATCACTTTCCCCTTCTCTTGTGTCAAGCTAGAATTGCAAGGGTAAAAGACTCCATTACTTGGGAGAGGAGGTAGCGGGAAGGGAAGAGAAGATGCAGAACTTTTCTGGTCCCAGGGGCTCATCCCCAATCACTGCTGGAAGGGAATCCTAAAGATTTCCTGTTTTTTCCCAAATGAATGGCTTCAGTGTCTCCCCAGGTAGCACTAACTTATCCCTCAGAAGCCCTCAGCTTCTTGTCTCCAAGGGACAGGGGTTAAGGAAGAGGCAGATTGAATACTTAGGTTCTTTTTCTTTTTGGTCCTTGTTCTTTTCTTTTCTTTCTTTTTCGTAATGCTGGGGAATGGACCCAGGAACTCATTCATGCTAGGCCAACTCTCTACCACTGAGCTGTACCTGCAAATCCTTTTTCATTTTTATCCCCTGGAGTTCAATAAACTAGGTGCTTGGGTAGACACACCTAGCTACCCTCCTCTCCCCCGATTCAGCATGGTTCTCAGGTCTTGTTGGTAAAGAGAATGCAGGACAGGTGTGCACAGCAGCTGAAGGAGCTGGTAAATGTGGGTATACACTGGTCTTTGCTGGAATGGGGCATTTAGAGACCCTTATTGAAGTAGACATAAGGTACATGTTCTCCATAGCTGGCCTTGATGGTGTCTTGGAGCTCTGGTTCCAGATAGGAAACTGGTAATTCACTGAAGAGAACAGGAGATTATGAGCTTGCCACCTGGGATAAGTGGCAAAGTACCCTCAGAAAAATTCCAATCCAAGTTACCTCCTGATTTTTCCAGACCAAATTATTACAGGACTTTATATACCACAGTATGCTGCTTTCACCTCTTCTCAGGCCTGGCTTCACTCTCCCTAAACTAACGTTCTGGGTTTAAATTTCTAGCTTCTTCACAAAATGGTAATCCTGGTGCTCAGGACACAGGAGGTGTGCAGCAGATGGCCACTGAACCATTATGGAACTAGAGTTCAAGGAAGGGGAGACGGGCTCCTTCTGAGTTCCTAACCAAGCTACGCCCATCTCCTGGAGCCAGTCTCCACTCCCCACTCCCCTGTCTGATGCCTCCCTTCCCTTCATCCACCTTCGAGGACAGTAAGAGAAAGCAGAGAGGTCATCATCTGGCCTCTGGGAAACATGAACCAGAATAAGTCCCTTATTTAATTTTAAAGGCCAGATCTGGCCAAAGCAAAGCTTCCAAATAACCCAGCCAGCAGGAAGGAAAGTCTCTTGTCCCCCACCCCATCTCTCTAAGGCTGAGCCTGTGCCAAGGGGCAGGAGCAACTTATTCCTTCTCCTGGCTGCTCTTCCCCTTGCAGAATTGGGGTAGTTTGCCCTTCACCCAGGGTTAAGAGGCCCAGAATTTAGACTGATAGGGACTTGTCCTTAGAAATTGATGCCTTTCCTGTTTTGTCCCTCTCGCTATGGACAGAAGGTAGGTTGGAGCAGCAGAGGCAGGATGTTCAATAAACCAAAGTGGACGACAAAAGGCCAATACCATATCTGTGGAAAGAGCCCACATGCCACTGGCACCATGAAGAGGAGGCTGTAAGAAACAATAAACCAAAGCGTTAGGGGACACACAGCCCTATCCACACCCCATCCCTGAATGCTCTAGGGAGATGCCCAGGCACCTGGCCTGCCTCCCCAGCCAGATTCTCAGTCCTCTCCCTCCAGCCTTTCCCCATCCTCTGAACATGAGGAAACTTATCCTGGCATGGGGACAAAACCAGTGTCCTGCCATCCCTCACTCCCACCTCACACCCAGGTTCAAGCAGATGAGAGAGATAATGCTATGACGAGGGTATGCAAGCAGTGTAACCCCAAGATCACAAGCACCCACAGCCAGGTAGGGAATGGAGTCATTGTCATTAACCCCACGGCTTTGCAATGCATGATTATCGCTAGGACATGTTTAGCCAGGGGCAGGTTCCTAAGAATACTGATGTGACTTGTGTCATTACCACTGAGCTACATCCCCAATCCCTTTTATTTTTTATTTTTAAACAATCTCTTTAAGTTGCCAAGGTTGGCCTCGAACTTGCCATCCTCTTGCCTCAGCCTCCCAAGCCACTGGAATTATGGACATGTACCATTATGTGCAGCTTCAGCTACTTTTAAAGTCAGGTAAAGAAGAATATGTTCTCCAACACAGGCTAACAAGAAGACAGATCGTGGATGTCCCAGCCACCATAGAACCCAAACCACCCAAATACCATACTCACAAGCACCCGCACATCATGACCTGCAATGGGGCATGCAGCACCTTGACTTTCTGTACAAAAACAATAGAATAGAGACCCACATGGGTCCTAGATACATGAAAGTGAACCCCATGCCTGCCCTTCTAGGGATCAGCCAGGTAGCAAAAACCAGAAGCCAGTACCTGCTGGACCTGAGGGAGAGGAGAAGGAAGTGTTTGCAAGTCCAGGTACCAGGCTCTGCTGGCTAATACAGATGTGAGCGGGAGGGGAGGGAGTCCCAAGCACAGATGTGGTTGGGGAACTGGGCAGGGAAGATGCAAAGACAACCCCACTTACCTTCATGAAATTCAGTCTCTCCAGCCTTTCCATGATGACTGGCAGCAAGACTAGAAGAGAACAGGAGAGAAGCTGGGGGTGGAGGATGGCTAGAAAACTCTCACCAAGACCTCTTTCTACAGTCAGGGTAGGAACTGAGAGGGTCCCTCTTTCCCCAAAAGTGCCAAATAATATTTGCCACTGGGGAGAACAGAGATTGCATATCTTGGTCACTCTCTCTCCCCCAAGTCCCAGGAAAAACATGCTTCCCAAACTTCTGAACGTTCGAACCTGTAACAGGAAGACATATACTACTAGGTCCAAAGCAACCTTCTCAAAATTAAAACTAACTTTGAGGGCTCATGTAAACAAATTTTGCAATATGTCCCTGCTGGAAGCAAACCCAGGCAAGGAATTTATTCTCTCTACCACTGTCTCCTAAGCAGCCCACACTGTGTCCAGCACATCTAGCATTGACACATTTATGACTTTTCATAAGTTCAATGAAAATAATTTTCTCCCCCAAATTTTTTATTAATTCATATCCTACGAACTATAATGGTTCTCCGGAGTTTGAGAAGCACGGCTGTAGAGGCTAGGGTTCCACCTCCCACCAGAAAGCTGAGTGTGGCTAAGGCCTCCACCATGTATTCCAGAGTTTCCCAGGATAGGAAGGCTTCTCCATCTTACTCATGCCAGGGGCAGCCATGGTGATCCGGGAAATTACCACTTGGGTGATGCCTATGGCTGCAGCTCTCTGAGGACAGAAAAGATTAAATGATCAGGAATGATTTATTCTGTGTACGTGGAGTGCACTGGAGGGCAGGATAAGAGTCTTAGGCAAGTCAGAGCTGGTTTCAGAACCAGAAATGATGCAGGAAGAATATAAGAGGGCTGTTCCTAACAGAGAAATACAGGGAAAATTTATAGGGAACAAGGTTGGAGTCAGGGACAAACCTTTTTAATACTATAAAGGCACAGAGGCCTGCTGTGATCACTAAGGAGGATACAGGGTCTTAGAAGGAAATCCGCCCTCCCACCCCAAGAGAGGCCTCTGCTCACCTGGGAATGGCCAAGCTCATTCTGCTTCCCGTCCTTCACACAGATGCCCTGGATGAGTTCCCTAAACATAAACAGGAGTTGCTGGACTTGGGAAAGGTGTACTGGGAGCCTGCCAGGCCTGTGACACACCAAGGGACCAAGGCCAGGGCCTCAAGCTCTAGGAAGCACCCTCTGCAACCTTGCTCCCTGACCTTCCTTCCACACACCAGTGAGCAGTGGCTAAGAGAGTTGGTCCAGGGTACATACTGCCTCAGCTGACTAGTGAAACTGCAGAGCATGTGTATAATCTTGAGTGTGGTCCTTAACCCTTCTAAAGCCTCAGTTCTCCTGATCTGCAAAATGGGGATAATCTGAGCACCCACTTCATTGGGCCTGGTGAGGATTAAATAAGATAATGCCTGACAACTACTTAGTCCAATACTTGACAGTGACCACTACCCAAGGAGCTACTCTGGCTGTTCACAGATCAGTTATTTTTTTGGTGGTGGGGGAGTACTGGGAACTACACCCAGGGGTACTTTACCACTGATTTACATCCCCAGCAACCCCCCATTTTTTTTTATTTTGAGAAAGGGTTTTGCTAAGTTTCTAAGGCTGGCCTTGAACCTACAATCCTCCTGCCTCAGCCTCCTGAACCACTGGGGTTACAGGTGTGTACTACCATGCCTGGCATCAGGCCAGCTCTTGACAGCACTCCACCAGAGACCAGGTAGGTGGCTGCACTTATCCATTTTCTGGGGGAAAAATAGAAGAGATAAGGGAAGAGGAAAGGAGCAACGTGGATACAAGATATTCTGTAGTGTTCTTTCTCTAAGGGATCCTATGGTAAATCTCCAATGCTAGTAGTCCCAAGAAAACATGGATTGTAGATATTAATGACAACAATGGCAGCAATAATAGCTAACACTTATGTAGCATTTGCTATGTCCCAGGTGCTGTGCGGAGCAGAGGAACATCTCAAAGCAGAGGAATATCTCTGCACACTCTAGTCAAGAAACAAAAAGCAGACTAGGGATGTAGCTCAGTGGTAGAACACCAGCCTAGCATGCACGCGACACTGCATTTGCATTTGTTCCCCAGCATTGCAAAAAAAAAAAAAAAAAAGGGTAAAAACTGCAATAAACACTGTTTTTCCATCTTTTCAGCTGAAACACTTAGAGCTGGGGGTCTAGAAAACACCTATCTACTCCTCTGGCTTTGTTCAAGCTTCTTGGTTCTGTTCTATCTTTAGGCTCCTTGCTCTGCTGCATATCATTTGGTCATCATCCCAGGGCTGTACGGGTAGGCAGAGTTCACGACTTTAACACAGCTTCAGTTGAGAGGAGAGGATCTGCAATAAAACCCCACACGTCCATACTGTCTCCCCCATCCTGCAACAACAGACAGGTTGACTGCCCTAAGTTACCCACCATCACCACTGTCTGGGTCATCACCACAGGGGTGGCCAGTCTTCAGGGACCCTTCAGAGGTTCGCACAGCAGTCCTCTCCATAAAGTCCCAGTCCTAGGAAGCCACCCACTGCCTTGGTTTCCTGCCCTTTCCCTGCTAAGTTGTGGTGTGTAGAGAGAAACAGGGCTCCCTGTACTCACTGCTGTCGCATCATTGGGATATTGACACAGTTAGCTGCAGCCACAGCAGCAAAGGGCACCCAGCGGCCCACCAACGGAGGCGCTCTCTGTTGGGGGCAGGGAACAATGGAATTGTTCAGGCTCATGGGAAGATGGGAATAGAGGGGACTTCAGGATTATACAGAAAGGAAGACAGTTAAACCAAACTACCATCACACGACCAGACATCCAGACAGAATCCCAAACTCTCACCAAGGCCCACTATGGAACTATCCCAGGACAGTTCTGCTGTCTTCCCCAAGACTCTGCTGCCCCCTGGTGGCCACCGTGCCCACAGTTGCCTCTGACCATACCTTTGTCCACATGTTCATGCCCACAGCAGTGGCCACTGCGGTAGTTGTGGCTGTGAAGTAGGAAAGGGCCATCTGCCTAGTGGAGGAAAGAGATGCTGATGGATGAAAGATTAGGTGTTGGGAGTAGGGGCCCAGCTGGCTAAGGGAAGACCACAGGCTTGCGGGAGGAAATCTGGTATCAAGGCTTCATACCACGTTATCAGTCCCCAGTCTCATCTTGGACCCTCTCCCCGTCACTCACAATGCCCTGGCCCTGTGGTCTTCTTTCAGTATTTAACCTGTGTACACTGATGCTCCCTGTCTGCAAAATTATTTCCTGGGCTGCTTCTTTTTTTTCCCCCTATAGACGTGGGGATTGACCCCAGGGCCTCAGGTGTCACAGGCAAGGGTTCCACCACTGAGCTACATCCCCAGCCCCTTGTAATTTTATTTTGAGACAAATCTGGCTAAATTGCCCAGGCTGGCCTCGAACTTGTAATCCTCCTGCCTCAGCCTCCTGAATTGCTGAAGTACAGTCGACACCATCACACCTGACTCTTCCCTGGGCTATTATGGGGCTGAATTCTCATCCTTCAGAAACAGCTGAAATGTTATCTCTGCAGAAAGGACTTCCCGACCAGCCTATCTACAGGGGCATCCCTGTGCAGTTTGCTGTTCTGTTACCCTGTCTGTCCTGAATGACAGCAATCCCAATCTGAGATTATTGTGCTTCTTTTCTTAAAAGACCTTAAACTCCACCACAACAGGGACCACAATGTCCTGTTCATCAAGGTATCCCTAACTCCTGGAAACCCCCCTAGTATATAATATATACTCATGAACGTTTATTTTGTCAAATGAATGAATGAGCATATTTTGAACTGGTCTGGGAAGAACATACTCTCCTAGTCAGTCTGAGAAAATACTTCAAAACATGAAAAGGGTGACTCTGCTACCTGCTCACTGCAGTTCCCACACATGGAGTGACAGCCCAGGAGCTCTTCAGCAGGGATGTTCCTGAGGAGGTGAGAGGATAGCTTGGGGTTCAGGTCTCCTACCTCACTGATGTCGGGGAGGCAGCGTTCCTGTTGGTGTAGTTGACTAAGGCATTGAAGGACTGGTTCACCCACTGCCAGAAGATCACTGCTGGCATGGTCCTGCCAGGAAGGGAGGCCAGAAGGGGAGAGTTAGGATGGAAGGGAGGGCTTGAGGTCTACCAGTTACCACATCATCTGCCATTCCCACTCTGTTTTATGTACCAGGCTTTTGGACAGGCAGGGTCCTCTGCCTGGAATACCTTCAACCCTCCTCCTTCCACACATGGAAAAATCCTTGGAACCTTCCCAACGTGTCCCGTCCTTTCTGAGAAAGAATTAGTCATTCCATGTACCCTGCTCCCCCAACCCCATATTCCTCCTCCAACCTACCATGGACCAAGCTGCACTCTGTTTACTTCTTGTTCTCCTCAAGAGCTCCATGAGGGGAGAGACTAAAGTCTTTATATTCCCAGCACCTGGCCCAAGGTCTAGCTCAAAACTGAACAAATGAACACACAGGTAGAAGGAGGCAGAAGAAAAAAGGGAAGGGATAGAAGAGGAGGAAGAGTCACACATTCAGCAGCTACAGAGAAAGTTTATTCCATCCCCAAGTGAGCCAAGAAAAAGGGCCTTCCTTTCTTTTTCTTTCTTTCTTTATTTGGTACTGGGGATTGAATCTAGGACAGCTTAACCACTGAGCCACATTCCCAACCCTTTTTATTTTTTATTTTGAGACAGGATCTCACAGCTGCTTAGGGCCTTGCTAAGTGGCTGAAGCTGGCCTCAAACTTGTGATCCCCCTGTCTTGACTTCCTGACTTGCTGTGATTATAGAAATGTGCCACTATGCCCAGCCTATGTTACATTAGAAAAATAAATTCATTGTGAATAAGTGCTTCTTAAAGAACTTAGGACAGTTTGTTTGTGTGAACTTGGAAAAGTTACTTAGCTTCTCTAGAATTCCATCTACAAAAGAGAAATGATAATAGTACCTATGTACAGGGTTATTAAGAGGGGTAAATGTGGCAATACATGCAAAGAATTTAGTACACTGCCTATATCTGGAAAGTGATCAATCAAGAGGACTGCTATTATCATCTTAAGCTGGCTTCCTTCCTGGCAGACCCAGGCAGCTGCATATCCCCCTGCTCTGCTCCAGCGCCCACCTGTAGAACTGGAGCATGAAGCCTGTGATGATCATGCCGCCAGGGACCTGAAACGACATCCGTCCAATGACGTTCATCTTCTCCCCAGTGTCAGGATGGAAGGCTGAGTCATATAGCTTCTTGGCATAGAGCAGTTGCTCCACTTGAGTACCTGGGGGTATGACCCCCATCCTATCACCCAAGGACAACAGGCAGTTTACCAACCAGCTCAATCAAGTCCTCCCAGTCTCCCTCTTCTCATTTCTACCGCCTTCCAGAGATCTCTGCCTATTCCTTCTCCTTCAGTTTCCCTCTCCCACTAAGTATCCCATCAACGTCATTGAGCACCTCCAGTCCCTTGACTCACCTGCTCTTCTCCACCATCACCTTGGCCCAGTCCAGCTCTCGCTCTGATACGAAGACAGTGCGGGGGTCCGTAATGTTAAAGAAGTGCTTCACCCGCCCCAGGAAAGTGTACTGATCCCAGCGGGGGGCATCGATGTTAAAATCAGACAGGTTGGTCTCCATCTTGCTCATACACAAAACTGTGGACTTAAGGAACAGAGAAAGAGCAAGGACTGTCACCCAAATCAAAGCCTGCCCAAGGGGCCCTGAGTGTCTCCCACTGTTATAGATTACCTACTTTCACCAGCTCCTGGACACCTTTTTTTTTTTTTTTTTTTTTTTTTTTTTGTGGTGCTGGGGATTGAACCCAGGACCTTGTGCTTGCGAGGCAAACATTCAACCAACTGAACTATCTCCCCAGCTCTCCTGGACATCTTTTGACTCCGCTGGGGCAGTCCCAGTGAATGATCACCAGACTGAGAAATTAGGTACCAACATGTGTTTCCTAATACCTGCTTATGGTTTTGACCCTGTGCTTGATCACTGTCAGAAAGACTGAAAAAAGGAATTGTGTCCATCCTTGGGGAGCTCAGAGTCCAACTAGGAAGCAAGAGCCCACCAATGAAAGAGTATATAATCTTCCCTGGTGCTTCTGGCAGGGAAGGCTCTGCCCCAGGAGGGCTCCTGCAGAATAAAAAGGGATTAGGACAAAGGATGGCAAGTCTCACACCTTATTTAAGAAGCCTTGGGGCTGGGGTTGTGGCTCAGTGGTAGAGTGCTTGCCTGGCACGTGTAAGGCACTGGGTTAGATTCTCAGCACTACATGTAAATAAATAAATAAAATAAAGGTCCATTGACAACTAAAACATATATTTAAAAAAGTCTTGGGCTGGAAAGTAGCACAGAGGGAGATCAAGGCCCTGGTTTCAATCCCGAGCACCAAAAAAGGGGAAGAAATAAAGAATTCTGCTGGACAAACAAAACTGAGGGAATTTGTCACCAGTAGCCCTGATTTGTAAAATGTTAAATGAAGTTCATCAGATAGAAAATTTTAGATCATAAATTCATATATACATAATGAAAGAAAGAATATCAGAAAAGGGATAGTGCAAGTAAAATAAAATCCTTATTTTTTTCTTACTCTGAAAAAAAATATTCTTGAGACAAGGTCTGACTCTGTTGCTAGACTAGCCTGGAACTTGCAGTCCTCAGTTCCCTCTCAGCAACCCCCAACCTGCCCCTGCAAGTAGCCAGCTGGGATTAGAGGCATGAGCAACATTGCAGGCTTATTCTGAATTCTTAATCAACAGGTAATCATGGATAAGTAAGAAGAATGACAGCAATAATATGAAGGATGAGTAGCTGGACATGGTAGCACACACCTGTAATCCTAGCAACTCAGGAGGCTGAGGTAGGAGGACTGCAAGTTCCAAGTCAGCCTCAGCAACTTAGTGAGGCCCTAAGTGACTTGCGAGACCCTGTCTCAGAATAAAAAATAAAAAGGATACGAGGAACAAATTGGGACCTCTCTATTATAAGGTGTTCTACTACCTGTGAAATTGTACAGTTTTTGTGGGGTGGGGCATGGGGGTACTAGGAATGGAACTCAGGGGTATTTGACCATGGATCTACATCCCAGCCCTATTTTGTATTTTATTTAGAGACAGGGTTTCACTGAGTTGCTTCGAACCTCACTGCTCACTGTTGCTGAGGCTAGCTTTGAACTTTTATGATCCTCCTGTCTCAGCCTCCCAAGCTGCTGGGATTACAGGTGTGTACCACAGCAATCGGCTGTACAGTGTTATTTGAAAGTGGACTTGGACTAGTTGTAAATATATATTGCAGACTGCAGGGCAAACACTAAAAATTTTTTTTTTAAAAAGTAGTACAATTAATAGGCCAAGAGAGAAAATAGAGTCACATATTAAAAAAAAAAAAAAAGCTGAGACCTTTAAATTTCAGCAAGTCACGAAAGGATCAAAAGAAGAGTAATAAGACTAGACATGTACTTAGAAGAACACTCTGAGGGGCTGGGGATGTCACTCAGTGGTAGAGCACTTGCCTGGCACAAGTAAGGCCTTGAGTTCAATCCCTAGCACCAAACACACACACAAAAAAAGAATGAAACTTATGATAAATTAATAATATCTCAATAAACTATTCATCTTAAAAAAAGAAGAAGAAGAAGAAGAATACTTTGGGCCAGGCATGGTGGTACACACCTATAATCCCAGTGACTCAGGAGGCTGATGCAGAAGAATGACAAGTACGAGGCCAGCCTCAGCAACTTAGGGAGACTCTATCTCAAAGTAAGCATCCCTAGGTTCAATCCCCAGTATGTATAAAAAAGAAGGGAAGAAAACTCTCTGGGCAATCAAATGAAAATAAATGGGTGTGGGAGGGCTTTGCAGGCAGCAGGGAGGCCAGCGGGAAGGAATCCTGATACTCTAGCCAAGAAGAGGTAAGTAAGGCTCAAATGAATCCAATTGCACCCAGAGAGACCAAAAGGAGAGAACTTTTTAAAGCAGAATCGAATGACTTCCTAAGCAATTGGGTATAGGAGGAATGCTGTGTCAGTCAGGGGTCAACCCTGGAACAGAGAACACAGCACCTCAGAGTTTTAGACCTCAAGGGTCTAGTCCTTCCTAAAAGGGCTTCCATCTGATAACCGCCCTTATGATTAAAGTCACCCAACTAGCGACTTTAATTACATTTGCAAAATCCCTTCAGAGCAGCACCTCGATGAGTCTTCAACTGAGGACTGAGTGGTGTGTGATGCTCCTCCCTCACTGCCCACTAGAACACCAGGAGGGAATTCTGAGAGTCTTGTTCAGCCTAGCCAAGGCGACACACCACAAGTATCTAGAGTGACACCAGGCTTGTTGATTGGGCAATAAGGTGCTCAGACCTACAGTATAGAAAAATAGGCTCTGAGAAAGAAAACAGTGAGCTTGGTTTTCCAGGTGTTGTTTCAAGCATCACGGGACATTTTTTTTTTTTTTTTTTTTTTTTTAATGCTACCCCAGTGGCCTAGAATCCCCTGCCTCAGTCTCCTGAGTTGCTGGTATGCCATGGGATTTCTTAAATATAACTGGCTCCCTTCTGTTATGGGCCTTTTTTTTTTTTTTTTTTTTTTTTTAGCAGTGCTGGGGATTGAACCAGGGCCTTGTGCTTGCAAGGCAAGCACTCTACCAGCTGAGCTATCTCCTCAGCCCATTAGGGGCCTTTCTAAATGTCATTCCCTATCCAGACGCTCTTCTCTCCCCTTTTCACTAAATAACACCCATTCAAAAAAAATAAATAAATAAATAACAGAATGAATCAAACACCATTACTCTATGTAAATGTATGATACACAAATGGTACGCCTCTACTTCATGTACAACCAGAGAAACAAGTTGTACCCCATTTGCAAAAAAAGAATATAAAATAAATAAATAAATCACACCTATTCAATCCTTCTGGTTTTCTGACAAATAGGTTCCAAATTTACTTTTAGACTTTCTACTGTTAAGTCATCTATTTTTCTTCAAAGCGTCACTTTAACTTAAATATTCTCCTATGAAGTCAGAAGGGAGTGTTTCCTTTGCTCACTCTGGTCGCCTTAAGTATTCTGTTTGCTGGAGAGGGCCAGGAGGGGCAGGGGGATTCAGACTTGAAGGCACAGAGGTCTGGAATAGAAGTGAAAAACTAAGTCAGCAGCACTGAGGTAGTTTAAGCTAAAGTTTCCCAGTGAGAATACACAAAATAGAAAGAATAAAAGAGCTGAAGACAAGTCCTGAAAACCAATTTAGGAGGCAAGTCAAGAAAAAAAGACCTGAATGATGGGAGAGATAGGAGGTGGGAGGAACCAACAAATGGGGAATGGAAGGACGGTGGTCAATTTTTAGATTATCGTTAAGCGGGGAAGACTTCAGGAAACTGATAAGCCAGGGACCATCACTCCTAAGGGGAAGGAACAGGGCAGGGGAGGCCCACCATGCAGTATGCACAGCGCCCTTGTCTCACCCTGAAGCTGTGACTGAGGTGGCAACCTCTATGGAAGGCAGAAGGCAGGAAGCAAGTGTCCACTGGCTGTGTTCACCTCTCCATTTGGGCTCCTACTGGCTGGTTCATAGACCAAACTGAACTAGAGTGGGGCGGGGAAAGGGCTCACTTCCCAGACTCTACAGGAAGCTCAAAGAAGTCTGGTGGCCAGCAGATTACATACCACCTTGGTTTAGAGAGTCCCAGACTGATACTTCCAGAGACAGTCCAACTGAGCCAAACTCTATTCCTTCAACACACATGCGCACACACAGCTTAACATCTATGACATTTCTCTTCACCCTCAACACAACATGGCAAAGTCCTCTGCCTCTCAAAACAGAGGCACCCTGATGGGGTAATCATTTGCTAAATTACAAAAGAACTTTACCTGCTTAACTGAGGTCAGAATAAAAACTGCACAGAGCCTGGTTTTTCATTTTTGTGATACTGAGAATTGAACCCAGGGATGCTCTACCACTGAGCTACATCCCAGCCTTTATTATTTTTTCTTCTGAGACAGGATATCACTAGCCTCAAACTTGTGATCCTACTGCCTCAGCCTCCTGAAGTGCTGGGATTATAAGCATGCATCATCACACCTGGTCAGAGCCTTCTCAACTATAAGACCCCCCCCCAAAATAAATTGTCTGTCTGAAACCTTTCCCCCCTAACCACTATCCCCGAAAAGAGCACAATTCCTTGACTCCTGCAAGGCAGACTAAAGTTCTGTTATATATTCCCACAACATCCTATCCTTCCTTGCAGAATGCGGGGCTTCTGTAATTGTCACCTTGTCATTTACAATTCTTTGTATAAAGTCTACCTCCCCAGACATGAGCATTGGGACCATATCTATAATGTCACTGCTGTATCTCTCATATGCCCTCTAAAAATATTTAATCTCTATCTGAAATGCATTCCAGCTTATTCTTGGATTCTCTTGGCATCAAGGATGTTACCTCTTTTAAGTCAAGCTCAGAACCTGCCCTGGTTACATAAATAAGAGCAGGCTTTAGTTAGAAATATAAAATAATAATAATTTTAAAAAAAAAATTTTTTTTGGTACTAGGGATTGAACCCAGGGTGCTTAACCACTGAACTACAAAAATAATTTAATTTTTTAATTTAATTTAATTTATTTATTTATTTATTTATTTTATTTTTTTTTTTTTTTTTTGCGGTACTGGGGATTTGAACCCAGGAAAATTTTTTAAATTTGGGATTGGGGTTGTGACTCAGTGGTAGAACACTTGCATAGCACGTGTGAGGCCCTGGGTTTGAACCTCAGCACCACATAAATAAATAAATAAATAAATAAATAAATAAATAAATAAATAAATAAATGTATTGTGTCCATCTACAACAAAATTTTTTTTAAATTTTTTTAACTTTTCCTTTTTAGTTACACATGACAATAGAATGTATTTTGACCTAGCATATGTACATGGAGTATAACTTCCCATTCTTGTAATTGTACATCACATGGAGTTACACTGGTCGTGCATCCATATACAAAGGAAAGTTAAGTTGGATTCATTCTACTGTCTTTCCCATTCCCATCTCCCCTCCCTTCCCCCCATGCCCCCATCCCACTCCAGTGAACCTCCACTCCCCCCAACCTATTATGAGTCAGAGTCTGCATATAAGAGAACATTCAACCTTTGGTTTTTGGGGAATGGCTTATTTCAGTTAGCATGAAAGTCTCTAGTTCCATTCATTTGCCAGCCAATGCCACAATATCATTCTTCTTTATGACTGAGTAATAGACCATTGTGTATAAGTACCACTTTATTTATTTTGAGACAGGGTCTAAATTGCTCCCTAAGTTGCTGAGGCTGGCCTTGAACTTCCAATCATTCTGCCTCACTCAGCCTCCCAGAGTGCTGGGGTAGTAGGCATGCAGTTTCAGACTTGCTTTAATGAAGCTACAAATTGTCTGCCCCTCCTATACTGAGTCATATCTGGTTTCTATGTTTTGTACATAGTTACTCTCCCTCCTCCCTCACAAGCCATGTCTAGTCCTCCCTAGAAAGGTCACCATCATGTCCAGGGTGGCCTTCTGAAGGATTATGGTTTCACTACTAGGAACAAGGTGGGAAGTGGAAATCAAACAGGTTACTGACTGCTATCTCCTAGAATCAGAGAATGTCACATCTCAAAGACATTAGGAATACCAGATCTTAATTTTCTGAAACCTAGAAAGGTTCACATTGAACTAGCATTCTAAGCATCTGTTGCACACATGGCCCTGCACCATGCACACGCAGCAGATATAAAGGTGAAAAACAAACAGATCCAGTCCTCAGAGTCTGAAAATGGATAGGCCTTTCTTCCCTGAGGTCACAAGACTCTAAGTAACTCCAAGCCATTAAACAGGTCCTCTTACCTACTTCAGTCTATTTTCTTTTCTTTTTAAAAAAACAAAATGAAACGGGGCATGGTGGCCCATGCCCGTAATCCTAGCTACTAGGGAGGCTGAGGCAGGAGATCACAAGTTCAAAGTAAGCCTCAGCAAGGCCCTCAACAACTTAGCAAACTTCCAGCCTTTACTGGATCTTCGGAAAGTTCTAGGTTCTTGGTTTACATCAAGACGTATATCACTCTGTTCCTCCTACATGGACAATAGCGTTTATAAACAACACTATAAACAGTGCTTAGAAGTCAGTTCAAGTCCAGCTCTACCGCTAACAATAGTCAATTTCTAGCGCTGTGAGAACAAAATAAAATCTTGTACTAAAAGCATTTACTAAGGATGTCATTTCCACTAGGGCAGATTGTGTCCACTGTTGTGACTCCAGCGTCTAGAACCTGGCCTGGAGCACACTTAAAACATGGTCCTTTGCAATGTAAAAGGGGTGGGAGGCAGCACTTCCGATCCAAAGTAGATTAATAAAACCCAGCGGGACCCCAAAACGCCTTTTACTTCGGCTGTCAGCTCACCTAAGGGATCAGAGCCAGTCTCCAGTCTGTCTCTTGCCCTCCTACAGGTGACTTCTCCCCAAACAGATTTCCTCCATCCCAGACTCAGACAAAGGGCTGTGGAGATGGGTGCGCAATCCATTCACCCCAGCCCCTCGGCCTGGCACTAGAAAGCAAGAGGGATCGAGGGGAAGGATTCACAGGCCACCCTAGCGCCTCGTGGTCTCTGAAGGTCCAAGTCCAGGCTGCCTGTTCTGCAACCCTCCCTAGGCAGATTCAGAACGGATTCAAGCTCCCTCCCCGGGATGTGGGCATTGGAGGTAGATATGGTCGGTGGTCTCCTCTCAAGGTCCCTTACCTGCTCCCAGGAGGGATGCACCAAGACTAATGCCACCAGACGTAGCACTCGTTGGAAGAACGGCCTGGATGCACTTCTCTGCCTGGGCCGGGGAACCTCCCTCTCTCCCGCCCCCACGTCTCCCCTTCGGGACCAATCACAAGTCGGGAGGCTCCCGCCAGCCACGTGGGCGAATTTTCACCTTCACTGGGTCTCAGCATGCCAGACTAAGCCTCCAGCCGCACGACCGCCCGCCTGCGCAGTGGGCGGGCATTTCGGCGCGCTTGCGCACTTTGGAGAAAGCGAAGTTGGACCCCGCCCCATACGGCTGCTTTTCTCCTCCGCTGTGCGTGCGAGGGACGTCGGGGGCGGTGCCGCAGCAGTTGCCCCTGGTAACGGGGGAGGCAGGAGGAGGAGGAGGAGGAGGAGGCGGAGGAGGAGGAGGAGGGACTCGGCGGGAGGATGGTGAGTGTGGGGGCCCGAGCCCCTCTAGAGCCGGCGGGTCGCCTCCCTCCCGTCCCCAGGCCCAGGGCGGGGCACTGCGTTTAAAGCCGAGGAGGGAATGGGATGGCGCTTAGCCTGTTGTCTGGGTTCTGAATTGGTTTCGGGGGCGGCGGGGAGCCCCAAGGGTGGGCCCTGGAGGGAGGCCTGGGCCTGGGGAGGAAGGCGGGGCTTGCGATGGGTCCTAGGCTAGGGGAAGGGGCTGGCAGAGTGTGGGGCTGACTTGGTACCGAGCCTGAGCTCCATCATTAGTCTGGGGATAGGGCCGAAGGTGGATCGGAGGAACTGCGGAGAGCTGTCTCCGCACGCAGGCTTTAGATCTTCTGGGGAATCGGCCTCCCCGCGCCGCAGGACAGTGGGGTCTGCATGGGGCCCGGCCAGAAGCGGAGAGAAGGGCCAGTGCTGTGATCTTTGAGGTCACCCGGGCGGCATCAAGGGAGATGGTAGCCCAGCTTTCCTCTTCCTCGAGATGCGCGGGTCTCCCGGGTGAGGCGGGGAGGGATTAAGTCCCAGGACACAAAGAGGTGCCTCTTGGAAAGGATGCCTGGTAGATTTTACGACGTCTCAGTGTCTGCAGACCAGAGTTATTTATTTGCTGAGAGTTTTGCAAGGTCTGGTTGTTGGTGATGACCTATTTTTCGTTCTATGCTTAATCTGTGTTGATAGAGGCGAATTAGCTGCCTAGTCCTTATCATTTCCTTTGAAACCTGTTGCAGTCCCCTTTTGCAAGTGATCACACCAGGTCCAAAGGTCTTAATCCTAGCTTGGGGTCGCTAGACTAAAATGAATGGAAAATTAAAACTGGAGAGTGGCCATGAGTTTTGGACAAACCTTTTCTCTGTCAGCTGAAATTAAACTTTCTCATTGTAAATCATGATATGTGACAGAATTGACCGTTGACACTCAGTTTCTTGTTGAATCTTGTACAGTTAAGTAGAAGGAACAAAAAATGAAATTGAGTACTTTTATATCTAGTCAAAGAAAAAAATAGATTTTAAAGCAGATAGGTAACTGCAAAGAGCCAGTTATAGTTACTTCCTTGCCCTATCCCGTAGTTCCTTTTATGACTTTTTAAAAAATATTCTTTTAGTTGAATATGGACACAATGCCTTTATTTATTTTTATGTGGTGCTGAGGATCAAACTCAGTGCCTCACACATGCTAGGCAAGTGCTCTACCACTGAGCTACAACTCCAGCCCCCTTTTTATGACTTTTTAAAATGTGGAATAACTTATGTTGACTTATGAATGAAAATCTAGATGTCCAGCAGAGAAAAATGCATGTATCATTGGTTAGATTATCCAATGAGTAAATTGTGACAGGAAAAAAATTTCTATTGATTTTTACAAAAAATGAGATTGCCAATCACTTTTCACACTTGCTACATATGCAGTTTTTTTAACCTCAGGCTAAACAGATTTTTACAAGTGTTTTCTTTTTGTTAATCGTTTATACATGAGCTGTCCATTAAAGGCTAAGTTTATCCCAACAAATGAGTGCAAACATAAATATTTACACAGAAAATAACTAAGTTTGAAATGAAAAAGGCATGCAAAAATAACAGAGAATGAGATTTGTCATTATAGATGAGAAACATGAGAGTTGGCTAACTTTTCCCAGTTTTGTTTATCAATTAAGGGGACTGTATAATTTCATGATTGCTTAATTTATAATTATAGGCCTCAATACATTAACCACTGCTCATGTTTCCAGGTGCAGACTCGTACTGTATACAACAAAATGACAGTATACACGCAACACTGTTCAATACAACGTCATATTTAATAATCAAAACAGATTTTCTTTTTCTTTTTTTTTCTTAAATTGAACAATTAGAAATTAGGACAAATTATTCTGTATTCTTAATCTGTTTTTCTCCAAAAGTGTAAACTATTCTTAGAAATGGAAGTGGGTCATTGAATGTAAATGGTCAGTGGTGTGATTAAGTGTGTCAAGTCTAGTATCCCATGAGCCCCTATGGTTAACTATACAAGTGAAGAGTGAGCATCGGCTTTTGCTTCTTTGTTTTAAAAACTTAAGCTACGACTAATTATTTTTTAATTGAGTTCCTGCAACAAAAAAATCATTATGAATTTCTTTGAACATTTAGGGTCATATTTTTTTACCCCTGCCTTATGACATCAAGTTATTTTATTTTTCTTTTTTGTGGTACTGGGGATTAAACCCAAGGGTGTTCTACACTGAGTTACATTTCCCGGCTTTTTAGTCTTTTATTTTGAGACAGGGCCTTCCTAAATTACCCAGACTAGCCTTGAACTTGTGATCCTCCTGTCACAGCCACTGGGCTTACAGGCTTGCACCACCACACCCATGACACCAAGTTCTTAATGAAATACTCAGATGACTAATTTTGGCACATAACTAACCACTGTTAATATATAACTGAATTATTATTATTTATGAAGTACTTTCTACATACATGGAATTTGTGATAGTTACCAAGCATGGTCAACATTTGACAATTGTTCCCAACAGTGTTTGTTTTCTGGTCAGAAAATGGTCGGTAAATAATACAATTGATCCCCACCTCCCCCCCCCCAAAAAAAAAAAAAAAAAACAATGCCAGGGCACAGTGACACACACCTGTAATTCCAGCTACTTACAGGAGGATCACAGGCTCAGGGCTAGCCTGGGCAACTTAATGAGACCCTGTCTCAAAATGAAATAAAAAGGGCTGGGGACCTAGCTCAGCAGTAGAACTCTCCTGGATCAATTCCCAGTACGACCACCACAGCAACAAAAACTAGTTTAAAAAAATGTGGGGCTTTGAGGGTGTGGCTCAGTGGTAGAGCACATGCTCATTATGTGTGGGGCCCTGGGCCACACCATCCCCAGCAGCTACAAAAGAAATTTGTATAATTAAATATATATATACAGTATAATTAAGTATATATATAAATTTGTATAATAAATATATATACTCTTTTGAGTGACTGCTGTGCATCATGCTTTACATACATTACTTGATTTGGTCCTCATAGCTTTTTTCTTGAGATGTAAGTATTGTTCCCATTTTCTAGATGAAATTGTGACCAGGGTTACTAACACAGGGAAGCTAAATATTGTCTGAAACTCTAAAGCCCACAATGTTCTTTTCATCAGGACTTTACTGAAGTGAGACCCCACTCCTCTGGGGAAATACCTATGGTTTGTTCCTTAGGAAGCACTGTATTTATTTCTTAGAAAGGTGATGGGAAAAAAAGTTCCTTTCAAAACTGTAGTTCAGTTTATTTATTTATTTATTTTCTGGTACTGGGGATTGAATCCAGGGGCACTTTACCACTAAACTATATGACCAACCCTTTTCATTTTTTTACTTGCTAAGTTGCTGAGGCTCACCTTCAACTTAGGATCCTCCTGCCTCAGCCTCCCAAGTGGCTAGGATTACAGGTGTGTGCCACTGCAACTAGCAGTAGTTCAGTTTAAAGAGGTAAAAGGAAATGACAGTCAGTTCCATTTAAGCTAGTTATGGGGAATGTATGTATTTGACACTTGGCTTAGTAGTTTTAATATTTAAATTTTAGCTGCTCCTCACAACCATATATATATATATATATATATATATATATATATATAATTTTTTTTAGTTGTAGATGGACAGAATACCTTTATTTTATTTATTTATTTATTTGTGGTACTGAGGATCAAGCCCAGTGCCTCACACATGCTAGGTAAGCACTCTACCACTGAGCTATAACCCCAGCCTCCATATACTTTCATTTAACAAAAAATTTCTCTCCCCCTCCACCACTCTGATTTTTTGAATGACCTAGTTTGTACCATTTAGGTCAGTATGCCAAGCCTGTGCCAGGAGCTGAGATTAAGCTGATTTTGAAGCAGATAAAATGTCTGTAGTCAGTAGCCCATCTATTCATGGTTTACTGGTAGAAAAGTCTGTTTAAATGTTTTGTGGGTGAGTCAGAACACTTTTATCCAGCATGCAGATAACTTGTATACATACATACTGATAACACATACATACCATTAGCTGAAGTTCTTATTTCTTATTAGTTTTTTTAAAATATTTTTTTAGTTGTAGGTGGACACAATATCTTTATTTATTTATTTTTATGTGGTGCTGAGGATTGAACCCAGTGCCTTGCACATGGTAGGCAAGTACTCCACCACTGAGCCACGGCCACAGCCCCTCTTATTAGTTTTATTTAATGTCATAGGAAGGTTAATCCTACATAAAGATCTTACCAGTTTTGCTCACTGTAGTGCTTGGAGCATGATGTGGCTGTTAATGCTAATTGAATGAATGGATATTTGGGCCAAAAATATAGTTTAAAAATTAATTTTGTTGTATTTATACTGTATAACTCAGCCCCATCATAAGTTCAACTTCTAATGTTTCTTCATTTGACATTTGAAATAAAGTGTGGCACAACAGATAGGTGCATAGAATACACTTACTCTGCTCTCTCTTTCATCCAGCCTCTTAAATCAGCTTACTTTGTACCTTTCAAGCAGAACTCTGATATCTATAAATATCCTCTTCCCTATTTAGCAAACACCGATAATCCTGTGATCCCCTGTCCTTGGTGGCTGGGTTAATATGATGCTGTATAGCATTTGCACTAGCCTTCCCTAGGCCATTCTTGAGATGCCATTTATCATTTTTTGGAAGAAAATATTGGCTGAACTTCCCATTTCTGCATAGTTTCACTTAAAGGTGAAGCGTCTGACATTATTGTTACCTAATAAGGAAGATTACTCATTAGAAATGTAGAAGTACATTTAGGTTAGTCAAATATATCCACAGTTACAATGATTTCTTATCTGTGCTTTGCTTCTCTTCTTTTCTTTTACAATGAATAGAAATTGTTTTTCTCTTAATTATTCAATTTCAAATATAATTTGTGTATAAAAAGTCTCAGCCTGTAGACGGCAGTATTTTTAGTAATTTTTTAAAAGAGACAAATGATAAAAAAAACCCAAAACATTAATTTTAAACTCAAAAATATTTTATAAGCAATGGATCTTCCTTCACAATTTCTACACTAGTAGATAATGCATGAGAACTTTGCCTGTGTGTCATTTCATGTATTAATTTGATAAATTTCCTGTTTTAGAATTTATTATAAGAGGTAATGAGACCCTCTCTTTTCACATTCAGTCAGGAACTCAGGATGAACTGTATGATGTGTTTTCTCTGTTCTTGGCCTTTTTATATCACCAGTTCCCTAAGGATCTCAGAATTTTAATTTTAACTGTTCTGAAAGGTGGTATTATAAGTAAGTGATTGAAATATAGCTAATAGAAACCCAAGAGATGTCTTATAAATCTATTTGGTGGGGAAGGGGGTACTCGTATTGAACTCAGGGGCACTTATCCACTGAGCCACTTCCCCAACCCTTTTTATTTATTTGTTTATTTTTTTATTTTGTGACAGGATCTCACTAAGTTACTTAAGGCCTCACTAAGTTGCTGACTTTGAACTTGCAATCCTTCTGCCTCAGCCTCCTAAGTCACTGGGATCACAGGCATGCGCCACTGTGGCAGCATAAATATAGTATTAAGATGGAATGGTGTCAAAGTATTCAAAGCCAGTTGAGATAAAAACAAAAGAAGAAAAGAAAAAGGGGCTGGGGATGTAACTCAATAATAGAGCACTTCCCTAGCATATACAAGACCCTGGACTAGGGGTTGGGGGGCGGGAATCTTACCTTTTAAACAAAAATTCCTGCCTATCTTCTGTTTGTTTGAAATCTATGCAGTCTCTCCTCCTAAATCTTTTGGAATAGAATATGTCTTTCTTAGACTAAACTTGCCATTTCATTGCTGGAAAAAACTGAGGCATACAGAGGTTAATGTCCTTAGCAAATCAGTGCAAATATAGTACCAAAGTGGTAAACAAAGAGTCTCTGAAGCAGAAAGGAGTTCTTGACAATTATGCATATTTGTATATCATTGTTCAAAGACCTAATTAGTGAGAATTATTTCATGGAAGTACTATTTGATCTTAGTGAACATACTGGTTTGAGTTTTTGCCTAGTGCAATGCAGATGATAAATACAACCATTTTATGTAATTCCAAGACTCAGCTTGAAGGAATTTCTACTCTGGCTGATTGTTTTGTGTGCCCTTTAAACTCTTGGATCCTTTGCTTCTTGTTGTAGTGAGGCCTCATTAGAACAAGATTGTCAGATTCAGGATGGAACAAATAACTATCTTATAAAATTTGTCTTATATTCTTAGCTAAAAAACAACATGACTTAGGTCTGTAAGTGTAACTCAGTGGTAGAGCACTGTCTTAGAATGTGAGTCTCTGGGTTTGATCCTCAACACTGAGAAAACAAAAAACCAAAAACAACCCTGGTTAAATTTTGATTTTTTTTTTTTGCAAAATGAATGCCTTTTACAGTTCCCTATTCCCTTAGTTCTGCTGTTGATCAGATTTATCATAAAAAACAGATAATCAATACTATGACCTATCATATAAAGGTCTTGTGAAAATTAGATGATGATTGAATATTTTGAATGAATAAGTCTTAAACATGAACCATAACAGGTCAACTCTTAAACACAGAGGAGCCAGCTACAATTTCATACAACCTTTTTTGTGGTACCTTAAAATCTTGCATTAACTTTGGATAAATGATTCTATTTACTTGAACAACTGATTATCTTGTATCTATTTAATAAGTGCTAGGCATTGTAGAAGACAGAAGCTATAGTCCTTACCCACTAAAAACTTCAGTCTAGAAAGGGAGAAAAATACAAAAATCAGTTACCTAGTCTGATATGATGAATGTGAAGAGCTTTAGGAATGCAGGTGGGGTAGTAGTTCACACCTCCACAAGATTTGGGTTGACTGCTAAACTAGATTAATAGTAGGAGCAGAAATAAGCCATCCCACCGACTAAGTTGCTGCATTTACTCTAATACTTCTGCTAAAACTTGAAAGGAGAAAGCAAATGGAATAAATGGCATTAGAGTGGAAAGTAATAATATAAGCTCTCCATAACCAGGAACTTTTTTAAAGGAGAAGTTATTCTGACATGCTATTATATCAAAGTCAATGCTCCCAAAGTAATCTGTCTCCTTCATGGTTGTTTAAGGGCTTACTCTCCATTTTGCGCAAGTTGAAAAGCGCACCAGACCAGGAGGTGAGAATCCTTCTCCTGGGCTTGGATAATGCTGGCAAGACTACTCTGCTGAAGCAGCTTGCATCTGAAGACATCAGCCACATCACCCCTACGCAGGTGAGTGCTGCCTTGGTTCCAGGTGCTGTGTGACACAAGGAAAATGATAATAGCAGTGGGAGAGAAATGGGAAATATAGTTTTGTCCACTTCCAAGTGTTGTTTCTGAGCAAAGTCTATTCGGTCCAAAAATAATCACATTTCCAACATATATGAAGACATGCCATGCATAGAGTAGTCCAGTTCAGAGAGGTGGAAAGTAGATTGGTGATTACTGAAGCTGGGCAGGTGTGGATGGGAAGATTGGTTTACTGGGTACAGAGTCAGTTTTGCAAGATGAAAGCAGTTCTGTGGATGGATGTACATCTTGTGAATGTATGTACCTAATGGCAATCAACTATATACTTTAAAGCTGTTAAGATGATACATTTTATATTATATATATGTATCTATATACATATATGTGTGTGTGTGTATATATACATATATATAATTTGTATCAGGACAATAAATTCCTTCAGATCTAAGTGATACACACACAAACATATATATATATGCTTTTTTTTTTTTGATGCTGGGGATTGAACCCAGAACCTTCAGACATGTTAGGCAAGCACTCTACCACTGAGCTGCACCCTCAGCCCTATATATTCTTTTTTTTCTTTCTTTCTTTCTTTTTTTTTCCTGTGTGGTGCTGGAGATTGAGCCTGGTGCCTCACACATGATAAGCAAGCGCTGTTCCACTGAGCCATGTCACCTGTCCCCCCGCCCTTTTTTTTTGGTACCAGGGATTAAACCCAGGTGTGCTTAACCACTGAACTACATCCCCAGCCTGTTTTATTTTTTTTAATTTGAGACAAGGTCTTGCTAAGTTGCTGAAGCTGCCTTTGAACTTGAAATCCTCTTGCCTCATCCTCCTGAATCTCTGGGATTACAGGTGTGCACCCCATGCCCAGCCCAGCCTTTTTTATTTTATTTTAAAACAGGTTCTTGCTAAGTTACTGAAGCTGGCCTCAAGCTCACAGTCTCCAGCTCCAGCCTTCTGAGTAGCTGGGATAAAAGGCAGGTACCACTGTGCCCAGCTTATATATTCTCTTTAAAAATAGCTTTATTGTTTAGGAGACTGAGGCAGTAGGATTGCAAGTTGGAAGCCAGGCTTAGCCACTCAGTGAGACCCTATTTCAACAAAAATTTATAAAGGGCTGGGCATATACTTTAGTGGTAGAGCACTTACCTAGCATGCTCAAGCCCTTGGGTACAATCCCTCGAACTACATAACTCAAGAAATAGCAAAAAAAAAAAAAAAAAGAAATAGCTTGGGCTGGGGAGATAGCTCAGTTGGTAGAGTGCTCACCTCGCCTCGCAAGCACAAAGCCCTGGGTTCAATCCCCAGCACCGCAAAAAAAAAAAAAAAATAAGAAAGAAGAAAGAAATAGCTTTATCAGGTCCGGATGTATAGCTCCATGGTAAACCACTTGCCTAGCATGCAGGAGGCCCAGGTTTCAATCCCCAGTGCCATTAAAATTACAAAAACAAAGTTTTATCCTGATTGTTAATACATGTAGAAAATACAAAGGATATATAAAATACTAATATAGAATACTTTGAGAAAAACCCACTGTTATTTTAGAATGTATTTTTCAGGCTTAATACAAATATGTATCAATTAAAAAAAAAAAAAAAAAAAACAAAGCCAGGTATAGTGGTACATGCCTGTCATCCCAACTACTTGGTAGGCTGAGACAGGAAGATGGCAGGTTGGAAGCCAACCTTAGAAATTTACCAAGAACCTGTCTCAAGTAAGAATAAATTAAAAGGACTGGAGTAGAGCTAAGTGATAGAGCACCCATGGGTTTAATCTCTAGTATCACACAACAAAATAATCATTAAAAAATTTAAAAATCCAATTATGTATATTTTTAAGTCCAACCTTATCATCCTTACTTTTTCCTAAGAGGGGAAAAAAAAAAATGCAAAGAATAAGGCAGTGGTGTTGCTCACGGTGTGGAGGTATTATAAGGACAAATGCTGATTGGAAGGACTCTGGTAGGCTTCTTTAGGCCTCATTCTCCATAGGAAGTCCTGAGAAAACTTGACTTTTGCCAAGCTGATAGGAATAGCCTACTGGGCTTAGTCACTTCGAAGTATTTGAACATGTAGAGATTTTTTTGTTACTAAAACCAGCATTTTCTACCATCGTACTGTGATAAGACCATGGCATCAGATTTGAATGGCATTGCTGGTGTGTGTATTTCATAGCATATGAGTCTTAGTGATTCACAACTTTTTGCAGAAAAGTCATTTCAACTGCTACCAAATGAGCAATTTTACAGCTCTTGAACAAATTTAATGTATAGCCCAAGGAGGAGCAAATTACAGCAGTCTAGCCTAGAAGGGCTGAAAACACATATTAGTGTGTCAGGATTTCTGCCAGAAAAAGAAGGGCTATGTTAGTATTAGCAATAGACTGTATTTCTCAAGAGCACTAAAAAGACTTCCATTCTGCAAATAGTAATGAACTCAAAGTTATGAACCCAAAGTTCCAGTTCTAACCTTCAGGCATTGTTTGATGTGTTATAGGTGACTGTTATTACAGCATGTCAAGGTTTGATATTTATTCTTTAAAAAGAAACTTACGGTATTCTTATTTAATATTAGAAAAAGAACAGTTGTTGTAGTAAATTTAGAATGTATAAATAAATAAAGTTGAGAAATTAGAAGTTACTTACAATGCCCAAACATAACCACTGTTAACACGGGATTGTAACCATTCAGTTCTATTTGTTTGGGTTTTTCTTACGTGCACACACGTGAGCACATACATATATATGTATAGCCAATGGGCATATTAAAAATAAAAAGTGGCTCATACAGAATTCATTGTTTTATATTTTTCACTTAATAATGAAGGATGAACATCTTTCTGTGTTGTCTGTATATGTCATACATATCTCCAAATGTTTATACCCATTCGTTATTATTTCCTTAGAATAATTTCCTAGTAGATTTGTTGGATCTGATGGCATATAATTTAAGGCAGTTACATACAGTCAAATTCCAAGATTTATTGTTACCTATTCCCTGCTTCATTCTAGAAAGGATCTGCTATTCCTGGGCTCTGGGTTTAATATCATTGTTGAGTGTAGAATTTTTAAATGCACTAAAGTCATTTTGTCAGTGAGTCACAATGAAGCTGCCTCTCACAATAAGCTTAAGCCATTTCCCTTTAGAGTTCTTAAACTTCTAATTTATTCAGTCATTGGTGTTTTAGAGGAGCAATCATCAGTATCATCCCTGATTATCCTCTAGTGTCTGTTCCTCAGTGGGAATTGGTGGCAATGATCTTGTACTGTGGCACTCTGCCTTGTCGTTCTGTGCTAGGCAGTTGTGTTGGCAAGCTGCCAGATGAGGCGAATGTTTATGGACGTATCCCCAGACCCACTTAACTCCAGTTATTCTGGATGAAATGTCTCTTCTATGGTAGCAAATAATTTTTTTTTTCAAATTTTTGTTTCCTTTTTGCAGGAAGTTGTTTTTTTGTTTTGTTTTGTTTTTAATTCTTACACATGAAGTACCTTCTCTCTGAACCCCAAAGGTCTTATTAATTTGTTTCTCTCCACACTAACTCCCAGGTGGCCATTCTGCCTCTCCCAAATTTGCTGGCCTTCCTCAAAGTTCTACCTTGAGTAACTGTCCTAAAGATGAATACTTTGTTTTCAAGTTCATCAGATATACCCATTGAAATGCAGTTTCAAATGACTGCTGGTTTGCTTGTTGTTTCGCTCACTGTAATTGAGGGCTCCACTTCAGAGGTGGGACATGTTGTCCCAGCAGGCCTGACCTCCCCACTACGCTCATACCCCACTTATGAAGCCAGTCTCCCCCAGCCAGTTCACCTCACTTTTTCCTGATTAATCCATTTGACAAAATTTATTTTGAGTTATACCTAGCCTAATCCTCCAGATTTGTAGTCCTTGTCTCTTTTTAAACTTAGCATTTGTTTTTTCCTATTGTTTTTAGATTCAACTTCTGTTTTTTGTTAGTTATATATAATGCCTTGATAAATTTACCATCCCAAGCACTCAGTAGGGGAGTGTGATCTCTGTTAATCATAGGTGGTTCTCAGCGTGTGTGTGTGTGTGTGTGTGTGTGTGTGTGTGTGTGTGTGTGTTGTGATTCTGGGTATTGAGCCCAGGATGTCATGCGTACTAGGCAGACACTCTACCTCTAAGCTATACCCCCAGCTATTTTGTATTTTTTTCCAGTATAGGAAACATGTTAGCCCTGACATTATTAGCACTGATTCCACAACCTGAGTGAAATAAGCGTGTATAAATATGTTTTCTTTCCCATCACAGTAAACTATTTTCAGGAGAAAAAAATACCTGGCAGAGCACTTCAGTTACTTTTGTGGGGTTTTTTATTTTGTTTTGTTTTTTGTTTTATTGTTACTGGGGTTGAACCCAAGGATACTGTACCACTGAGCTACATCCCCAGCCCTTTTTGTTCCTTATTTTGATACATCCTTTCCCTAAATTGCCCAGGCTGGCTTCAAACTTGCAATCCTCCTGCCTCATCCTCCCAAGTAGCCGGGACTACAGACATGCACCGCCACACCTGGCCTGAATAAATGTTTAAAATAACCATTAGGTGCTGGGGAGTATAATTCAGTGTAGAACATGTGCCTAGTGTACTTGAGACCCTTGGTTTAAACCCCAGCTCACATGCATGCACCCTTCCTCCACAAACAATTAAATATAATTTCATCAAAATTAATAAAATTTGGTGTTTTTGCTTTTGTTTCAGGGTTTTAACATCAAAAGTGTACAATCACAGGGTTTTAAACTGAATGTATGGGACATTGGTGGACAGAGGAAAATCAGACCATACTGGAGGAATTATTTTGAAAATACTGATATTCTTGTAAGTACTCCCGATATGCTAATTCATAGTCCTTTCTGCCCTGTGTTAGAAACGTTGACACTGTAACATTCTTCCAACCCAGTACTGGGAATTGAACCCAGGGACCCTCTAGCATTGAATTCTATCCCCAGTGCTATTGATTGATTGATTGACAGGGTCTTGCCAAGTTGCAAAGGCTGGCCTTGAATTTGTGATCCTCCTTCCTCCCCCTCCTGAGTAGCTGACTGTGCCCAGCTATAATGTTCTTGTCAGTAGTTCCATTGCCATAATGTTAATCACTGTAAGTTCTCAGGGCTAGCAGAAGGCTGCAGATTGTGGAGGAGAAGCATCTCTATTTAACAAGTATATGATATTTTGCTATTGCTCAGTAACAATGTTGCACCTACCCACCTTGGCACAGTAAAATGTTTATTAATTACCATAGTAATTTGAACAGCAGAAGGGAAGTCAGAAGATCCTAGCTGACTCTGTCACCCCAAGTGAGTCAGTAAATCACATATATCCAGAAGCCAGCAACCAGAATAGTGAAAGTCCTGGAAACCGAGATGGATAAGGAACGCTTGAGAGGCCTGACAGTGTCATCCCTAGGAGAGGGAAACACTTGGAACTGTCTTTAGTTGCTTCCAAAACTACCTTAAGTCCAAGGGATTAGCCTTGTCTTGAATAGTCTATAGACTGAGCTAGGAGCAATCTGGGGAGTTTTAAAATGGTAGAATTTCATTCAGAATAAGGAAGAAGTTTTCTATAACTACAACTGCCTGGAAGTAGAGGAAGCTGCCTGGTGTTTTGGGGATTCTCTGGCTCAGGTGGCTTTCATCCAGGCAGAGGCTGACATTTAGTGTTTAGTCACCTTTTTTTTCCTTGTGTGTGTGTGTGTGTGTGTGTGTGTGTGTTACTGGGGATTGGACCCCAGCTCTTTTTTTTTTTTTTTTTTTTTTTTTAATTTCTTTAGATATTGATAGACCTTTATTTTAATCATTTATTTATATGTGGTGCTGAGAATCGAACCCAGTGCCTCACACATGCTAGGCAAGAAAGAGCTCTACCACTGAGCCACAACCTCAGCCCCCCAGCTCTTTTTAACCCTTCTGCCTTAGATTTCTGAGTAGCTGGGATTACAGATGCAGAGCTTCACTGTCATTTTCTCCAGGACTTCTGTTTCAGAATTCTGGGAGAGTTCGCTATCTACATAGAGAATTTCTCTAATATCCTAGCTTCTCAGTCTTTTTACCTCTCCTCCTCCAATGATCTTATCATCTACTCTACCTTATTCACAATTTGTCATGATCATACACTAAAATGAAGGGTCTTAGGAACTTGGATGGTTAAAAATATATATACATGGGGCTGGGGAGATAGCTCAGCTGGTAGAGTGCTTGCCTTGCAAGCATAAGGTCCTGGGTTCGATCCCCAGCACCGGAAAAAAAAAAATAATAAAAAAATAAAATAAAAAATATATATATATATACACATGTATATATATTACATATATATACATATGTGTACAGATGTATTCATATATGTATATACACATGTATATATATTGTATATATATGTATATGTGTATGTATGTAATATATTACATATTTAAAATAAATGTATAAATTATTTTCACTAACCTCTAACTGAAGCCTTGCATTTACTTCATTTATGACCATGGGCAATAAACTACAATAATATCTGCCATATCTATATCTTTATTACTAACAGAATTCATCTTGTATCTCAAATAGTTCACTCTTTTGTGGCTTCTTTTGGCTCATTCCTATTGATGTGCACACATCCTGTAGTTTCTCATTTAAATAAGAAACAAACAAACAACATTTCTGTTAACCATATATCCCCTTCTAGATACTATCTCATTCCTCAACCTCCCTTTACAGCAGAACTCCTTGAAGGAATTTTCTCCACTCTATCTTCAGCTCCTCTCCTCCCAGTTACTCTTGAGTCTTCCTTTCAGTATCATCAATAATTTCCATTGCTGAGTTCAGAGTTTGATTTTCGGAACTCATGACCTCATCACATTTAACATAGTTGGTTGTGCTGTCCTTGAAACATTATCTTTCCTTGGCTTCCAGGATACCATTTCAAAAATCTTTATTTTCCTCCTAATTCACTGGCTATTTCTCCTCAATCTCCATTGTTTTTGTTTGTTTGTTTGTTTGTTTTCTGCTTTTTGTTGTTGTTCTTCTTTCCTTATCACCTGCTATGGTTTGGACCTGGAAGGTCTCCCAAAGACCCATGTGTTAAGGCTTTGTCCTCAGTTTGGCACTGTTGGGAGGTGGTAGAACCTTTAAGAGATGGGAGCTGATGGGAGGATTTAGGTCATTGGGGGCATGCCCTCAAGGGGAATTGTAGGACTCTGGTTCCTTCTTCTCTTTTTCTTTTTGTGTCTCAGCAGTGAAGTGAGTAGCTTTGCTCCATCATGTGCTGCCTGCCATGATGTGTTGCCTCACTACAGGCCCAAAAGTAACAAGGCCAACAGACCATGGACTGAAACCTCCAAAACTGTGAACATGTCTCATAACCTCCAAATTTTGGGATGCCCCAGAGGTCAATCCTTGCTTTTCTTCTCTAAGTCATTGCTTAAGTGACCTCATCCAATTTTAGGCTTTAATTATCACATACACAGTGATGAATCCCAAACTATTATCTCAGGAGTTCCAGGCCTGAACTTCAGTTCCATAGAAAACCAGCTGCTATTTGACATTTCCCCTTCAGTAGCTCAGAATACCCTCAGCTGCAACAAATTTCTGACTTTATCTACTCCTGCCCAAACCTATTCCTCCCTTAGTCTTCTCGGTAAATGGCAGTTCCATTCATCCAAAAACAATGAAGTCATCCTTGACTCCTTTTCTTCTCACTCCTCACATTTGACCCATCAGCAAATCCTGCTGGTTCTACCTTCAAAACATTTCTAGAACCTGACACTTCCTTCCACCTCCACTTCTGCCATGCACTGATCATTACAGTATCACCCTATTATCTCTTTATTTCTACCCTTGCTGCCCTGAAGTCTCAGCACTGCTACCAGACTAATAATGTTAAAATCCAAGCTCCCATCTCAAAGTAAAAGCCAACGTTTTCATGATGGCCTCCTTGGCCCTCTGCATTCTAGCTTCTTGTTACCTCTCTGACTTCATCTTCCCCCTCTCTAACTTGGTTCCAGCCATAATAGCCTCCTTGCTGTTCCTGACACACCAACGCATTCCCACCTTGGAATCTGTCATTGCTATTTCTACTGTGAAATTTCTTTTTCTTTAGATATCCTCGTGGCTTGCTTCCTTACCTCCTTTAAGTATATCACCCTGAGCCTTTCCCTGATTATTACACATATATTTAAAATTATAGCCACTATCTTCACCCTTCTGGCACTGTAATTTTTCTTTGCTTTTCTTCTTTTTTTCCTCCATCAGACTTATCATTACCTAATACCATCAGGTTTATTTATTTTTTCTCCAGTGCTGAGGATCAAGCCACTGTCTTGCACATACAAGTTTTCTAGCTATAATCTCAGCCCATCATGAGATGAGACATTTTTATTTGTTTATTACCTGTCTCTCCCACTGGAATGTAAATTCCATGAGAACAGAAACTTTTGCATTTTTTGTTTAACTCTTGTGTCCCCAGTGCCTTGAAAAGTACCTGAATGAATGAAATGGATTCTTGGTATGGATGGATTCTGACATCAGGTAGAATGTGGAGTTATTTAACTTCTAAATTCCATTCCAACTCTAAGATTCTGTGGGTCCTGTTATTGTGGTCAAGTCCAAGGGCTTACTAATTCCTTCTATAATATGAAGAGATTGCTTCAGGTCGGGAGAGTGGTATGAGAAGTGAATTCATTCACTCTCTGTCATTCTTAAATGGAGAATACCAAAATATAAAATCTTACCACCATCAACAAACACATTTGAGGTACTGAGATGGGTTTCACATAGGTTCTTCATGTTTCTAGCTCTCCGTGAAGGGAAGTTCCATCTATTCCTGGTATCAAATTAAAGTGGATGAGAAGAAAACCATGAGAAACATGTATCCATCCATTTATCCATGTTTTTCAACCATTTATTCCTCCCAAATGTATTATATACCTTCTAGGGGAATGAAAGAGAAATGTTGAGGAGTAAGAAGAAAATTTTTCCTTTAAGATAAAAAGACAAGGGCTGGGGATATAGCTCAGTTAGTAGAATGCTTGCTTTGCAAGTACAAGGCCCTGGGTTCAATCCCCAGCACCGCAAAAAAAAAAAAAGGACTGGGGAAGTCAATTGCTTTCCTGTATAGCAAAAAATGAACTACTGGTATTTGAAATTAAAAAATTAATCAGAAATTAACAAAATATGTACAGGATCTATATGAGGAAAATTTTAAAACTGGTAAAAGAAAATTCTTGCCTATCATGTTTTCAGTCCTCAACACAGAAAAAAAAATTAAATAAATGGACAGATATTCCATGTTCATGGATAGGAAAGACTCAATATTGCTAAAATATCATTTATACTCAAATTTATGAAATCAATGCAATTCAAATCAAAATTTCAGCAAATTATTTTGGAGATATTGATAAACTGATTCTAAAGTTTATATGGAAAAACAAAAAGACCAGATAGCCAGTATTGTACTGAAGAAGAATAAACTAGAATATCAACACTACCCAACTTCAAGATTTACTGTAAAGCTAGGATAATCAAGACAACACATATCAGAGAAAGAATAGACAAATTGATCAGTGGAACACAATAGAGAATCCAAAAAGAGACCCATAGAAATGTAGTCAACTGAATTTGACAAAGAAGTAAAACAGTTATATGGAAGAAGAATGATATTTTTCTGCAAATGGTACTGGAACAATGGAACATCCACATGCCAAAAAAAGAGGAATCTAACAGCTCTAGAAAATAACATATGAGAATATCTAGACGACCTTGGGTTTGGGTGGTGAGGTTTCAGATCAAAGCACAATCCACTAAAGAAAAGTTAGGTTGGACTTTATTAGAATTTTAAACTTCTATGAAAATCATGGAAAGAGTCTTGGAGACTCTTCATAAATGTTAATAGGGATTTTTTTTTTTCAGCTTATTTGGGTGCAGTTTCCAGTTTTTAAAAATGTTTAGGTAATCTTTCCACCTTGCCCAAATCCTAAATTTTGTAGATTCATTAGTGTTGAGCCAATGCTTTTTCCTGTCTCAATTCTTTGTATATGCATTCTTTTCAGATGTATTAAACAAACAAAAACCCTTCACAAAAAAAAAAAAAAGAATTTTAAACTTCTGCTCAATCCCCAACACATCACCACCAAAAAAAAAAAAAAAAAAAAAAAAAAAAAAAAAAAAGCATAACTAAGAAAATAAAGGGACCAGCCACAGATTGGGAGAAAACATTTATAAAACATATATCTGATAAAGGACTTATGTCCAAAATATGTATAGAACTCAATTTCAACAATAAAAAACAACCTGATTTAAAATATGGGCAAAAGTTCTGAACAGGCGCCTCACCAAAGATCTGCAGATGGCAGAAAAGCATATGAAAATATGCCCAGTATAATATGTCATTGGGAATTGCAAATTAAAACAATGAGATCACTACTAAATACCTTTGAAAAGAGCTAAATTCCAAAAACTAGACAATACCAAAAGCTGACAGTGGAACTATGAGAATTCTCATTCATCACTGGTGGGAATGCATAATGGTGTAACCACTTTGGAAGACAGTTGGTGGTTTCTTACAAAGCTAACCATAGTGTTACCATACATTTCATCAGTACTCCAAAGTATATACACAATTAATTGAAAACTTATGTTCTACACAAAATCCTGCATATGAATATTTATAGCAGTTTTACTCCTGTTTGCCAAAAGCTAGATGTAATCAAGATGCACTTTAAAAGGGCAGTTAATAAACAAACTTCGGTATACCCATTTAACGAAGCATTATTTAGTGATAAAAAGATAAAAAGGACAGAAATGTCTTTCTGTCAAGTTACAGAAAGACATGGAGAAATCTTAAATGTGTATTTTAAAAGGATACATACTCAATATTTCCAACTATATGATATCTTTTAAATTTTTATTTATTTATTTGTTTTTGTGATGCAGATTGAACCTAGGACCTTGTGCATGTTGGGCAAACACTTTACTACTGAGCTATATCCCCAGTCCTTTGTGGCATTTTAAAAATGCAAAACTATAGAAATTAATAAATATCTCTATTTAGTAAACGATCACTGTTTACCAGATGTCTGATGGAGAAAGAGGAGAGATGAATAGGTGACATACAAGAGATTTTTCAGGGTGGGGAAACTATTTTGTATAAACTATAGTCGCAGATATATGTTGTTATTGCAGTGCTATGGATCAAACCCAGGGCCTCTCCATGCTAGGCAAGCACTCTATCACTGAGCTACACATACCTTAAAGCACAAAGAATGAACCTAGTGTTTCAGTATCAGTTCATTAATTATATCAAATGAATCATACCAATGTAAGATGTAACTAGAGGAAACTAGGGTTGTGGGTAGAGGTGGAATAGATAATATGGCTCTTCATACCACCTACTCAATGATTCTATAAATCTAAAACTATGCTAAAAAATAAAGTTTTGATTTTTTAAGGTATAGATTCCCAAGAGTTGGGTTAAAGCAGGTGTCTAAGAGAAAGTGCATTCCTGTCTCTTCATCTGCTGGACTAAAGAAATACCCAAAGAGGAGCCATATGTAAGGACTTTCATGATTGTGGGGCTCCATAAGTGGTCTCAGGAACCTTGTGGTCTACAGGTAAGGGTAATTTTAAATCACTGGTTCCAACATCTAAAGGAAAGACTAAAAGATGGCTTTAATATGACTCTGGATCCCACATTCTTATTTGCTAAAAGTGCTAGAATATACCATTCTGCACAAAACAATTCAGAGCAACCCGAAAGAAGCTTTCTTCAGTCACGTTACTCTTAGTTAGGTTAAGAGTCAACTTTTCAGATTGGGGAAACAGTTCTGTTGGTAGAGTGCTTGCCTTGCAAGCACAAGGCCATGAGTTCAATCCACAGCACTGCCAAAAAAAAAGAGAGAGAGTCAACTTTTCATTATTTTCCAGTACCATTTGAGATTAAACAAGTTCTTAGAAGCAGCTGAGTCCCTGGGGTTAGAGTCTAAGGCCTTGGGACTCAGTCCTTTCTGCCAGTGTTGTGGCAGCCTGGAGCAGGCTGATGGGTTCTGTTTGTCTGTGTTTAATAGTCTTCCACTGTTGGTTGAAAAAGACCTATTACACTCCACTCCACCCTGCTAGAAGAGCAGGATTGAGGCTTGACACATTTTGTTGCCTGGTTAAGTCTTTTCAATTATCTTTGGAGTGCCAGGGTAAAATCTTGCTTTAGAGCAGGGGTGGACACGTTGATTCAGCCTGCCTCCTGTTTTTGTATAGCCTGAGAGCTAGAATGGCTTTTACATTTTTAAGTGGTTGAAAAAAAAATTAAATTAAAAGAATAATAATAATATTTTGTAACACATGAAAATTATATGAAATTCAGTTTTCGGTGTAACACAGCTACACGCTTCTGTTTGTGGATGTCCTTTGGTTGCTTTCTCACTGCAACAGCAGCATTCAGAAGTTGCCAACAAGATTGGGATGAGCCACAAAGCCTAAAATACTGACTTCTGACTTCTAACAAAAGAGGTGTGCCTGCCCTTACTTTAGAGCATGCAGTGGCTCTTTAAGGATTTAAAAGGGAGCAAATCCTAACAGTGCCAGTTATTCCCTGGAAACATGACCTTGAGAACATCTGACTTCAGCTTTATTAGTTTGGGGGAAGCAACTAAGAAATAGAACTTGAAGTATGATAGAATAGAAGGGAAGAAATAAAGTATCTTCCAGTTTTCCTTAGGTCAGAACGATAACAGTCTTTTGATGGATAAAAATAAATTATAGGGCTGGGTGTGTGGCTTTGTGGTTGAGTACTTGCCTGGCATGTGATGAGACCCTGAGTTTGATCCCCAATATCAGAATAAAAAGATGGTGGCTGGGCGTGTCAACACATACCTGCAATCCCAGCAACTCAGGAGCCAAGGCAGGAGGATTGAAAGTTTAAGACCAGCCTCAGCAACTTAGCAAGACCTTGTCTCAAACAAACAAACAAACAAACAAAAAACTAAAAAGGGCTGGGGATGTGGCTCAGCAGTTAAACACCCCTGGTTTCAATCTCAAGTACAAAAAAAGGGGGGTAACATTTTTTCAAGTTACATTCATGTTATTTCTATACTCCACTTATATTATTATCAGTTTTGTATTTGAACTTAATATAATTTAAACAAAGTAACTTTGTCATCATTTCCTTATGGAAAGTAGAAGACATCAAGTGAGATGGACCTCAAACACCTTTCAAAATAAGCATTTCCATAATGCTGCTCAGAGGCATTGACACTGCCAGGGAATAGAAGGAGCACCGTGATCGAAAACTACAAGCTATGCAGACACCTTGTTTATCAGTTTCATTCCCCTCTTAGACTTCAGCTCAAGTTTTCATAGAAAACCGCATGCTCCAATCAACTCTTGTCATTGTCTACCCTCGGTGGAGAAATACTGAGGAGATGAAATGACCAAAAGGTGGCAGCAGGGGGGAGGAGGAGCAGAAGCCCGAGGAGAAACAAAGGACCCTCCCTTCAGTCTCTGCAGCAGCCAGTTTCCTGGACTTCCATCAAGGAAAAACCTTTCTTTAGTTCTTCCTCCCACAACCAAAAGAGAATTTCAAAGCACCTGCCAAAAGACATGTGAATTGACTTTGCCTAAAGCATTATTCAAAGGCCATGCACTGGAACCTTACTTTACAATAGTTTTATGACTTGATTTTTGAAGGTCTCTATTGTTTTAAAACCAGTCAGGGGCTCGGGATATGGCTCAGTTAGTAGAGTGTTTGCCTTGCAAGCACAAGGCCCTGGGTTCCAGGAAATTTTTTTAGTTTGTTTATAGATTTTTTAAATTTTTTTTTTTTTTGCACGAGTAAGTTAGCTGACAGTTATTCCATTTAACAACAGCAACAATTCTCCTTAACTTTAGTTTATAAGGAAGGAAACAGATACCTAGGTGGGAAAAGGTGGAGGTAGGGGAATGGTGCTGAGAAGGGACCCTGAAAAGAGGATGCCACCAAGGAGCACATTTGTGAGGGTTGAACCCAGGGTGCTCTGCCCCCAAGCTACATCTCAGCCCTTTTGCGGTCTTTTTTTTTTTTTTTTTTTAATTTTGAGACAGGGTCTCACCCTGATTCTAATCCTCCTGCCTCAGCCTCCTGAATCCCTGGGATCATGGTGCTGCCACCATGCTAGCTTCACCTGGCCCTTTACTTAAGAAATAAAGGGAGCACTTGTTTTCTAGACTTAAACCTAGTATTATTATTTAGTGATTTTCAGATTTCATAAAAATTACTTGAGAGCTGGGGAGATAGCTCAGTTGGTAGAGTGCTTGCCTCTCAAGCACAAGGCCCTGGGTTCAATCCCTAGCACCACAAAAAAAAACAAAAAAAACAAAAAAAAAAAAGGTTACTTGAGAAAAATGCTAAATAAGAGGAAGAATTTGTGTGCAGTTTGGGAAAATTCTTCTGAATCTGATAATAAAAACATTACCTGAGAAGTTTCATATTAGAGCAATAAATAACAAATGATCATTGAGTAGAAATGAAAGCCTTCTCATTAGCTTTCAGCCTCTGGGCCCACCAGTATTTGATCATTCTCCCTACTGCTGAAACTCTCTACTCCTCACCTCGCTGGCCCTACTGTTTTTCATCATATCAGATGAGCTCCACCCCCCCCAACCCCACCCCGTCCCTTTCTTGCTCAGTGACCCGAATACCACCTCCAGACAGTCCTCTGATCCCAAAACACTCTCCCACCAATCACCTGGTCTTTCTTGCTCCCTCTCATCTTCTTGAACTGCTGCTTCAGTGAAGGTCTTCCTAATTCATTGCACACTTGCAAATGATTGTAGTTAGGTCTTCTGTATTGAGGTCCCCTCTCCCATTGCATTCCTTCTTTCTCCATCTTACTTATACTAAGCCTGTTTCTTGTAAAATGTGATTTACTATCAAGCACAGTGGAACACACCTGTAATCCCAGCAGCTCAGGAGGTAGAGACGAGAGGATTGCAAGTTTGCACAAGTTTGAGACCAGCCCGTACAATTCAGTGAGACTCTGTCTCAAAATAAAATTTAAAAAGGTTTGGGGATATAGCTCAGTGATAGAGTATCTCTGGGTTCAGTGCCCAGTACTGTAAGAAAAAATGTAAGTCTACAGTATGACAAGACCCTAGGTTCAGTTCCCAGAACCATAAAAACAAAAGATGCTTAACTAATTATGATCCACACTAGTATAAATGGAACTATCACCATGTTCTGCATAACGATTTATGAGAAAGAACATCAAATATTGGGATCTGGTGTACACAATCCACTGATGCATATATTGACATTGAGTTAGCAGTATTAACAGCAACAATAATGCAGGCCCCCAGAAAAATATATTGAAATATCAGATATATTCATCCTTTCTCCTCCTATGATTCTCCAAGTATAAACATGGGCTATTCTTTTTTTTTTTTTTTTTTTAATTTTTTTCAGTTGTAGATGGACACAATACCTTTATTTTAATTTATTTTTATGTGGTGCTGAGGATTGAACCCAGTGCCTCACAAGTGCTAGGCAAGTGCTCTACCACTGAGCTACAACCCCATCTTATTCTTGAAAGAAAAAAAAAAAAAAAAAGACTGAACTTGGTTCCTGATATATTATTTACCATTAGAGACTAAATGAGAAAGCATTAATCAAAGGAATTTTAATTTTTTTTCAAAAGAGAGTGAATTTTTTTCCAAATTCAGCATAGCACAGAATTTGATTTGCATACAGAAATGCCTGCGTGCATTGCCGTATATCAATTTTTGTAATTTAAGGCATATAATAATGAGAGTGGAAGATTGGTTTTTGTTTTTAATTGAATATGCTCTTTTCAAACGAGCATTTCCATTATATGATTAGTTTAATAACAATTTTAAATTCTTTTTAAAGAAAGTTTGAAAAATTGATAATTCTTAGATTAGCAACTGGGAAAACATTTAATCATTTAGTTATAAAAAAGACTACAAAATTATATCTCTAATTTTCTTTTTTAATTTTCATATGAAGTAGGATTAGAAGGGAACTTTCTATAGGAAATTAAAGTAGGAGCTACAGTTATAGGTAATTTTTCTTTTTCTTTTTTTTTTTCCTATTTCCCTTATTGTCATTTATGCAGTAACTAAAGATTAGGGATTGGGGGGGAAAGCTGAGATTTATAATTTATGATGAATCTCAATATTTATTTCTTCTAGCAAAGCCTTTGCCTTACTATTTCAATTTTTTTTTTTTTTTTTTTTTTTTTTGGTGCTGGGGATCGAACCCAGGGCCTTGTGCTTACAAGGCAAGCACTCTACTGACTGAGCTAACTCCCCAGCCCCCACTATTTCAATTTTGACCTCCAAGCAGCCTGGGAAAGTAGGAATAAGAGGAGATCACTGTATCTTCTATCCCTGCCCCCAAAATCAGCATATAGTTAACACTAAATGGTACTTTCCAAGTGATGATATTTAGGAATATAGGATTGTAAATGCCTAAAAATACCATCACTTCCATTCTGATAATTTAGAACACAGCATCACAGCATGATGTAAGGGCAACTGTGGACCTGTCAGGTGTATGCTTGAGTTTGAATCCCAATGTTGTCAAGTACCAGATATAACCTGGAAAAATTACTGAACTTCTTCTTTGGGCTTATCTCCTTTTTTTTTTTTTTTTTTTTTTTTTTGATATTGAAGATTGAACTCGGGGACACTTTGCTACATCCCCATAGCCCTTTTTATTTTGAGACAGGATCTCGCTAAGTTGATAAGGATCTTGCTAAATTGCTGAAGCTGGCCTCAAACTTGCAATCCTCCTGTCTCAGCCTCCCGAGTCATTGGGATTATAGTCATACATTACCACACCTGACTAGGCTTATGTTTCTTTATGTATGAAATCTGTTTCATACAGTTGTTCAATAGATTAATAGAGCAGATCTAGGAAGAATGGCTAGTGACATATCGAAGGATTGCTAAATGTATTTATTTTTGTCCCCCTTGACTTTCCTGACTTCCTAGGCCTTGGAACTTTTCTGGAAGTCTTTTCTAGTCATCCCCAATTAATATATTAGCTTATCTGCTTCCATTATTTTGCTTCCATAGATGAGGGGACAATTGCTAGTTGATTTCTGTAAAGTGCTGATTGGGAAGCATGTGCTTCTTTTGTAGAAGTCACCCCATCTTTTTCCATCTTGCTTACTGAAGTGACCTTCTTCTTTCCTTTTACAGATATATGTAATTGACAGTGCAGACAGAAAAAGATTTGAAGAAACGGGTCAGGTAAATAATTCTTCTGTTGAGATATTTCCCAAATAAGTGGGTATTCATTAATCTACCTTGTAAATGTGGGAGAGTGAGGGAGTTATTTTTTCTTTAACCTTTACAGTTCAAACAAGAAAGTCATTCTGGCAAGTAGGCAGAAATATCAGCTGTCTACAAACAAATTCATTGAGTCCTTTAAACAATTTTTTGTATTTAACACTTTTAGCTTTAATCAAATTGAATATACAAGATATAAACAAATGGAACTTAGCACCATGCCCAAAAGCTCTTCTAGTTTCTTCTCAGGCCTTGTGGAAATGAACCCAGAGGAACAATGCACTCATCATTTCTGTTTACATTTTTTAATACCTACCAGGATAACTGACAAATTCAAAAGGATGGAAATAAATATACAAGCCAAAATTAAGCTGCTTTTGTTTTCAAGCCAGGAGATAAGATTTGAACCCAAATATGACTTGACATGCAGCTTACATGTCACATGATTACATGATGTGATTTATGAACGTGGTTTTACATAGAAAGAAATGGGCATAGACTATATATATATATATATATATTTTTTTTTTTTTTTTGTAGTTGTAGATGGACAGCATGCCTTTATTTTATTTGCTTATTTTTGTATGCAGTGCTAAGGATTGAACCCAGTGCTTCACACATGCTAGGCAAGTGATCTGCCAACTCAGCCCCAGCCCCAGCATAGACCATTTTATCCAAAGTAAATTCACTGACCAAAGAAGCAAGGGGTGGTGTGGACCTCTTTGGAGAAGTGTGCTTAGATATTGCAATCTGTATTAGTCAGGGTTCTCTAGAAGAACAGAATCAACAGGAAGTATGATAATAACAAGGGAATGGGGATTTATTAGATTGGCTTACACGACCAGAAGCTGGATAGTCCACAATGGCCATCTGCAGCTGGAGAACTAGAAGAACCAGCAGCTGTGCAGTCTAAGACACAGAAACCCCAGAAAAAGAAAGATCAACAGTGCTAACCTAGTCTGAGACCAAGGCTTCTGGAAACTACCTGAAGAATCATTGGCAGAGTCCACTTTGGAAGAGTAAAGAAGAAGAGTCCAATATTCTCAGACGATCGAAGCAGCTATCAAGAACCCCTTCAGGAAGAGCTGAACTTGCATCTGCATCTGCTTCCTTGTTCTTCCAGCTTTTATTCTATCCTATTGGGTAGTGCTGCCCACGCTTAGGGAGGGGCTCCACTTCAGTTCACTATTCCACATTCCAGTCATTCCTAGACAGGTCCTCATGGTCACACCCAGAAGCCTCTTAATCATCGGCATCTCTTGATCCAATCAAGTTAACAATTCAGATTAACCATTATACAGTCTTTGGTGTGTTTTCTAAACTATGACAGATGGACTTCCAAAGGCAGTGATCCTCATATTTATCTTCCTTTTTCTTAGAAAGTAGTTTGAGAACTCTCCAGACTCCTGGAGACAGCCCATCTCCCTTGTATACCCTGATGATTTCTGGGTCATCACTCAGGAGAACCAATACTACACATGAGCTTGGAGCTGGAGGGGATCCACCTGCCTTTTGAGCCATTCATTTTTTTTTTTGAAAGGCCAAGCATTTAAAGTAGCTAAAATGTGGGTTTATTGGGAAAGAGGTGGGGCCTCTCATTTAACTAGGTATACACCCTCTCTTGTACTTACTGCAGACAGAATTAATATACAATTTAGACAATAGCTTATAACCTAAAAACTGAAGACCTTGCCAGATGGACCAGTAAAGTTACCTTAAGATGTGAGTTTGATGAAATGTAATACATGTGCATGCATGTTTTGGAGGTAGAGATTGATGAAACAATTATAATCTCTATTTGTCATCTTCAGTTTTCAATTCATACACACACTCACACACACACACACACACATTCATATATGTATACCACATTAAAGTTGTTTGCAGGCTGGGAGTATAGTTCAGTGGTAGAGTACTTGCTTAGCACATGAAAGGCCCTGGGATAGATCCTCAGAAAAAAGAAAAGAAGTTGGATAAATTTTAAATCTCTAGCCACTACTTATATTCTCCCTTGAATAATGTTTCTCAAGATATACTCTGTCATTCACCTATAGCAGAATCACCTGGGAAATTTGTTAAAAGTGCAGATTCCCAAGTGCTGGCTGACTTTCCAAAGTCAGAATCCCTGGGTTAAGGTCCAGGGATCTGCTGGGACATCGTTCTAGCTCAAGCCCAAGAATCACTGCCCTTGAAAGTTGCTAGTTGATCAGCTTTGGTTCATTTTTAGCAATTAGAAGCGGATGCTTAATTACCATAGATTTCATCCTTCCTTCTTCCTCCCTTCCCAAAATGATCCAGGAACTAGCTGAATTGCTGGAGGAAGAAAAGCTGAGTTGTGTGCCAGTGCTCATCTTTGCTAATAAGCAGGATTTGCTCACAGCGGCCCCTGCCTCTGAAATTGCAGAAGGACTGAACCTGCACACCATCCGGGACCGAGTCTGGCAGATTCAGTCTTGCTCAGCTCTCACAGGAGAGGGCGTTCAGGTGAGACTACTGGAAGGCTTGGCCCTTTGGCAACATGGCGGCCAACCAAGGTGGTCTGTCTCATTGGTTGGGTTGACCTAGATAGAAAAACACATGAAACAAATAGCCTTTGATCAGCAGATCAACCATTTTAGGATGTGAAGGGTTTGGAGGAGGTTGATTCTTTCCTAGTCAGCAACCAGTCAGATACCATGAAGTGTTCCAAGAAAGCCAGAGATAAACCACCCCACACATGAAACAAGCTCTCCCCATTGGGTAGGAGGTGAGAGCAGAGGACTGCGAAGATTGTTTCTCACTCTAGAATTCTTTGATGATTGGGTTGGGCTTCTATGTTGTGTCTGATGTTATACATGCTGAAACCTGTCCTCCTAAGTGATGGCCATCAGGCTAGTTGTCCTTGAATAGTTTTTGCTTCTCCTCTTGGTCCTGTCTCCTGCCCTCAGGGTTAATGTCATTTCTTGCTTCTGCAAAATGAAAACCCCATGCTTTGTACTAAGGAACTATGTAGCAGGGAAGCAGGCTTCTCCTCATTTATTATTAATTTAGGGCAGAACAGTTATATCTCAGACACTCAGGAGGCTATAACCTGCAAGAGTGATAAGCAGTTTCGACTCTCATGCTTTATACTAAGCAGTCTCAAACCAGTTGACGCACTAGAGCCCACCCTCCAGGACTACTCTGTATTCTGAAACCCCAGTGTCCCCGACAGGTCTCATTTTAAATATGTGGTATACTTGCCAGGATGCCAGAGTGCTATGGGATTGGTCCATACTGCTGTAGGATGCTGAGGGAACTCACCCCATCTGAAGAGATTTCATCTTCCCTCATTGTCATAGGGCACATGTCTCTAGTGGCATGGGCACTTGGTTTGTTTCTGAACTCGGTGTTGGGGTACAAACTTGAGATTTGACTTTTGACTGATGATCTGCAGACTCTTTCCATTTCCCTTCTAATATTCTTTGTCCCTCTCTTCTAAGACATGTGATACTAATTTGTCTTAAAATGGCCTGACTGCTTTTAGCCTAAGCAGATAATCTCTTCCTAGAATTACCAGTCCTGTCATGTTTGCTGCCTGTTTTTTGGTTATTGTGTTGTTGATTGTTTTTGGTTTTGTTTGTACCAGGGAGTGAACCCAGAGCCATGTAACCAAGCCCTTCTTTTTTTATATATTTTATTTAGAGACAGGGTCTCATTAAGTTGCTTAGGACCTTTCTAAGTTGCTGGGACTGGCTTTGAATTTGTGATTCTCCTGCCTCAGCCTCCTGAGCCGCTGGGATTATAGGCGTGTGCCATGGTGCCCTGCTTTCCTTTCTTTACAAAAAAGAGCCAAGGTGTTTTAGCCCCTAGACCTGAGGCTAAACCAGTCAGCACAAAGGAAGTACCCCTTCACAGACCACTCATCTTCCACCCCAGAAGCTCTCCATACACATGGGTCTTTTGCGGGGCTTGTTAGTGGTCTGAGATTACCTTAGCTGCAACCCCAAAATGGATTTGAGAGTTCTATGAGTCTGGGGTTTGGGGAAATTGGCTTTTTGGTTTTGGTGTATTGCATTTTTTTGTTTTATTTCATTTTGTTTAGTCTTATTTATTTTCTTTCTTTCTGCCCAGATTCTGATCATAAAAGTAATATATTCTCACTGTTGATTATATAAAAGCATATAAAGTTAAAAAGGGAGGACTGGGAGCTGGAGTTGTAACTCGGTGGTAGAGGGCTTGCCTAGCATGCGTGAGGCACTGGGTTCAATCCTCAGTACCACATAAAAATAAATAAAATAAAGTATTGCGTCCATCTACAACTAAAAATATTTTTAAAAACAAATAAATAAAGGGCGAGCCAGGGGTGTAGCTCAGTGATAGCAAGTGCAAGACCCTGGGTTCCACTCCCCAGCACCACACACACACCAAACAGCAGCCATCATCCAGGACGACCCTTCATCGAAACAGCCCTAGGTGTCATGGAACCTGGAGGCCCAGTCCTGTAGCAACTTTCTTGTGTTTCCAGAAACCAGGCAGAGGACTCTGCCTCTCCAAATGGTCCAGAACTCAAAATTAGAAAGTTGAGAACATCCTGAGATTGGGGGGCTCTAAAGGTGGGGCTAAAGAAATACATTTTCGGTGCCTTCTCATTAGAAAATGGATTACAACTCTGTAATCTTTTCTCTTGGCCAGGGTGGTGAAAGGATGAAAAAGCAAAGCCAGAATTAACAGTGAGGCTCCTATTTCTTCAGCCAGCCTTAGGGATGTAAAAAAAGGAGAACTAGAGTGATCTCGAGTCTGTACTGACAGCAGTGGCAGTAAAGTCAGGGGCACTGTCCAGAGGAGCCTGGAGGTGGAGAGGGAGCGCCACGTTCCTGGCTGTGGAACACCATAGACATGTCGTGACCTTTAAAGGGTCCAGTTGTCCTTCCTGCCCTTCCTCCTTCCTTCCTTCCACCCTTCTTTCCTTCCTCTCTTTTTCTTTTTCTTTTTCCTTCTTTTCCTTCTCACAGTGCTGGGAAATCAAGCCCAGAACCTCTCATGTGTTAGGCAAGCACTCCACAACTGAGCTATATCCCCAGCTCCCTTTATGGGATCTTTAGATCAAAAAAGAAGCAGCAAGCTACTAGACAGTAAGATGGTGGGGGCAGGGGTTGCATGGGAGGGACATAAATGGACCAATTTGAATAAAGTGAGCTTATGATGTATAGTTTAATTTTGATTAGAAAGTGCTCCAATCAGAGGCCTTCAGCTACCAGGTTCACAGGAAGCGATATCAAGAGAGATCCAGCAAAGAACTATGAGCAAAAAAAATAATGATTTTGTATGGAGGAGAAATAGTTTGAAGGTCACTTAATTAGTTTAGTAGATAGTACCATGGTGTATAGAATTGGGTAGTTAAGACTGGGATTTCAAGGTTAATGAGATTAGATTATGGTTAATAGAATGATATAAATTTAGAGAATTTAACCATTATTTGAAATGGGTTATTTAATAAAAATGTTAATTAAGAAGGGAATCTGCTGTCTATTGTCCTTTAATGGTAACCTTTGGGGACCAGAGAAAGGTCGTGGAGTTTTTCTTTGGAAACACTCTTCAATATGAGTCACTGATTGACCATGTTCCTCCCTCAGGTAATGCCTCTGACCTAAGCTCTTGTCCACTCAGCCAGTTTCTTGGTTTTCACTTTTAAAAGAATCACTTAAATGGAATCCTTTTCAGCATTGCATCATTGAAATGCAGGCCTTTATGATTCTTATTAATTAAGGATTAAAATATTCCTAAAAATTAAAGGCTTCACTAGAAAAATGTCCATAAGATCCAATTGTTTGGGGTTCACTTTTAGACATGGATACTCTATAATAATTATTAAAATATTCTAAATTCCAATTTTGTCCTCCCTATCCTATCCTACCTCCCTAGTAATAGGCAAAGTCACTGAAATAATCATACTCAGTAGGTTGGTCAGGTAATATCTGGCACCACAGCTCTAATGAACCTGAAGGAAAATGTAGGAATTTTTTTTTTTTTAAATCTGGAATTTATGTTCAAGTTGTAGGTGTTAAAAGACAACATCTCATTGGGTATGGTGGTGCATGCCTGTAATCCCAGCAACTAGGGAGGCTGAGGCAGGAGGATTGTAAGTTCAAGGCCAACCTGGGCAACTTACAGAGACCCTGTTTCAAAATAAAAAATAACAATGGCTGGAGATATAGCTTAGTGGTTAAGTACCCCAGGGTTCAATCCCCAGTACCAAAAAAAAAGGCATCTCTGTTTACTGTGTGTGTGTGTGTGTGTGTGTGTGTGTGTGTGTGTGTGTGTGTGTTAATATGCATCTGGGAGACCTGTCTTATACTGAAAAATTGACAGGACCCCCATGTGGGCAAGTCGGGGGAATAGGCACATATCTGCTACAAGGTGTGCTCACCCCACTGTGGACTAAGTAGGGCAGGTGTAACACTTCTCATTAGTTGAGTGACTTAAACACACGATTTGAGATTATGGAAGTCGGTGATTCTGGGGCGGATTTTAGGGTCTTGTTCCACCCGACATTCCCAAGGCAGATATGTGGTCTTCACAAGGTGTGCAATACCACATGTTGTTCAACATCCCCACACTGGGTGGGAAAATTGACTTTTGAGGGCATTGAGAACATTTGAAACAGGTCTGTCTTTGCCTGATTGATGGTGACGAGGAGGCCAGCCCATCATGTAATTAAAGCAGGTTTTCATGAGAAGCTGTCAAGAGCAGAGAACAGGTAAACGGCACAAGGTGCTGGAAGAGAACATCAATCTTGGAAGTTCTGTCCTGCTGAGAGGCCCATAGTCCAGAGGCGTGATCAGGAAAGACCCAGTTATGTCAAGTAGATGAAGGCAGGAGGAGGAGGAACTGAAAAATGTCTGAAAGGATAACCTAAAACTCCCTCCCCAGACTCCCTTAAAACATGGAAGATGCCACCTCACTGCCCTGGAGGCTGCGCCTGGCCTCTAGGGCCTGTCCCAGGATATAGCATTTAACACCAGGACTCTGTTTTTTCTCTTCCCATGGATATTTAGAAAATAGTGAACAAAAGATCTGGCTTAGGGCCAGAGAAATCCATCCCTCTTCCACCTGCAGACCTGCGTTTGAACCCCTAACCAGCTGCCCTTGCTATTGTCGTTTCAGGTGTTTGAAGACATTTTCTTTCTAAAACACTGTGTGTGTGTGTGTGTGTGTATGTAAAATTAAAATTATCCTGACCTTGGATTTCCTTTCAAAGCAGAGATCAGCAGTCTTAACCTGGCCTCTAGCTTTAGTCACCACAGAGACCTGCCTGTACCAATGGCTTTGAGCTAGCAGAATGTAGCATCCCTTGGGTGCTGCTCTCCAGGCCACCACCTCATGCCCACCTCTTCATTTTATATCTGTCCCCAGTCCCCCTCATCTTTCTCTGAGCAGGAATGATGATCCAGGTCACAGTAGTCTTCCAGCTGCCTCCCTTCCACAGCAAGTGTCACTCGCCATCTGAATGGGGAGGTGTGGCTATTTCATTCAGCCCCACCGATGAGCACTGAACCTTCACTAGCCCAGTTTCTTGGCTTTGCTTCTATTTCCTTGATCTAGGAGCCTTTTCCCTAATAGCCAACACATTTTAGGGTTTTTGTTTGTTTTTGTGCTGAGGATCAAACTCAGGGCCTCATATATGCTAATAAGCACATACTCTACCACTGCGCTACACCCCTACCCTGAATTTTGTTATTTAAAAAAATGACATACTACTTCTTTGGAGGCCCAGCATCAGTTGCCATCTCCAGGTGTACATGAGCTGCTTAACTGTGAGTCAGACCTCAGGTTTATTTTTAAATTTTCAAACCTTTCTGTAGAGTAAGAAAGCAAGCTCAGGACATCTGATTTTGCATCCTGCCTGGTGTGGTGTCCTTTGTCACTAGAAAAATATTAATAGCAAGCAATATTTTATGTATGCTGCATCCAGCTGCTCCTTGACCCTGGGGGCCTGATGGCACAATGGGACAGGCTACATTGCTCAGCAAGGGTCTGAGCGCCTCATCGTCTTAAAGCAATTACTAAAGTGACCACATAACCAGCATGGCTTTAAAAACCAGGTCCATCCAACCATGGCTGCCGCTGATTCCTTCCAACCATCCAGCAGTGATGAATGCACTGGGCTGAGATCAAATTAAAAAGAGCACTGCACTCAGAGACCCCTCTTCCCATAGAAAGAAGCCGTGCACCTCAAATCCTGGGACACAGGGATCTGTGATTAGTAGATTTCCACCCATATAGTTAGGGACAGCCTTCTGTTTCTCCCAGTGGTTATAGTGGAGAACAATATTGTGACATGGAGAAATGTATTTCCTTTCCATGAGACCAGAGCTCAGAATTTAAGATTCGATCTCTCTCTTTAGTTCCTATTACTGAATTCAGCTAGTCAGGGGAGGATGCAATGGAGAAAGAAAGGGTGGACTATTCATGCCAAAGATTGCCTTCCTGATCGGGTATACTGGCACTCACTTGTAATCCCAGCTACTCAAGAGGCTGAGATAGGAGGATTACAAATTCGAGGCCAACCTCTGCAACTTAGCAAGATGCTGTCAAAAGGGTTGGGGATATAACTCTGTTGTAGAGTGCCTCTGTGTTTAATCCCCGGTAACCCCCCTCCCCGCAAAAAAAAAGATTATCTCCTCATGATGAAGATCAAATGTGCAGGAAATTGGTCAAACCAGTTTTTAACAATAAAGGCTTAACCGTTAAACAAACCTGAGTTCATTTCCTTCTTTGGAGGCAGAAAGAAACCTGCTCCAAGTCAGCAATCATCTCTTCTCAGTTGTCTGTTTTACGGAAACAAAGTATTGCCAGGGGAAAGCAAGAGTGGTATGGGACATTCACTTAAAAATGAAAGAAGCAGGGCTGGGGATATAGCACAGTGGGTAGAGTGCTTGCCTTGCAAGCATAAGGCCCTGGGTTTAATCCCCAGCACCACCAAAAAAAAAAAAAAAAATGAAAGAAGCAAGCCAGGCTTGGTGGTGCACACCTGCAATTCCAGTGGCTCAGGAGGCTGAGACAGGAAGATCATGAGTTCAAAGCTAGCCTCAGCAATAGCGAGGCACTAAGCAACTCAGTGAGACCCTGTCTCTAAATAATACAAAACAGATCTGGAGATGTGGCTCAGTGGTCAAGTGTCCCTAAATTCAATCCCTGGTATCCCCCCCCCCAAAAAAATATATATATAAGAAGCAGCCAGTCATGGTGGCTCACACCTGTAATCCCAGTGGCTGGGGAGGCTGAGGCAGGAAGATTCCAAGTTCAAACCAGCCTCAGCTACTTATTGAGGCCCTAAGCAACTCAGACTCTGGTCTGAAAATTTTAAAAATTTAAAAAGGGTTAAGGATGTGGTTCAGTGGTTAAGCACCCCTGGGTTCAATCCCCTATATTAAAAAAAAAAAAAAAAAAAAAAATGTAAGGAGCCCAGTAAGACTCCACATCATGTATAACCACAAGAATGGGATCCTAATTAGAATAAGTTATATTCCATATATGTATAATATGTCAAAATATACTTCTACATTTAAAGAAGAGCAAATAAAATGTAAGGAGCAGTTTCCTCTGCTTGCAGTTATGTTGTCTCTAAATGTAGTTTCCACTGGAGGAGGTGGTCTAGGTGGGTAATCAATATGCCAGGATCACGCTTCTGCAGGCCCAGGTGCCAGCTCCCCAGGAGTCTTGAGAGTTCTGTGGTCCCTTCAGAGCAGCAGCTGAGTTGGGCAGGCTGCCCTCAGGTATCTTGGCCTCTGTATTCTGCCTAAGCCATGAGGAAGAAAACACTAGCTGTCGGTTTACCTTCAGGGTGACACCCAGCTCCTTTCCAAGCCTGAGGCAGAGCCCTTGCTGTGGCTTTGACCCACAGTCACAGAGAATTAGTAAATGGTTCAAGAGCAGGGATGCAGCCATCGGAGCCACGCTGCCTGGCTTCACAGCTCACCTCTGCTCCAGACTCTTCTGTGCCTTCACTTCCTCATCTGTAGTATGGAAGTTATAATAGCACCTACTTTACAGAGTTGTTACAAAGATTAATTTAAAAGATACAAATTAAGTGTTGACTATAGGCTATAGACACCATGCCAGTTTCCAGGAACACAATATCAAGCAAGTCCCATGCGGACGCTCCCCTTGGGGATCTTGGACATTATTATCTTTCCTTTCCAGTGGGCTCCTTGACAAAGCTTGCCCCAGTTTGATTTATGAGGTATTGTCACCTGAATTGTTGATTGTCACCTCCCCCACACCTCCCACCTCCAACTCAGATTCTCTCAGTAACAAGAAAGGTGCTGTGCCCAACCCCAAACAGATCAGAGGGGCTTCCCCAAGCCCAGGGCAGCCACAGGGCTTTGCCCCCATTAAGGCTAGGGTGCTTCCCACGTTCCTCTAGGAATGAGGCACAGTAGTGGGGACTCTGGAGCCTGAGGTCAGTGGGTGCTAGCCCGAGAGCACCCTCTGTTGGCAGCACTGAGGCTGGACAGGCCTCACCATTGCAGGTCCTCAGACATCTGGAGGACACTGCCCCTCAGCAGGGCTCGCTCTTTAAACCCCCGCTCCGCCTCCACAGCGGATGCCCAGGGCAAGGCTCCCTCACCCTCTACCTTCTCCTTTGAGTCCCTGCAGCTGAGTAAATATTTTCCTATCTCTTTGCCTGCACTCATGTTCAGTTACATATAATAAAAGAAACCCCCTCCTTCATCTGTCATAAAACAAGAAAAAAGATGAAGCAGCATTCACTTCCTGTGGGAACACAGTTCTTGACTCAGAGCAGCTGGTCTGATCCAAGGTGGCGAGTCTGTAGAGGGAGGATATTGAGGTGGCACCTTGGGGCATCCATACGGGCTCCTGGATGGAAATGCTGTGCAAGTGCTGAGCTGTTCAGCCTGGGAGGCAGGGAAGATGGTTATCTTGCCCATCCCTCTTGAATTTGTAAAATCTTTTTTGTCTCCTGGCAGGTGATCTTTTTTTTTTTTTTTTCCTGGAAACCAATTAGCTACTAAAATTAAACATGCTTCTCTTTAAATTAATCCTTTTCATAAAATGGTCTTAAATTGGCCTCTATGTTTCAGAGTGCGCAGCTGACCCAGTTGTGATTGGAGATGCGGTGGGCATCTGCCTCGTGCCCACCTCTGCATTCCTCCACCTGCCCCTCCACGGCCAGGTGCTCCACCTTGGGGCTTTCAGCCCTGGCCAGCCTTGTCTTGGCAAGGGCCCCGAGATTTGCTCATGTTATCTGGTTCTCCTGCCCAAGAGCTCTGATGGCAACTGGCGGAGTTTTAATCACTGTAAACGCAGGTGACAGTCAGATTAGCCAGGAGAGAGGATGCCTGCTGGTTGTTTTGCAGTGATGTATTGTTTATGGGATTAATGTTCCAAATGGCCAAGGGTGTCAGCTGATATTTATTACTGTAAGCTGTCTCAGCCATTCGGGTTCAGCAGCTAGATCCATGGCCACAGGAAATGTGGGCTCGGGGTGTCATGTCTGCCTGATAAGCACAAATGTGTGGGACCCAGATGCAGGGAAAGGGATTCATTGCAGGGGTCGCCTTGGATTTTGTTCATGCCTTAGAGGGAACTCCCTCCCCACACCCCTGAAGGTCAGAGAGCCTCTGGGGAAGGCAGGGTGCGTCCAGGTATGGCTCCAGAGGGGGTGGAAAAGGAGGTCATGTCTGACAGGCCTGGCATCCATGAGGAATTGTGCTGCCTGCCAGGTGGCTATAGGCATTGTGTGGTTTACCTCGGTACCTCTCCATTCTCTAAGAGAGGACACTTTCAAGGTCAGTGTGCCTTTAAGGGAACCTTCTCTCCAGTCCCTCTGCTTGGTAGAGCTTAAAGGTACAAGAAACAAGCCAGACCCTTTTAAGCCTGTCTGTAGTACAGCAAGAAGAGAAATAAATGCACATTGCCCCCGTGTGTGTCTAGGAACACATACTGCAGAGGGTTTGTTTTTCCAAAAAGAAATTTAATTTAACCCAAGTGTACACTGTCACACTGTAAACACACCAGGGCACCAGAAGGGTGGCTTATTGAATTTAATGCCCTAGCAAAGGTCAGCTTTTAGAAAAAGCCAAAAAATGGCTGGAATCTTTCCTGATAGCTCCTTAATCAGGCCTTGGATCCAGGCAGATGTGTTTATTTTTTCAGAGGGAGTTCCTGAGGACCCATCTCAAATTCAGATGCTCAGTCCTCCTCCTCCCAACTCCCTCCTGAGCCCTCAGAGACCTCCCTCCTTTCCCCCAGGAGGTCACTGTCCCTGGTCATCCAGGTGGGCCCCTGGGGCAAGCACACTCCCTGGAGTTGATAGTCCCCTGGAGGGAGGACAGATGCCCCCTATCCCTTCCCTTCTCTCCCTTCCCCCTCTGGCTGGAGTGTGTGGGGCCTTTCTTGCAACTAACACTATTTTTCTCTGACTATTTCCCTCAAAGGATGGCATGAATTGGGTCTGCAAAAATGTCAATGCAAAGAAGAAATAAAATCTAGACGAATGGAGACGCAGGAGCTGCGGGAACCGAATTGGGTCCTGAAAAACACTGATTTGCTGCTTTCTGACCAAATGTTTTTCCATCTGTGTACAGCTACAGCTGTTTGAAGAGAGGGAACAACACAGTTTAAAAAGAATCCCCATTCCAGCAGTAGATTTAACTGATCTCTGAGGTTCAGTATCATTTTTCAAATAAAGGAATTATATTATTTCCTCTGCATAATTGAAATAGTATTAAATGTCTCAAAGCACATGATTAGAAAATGAGATCTTTTAAATGAGCAAGAGATTGCATTGCAGTTTAGACAATTCCAGTGGGCATTTTTTCTTAAAAAAAAAAAAAAAAAAAAAAAGGATAAGAAAAAGAGGAAGAAGCTGCTTATGCTGAGTTCATTTATTTACTGACCTGTCCTTCCCCCCACCCCACCCCAGCGTCCCCACCCCTGTGACTGGGAAGCACAGTGTTTGCTGGTGCTGGGTCGGTGATTTCTGCCATCGCCAACTGAGCCAGAGCTTCAGTCTGTCCAGCAGACTGAAGGGGGGCAGGGGAAGGATACCAGATGATTAAACCATCTTGTCATGCAGGTGGGAAACTGTATGTAATCTTCACCCTTTGGACAGGAAAAAAATTCTTGCAAACAAGTCTCTACAGAAACATACCCCAACCCCCACCCCAAGTCAGCCACACAGGGAAGCAAATTCTTTTGACTTTTGACTGTAATGACATCTGGAATGTAAGGAGAGGTGGGAGGTTTAATTCCAGAAAAATTACAAGGTCCTTAAAAAGCCCTCACATCGAGGGCTCAGGCTAGCGTAAACAGGCTTTCTCCAGTTCAGTGGAGCAGTGAGCAGCCGGCTCTGAGATTAGCTGACTTCTCCATGGCCCTCCTATAGAAGGGATTTCTAAAGCTCAAAGAAGTCTGTGTTTAAATGATCACAATAGGCTGCTGCTATCAGATTTTAAAAATAAATGCAGCTTTACCATGAACCTGCTCCACTGAGAAAAGCCAGGCAGATCAATTTTGCAAAGAGATCAATTTTTACAGTGCTGGCAACGATGTGGTGTGGGATGCATGTGGGTGGGGAGGTCTGCTGCGGGGAAGAACCTGGGTGTGTGATGGCGGGGGGCATGCCCAAGGAAGCCAGTCACCCAGCTGCTGGTCTCCCCTGCCTCTCTCCAGTGAAATGTGTCCTCTGTTGATTGATTGGAGAGGAGTGGTAGAAGCCTCTCCTGCCCTGTGTTGCAAAAGGGGCTTGTTTCCATGAGCCTTTGGAAACCCCCAGCTTCCAGCATGGGAAAGCAGGCCAGAGCGTAGCCCCGCTCCTGAATTCAACTCTGTTCTGTGCCTCCACTCAGGGGTTTTCAGAGAATGAATAAGAGACTGTCCAGTGCCTGGTGGGTCCTGGGAGGCCAGCTGCCTTCTCATCCTGGGAAGTGGCCCTTTCCAAACCTACCATGACACGTGAGCCACAGAAGGGGCTGCAGCAGCCCTGGACCCTCTGTACCCAGCTTTTTCTGGATAAGAGTCAGGCAGGAGAACACAAGCCAGACCAGTTTCGAAGGCTGTCTGGGTGAAAGCCATTAACAAAGTCATCTGGGAAAAGGTGCCTCGAGGTGGCTGCGGACAGACCTGGAAGGGCTTGCAAAACAAAAGGTGAGGTTTTCTAACCACTCGGCCCATGGCTGCCTGCATCCTCGTCCCCTGACCTCTCTGGCTCACCCAAGGTCACTTTGTCACTTTGAAGAGCGACAAAACAGAACTAGAAGGAATTGGAAATGCCACTTCTGCCAGGCTAGAAATGTGGCTCTGGCCCTTGAAATTTGTTTTTTCTTCTAAATAGTGAACCAGGGATGTAATCTGAAGGGCAAAATGCCTGCTTTGAGGTCTGCCGTTTTGGAGCACCACAATCGGGAACTTTGACTCTGGCGGGGGATGGACTGCAGAATGTTTCTGGTCTCTTACCACCAACTTCCGGAACTGTTCTGAAAAGCCCTCCCCAGACCCAGAGAGCAGGCAGAAGCCGCTTGCCCTGCTCTGATAACAGCCTCTGTGAATGTTAACACTTGCTTTCAGCTAGAGACAGACATTGTGATGTCACGTGCTTTCATCTTCCCTATGAGCCCTGTTGAACCCTCCAGAGGTTCAGAGGGTAGATGAGATGAGCCTGAAAAATGCAGAGTTTGAAAGCTCCCATTTGTAAAAACAATATGCTTTTAAAGTCCCCTTTTCTCTCCCCAATGCCACCTCCCCGCCCCCTCTGGCCACCACCAGAAGACAGAATCTGAAGCTAGAAAGGGGATAGCCTTCTCCCCACCCCCACCCCACCCCAGTGAGCCTTAGTAAGACTTTTGCACTCTGCAGGATCGCTGGGTTGGAGGCTGGGGCCAGAGGGCAGGCAAGGCCCAGGCTGGCCAGAGTGAGTGCTCGAATCAGTTGTGGGAAAAACTGAGTCCTCCCCTCCTCCCCACCTACCCCTTGAGGCTGCTTTTGGCTGGATTCCCTGCGCCCAGTGCAATGCACCCTTTCCCCTTCGTTCTCCCTTGGTTACTATGGAAACAAGGGTGTCATTGATGTGGGCTGAGCTGGGGAACATGTCGGTGCACAGCTGAAAGTCAGCGATTATGCCAGCAGTTAGCACCGTGCCAGGGTTAGAGAAGTCCGCAGCCAGGGTAGCTACAGGATGACAAGTCCTGCCCCCGCCCTCCCTCCTCCTCCATCTCCACCTCTCTCTCTCCTGGCTTTTGACAAATTTCTTTATTCCCCTCTGGACTAAAGTGGTGGCTATTTTTGTGCCACTGTGCCCCACCCTCACTGTCCGCTCCTTATCCGGCCTGGCCTGGAGGGTGACAGCATGTCACCCTCACCAGGACTCGTCTCTCGATTCCCATCACAGTGTGCTTTGATTTCTCTTTGCTTTCCTTCTCAGGGACCGCTTCTTACTTCCTTTTATTTTTAGCTCCGCACTCCATGTGGTTTCAGGGTTCAGTCTGATCCATCGAAAGGTTCTTTTTTTATAGTCCCTTTTGAAAATGATAATCAAAGGAAGGGACGTGGTGTTTGGTCATGTGGAAAACTCAATGTATAATTTAGACGTCTGTCAAAAATGCGACAAATAAAATGCAGCTGAAATGAAGGCAGCCCAGAATGAGGTGTGTTCTTTACAGAAGCTCCGAGAGGGCCCAGAGGGCCCGGATGGCTTCGCCCTCTCAGAGGTTAGCTTTCCTCAAGGGGCTGATTTCAGAAGGATGTATATAATGTTAATACAGCAGCAGCAGCAATAATAGCTACCTTTTATGCGCCTCCTGCATACCAGGCACTGTACATAGCATCCGTCCCCCTTTGCAGTTGAGCAAGCGGAGCCATTTCCCTCAGTCGAGGAATCTGCCAAGATCACAGAGCCTTTAAGTGCAGGGGGATGTTGGGGGCCCAAAACCTGGGTCAGCTGTCATCACCACTGACCAAAAAAAAAAAAAAAAAAATCGATGGCCCACTTCCTGGCAGTCTCCACCCCCGGCCTCCCAAGTTCTCCTGCTCAGCCTCCTCCCTCCACACCAGATGTCTCCTCTGACCAGCACTGCCTGCCTGGAGCTCCCTGTCCCAGGTGCTGGGTATCTTTTGTCCTCACAGTAGCACATCCATGGATTTCACAAAGGTCTGGCCCCATGAACAGGAAAAAGGGAGAAGACAGTAGGAAAGTCAGGGAGGGCAGGGAGATGAGCAGCTAGCTCCTCAATACCAGATACTGGGTCATATTATGAGAGGGTTCGAAGAGGGAAAAGTCTCACCCAAAGTCACACAGTAGGCAGCAAAGTTGGCAGGGACCCAGGACTGTGCCCTCTGCAGCTGAAAAGTTTGTTTTCCCCTTCAGCAACCTAGAGATCCAGCAGCACTCCTGGTCTCAGAGGGCCCCACATTAAAGGGCAAGTCGTTGGCATAGGAGAAGGGAGCCAGGGGCAGGAGGGGAAAGGCCTAAGGTTGCTGGATAATCACAGGACACTCAGTTCAGTTCAAATTTCAGATAGATAAACAATGAATAGATTTTAATTCAAATACACCCCATGCAATATTTGGGATATTGTTATAATACTCAAGAAAACTCATTGCATATCTGAAATTCAAATTTAACTAGCCATCCTGTTTTTTTGGTTATGTGGTGGTGGGTTTGTTTTGTTTTTCAATAGATCTGGCATTCCTGCCCAGGACTTAATAAAGGGACAGTACAAAACAATTAAAATGTATATTCTCTGGAGTTAGAGAGACCCAAGTTCAACCCTAGCTCATCCATAAGTCTTGGGCAAGTTACTTCTTCTCTTGGAGTTGTGCCTCGCCATCTGTGAAATGGGATTACAGTAGGAGGGAGTTGGATTTTTTTGTTTGTTGGTTGGTTGGTACTGGGGATTAAACCCAGTACTAAGCTATAGTCCCAGTCCTTTTTAATTTTTTTTGTTTTGAGACAGGGACTCACTAAATTAATAAGCATCTTGCTAAATTGCTGAGATTGGCCTTGAATTTACAGTCCCCCTGCCTCAGCCTCCTGAGTCACTGGGATTACAGGTATGTGCCACCACACTGGCGACAGGCAGATTTAAGAAAAGAAGTAATATAAATAAAGTTCCTAGACTTACGGAAATATCTAACATATATTAAGTCAATGTGCCTCAGTTTCTTATCTGTAAAATGAACTAATAGTCATCTTGTGTAGTTGTCAAGAGGCTTGGAGAATATTGTGTATGTACAGTGCATAGCACCTGCTAAATCATTGGTACCTATTAAGATAACTGGCTGAAATTCTGAAGTCTGGGCTTTCCCAGGTCCCCAAGATCTCTGCTCCCCACCTCCCTTCCTATGTGGCTCTGTGACTTTCAAAGCAACAAACAGGCAGCCTGCTAGCTGGGGGGCTGGCAGCCCCCTTCTCTTGATGCTCCCAGGGCCACCTCAGCCACACCTCCGGCAATTAGATTGTAAGTGGGAACAGGCTCCTGTCAGAGGCTCCTGATTGGCTTGGGGCAAAAACACAGTTTAGCGCTCAGTCAAGCTGCATTTTAGGGCCTCTGTCTCTCCCCCCTCTGCATCCCCCTTAATTGCAATCTGTTCTGTAATTTCCTTTTCCAGCACTGCAGAACACAGAGAAGCTGCAGCCACCAGGAGCAGGGCAGGGAGGGGGGAAACAGAGCTCGGGCTCCCTGCAGTGCATCTGCTGGTGTAGGGGTGTGTGTGTGTGTGTGTGTGTGTGTGCACAAGTGTGTCCAGATCAAGCCGTACACATGGACAAATGGAAGTACAGCCAACAACCAGATCCCCATAGTGTCAGGTGAGAAAAAAATTGTTAAGGAGGCCCGGGAACTTCCCAGTTATTATTTAATCCTTGCAAGAACATCATTAACTGTAGGTCTTATCACTCACACTGTGGGGATTGGGGCTCACAGAATTTGGGTCACTTGCCCAAGATCAGGAAGAACAAGAGAGAGGCAGAAGTCGAACTCAGGCCTTTTTGACTGCTGGGTCCCAAATTACCTTTTTCCCTCTTGACTTCTAAGTCTCTGCTCTCAAAAAAGACAGGAGGGCTGGGGATATAGTTCAGTTGGCAGAGTGCTTGCCTCGCAAGCACAAGGCTCTGGGTTCAATCCCCAGCATCTCAACTGGAGAAATCCTCTTGTACAAAGAACTATGGAGAGGTTTCTTCTCTCCAAGTGAATAGGGACAAAAGCCTTTGCTAAAAAAATGAAATATTAATGACAGAATTGCAGAGAGTCAGGGAGTCCAGGGAGACTATTGGGACACCTGAAGCCAAGGCTTCAGGGGATGGGGGGGTGAAACTAACATTTAGATAAGCAAACTGCTACCTCTTCTTCTTTTTTTTGGGGGGGGGGGGGGTGCTGGGGATTGAACCCAGGGCCTTGTGCTTACAAGGCAAGCACTCTACCGATTGAGCTATCTCCCCAGCCCCCTACCCCTTCTAATGATTAGCTGAGTGACTCCTTTGGTCCTGCTGGATGGCCATTACAGGTCCTTGCTATTGAGACATTTGCCCACTTGGGGAGGAGCTAGGAAGTGGCTTGCCTGGGATTCCTGCTGACTTCTATTTCTCACCACTAGCTCTGGCAGTCCTAACAGGTAGGGCTTCAACTGCTGGGAGTTGCTGGAGGCTCCAGAACACAGGGACACTCTTTGCCACCCACATTTTTCAGGTTCCAAGGGATCCTTCCTCTGGGTCCCAGGATTGGCTGCTGTCTGGAGGTCACCAACAGAGGGGCAGGATGAACTCAGCCCCACCCTCCCAACAAAGGAAAGGCTGGGGAGCCAGCATGGTGGCACGTGCCTATAATCCCAGTGGTGTGAGACTGAGTCTGGAGGATCGCAAGTTTAAGGCCAGCCTCAGCAATTTAAGCCCTAGGTGACTTAGTGAGACCCTGTCTGAAAATAAAAAATAGAAAGGCCTCGGTAGTAAAGTGCCCTGGACTCAAAACCGGCGGGGAAGAGGTGAGAAAAGCAAGGCTGCAAGCCTGGGAGGCTGCTGCAATTCGGGTTACGGCCTGGCTCCCCTGCCTTCCTTCCTGCTTGGAGTTTAGCCGTCCCTGACCCAGGTCCCTGGAGCAGCAGCCCCATAACCTTCCGAGACCACTGGAGGAAAGGGGAGAGGACAGACGCACTGCCTTTGTCCACACAGTTTCTCTGAGCAGGAGGCATGCTCCCTGAGGCAGAAAGGCCCGTCTCCTGGGCCCTCTCTGACCCACATGGGAGAGCATGTTCCACACCGGAGTTCCAAGCATGGTGCTGTCCACGGGAACCTCAGGCCAGTGCACTTGTATAGGGCACAGGCTGCACAGTCATTCTCAGTGGTGGCCTCACCTGTTATACCAGCCAGACCCTTCCCTGGGCCTGGCATTTAGCACCCTCCCCTCAACCCAGACCCCAGTCCCACCTGGATACCTGCTCTGGGGGGTCAAAGCCAGCATCCGGCTGCATACAAGCCCCTTGAATTCTATCGGGCACAGAACAGTCTTTGGAATATGAATGGAGCTTTCCTAGAGCTTCTGATAACAGGGCCAAAGCAGCGATCCTGATGGGATGCCACAGATGGCTTTTGGAAAGAAGTGGATAAGGAGCTTTGGTTTGTCAGCAACAGCCCATTCTGGGGCCAAGGGACCCAAACCAGCCCAACTTCCCCTCACTTCACCCAGTTCCTATCATGTGGGGGTTCAGCCCCAATTTCACCCTGACTCACTCCCCAGTGCCCTTTCCTAGCCTGAAGCCCCCAGATCTGGCAGAGCTGTGAGTTGGAAGAAAAGAGGGAGGGAGGAAGGGGCCTTGAGGAGCTGGGATGCTGATCCAGGCAGGGGGAGGGGTCTGCACAGCTGCAGGCTGCCCCCCTACCCTGAGTTTGTGAATGGGCATATCACCCCCTCCCGCTCGCCTGCACCGCTCCTGAAACAGTTGGTCCTAATGAACACTAGGCAAGCGGGGCAGCTGCGTGCATTATCCATATGCATGGGGAGGTGTATATTTATCCTCACATCCCACCCCACCCTGCAGCTGCTGCCATCCCCTATGCCAGGAGGGTGAGTGGGCACAAGGACCCAGGCTGCTCTGGGGCCTCCTGGCATCCCACCCCCCCCCATTCTTCCTTCCCAACCCACGCCCACAGCCTTCACTTGACCCATTTTGGAGGCAGAAGTTTGTGTGTGTGTCTGAGAGAGAGAGGAAGAGTGTGCACACATCATTTCCCCAGTTGGTGCTTTTGATTTCCTCTGAAGCCTCTTGATTGCCGACACACAATGGCATCTTGCTGCCCGAGCTCCCTCAGCAGCTTCTGGCTCTGCACCTCCTCCTTCTTGGAGCCAAGATTTTCTGCTGACTCTGGGCCCAGGGCTGGTGGACAGGGAAGGAGATGGCCTAATCCAGGCTTCCAGACCTTGGTCTCAGTCCTTTCTGCACCCCTACATCTCACGTAGTTCACTTGGACCTCGCCCCCTGGCCCCCAACACCTTGTCTCTGTCTGCCAGGCCACTCCTCCCTTTGAAGGCTGGAGCTATTGTGCTAAAATGCAGTCCCCCTGCTTGAACCCCTTCTGAGGCCCTGCTGCTATGGAAAACTCAAGCACAAAATATTTGTTCTGAACTTCAAGACCTGGCTGATCTGATCACAGCCTGGACCATGGACTTCACACAGACCCTGTACTTTAGATGAGCAATTCTCACTGCTCTGCAAAACTCCCTGAAATGTCTGCCACTGCCTTTGTGCCTCTCTTACCTCTCCTTTAGGGCATATTTGAGGCCCGAGGAAGATTGCCTGGTGCCCTCTAGTACAAGGTACCCTGGTGAAAGGTTTAGAGCCCTGACTGGCCTAGGCATTTGGTGTGCATTCACTCAGCAAATATCTCTTCTTCCTCTCCTCCTCCTCTTTTGTTTTTGTTTGTTTTTTTTTCCCTTCTGGGGACTGAACCCAGGGATGCTTTATCACTGAGCTACATCCCCAACCCTTTTAATTTTTTATTTTGAGACAGGTTCTCACTAAGTTGCCCAGACTGGTCTCAAACTTGTGATCCTTCTGCCTCAGCCTCCCAAGTTACTGGTATCACAGGCATGGGCCGCTGTGCCCAGTATAAGCAAATCACTCTTGAGCAGAGGCAAAGTGCTCAAAGTGGGCTGCATCCTGGTGCTGTCTGCTCACTCTATCACTGATCTCATCGCCCAGTACTCTGTTCCCTATGCAGGCTTTCCAGCCACAAGTGCCCTATGACTTTTCCTGAAATGATCATCCTCTGCCTGAGGTCTTTGTGCTTGTTCCCTCTGCCTGGAATACTCTTGCTCCAAATATCCCCAGATCTTGCCCCTCTCGTTCTTTTTTTCATTGATGCCTTATAATTATACGTAACAGTAGAATTCATTATGCTACCCACTCACATTCTCCAGGTTTCTGCTTGAAGTCACCACTTCAGGCAAGTCTTCCCTAACCACCTCCCCATGTAAAAATTTCAATGACTGGGTGCAGTGGGTACACCTGTAATCCAGCTACTTGCTTCCTTCTTCCTTCCTTCCTTCCTTCTTTCCTTCCTTCCTCCCTCCCTCCGTCCCTCCCTCCCTCCCTTCCTTCCTTCCCTTTTCTTTCTTCCTTTGTCACTGAGCCACATCCCTCCACCCCTTAATGTCTTATTTTGAGACTGGGTCTTGCTTAGGACCTCACTAAGTTGCTGAGGCTGGGCTCCAACTTGCAATCCTTCTGCTTCAGCTTCCAGAGTTGCTAGGATTACAGGCCACCGACAGGGATCACAAGTTGAAGCCACCCTGGGTAGTTCAGGGAGACCCTGTCTCACAATAAAAAATAAAGAAGTGGATAAAGGGATAACAGCGTAACTCAATGGTAGAGCCCTCACCTGTGAAACCCTAGGTTCAATCTCCAGCACGCATATACACAAACACCCCAAAAACTTCTATGCCCCTCATCCCTTCTGACATTCCCTATCCCCCTTTCCCTGCTTTATTTTCCTTTGTGACACTTTTTACTCATTCAAATTTATTGTTTGTCCTCTGTTTCTTCCCTACTTGATTATGAGCTTTCACGGGGCAGGCAGTTTGGTGACATTGTGCCAACATTGGAGTGATGGCTGGCACTAGAAGGATCTCAATAAGCACTTGTTGCATGAATGAATGGAACAGGCACTGTGCTAGACTGAAAAATGAAAGATGATTTATATTTCATGTCCCGAGGGACTCACAGTCCAGGTGGACTTGAAAGCTGTGCAGCTTATAACCTCACATAGAAATCACAGTTGGTTAAAACACTAAGTGAGACAGTGAAGTGCATAGGAATATGGTTGGCCTTCAATAGCTCCTGATGCCTGCAGCTGGCTGTCCAGCGCCAGAACTGGCATTCAAGGGATCATCTGATTTCTCTTCAACCACTCTTTGGAGGCTGCAAGGAGGAGGCAAGACTTTGAGGCTAGGCAGAGGGGCCAGCAACTCCACAGCCACTGGGGCATAGAAATGAGGGCGTTGTTGGAGAACTGACTTTAAGGATATGGCTTGAAGGGTGGAGAGTGCAGAGCAGTCAGGATAGCATTTGGTGTGGCTGGTAAGTTACTGTCAGGCCTTGAGCTGTTGTTCATTTGCATCCCTGGTCCCTCCTGTTCAATACCCTGCAGCAGGCACACATATACATGGACAGTGTCTTGTAGAAACATTTGATTCACAATTAGGCAACCAGGCCATCCATATGTTAAATGATTCATTGCCCTTTTTTTCCCAGGTAGACCAGAAGTCTACACCACCCTTAACAATTCTTAGAACCTCTTCCGCATTCCATTATTTTTATTATTTATTTACTTATTTATTTGTGTATTTTGGTGGATGGTGATGCTGGGATTGAACCCAGAACCTCATTAAATGCTACACAAGTTTACTCTGCCACTGAGCCACATCCCTAGCTCACATTCCACTTCTGACCTGCAATTTTGAGATGTTTCCTATGCCAACCTTACCCCCTCTTCTATAAGCTGCACATTGTCCAACATATCTCCCCCTTCTTGCCTCAATGTAAATAATGAAAAATAGGACTGGGGATGTAAAACTTGCCTGGTGTGTGTTAGGCCATGGGTTTAATCCCCAGAACCACCAAAGGGGGAAAAAAAAAAAAGGAAAAAGAATCTACAGCACTGAGCAGATGGGTCCTCTCTCAAGGAAGACCCAATTACTGAAGATCTAGTGCAAGGAGATGTCATAAATATCCCAATTTGCTGCAGCTGAGAAAAATTAACCACACAGCAATTAAAGAAAGCTGGTCTCCCGTGGAGAAAACATTCAAAGACCCTCAGTGCAGAGCTCTGGAAAAAGTCCATTGCCAGGTCCTTGCATTATAAGTGCCCCAGGGTCAGAGGATGTTCAAGGAAGCAGCCCTGGCCTCTTGAAGACTTCCCTCACTCATGGGATGTGATTCCCACGAATCATGGAGAATAGAGACCAGAGCACTATCCATCCAATTTCTTTTTTTGGGGGGGGGGGAGGGTACTGGGGATTGAACTCAGGAGCACTCGCGACCACTGAGTCACATCCCCAGGCCTATTTTCTTTTCTTTCTTTTTTTTTTTTTTGGCGGTACTGGGGATCAAACTCAGGGCCTTGTGCTTGCAAGGCAAGCACTCTTCCAGCTGAGCTATCTCCCCAGCCCTCTAGGCCTATTTTGTAATTTATTTAGAGACAGGGTCTCAGTGAATTGCTCAGTGCATCGCTTTTGCTGAGGTTGGCTTTGAACTTGTGATCTTCCTGCCTCAGCCTCCTAAACTGCTGGCTTACCGGCGTGCTCCACTGTGCCCAGTTTATCCATCCGATTTCTACTTGTGTTATATGGAACTTGCACTGTGGAAAAGCTGTCTTGGGACTGTAAGCTGTCTGTCACTGAAGGAATTCTAGTAGAAACAATACAACTTGCCCTGGAAGGAAAGAAAGGCTTTTGGGTGCAGGTGGAAGATAGTGTTGGAGAAAGAAGCTGAAGGAAGAAATGAATGTTCTTGGAGCAAGCCCCCTTCCTAGTCTAGGCCTATCCCTTCTCACCCCTCAACCCTAGCTGCCTCTGCCCTACACCCTCATCTGTTTCCCTCCCCAACTCCAAGTCTCCAAAGAAAATTTTGAAATCTTAACCTTCACCCCAGCATCTCTGTACAGAGTATAGGGCAGAGGTGATAAAAGAATGCCCCAAATTTCATTCTTTGCCTCCTTTACTCAAAGAAATAGGGCTCAGAGGATTCTAGAACCAGTACCAGGATTCCAGGTTCTGATGATCACTGCTTCTGAAGCAATTTCAAGGGAGTGCTCTTCAAAACCAGAGACTCACTTGACAAGAGGGGATAGAAGGCTGTAAGGTCTGCCCAAGGATACCTGGGAATCATGTTCCGCCTGCCTTCACTGCTGTCAGCCTGCTGACCTCTATTTGTATTCAGGGAGTTCCATGGGGAAGGCCAGGTCCTAGATGATACTTCCTGGGCCTCCTCCCCCAGCTTTTACAGCATGCAGAGGTGGGGTAGGGAATCCCCAGGGGCCTGGGTGCGGTCCTGAAATTGCTAATCGCTGCTTCCCCCACCCTCAGGTGGCAGATGAAGGTGTCCGAGGTAGGGCTTGATGACAATGACGGGGTGAGTGGGTGGGTGCCAACGAGACCCGGGAAGAACCCAAGAGAGGTTAGAATGTGGACGCTCAACTTGGAGAGAGGGGCCTTGAGGGCTGCCCTGTGTTCTGGCCCCTACGGCGCCCTTTGAAGCTGGGGAGGGGGCTTTCATCTGGGGCCTTCCAGGTCAGAAGCGCTGGGAGAGGAGGCAGAAGAGCCCACTGTCCCCCAGGCCTCGCCCTTCATCCGGCCTCCCGCACTCCCTCCTGGGCGCGGGGACTGTTTCCGGCAGTTGCAAGGGGCCCCGCCCCCGCCCTTGCAGCTGTTCCCCAGCTGCCCGGCCCCACCCCAAAGACAGCTGGGAGAGAGGCTGAGGGAGGGGGCGGGAGCGGGCCCAGCTGCTGGCTCCAGGCTGGGCCTGGGGAGGGCCACGACATGAAAGAGCGGGCCGGCGGGGGTGGCAGGAGGAGGAAACCCCCGGCGGTGGCCTCCTCAAGGATTCTGCACATCTGGGCCACAGGAGCCATCGCCCCGGTCGGAGGGGTGGGGAGAGGCGTCGGCTTCCAGCTCTTCCCGGAAAAGGTGGTGGGGGGGTTTCAATGACCTCTCAGAGGAAGCGGAGGATGCACAGGCGCGAGGGCCAGGCTAGCTGGTGTGCAGCGCAGGGCTCCTACCTGTGGGGATAGGAGCCCTCTAGGTCAGCGAAGGGAAGGCCCTTTGGCTGCCTTCCTAAGTGGGCCTGTGTCTTGGGGCAGCTCCAGTTTTTTCTGGGCTGCCTCTGTTCCTGACTCTTTTGGGAGGTGGGCAACAGCTGCTCCTACAAAGCCAGGGACAGCTGGGTAGCTGGGGACAGCTGGACGTGGTTAGCGTTTTCCTGCTTCCCTGGCTGCCCAAGCTGGCTGCCTCGCTTCCAGCTGTGTGCCTGAGTGTCATTGTCTGGGGTGGGCTGGGAGGTGGGGGGTTAAGGGGGCTGGAGGCCATCCTACCCTGATTGATGTACCCAGAGAAAGGGCCCTCCTATCAGCCAAAACACAACTAGGCCAAGGGGGAAAGAAGTTGGGCAGCTTTCTGTCTTGGCGCCCAACTCTTGGTATGGGGAATGTCCAGGTCTCCTGACAAACTGGAAAAGGGGGCAGTGAGACAGGAGTATATGTGAGTGAAGCGTCTATGTGCCCACCAGCACCTGCCCCCAGGCGTCCTCCCACTCTGGGCTGGAGAGGTGGCACTGTGCTCCAGCTATCTGCCCCCTCCCTTTGGTCCCAAACAGATGCAAGGGCAGAGAAAAGGGATGCCAGCTATTTTCATATTGCTTCTGGCTCCGTCTGCCTGTAAGACTGAGAAGAGCAACAATGAAGTGGGGGTCCGGCCTCCTTACCTGGGGTCACCTACTACAGGAGTATGGGGACACTCAGACTGGTTTGATTTGGTCAGTCCAACAGACCAGGGGGCAGGTCCTGACAATCTCTTCCTACCTGGTCCTCTTTTCTGAGGAGGGTGACTAGGGGCCAGCAAAGCTTAGACGATGAGCAGGGGCTTTGTCCTAGGCTTCCTGGTTCTACCTAGACAAGGGGAGAGAAAACTAGAAACTAGCAAAGGCTGCACCTCCTGCTAGTACGGAAGGAAGGAGCGCATGGGCTCACTTAGGGCATATCCATGCAAGAGGAGGACCTTGGTATTCCAGCCCTCCACTCCCCAGGGGACTCAGTGACATGCCACAGGCAGGACCCTGGCCAGCCCCTCTTGGCAGCAGTTACAAAACCCCAGGGTGCATCAGAATCACCAGAAATCAGGAATGCAAATTCCTGGGCTCTCAGAGATTCCCACTGATTCTAAGCAGGGCTTCAGGAATCTAAGAAGCTCTCAAGACATGCTTGAGACTTTAAGGAAATCTGTTAAAGGCAGTGAGGGTGGGATATCTTTTTCATCTTCACCTCCACCCCTCCCAAAGACCCAAGTCACCAAAGGAAGTATGAAGCCCAGTGGTCCCTCGCCCTATAGAATCCCAGGCCCTGCTAGGTAAGTTCCAAGAGGACAAGGTTTGTTCTGTCTCTAAGCTTACAACCCTGCACAGTGCCTGGCACATAGTATGTGCTCAATAAATATTTGTAGACCAAAGGAGGTAAACTTTTCAAGACTCATAGGTATTTCTCCTTCATCTGTCCTTGTTAAAAGCACATTGGCAGAACCTCAAAGAGATGCCAGGGCCCCTGTAGTATGGGGCTGGGCCTGGGAGGCCTTCAGCAAATATTTGTCAAATAAACCCAAGGTCAAGAGCGATGTGGTTAGTCAGTGCCTGAGGAACTGACATTCACAGGCCTGGAATCATCTAGACCCAGGAGGGCAGAATCAAGGCAAGGAGGGCGGGGGTTTTTGTCCTTAGAGGACTCCTCCTCACACCAATGCCTGACGATCCCAGGCCTGGGGGGGTGATGGGGGCAAGAGGCAAGGCAGGGAACAGGACTGCGCCATCATGTTTATTAGAAGGTTGGATTTCGGTGTGTGCTCTAGACAGATTACAGAATAAATACCTGCGCCTTGAGAACAGGAAGTCCACAATTCATACAAAGTGCTCACTACAGGAAGTTGCTGTGTCAAAATCCAGGCAAGGACCCATTGGGGCAGCCCCTCCTCCTCCACTGACCTCGACAAGGGCTGTGCTATTGTTTTTTACTTTATTATTTATTTCTCTTTATTATTATTAATATTATTATTATTTGCTTTTGCTGTGGTCACTATCATTGGCAAAGTTCCTTTTTCCCTTTCCTGGACAGGGCTCCTGTCTTTAAAAGATTCCACTCTGAGGCTGAAGGTGCCAAAAGCTGCTTGAGAAGTGGCCTTTGAACTCCGTCGGGAAGATGGTGAGAAGGAAGCAGGAGAAATCATCCTTGGTTTAAAAAAAATTAAAAAAAACCAATAGTCCCACAATCTATAGGCCATTCCTTACTCGATCAGTGATCAAAATGCCCAAAAGAAAAGCAAAAGGGAAGAGAAACAGGCCAGTGGGCACTGGGCCTTCCTCCTGGGGAGAATGAGGAGAGTTGGACCCCCCAAGGCTTAAGGGGGAACTGAGGGTCCTTCTAGCCCATGGGGGTGGAAGGGGAGGAAGTGGAAGAAAAAAGGGGAGACAGAGAACACAGCACCTCAAGGGACACTTTTCCCAACTCCAGGGCCACCTGTGGCCCGACCAATGCCAGCTCCCACTGTGCCTCCATCCAGGAGATTCATTAAAAAAAAAAAAAAAAAAAAAAAAAATCAAAAACAAAGCCCCAAACAAAATAAAATCCAAAAGAAAAAGACCTGGGGGAATGGACCAAGAAAGGGAGAGAGGAGAGGAAGGTAGACGGGCAGGTCTCTGGATGCATAATTCCCGAGCCACTGGGGCTGGGGGGAAGGGTCCCCAGCGCCCACTGCCTGCGTGGCGTTAGCTCGTCACGTAGTGTTTGGTGGATGGCTGCCCATACACCCTGTAGAAATCCTGGTGGCCAGGCTGCTGGGAGGCGTCGAGCCAGTCTCTGACCGCCAGGCCGGGAAGGGACTGGGGGACGGAGGGTGTGGGCGGGAGCGGGTGTGAGTACTCCTGTGAGGGCACTGTCCAGGGGAAGTGGCCGGAGCGGGGGTAGGGCTGGTGGCCGCCATGGTTGGCCACGGAAGAACAGTAACAGTTGTCCACAGAACAGACGAGAATCTTGCGGCCGCCATACTGGGGAAGCATGGGCTGCTGGGCGGCGGAGCCATTGGGATACTGCGATGGGGGGAACACGGGACTCGAGTGCACTGGTTGGGCACCGCCCGGCAGAGCCACCAAGTGCTGCGTAGAACTGCAGGGCCCTAGGGGCTGCCCAGACTGGCCCTCGCCGCTGGCTGTGCCTGCTGCCCCGTACTGGCCGCCCACAGGGCCGGATGGCGTCTCTAGGAAACTGGCCTCGGGGAAGGCTGCCGAGTGCTTGCGCTTTTCCGCCCCAGAGCTGCTCACGCCACAGGGGTACAGGGGGACGCTCTGCAGGAAGGGCACCGGTGTGCTGAAAGGCCCTGTGGAGAGTTTGGGGCAAAGTCGCCAAAGCTCCCAGCCCAAGCAACCCAGGTCCCCTTTCCCCTGGGGACCTTGTACATCTATGGGACCAAACATGTCACATCTTCCTCAGTGCTTGCTTCTCCCCTGAGGAGGTACAGACTACTACTGTTCTCATTTTGCAATTGAAAAAACTGAGGCTCAGGGAAGTAACATCACTTGCTCAAGGTCCCACCGGTAGAAGTGGACAAGCCAGGATATGAAGGTCTAGCTATCTAGACCACACTGGCTCTGGCATTTACCCCTGCCCAAAGGGCTCTCTCCCTTCCACGGAGGACCCCACCCTCACCTTCTAGCATCTTCCGCAGCTGCTTCTCCTTCTTGGCCACCTCGTTCAGGAAGAGCTTGGAGTTCAAGTGGCCGATCTTAGGGGGAGAAAGGCTGCTGCCCGTGCAGGTCTGGGTCCTGGGGGCAGTGGACGGGGCATCTGCTGTGAGGAGGTATCACCGGTGAGCCCGCCCTACCTCCCCGCTGTGGGCCTGGCCCTCCCTGTCCTCCCCAAGGTGTGTTTCCTTGAGGGCCAGGGGCCATCCACTCACCTGTCCATTAGGATTTTCACAGACTTGGTGTTCTAGAGGGAGAGAAAAGGGTCAGTCAGTGGGAAAGGCAAGACAGAAGCTGCCCCACTCTCCCCTTCCCCAGGCAGGATACAGCATGAGGAGCATCACCACTTTTGGAAATAAGAATAGCTGCATTTATTGAGCACTTGCTATGTGACCTACACCATTATAAGGGCTTTCTATACATCCATTATTTCATCTCCATGAGAGGTGGGTTCCATAAGCCCTTGACCTTTTATCTGAAGTTTCTGGAGCCAGATATTGAATTTGGAGTGTTTGAGATTTTAGAAGAAAAATGGTGCTGTACCATATATTACGTGTCACCCCAACAGGACACCACAATCCAATCCATCGACTCTTGTGCAGCAAAACGGTTGAATTTTCATACCAAATGAGATACAGAAAGGCCATAAACTGCCTGACATCGGTTCTGGTCAATTTTTGCTGTTCAATGAGTGGCCAACATTTGTTTCTGTTAGTTTTCAGAGAATTAAAAAAAATTGGAACAGTGAATAAAGGAGAACTGCCCTGTATTTGTAGCCTCATTTCATAGGTGAGGGAATAAGGTGCACACACTCCCCGTACCTTGTTCCCTCATTTATGACCCTGGGGGAATCCAGTGTCACAGAGCTGGAAGAACAAATGGGCAGACTCAAACCCATTCAGACGGGCTCCAAAGGCAGGGGCATGTGAAAACACTTGTTGGGGGCAGGCGGGGGAGCAGAGATTTGCAGACCCGTCTGGGAGCAGCCCTGCCCCCAGCAGCCCACCTTCATGAAGCTGACATCCTCTGTCTTATCGAAGAGCAGCTGCAGGGAACCCAGCAGCTTCTTGGCCTCCTGCATGCGCTCCCCGAGGTGCAGCGCCTGCGCCGCGTTCTCGCTGCAGAACTTGGCCTGGGCCTTGTCCAGCACCTCCACTGTTTGCCGCAGGTCCTCATCCAGCAGCTGGTGCAGCTTCTCATACTGCAGCCGCACCTCCTCCTTCAGCTGGCTCACTTTCTCCTGCCGAGTAGGAACAAGGTGAGCATGGGATAGCAAGACCCTTAGGTCCCAAGGGTAAGGTCTAACGTGCCAACTCTCCACTGGCGTCACTGAGCTTCGTACCAGCCACCCATGAAACAGTAGGCTGAGGCACAGAGTCACCCAACAGACTCTATATAAGGAACTTGCCCCAGGTCCTGCGCATGTGCCACCCCCACCCACCACCCCCAGCTCCAGCTCCAGCTCTGCTACCTCCACCAGGCGCTTGTCTGATTCAAGCTTGTACAGCTGGTCCTCAATGTCTTGCTCTCGTTCCTCCAGCCGGTCCTGCTGCTTCATCAGCATCTTCTGCAGGGACATTTGGGGTAGAGGCATCAGAGGGGGCTGTCACTCCAACCCTTACCAATGGTGGCTGAGCACCATCCTTCTCTCTGTACAACAGACTCAGAGGCCTAAAACCTCTGCCCTGGGCCCTGCTGAAAGCTATGGGGGGCCCAGCCTGTGACCAGCAAGGGGAAACCTGGAACAGACACACACATTTAAACCCTGAGCTTTCTGAGGGCAGGCTGGGGACAGCCTTTGTTCTAAGCACTTTTCCTTCTCTAATCATACCAGCCATGCTATGAGATTAGTGCCATTATGATCCTTATTTCACAGAAGAGGAAATCAAGGCCCAAAGAAGTTAAGTATTTGTCCAAAATCATACAGCCAATGAGTGGCACAAGCCCAGGTGCTCTGGCAACAGAGTCTGTTCTTATTGTAGCCAAGCTGTCTCTCTCTGGGCAGGACCATCTTAGAGATGAGTACCCTGAGATGCAGGGGATCAAATAACTTTTCTGAGGTCATGCAGGATTCTGCTGGTCAGTCAAAGACCTCATCTTAGACAGGTCTGACTCTAGAGGGTATGGTGCCAGCCCCTCCCTCCCTTGCTCTGGGGCCTGAGAACTAGACCTCTGGAGTTCCTGCTAGTTTCCTCAGTCCTAGTGGGATCCAGACAGAAAGGAGACCATGGCTCCTAACACTGAACCAGTCTGCTGGAAGATACCCCATAAAGCTTCTCTTCTCTGCCTTAATCTCTGGCCCCCACAATCCTTCTCCTCTTGCCTCACCACATATCTTTTCAAACCCCTGCTCAAGAACCCTCAAGGACCTCTCTTTTCAAATACCTCAGCAGGGCAATGAAGGCTCTTTCATGTCTGACTCAGCCAGGTAGGCCGACGTTCTGTCCCCAGTGCTCTTACATTTTAGCTTCCCGAACTCTGTTGATATTTCCACAGAACTTCCTCTCTCCTATCTATTCTTCAAGGCTCAACTCTGGGAAACTTTCTGTGCCCCCTGTTCTGAGTTTGCGTGGGTCCCTCCCTGTCCTGGTCATATGGTAGGGCTGCCACCTTCCTCACTCCCTCTACAACTGTGTTGTACAGCAAAGTTGCCACTAGTGACATGTGACTATTTAAATTCAAACTAAAGAAAAATAAACTGAATTAAGTATCAGTCCCTCAGTTGTACCAGTCTCATTTCAAGTGCTCAAAAGCTACATGTAGTGAGTACCGGACACTGTGGATGCCAAATGTCACCCTCATCAGAAAGTTCTGTTGAATATTCTCTTCTAGTCCTTTTAATCATCTCACAAACTCTGGCCTCATCTCTCTGTAAGACCCACAGCCTCTTAAGAACAGGGTTCTGCTGCTCTTTCTTACCTGCCTTCATAGCCAGGCCTCAGAAAGGCCTGAGCACCCCATAGATGCAGGACATATTTACTGAATAAACCTAGCAGTTATGCATACAAAGTAAGACTTGCAAAGTAGCTCTGGGCAATTGCCCTCACTCAGAGAAAGTGTCCACTCACAGGAAGCAACTCTTTCTTCCTCTGTGGGGGCCTCAGAGTGACCCTTGAGTTTTATTCCATAACCCCTGTACTCCCAGTCACACCCAGTTGACTTCCCAAAGACAAGCTGCCAACAAACCCTTCCTCATGCCTCCAACCCATTTTCCACATAGAGAAGCCAAGGCCATGGAGAGACGTCAGTCACACCCCACTTTGCATAGGGAGCTACCCCAGAAACAAGAACAGGGACACTGGGTGCAGGAGGAGGCGAGGCTCTTGTTCTAAACTGGGGAAGTGCAGGGCTTTCCCCCAGTTGGCTCTGCTTTTCAATGGCACAGCACAGGACCTCTAAGAACCTGAGTTAGGAGCCCTTGCTTCTCGGGCAGTTCCCTTACCCCAGGCTCAAAACACACAGGGATCTGCTGCCAGCCTAGGGGTCAGATTGACAATAAAAACAGCTTGGGTGGAGGCAGGAATAGAAGTGCGCACAGTAATGCCCACATACATGCTGCGCATGTGCGCACACACACCAGCATACATCACCACCTGAGAGCCCTTCATACTTACACCTGCACCCAATCGCCTGCATGGCAAAGGCCGGGTGCCTCCTGGACAGCCTGTCATAAAGACAAAGCAGTCAGAAAATTCCTTCAGAAACATTAGGCCTTCTTGCCTACCCTGTAACAACTGGCCCTCAAACTCTTGCCTGCTGGCTGCCCTGTACTCATGTTCAGGAGGACCAGGCTTCCCCAGGTGCACCTCAAGAGTCCAGGCCACTCCTACAGTCCCAGTGCCCAGAACATCTGACAGCCCAGACCTTCACTTACTCTCCACACCTTGTACTATGTCTACCTGCCCAACTACTTCTTAGTGACCAAACCAATAAGTAACAGATTAGGGGGATGCCAGGGATGAACCCCAGGTTCCCAGTCCAGTTTCCCTGGGAGGATGGGAATGGGGCTGCTCCACTTCCACTGGGCAGGCAAGTGGAAGCCCCTTCCATCCCCCTCTAGGAGTTCCTTCCCAGAAAGGGAGGGAGATGCCTCTTGCCCGCCCAACTTGGGGGCGGGGGTGGAACTCAGCCCCTTCCCTCTTCCTCTAGAATTCCAGAGTCTCCCTGGCAGCACTTCTACCCTGGACCCTATGAAATCTCTTTGCTGAGTGTTTCAGGGCCCTCTGCAGGGGGACAAGGAGGGGAGGCTGACCCAGGCCCAGCAAAAGCAGTGGTTATGCTCCCTAGCAGTGGATGGGTCTCATTTCCCCGTCCCATATCAGAGGCCACTGGGCTCCTGTCTCTGCTGAGGGGCTGGGAGAGAGCAGGAAAGAGAAGGACACTGGCCAGAGGCAGTAGTCAGCCAGGGAGTGCTGTGCTGACAGCCTGTATGCAGCCCTGAGAGGAAGGAGAAATACCCACCTGTGCCCCATTTTTACCTTGTAGTCCAGGTTTACCAAATGATGGAATCAGGTTGGCCAGATGCTGGAGAACAAGCTGGCCTTTGTGCACACACCTGTAATCCCAGCCACTTGGGAGGTTGAGGCAGGAGGCTCACAAGTTCCAGGCCACCCTCAATAACTTAGTGAGACACTCAGCTAAGGGATGTAGCTCAGTGGTAAAGCACCCTTGGGGTCAATCCCCAGTACCAAAACAAAAAAACAAAACAAACAAAACCCAAAACAAAAAACGGATGCTGGAGAACAGAAAGCCAGCCCAGGAAGCAAGACCTGTACCTCTCCCCACCCCCAGCAGTCTTCTTTTCATCCTAACCCCACTAGCATCTCCAGGGAATCCCATATCCTAATTTCCCCCTAGAAAATCCCACAGCTGAGGTGCAGAGCAAGGCCTCCCAACGCAGAGGTGAGGGTAGAGGTGGGGCACTTTACAAAATGCTCCCAGCCCACAGTGAGCCACCTGGACTGAGGCACACTTCAAGGTTGTGGGAGTGGGTTGGGCATGGTGGCGCACACCTATAATTCCTGTGACTCAGGAGATTGAGGCAGGAGGATCGCAAGCTCAAGGTCAGCATCAGCAACTTAGCAAGACCCTGTCTTAAAAAGTATGTGGGAGTGGGAACCATGGTCTAGTCTAGTAGGATTTGAGGGACCAGGCCAGAGAAGCAAAGAAAATATGGGATCCAGTCCCACTCTGCAGCCCCTGGCCCAGACAGGACATACTCATCTCTGTTCCTGCATCTTAGGGCCTCAGGCCTTCTGGGGTTGGTGCCTGGGTCTGTGCGGACAAAGGAATCAAGACTCAGGAAACTCTAGTACCACCCCTTCATGGTCCTAGGACACCCTGTTCCTTAGGCAGGTCACCAAAGGACTGAGCTTTGAGCTGCTCCCTCAGATTCCCTCCCAGCCTAGAGAGGGTGAATCATGAGCCCCTACATCTCAATAGCTGGGAAAGCATAAGGTCCCTCTGGAGACTGACTAGTCAGGCCCTGCTGGCATTTTTGCTGCCAGACTAGACCGGGCAGATAGGCGAGGCTTGGGGACTATGGGCTGTATAAAAGTTAATAAATAATAATAATAAAACCTTCAAGTCAACCTTGAAGAGAAGCAAGGTCAAGAGGGAACGCCCCCAGTCTGGGACATAGGCAAGTCCTAGGTTTGCAGACAAGGGGAGTGGCACCAGCAGACTGTGGTGGTGGTAGGGCAGGTGGCAAGGGGCAAGAAGGGGCTGGACTGCTGAGCACTTCTTCCAGCTCAGGTTCTGCACCCTGCTCAGAGCTGTCCCATCTTAACTTCCTCCCCAGCTGCTGAGCCCTCCTCCACTCCTCCACCTCAGTTCACCCAGAGTGCAGGGGCCTCCTTACTCCCTGGGGTCCATAGCACTCTCTCCTCTCAGAAAAGCTTCTGCTGGTCCTCACCCCTGCCTAGGGCCATGTGATCCCCAGACTGGAGAAAACTGCAGACCCAGAGAGAGAAGGGGGTGACAGGGCAGAAGCCAGGGCAAGGAGAGAGAGGGCACCTCAGAGGCAAGCCTCGCAGACCCCAGAGGGCTTCCCATCTGCGGAGTGGAATTAGCTTTTGCCATGCAGAGTAGAGCTCTGGGGCAGCAGAACAAAGAGGCGAGAGAGAAAGCCCCCCTTTGTCTGGGTCTGAATGCCAGGCCAGCCTGGGAGGAAGGCTTTCCCAGATCCAGGGATGGGGCCAGCCAGGCTGGCCTGCTCAGCCCAGGGCAGGGGCCCAGGTCCCCCAGGACAGTACTGCAGGATCCATTCAGACTCCTACCTCCAAAATCTGCCACAGGCAACAGCTCACCCACTTTCTTCCTTCTCCAACACCCAAACTGGGCAAGAAAGTCTCAAGCCCCTGGCAGACGCATAGCTGCCAGATCACCTGAGCAAGCACTCATACCAGCAGTCATGCTGACAACAGGGAAACAGGCACATGCAACTTCAGCTCAAAGAAGTACAGCCAGCATGGTGTGTGCATGTGCACGTACACAACATACACACACTCAAACGTTTTCCTGACTTCATCCCCACACATGAAACTACTGTGCAATTAAGTCAGTCAAGTGCCTTGTCCCTTCTCAGAGATAAGCACATGAGATAGAAAAAATTAGTTACATGTAAAATATATAGAAGTACTGTGCTGGCTACACAAAGTGCGCGCGCACACACAAACACACACACACACACACACACACACCTGCAGATGTGGAAGCACAGCCTCCCAGAGCTGCAGGAGGTAGAGTAATCAATAGGGCATACATGACAGGCGCCCCGCTGTGTCAGCAGGATCCTAGGGTAGAGGTTGGGGGCTGGGCCTCTGCCTTAGCCTCCTCTTAGGACAAGAGAGAAAGGCCAAGCCAGGCCCCTCCTTCCACAAAGACTCTGGATGGTCAAGGAAAGGGCACATGACCCTCACACCTAGGCAGACTCACAGACAGTCTCCCCACCCCATCTAAGACCTCAGGAGTCTATGCTGTGGGCAGAGGGAGTAGTGAGTTGGCACTGTCGGAGTCAGGCTGCAGGCCCAGCCCCAGCATAGCTGGGCCCCCCCCCCCGCCCCAGCTCTCACTCCCACAGCCTACCCAGAGAGGGACGCACAGGGGCAGACACCCAGAACTCCCTCCAGAGCACCCACACCAGCACAAGCATTGTAAACAGGGTGCCCTCACCCTAATTAGTTGCAAACCCCAAACAAGCCGGGGTGGTGAGACTCCCTCCCCAGAGAACACCTCTTCTCAACTCTGCACCTGAGAGAATACAAGGAACAGGGTCCTGGCAACATTTCCAGCCTTGATCTGGGGTTCTAGGGGTGACATAGAAGCAAACTATGAATGCACAAGCTCAAGCAGGCACAGCTGAACCTGCATGTACACATACCTCTGCAGAGCACCCACCACCACAACTAGGCCTTCTTTGGGGTCCTTTCCATGTTAAGGGAGGTCACAGGGGTGCTCCCAACTCCTGCCAGTCCCTGGTTACTCAGATAAACCCCTGAACCTGGGGGCTAAAAAGGATTGTCCACTCAGGGTTGCCTGGGTCCACCTGAATGTACCCATCTTGGGTTCTTAGTCCCCCCTGCCCCACAGTCTTATGGAAAACATTGAGGGTCTAGGCAAGTCCCAGAGAATGGTCTTGGGGCCCATCCAGGGAATTCAGGCTTCAGGCAATGAGATCTAGAACACTGGCTTCTCAAGGGCAGAGTGGGGCAATGACCTGACCAAAGGCTGATTGAGTCCCCCTCAAGTTGCCCAGGCCCAGGAGGCCCTGCTTGCCCTCTGCTGCACCACCCCACCCCATCACTGGCCCAAGTGTACAAGTGGGTGCATGCGAGTATGTGAAGGTGAGACCACCAGGGTTTCCTATTTCTAGCCAATTGATCTGCCATGTTAGCAGCCCCTCCTCAGGGAAGGAGAGGAAGGATAAGAAACAAAACCTAGATTTTAAGGCACAGGTCTGATGTTCTACACCTATATCCTGGAGAATTCTGTTACCCTCATCCATGGCACTAGCAAAGGCCCTTTAAGTCAGACTTACTCCAGCAAGGAAAAAGGGACCAAGGCAAAGGACTCTCCCTGACTTGGGGTGGGATGGAGGAGACAGAGGTAGACTGACAAGGACAGGGTTCTTCCATTCAGCTTCCCCATGGTTCACCACCCTACCAGGGCGGGGCTCCTATTCCTTCACAATCAATAAGTCAAACTCACACTTGAGTGACTCTGAACTATTGAAGGATCTGGAACCCTGGTGCCCTGGGGCACCGGGAGAGAATGGAGTTGAGGGGGGAGCCTGGAGGAGGATGAGACTCAAGACTGCTGATCACAGATTCTGAGTGCACAAAATTACACATCTGGCCCTGATGCAATCCACTACTTCTGAGCCTGCCCACACCATGCACAAGAATGAACACACACACACACTCAGAGCGGCTGACAAAGTTCAGTGCCTGCTTCCATCCATCAGGTCCTCCAGATCAGGGGTCTGCTGGCAGAAACCCCAGGGTACACACTGCAAGCAAGTGCCACCCTTGTCCCTCCAAGGCTACAGGTAAGAGACAGGTCCATTTGAGGGCAAATATTGACAGACTAAGAATACTTGCCCACTACTAAGTCAAGTATAATGAAGTTTTCTCCCCACCCTAACTAAAGTCATCCCCAGCACTCCAGCCACTAAGAGCAGCCTCACAGGCATAGGCACACATCTGCTTCAATACCCTGGATGCTGTCTCTCCCTGTTCCTTTCACCCACCTCTCCTTCTTTCCCCTCCCCTTACTTTCCACTGCCAATCCCAGGACAAGTACTGGCCAGCCCTCTTTTTCCTAGCCTCTGCACTTTCCCAGCCTCCTCTCCTCGCCCTGCTATCTTTATTAATAGCAGCAGCTTCCCAATACTGGAGAAAGTGTGGGCTGCGCCTGCCCTGAGTCAGGGTGGAGGACAACTAGGCTCCTCTGCTCCTCCACATCCCCCAGGCCTTGGTCTTTTCCAACCATAGGGGGTGGAGGAGAGGGAGTGGCTCCTTTCTCCATCCCCCACACTTCCTTTAAGAAACCAGAAGCCTATCCTGGCACAAAACCCCAGGGCTAGCCCATTGGATTGCAAACTAATTATACAGCAAATTTTATTTGTTATTCCGCCCTCAGCCTGCGGTGGCCCTCCTGCCTTTTGTTGGTTGTATATGTATGTTTTTTGATTGCTAAACAGTGACTCATTGTGACTGCCCCCCCCACAGGAAACAGCCCCCATCTACAATCATGACCTGCTCAGAGCTTCCTCATACCCCAGCTCCCCACTGGCCTCTACGAGCCTCCAGGGGCCCCCACCCATAAACACTCCCAGGTCTACTAGAGCCCAGTCCTACCAAAGTGATATCACACCCAGGCCCCAAGCTGGAGCTTCAGTAAGGGCTCAGTCAGTCTTAGGACAACCCCTTCCTTATGGTGTGACTCAACCCTTGAGAGCCAGGGGACCGGGGAGGGACCTAGGAGTCCCCTCCACTGAAGAGGACGGAAGTATTGCCTCAGACCAGCTTTCAAACCCAGCCCAGAGGCCTGGGGGTGGGGTGGGGGGAGGCAATTTTGACATTGGCCGCCGCTGCAGGGTGTATACAATGGGAGGGGGTGCGGTTCCATAATCACCAAGCCGGCAGCCCAGGGGAGCCAGCTGCCTGAAACCAGATTTCAAGGCGGCTCAACCTTAAACCCACAGGATTCTTTTTCCGTCTTCCCCCCCCCCCCCCCCCCCCAATGTGGGAGGGCTAGGCTGGGAGGAAAGGACTCAGAGTGAGGAAGACACATACTTTAAGGTTTGTTCATGCAGGCGCGGACAACACAGAACAGCTTCTGGCACACAGGAGCGAGCTACTGGGACTTATATGCGGAGCTGAGACACTGTGAGGTGACTCTTCTGGCTGTCCAGGCCTTGAACAGTTAGATACCTGGAGTTCTGCTTTCCCTCCGGAAGCTTCCCCCACTCCCCAATGTGTTTCCAATAGAGCTTAAAACTAACATGGCTGCTTTTGTTTACTTCCTCATTGGTATGCCAGCATCATGGATCATGTCAGCCACAGCAGCGGCACCAGGACACTCATTACATAAACAGCAGCTGGAGAAGCAGGACCGGGGTCACTGCCTTGGTGACTTCCCGTAGGGCTTACAGAAACAAGGCTGGGGGAGGGAGCTGCGCAAAACAGAAAAGCAACACCCTAACTACCTCTTTACAGCATCCCACCCTCTGATTCCTAAAGGACTGGCAAGATGGATCCTAGGAGCACCAGTTTAGGGATCTGGAACCCTTCTTGAAGGCCCTCGCCCCCAAACTTTCAGAGAAGAGTTTAGTAGGGGGCCGCTAGCCTGATGTCACAAGAGTCAGCCAGCCTGTCAGGCTGGGTGGTTCCCAGGCGGGTGTGTGTGTGTGTGTGTAAATGTGTGTGTGTGTGTGAGCAGGGTACTTGCCCGGATCTCATTCCTCCGGATCTCCACGTCGCACACCGAGTGTCCCTGATGCGCGCCGCTGTAGTAGCAGCAGTACTGGCACACGGCCACCTGCTCGGCCTCGCAGTGGTAGAGGCGGTAGGCGTTGTGCTGCGGGCAGCTCCAGGCCCGCACGTCGTCCGCCTCCACCAGGAGGTGCCCGCGGGCGGTGGAGGGCTGCTGCAGGTGCGTCTGCACGTGGGACTGGCAGCAGGGCGCCTCGCAGCGCAGGCAGACCTTCTGCGCGGGCAGCGGGGGGCCGCGGCGGCAGAACACGCAGTGCAGCGCCGCTGGAGGCTTCTCCACGTGCAGGGCGTTGAACTTCTCCACGATGTTGGTGAGCTTCAGGTTCTTCTCCAGGCCTGGCTTCTGGTTGTAGGCCTGGTTGCACTCCGGACAGCGCACCAGGCCGCTGTCCTTTGCCCATGCCTCACCGATACAGCCCCGGCAGAAGTTGTGTTTGCACGGGAGCTGCACCGGCTCCACGAAGACGTGCAGGCAGATGGGGCAGATGAGCTCCTCTTCGAAGCAGTTCTTCCAATTCTCCGCCATGGCGGCTGCGGGCAGGGGGCCTGGGCAGCTCTCCCCAACTCCCCAGCCCTGGGGGTCCGTCCCGTGCAGCTGTGGGCCTACCGAGCCCCGAGCTCCGGCCCCGGTCGGCCCCACAGTCGCTCAGTCACCAGCGCCTTCCGCGTGCCCGCCCCCCAGAGGAGGGAGCCTCGGTCCCCACGCCGCGCGCGCCGCCGGCTGCGTCTCCTCCCCAGCGCCTAGCGGGAGGCGGCGGACTGCGCCAGGGCCGTGGCCCGGGCACCAGCCCTGGAGTGGAACGCCGGGGTCCAAATTCCATATAAGAGGCCGCCTCCCCGTTGGCGCGGCTAGGGCAGCGGCGGCCCGCGGCCTGCGCGCCCCGCGTCTGACATCGGGGCGCGCCCCAAAGGCGGACGGAGTCCGGGAGTCGCACACTTCCTCTAGCGACAGCCGCGGCGATGGTGGCTCCCGCCCGGCTCGTCGGCGCTGCGCCTCCCTCGCCTGGTCGGGGGCGGAGGTCCGAGGTGCCCGGGAGCCAAGGTCCGAGGGGCCCAGGAAGCGAGTGCGGCCGCGCCAAGGGTTGGTAGATCCGGACTCAGCGAGCAAGGCAAGCCGGCGGTCCCCGGACCGTGGCACGGTCGTCCCCCAACTGGCCGGCAGTGTGCGGGCGCGGGCTGCGGGGCGCAGGCGGGCCGACTCCGGGGCGCTGCGTGCGCGCTGGGGCAGTCATTCAGATGAAATTCCAGTCCCCGGCCAGAGACACCAGCCCGCCTCTGCCTTCCTCCTCCTTCACAAATAGAAACGGAAGGGGGAGGGAGAGAAGTGGAAAAAAAGGCAACCAGAGAGGGAGGGAGGGAGGAGAAGCCCCGGAGGTGCTCCGGCCTGACCCCCTCGTCGCTACTTCTGCGCTCCCCCGAGGCCCCGCGCTGGGCACCCTCGCCGGGAAGAGACCCCGCTGTCCGTCGCCGCGCTGGGCGGACGCCTCGGCTCTGCCGAGGAAAACAAGGATTGATCAAACTAGAAAGGAATTTTTCTCAACTGCTAATGAACAGGAGGCTCGGCTCCCGGCCCTCCCCTCCCCCCGCCCGGCCCTCCCCCTTCGCCCCCCCCGGCCCCCTCCCCCCCACTTTCTTTTCTTCTCGGCCTCTGCTCCGGCCTGGAAGGCTTGGGGCTGCGGTCGGAGCCAGCCTGCGGCGGCGGGGCCGGGCCGAGCCAGCCGAGCCGGGATGCTTCCTCAGCGCCCTGCCATCTTGGGCTCCTGGCGACTGCGGCGGCCGGGGGTCCAAGCGCGCGCGCTCGAGGGTCCTGCGCCTTCTTTTTTTCTTTTCGGTTGTCCCCCACTAAGGGGAAGACTGGCGGCCTCTAGCAAATTAGGAGAGCGAGAGGGGAGAAAATGCCAATTCCTGATTTCTCTCCACCTCTGCTCCACCCACCCCGGTCCTTTCCAAAAAATAAAAAAAGATTAAAATTGGAAGAAGTCGGCAGAAAAGGCGAGCGCCCGCGGCCCCCGGCTGCTGCCCAGGCGACGCGTCCGGGGCGGGCCTGCGCCTGTCGCTCAGTCTGTGGGTCCGTTTGTCCGCCCGCGGCTTCTCAAGTGAGGGGAGGGCACTACCGGCAGGGTCTTCGCAGAGGCTGTCGCTTCAGAGCTTTATCTTCAGATCAAAAAAAAAAAAAAAAAAAGGAAGAAACCACCCCCCAACTTGAACACTCTCATCACAGCCACCTTCAGCCATCTTGCGCGTATTATTATTATTTGAGGAATAATCTGTTTAATAAAAATAAAATAGCTGCGTCTCTAGCCCCCTTCCCCGCTTCCTGGGGTCCCCGCCCCCTTTTAATAATAGTCTCGATAATAAAAATGATCGGCGGGCCGGGCAGTCCGCGACTGCCTTTTCCTGCCTCGGCTCGCTCAGGCTCCGGCTCTTCTCCCCCAAGGGTCTGGGGGGGCGGCTCGCAGCCCAGGCCGCGGTGGGGGGTTGGGGGAGTACGTCCTTACGACCCGATAGTCGGCCCTGCCGTCTGCTCAGCGAGGGAAGGGCGCCTTCGCCTCTGCCTCACTGTCGCGAGAAGGGCAGGCACGGGAAGGGCCCGAGGGACCGGCGGTCGGGGCACAGTGGGGTCCCGGGTTTCCCAGTCACCGCCCGGCCTTGGAGCCGCAGCCGCCTAGTATACAATAGGTTGGGAGAGGACAGCGGCCCACAGGGTGGGGATGCAGAAGAGCAGGGGGCTGCAGCGAGCGGACTAGAGGGGGCAGAGATGGGGGGTGGTGTCCCTACATCAAGGCCGGTCCCGCTACTCGGGAAGGGGGCGGGGAGACGGGGATGGGGAGGTGAAGAGAAAGCAGCAGGCGGCGCCTTTAATCAGCACCCACTGGTTCAGCCCACCCAGCACTAGTGAAATAGATGGGTGAAGAGGAGGGGAAGGGGCGGGGCAAATTTTCCGGAAGTGCTATTACAGCTGCAGAGGCGCCTGGTTCCTCCCCTTTTCCCTGTCTGGAACTGGGGCTGTTCCGGAGGCTGCTTATGCTATTGGCCCCCAAGATGAGGCTACGCCTCTTTAAGGCGGGGCAACCCCGAGAGTCTCAGGTGACTGGCTCACTAACTTCGGTATATTAAACATTGTGGTGGGAGGGGTTTTCTGTGTATCTTAAATGGGCGATGATGCCACTTCATAGTGGGACCCCTTTTTAGACCTCTTCACCGGTAACTCTATTTACTTGAGGGAAAGGAGGGTTTGTTAATGAGTCTGCTCATCTGTCTGGCGGAACCGAGCAGAGAATTGCAAAGGTTCACTGTGGGGCAATTTCCCCATGTCCTTAATGCTTGTCTTCACCTCCCTGATTTAAAACTACCGAGCAGAGATAGGTACTATTATTCCTCTTCTATTGATAAGGAAGCTGAGCCTTAAAGAATTAAAGTAATTTGTCGAAGTTAATTGGCCAGTCCACAAATACATAGTATAACAAAAGACTTTTTGTGTCGGGCATTTTTCTAGGCCCTGGGGATTCCTTGGCAAATGCATGAAATTTTTTGAAAAATTTAAATATATGTAGAATAATTTCTGTGATGAGAGAGTAAGAGGCACACACAAAGTTTCTACAAAAGTGACATTTGAGCTGAAACCTGAATGCTCAGGAGGAGTCAGACAAGTAACAATCTCGAGAAAGTGCTCCTGTCTGAAGGAAAAACAAATGTAAAAAGCAATAAAACAAGGGCTGGGGATATAGCTCAGTTGGTAGAGTGCTTGCCTAGCAAGCATATAAGCCCTGGGTTCAATCCCCAGTACCACCACAAAAAAAAAAAAAAAAAAAAAAAGGGCAATGGAACAAGCATATCCTAAGGCAGAAAGAAGGCGGTGTGAGAGGGGGAAAAGGTAGGTAGAAGCCAGAATACACAGGGCCTTACAGGTCATAGTAAGGAGTTTGAACTTGGGAAGCTGTGAAATCTTGTACATATTTTGGAAGTAGTACCAACCCAGATTACTGATGGATTAGATATGGGGTAGAGAGGAATCCATGCAATAAGATAAATTCCATCTCAGGAGTGTAGGAATGAGATCAAAATGTACTTATCTCTATATGTAGAGCTATGTCCAGTGAATCACGATACTGAGGCAGGATGATCACAAATTTAAGGCCAGCCTCAGCAATTTAGTAAGACCCTGTCTCAAAACAAAAAATAAAAAGGGGGGCTGGAGATGTAGCTCAGTTGGTAGAGTGCTTGGCACTAAGACACTGGGTTTAATCCCCAGCACTGCAAAAAATAAAAAATAAATTTAAAAAAAGGAGTGGGGATGTAACTCAGTAGTATAGCACACTGGATTCAATTCCACATGCCCTCCCCAGAAAAAGAAAAAGGTTACTATATGTAGTATATCCTTGTATATATACGCCAGTCATGGTGATGCACACCTGTAATTCTACCGATTTAGGAGGCCGAGGCAGGAGGATTGCAAATTCAAGGCCAGTCAGAACAATTCAGCAAGGTCCTACCCAACTTAGCAAGAACCTATCTCAAAATAAAATGTATGTGGTTCAGTGGTTACACACCCCTGGGTTTAATCCTTGGTATCACAATAGATAAATAAATAAATAATCACACACACATACACACACACACACACACACACAAGTTTCTCTTCTTTTTTTTCTTAGTGGTGGTGCGGCTTGGGATTGAACATTCTAGGCAAGTGCTTTACCACTGAGCTACACTCCCAGCCCTATTTTTATATATTTTATTTTTTGCAGTACTGGGGTGGAACCCAGGACCTTGTGCATGTTATGTGTGTACTATACCACTGAACTAACTACACCCCCAGCCCTTTTTTATTATTTATTTATTTTTGGTACTGGAGATTGAACCTAGGAGTGTTTTACCATAGAGTTATATCTCCACACACATCTCCTTTTTAGATATTTTTATTTTTGGTATGAGGGATTGAACCCAGGGACACTTAACCACTGAGCCACATCCCTAACCCTTTTCATTTTTTTCAGACAGGGTCTTGCTAAGTTGCTTGCTTTTTAAGTTTCTGCAGTTTGTCTTGAACTTGCAATCCTCCTGATCAGCCTCCAAGTCTCTGGGATTATAGGCCTGTGCTACCACATATCCAGCTGACCAAAATGTTCTAAAATGACTCCTAGGGCCAGCTTGGTAGGAGGATCGAAAATTCAGTTTGAGGGCTAGGGACATAGCTGTACAAGGCCCTGGGTTCAATCCCCAGCACCACAAAAAAAAAAAAAAGAAAGAAAGAAAATTCAGTTTAATGCCAACCTCAGCAACTTATTGACATCCTATCTTAAAATTAAAAAATAGGGGCTGGGGATGTAGCTCAATGGTAGAAGCTTATGTAGCATGGGTTCAATTCCCAGTACTGCAAAAAATGAAATAAAGGAAGGAAGGAGGGTAGAAAGCAGGACTAGGGATGTAGTTCAGTAATAGAGCATCCCTGACTTCAATCCCCAGTACTGGGTCAGGAGAGTTAAAAAAAAAAAGACTCCTAGGATTTGGGTCTCAGCAAGAGGTAGTGTCATGTATTAAAAGGGGAGAATAGAGGAGGATTAGATTTGGATAGGGGACTTCTCTTAAGTTTTATTTGGCTCAGCTATCCCAGTGAAAATGTTGAAGGGGCAATTGTATTTACAGGCTCAATGGGGAGGTATGTACTGGAGCTATGGATTTCAGAGTTATCAGAGACTATCCTAAATGGTAGAACTGAGATTCAAATTCAGCTTGGTATGACCTCTGGATCCTTGATCCTTTGAGGACAGAGCCTCAAAGCAATTTGAATCCTTCACATAAGAAGACCTATGCTAGACAAATACATGAATAAATGTCCATATCTGAAAGAATGAACAAGAAGATAAATGACTTCCAAGCCCAAATCCTTGATTCCATGTTCTAAAGATGGTACAAAGAAATAAGGTGTAGCTTGGAGCAGTTGGAATGACCTTCTCTGGCTTCCTCACCAGTGACCTCCAGGATAATCAATCTAAGCACTTCTGTTTTCTCACTTTTCTCAACTTTCGACTTCTAAGACATCATGCTCTTCTGATTTATCTTTTAACTCTCAACTCAGCAATTTCTAATTCAGCAATATTGACAGTCCTGAGTCCTTCTCTCCGTCCTCTTTCTAATCTTTACCTCTCCTTGGGGGGTCTTTTATTTAGTCCTGAGTCTTTATTACTGTTTATATGCTTATAACTCTTCAGCCAGTATCTCCAGACTATCTCTAGGATTTGGACCTCAGCAAGAAGTAGTGTCATTACTAAAAATGATCTAGTAAATCATCACTCTCCTGGCTGCAGAAAGCTCTTAACAAAGATTTCTCTCAGGCACCTTTGAATTCAATGCATTGGAATCTAAATTCCTCATGCTCTTCATATCCCAGCCTGTTCCTCTGCCTGAATTCCCAATCTCAATCAGTGGATCCATCAGCCATTTAGTTGTTACCAAGCCAAGGATCAGGGAGTCAACCTGGACTTTTTTTGTCCCTCACCTATTTTATTTTTTCTTTTCTTTTCTTTTCTTTTTTTTTTTTTTTGTGGTACTGGGGATCAAACTCAGGGCCCTGTGCTTGTGAGGCAAGCACTCTACCAGCTGAGCTATTTAATTTTATTTTTTTGATCAATATCAGGTCCTGTAGATAGATCTTTCTCTTAAGTATCTGTATACTTGTATACTAGTTGCTCACTTGACACCTTCACTTGAAGGTACAAGAATCTCAAACTCAACGTGTCCAAAATATGCTATTTCTGCTCCCTCCTAAACCTGCTCCTGTTGTTCTGTATCTCAGTGAATGTTCCATAGTCCACCCTTCAGCAAATCCTGGCTACTTTTTTTTTTTTCAATGCATGCTGGAAATTGAACCCAGTGCCTCATGCATGCTGGGCAATGCTCTACTACTAAGCACCATCCCCAGTCATCCTTGACTACTTCTTAACATCTCATTACTTCACCATAGCCTAGTGCCTGGATTATTTCAGTAGGTCCTAACTGGCTTCCCTGTTTCTGCCCTTACTCCAGGAGTCAATATGTCAGCATCCAGGAGTGGTGGTGCATGCCTGTAGTCCCAGTTACTCTGGAGGCTGGAAAGGGAGGATTGCTTGAGCCCATCACTTCTGAGACCAGCCTGGGTAACAAAGTGAGACTCCACTATTTATTAATAATGAATAAATTAGTTAATAAATAATTGTATTAATAAATACATTGCTTGTGTCTGTTTTCCTTGCATTCCCCTATTGTACTATGAGCTCCTTCAGGCAGGGCCTGTGTCCCATCTCCTGGCATGAGAGTCCAGCATGTGCTTGCTAAAGAACTGAGTGCTTAATTGAGTAATAAATAAATAAATAATGTAAGGCAAACTACATCACTCCTCTGCTCAAAATCTTCTAATGGCTTCCTAGAATAAAAGTTGAAGTTTTATAATTGCCTATAAAGCCCTACACAGTCTCACCTGTGGGTAACTCTGGTTTCACCTCCCATTACTCTCCTTCCCTCCTGCTCCTGTCACCCTAGCTTCCCTGTTGTTCCTCAAACATACCTGATGTGTCCCCCTTTAGTCTCTGCAGTTGTTCACTTTGTGTAGCTCCTTCTTCCCCCAGACAGCTCTATGGTTCACCTCTTCCTGTCATTATGGTCTTTTGTTCAGATGTTACCTATGCAATCGGGCCTTTCCTGACCTATTTAAAAATAGATTTTGTATTTCGGGACTTCATCATGGTCTTTTGCTTGGATTATTTCATAGGTCCTGACTGGTTTTCCTGTGTCTGTCCCCCAGCTCTTTCTCTCCCCTCTGCTTTTTTTTTCCAGTGTGTATCTCCACATACTATGTATTATTCCTTTAACAATTATTATTCTCTCATTTTAAAATGTAGGTCTGTGAAAGGAGGGGGTTTTCCTTAAAGTTGCACTCCTAGCTCCTAGAATGGGATGTAGCATTGTAGATGCCCGATGAGTTATTTGTTGACTCAACGAATGAATCTACTACTCTGTCCATCCTACTGCTTCTACCTAATCCATGCTGTCACCTTGCCTCCATTCTTACTCCCTTTCAAGACATTCTCCATCCAGCAGGCAGCGGCATGATTCTAAAATGAGTTTGATGCCTTAAACCAAATACTCTACACAATTTGAACAGTTCCCAAGAGAGTTTTGAGACATTAACCCTTGTTGTTCTATCTGCCTGGAGAGCTTTTGAAAGTAAAGTCCCTGCCCCCTTCTTTTGTTTGACTCATTCATAGATGGTCCTCAGATTTTAATTTAGATGTCACTTCTTTCAAGAAGCCTTTTTAATCTCCCCAGACTGGGTTAGAAACCAAACATCTCATGTCTGTTGTTTCATATAAGCCTTGCAAAAGCTCTAATGAAGAAACTGAGGCATAGCTTAGTTAACCTGTCTAAAGTCACCCTGGTGCTAAGTGGTAGAGCTTGGGGTAGGACAGAAGATTAGAAAGCAGGTTACTGCCTTCGTCTTTCATGCTCTTGCTTGTGTCTATTTCTGTGCATTTCCTCCACTGTATTATGAGCTCCTTCAGGTGGGGCCTGGGTCCATCTTGTGGCATATAAGTTTTGGCATGTGTTTGCTCAAAGAACAACTGAGTGCTTTCTAGTTCTTACTGTTCCCACAGCGTTATTGCAGAGGCTCAACTGTGCACAGTGGGCCTTCATGTCTTGTGACCTGGTAACTTCATTCTCCATGATGTTAGAGCTCTCATGGTACTGAGATGGGGGGCAGGTGCAGGGTAGGTAAAATTGGATAAAGAAGGAATAGGTCCCTGCCCTTGTTTTTTTGGCTTCAGTAAGGCCACAATGCCCTCAAAGACTCCTTCCCCTCACAAGTTATTCAGAGAGCTATGCTCATATAACCACAGACACCCACCACCAATTGCTCCTTCCCCCATTCTGCCTGCACTCAGCTCTCTCCTGAGGACTTCCCACATTAAGGAGGTAAAGAGGGGAGAGGACTGGGTCAGTCCCAGCATGCCTGGAGAAGGGACCTGTAAATGGTTGCCCTTCCCAGACAACATTCCTGGCCTGCCAATAGTGTCTGGGAATACATCTTTCCTTTTCCTGCCCAGCAAATCCAATCAAATCATCCCCTCACTCCCATCCTGGCCTCCTCACCTCCTTCTTTCCCTCTGTGGTTTGCATCTGCCTTGGTGCCTGGCAGGCTGGCCTGAGTCACTCCCAGCTTGCATTCTCCTTCTGGTCAAGACCATCTGGTCAATCTCTCAGGCCGTCCAGCACCACGGCCCTGGGGCCTATATACCCCCTCCCCACAACCCTTGACCTCCCCAGAGAAGGCATAGCAGATACCTAGCAGAATGTAACAGCCTTTCTGGAGGAGCATTAAAAATCACATGGCAGAGCTGGGGATATAGTTCAGTTGGTAAAGTACTTGCCTAACACACATGAGGCCCTGGGGTGAACCTCAGTTCTTTTTTTTTTTTTTTTTCAGTACTGGGGATCGAACTCAGGGCCTTGTGCTTGCGAGGCAAGCACTCTACCAGCTGAGCTATCTCCCCAGCCCTCTCAGTTCTTTAAAAAGAAAAAAAAAAAAAAAAAGCCTGAAAAAAAGAGGTTACATTGCAGATTTTCCTGCTCTAGAGACTTGGTGTAGGACCAGGAGCCCGTCTCTTTCCAGAAAAAAACTCAGTCTGGTACAGTCTCCCAGAACCATCTAAGTATAGGGTATCATTATTCTGCATTCTTCGAAGCAAGAACCTCACCCTGATCCTGGGTCTTTCTAGGTCAGTCAGATGAAGAGGGTGAGGTAAGTGCCCCCATCTCTAGGGAGCAAGGGGAAGTGACACAAACTGGGCCACCCTGTGTTGTCAGCCTAGCTTCATATCCTCTTGCTCCTTTCTTCTGGCCACAAGAGGGACTGAGGCCCAGGCAGGACCTACCCCCATGTGCCAGGGGTCAGCCCCTTGCCAGAGTTCAATAAGAGGTCACAGGGGAAGAAGGGGTACTTCCCTCTTTCTAGGAAGTTCCCTGAGGCAGCTGGGGCTCATAAAGGATGGCAAGGAGAACTAAGAGTTCCTACACAGGAACTAACAACACCCCTCCTTGCCTTGTTCTAGCCCTGGGTGCTGCAGCCCATCCTGAGGAGCAGGAGAAGCAGCCCTGTCAATTGCCAAGACAGAAAAATCAGGTTGAGCAGTAAGATATAAAGTTCTAGGCCAGCTTGGGCAATTTAGGGTGACCTGTCTTTAGAAAAAAAAAAAAAAAAAAAAAAAAAAAAAAAGAATGGGGGTCCTGGGTGGTCGCACAGGTTCCAAGAACTCTAAATGCAGACACCACCTTGCCTCCCTGGGCCCCCATCATGGGCCCTGGAGAGACAGTAGCTGCAGGGTAGTCCAAGGAAGGAAGATACATCTACCTAGCCCAGGCCTAGAGAAGCTGCTAGCAAGGGTGGGCTGGTCTGTGTCCACCAGTGGGTGCAGCTGGATCTGAGATGCCTTTCCTTCCAATCCTTAGTCCTGAACCTAAGCTCTGAATTAGGATATTGAATTTAGATGCTTGGTGAGGGGAGTAGTTAGCTGGGAGAAAGAACAAGGACTTCTAAACTGGAGGTGAGGAAGTTCTACCTTCCCCACCTGTTGGGCCCCTCTTCTAAAGGTAACACGGGGTTTGGTGAGAAGAGTAAGAGAGTGGCACAGAGAGGGTCCAGATTGGTTTTCTAGCTTCAACCCTCTGACCTCAGAAAAATCGAAACCCATGAGGGAAAGCCTATCCCAGCACCTTTTGGCATGACTGTAGTCACCACCTGCACTCCCAACAATACTCCTCTCGTCTTCCCCAATCCTGCTTCTTCCAAGTGGCTATCTGGGCACCAGGCTTCCTGCTCCACTACTCCAGGCAGCCAGAAAGGAGCACAGGACTCAGGCACTTCTGCAAATATGTTTAATGCACTTACATTACACAGAGGAAGAGGGGCAAGAAGGAACGACATCTAAGTGAGTCACTCAAAAATTCTTACAAAAGCCCTAGGCTGGCTGCAGCCCCAGGGTTGGAGTCACCACTGACATTAAAAACTAATATAAAATTTACAAAAGTCTGCTTCTTGCAGCATTCAGGTACTTATACAAAAGGCAGGGCCTTCCTACAGGGTTCCTGACTTGTAACAGGAACCCAGGCACCTCACCTGACATAGGCGTCCTGGAAGGCAGAGAGGGAAGATCAGATTAAAAAAATACAGTCCAGGGAGTTCTCCACTGGTCGCCCCATAGGGGCACCAACCTTCAGTTTTTCTCCCCACTCTCAACTCAGTCTCTAAAACCATCCCAAGACCTTGGGTCTGGTTTTAAGAATTCTGTAGCCCTTTTAGACTCACCCAAAGGCTTCCCAGTCCCTGGCCCAGAGCCTTGCCTATGGACGAATAGGAGGCACCAACTTCCCTGCCAGGCCAAAGACCTTGCAGAGCGTCCTTGTCCCCTCAGAATGGCAGTCAACCTCTTACAGCCCAGAGTGGACTTGGTAGCCACAGAAGTCTGCCTTAGATAGCAGCAAGTACAGCAAGCAGGGAACCCCTTCTCTGAAGCTTTCAATACCAGGGACTTGGAAAGATAGAGTAGGACTGAGCAAGCCTGCAGAAGGGGCAGACAGAGGGAGACAAAGGGAGGGTCCCTGCCTCCTTGACCCATATGAGTTGCAGGGAGGGAAAGAAGGAGTCCATTTACTGAGTACCCACCATGTGCTGGAAGCTGTGCTGGGGACCATACAAGGTCAGGTTTGCTTGATCCTGTCAGGGTCCCCTCTCATCAGCCAGCAGCTCATTGGAAAACCTCCTCCCTGAGAAACCTCAGAGTCCACGGGAAAGACCTGGTGAGCAATGGCTGAGGCCTTTCCCTCTCCTGGAGCCACTGTTCTTTAGAGAAATAATGGGTGCTCGGCACCAGCAGGATCTTGGATGTTCATGAGGCTCCTAATATGGTGGGGGTAGAAAGGGGCCCCAGGCTTCCTGGGCTTATCATCCAGAGCTTTCCTGTTCCCTCCTGCCATTCCCAACTTCTCCAAGCTCAGGGCCACCAAGCTGGTGATGCCATCAGTCTACAAAGGTCCTGTAGGCCTGGGGCAAGTTGTTGATCAGATGTTTTGCATACCGATGACAAAACTTAGCTCAGAAAATGCACCCCCTCTCCAAAGTAGGCAGATAGAGGTAGGGCAAGCTGTAGCAGGGATCCCTTAGGCAGCTCCCAGGAAGGCAGAATTTGGGGAGATGCTGGTTGGGATGGTAGGATGGCAAATTCATGATGGTGCCTCTCTGACCATGAAATGTCAGAAGATAAGAGCTTCAGAGGCGGAGCTGCCAGCGTGGATGAAGGTCAGCCAGCACCCTTTGGGGAAAGTCTTCAGGGCAGCAGGCACAGTCCAGAGAGGCTTGTTTCTTGGCTGGAGGGGCCTGAGGCCAGTCTCTCCCACATACTTCAGGCTATCTGCCTTGGCATTCTGAGCTTAGCAGCCTTAACAGGATAACCCTGGAGTTGTATAGAAGGGTCTGGGCCTAGTGGCCCCTTTGTGAAGTTCAACTCCTGTTCCTTGGAGACCCCAGCCATCCTTCATGACCTTGGAGGCAGCTCTTGGAGGCTGGATATCTCATCAGAGGGATTCTGTACTAAGGGCCTCCTGATGTACCTGGGGTAGTGCCCATGTGAGTGGTGGAGCCAAACAGAGCCAGGGAGGAGCCCTGTGTGGTCCATGACAAACAAAACTTTACTTTGGAGAGGTCTGAAGGGTGATTTTGGAAGTTCCCTAGAGGCTAAAAGGACAGGAAAGGGGCTTGCTAATTCCAGGTCAGAAGTGTGAGACAATTCCAGAGAACTCCAGAAGAGTGGGCCAGAGATAGGTTGGCTTCTGGAAGGCAAACTGTGAGATCTGTAGGACTGGGGTTGAGGGACAAAGCACCACAAGAGGCCAGGATGCAGAAAGGAGACAGGACAATGAAAAGGGGATGAAAAACGAGAAAAGAATGGATGCAGGGAATATTGGGGCAGGGCTGGGTGGGCTGGCAGAGAGCAGTATAAGCAAAATCAAAGTGAAAGAAATGGTGAAAGACTGATTTTTCAATTTTTAATAAGCCAGAGTCCTGCAGCCTGGGTGCTGGCAAGCCTAGAGGATGAGGAAAGGGGACAGGGGTGGTCGAAGAGCTGGAGACCTAGGCCCTGAGTAGCAGATGGCAATGGTCTGTGAGGTGTACAATGTGGTGTGTTTTGCCTTCTCCTGGTAGGCCTGGTCGTGGGAAAGGTCTGGAAGTTGAGACTGGGGCCACCAAATCTTTGAGTCCCTGAAGACCCCTGAACCTTGTGGGGACCAAGTTCACTTGGAAAATAGCAGCAGCACTGCTTCCTGGCACCAGCTTAACTGGGCTCGAGGCTGTATGTAGAGTGCCCAGGCTCCTCCGGCCCAGATAGGAAGAAAAGTTCCTCTGGGAAGCAGGGACTGCTCCAGGATCTGGGCTCCTCCTCTGGTGGAGGCACAGGGGCCAACAGAGCCCCAGGCCCCTGTTTGAGAGAATGAGAAAGTTCACCTGGGAATAAAGTTCTGTTTAAAAAACATTATACAGATGGCTTCTGGACATCTTTGCCACGCTATAAAATATGATTTGGTTTCTACAAAATAAAATAAGGAAGAAAATCAAACGTGATCAGTGATCATAGGGATTGTTCCATGGCTGGAGCAGCTGAATGAGCAAAGATGTGCGGGGCTGAACTGGGCAGCCACCCACATGTACTCTGCACCGGTCTGGGTGGCAGGGGTAGATGAGGACAAGGCCTGTCTCCACCCAAGGGCACATCAAGGGTCCAGAGTCAAATCTCAAACCAGAACCTGTGGTGCCAGGAGGTGGGGAGGGTTTGCATGTGCCTGCTTACTGGCCCAGTGGGACGAGGGCCTGGTCAGGTGGGCTTGGCTGGCTGGGGGGCAAGGCCCCTGAGCTGGAAGTGAGGTGGGGGCCTGTGGCCATGCATGGCAGTTGCACAGTCGTCCTCACACTTGTCCTTTTATGCAGTTGTTATACCAGAAGTCACTAGAGAGCAGCTGGGCTCCCCTTGGCCCCAGCAGGGCCCAGCCCAGGCTAGTGCAGAGGACTGTCGAATACCACATCCGGAAGGATGGAGACTTTGAGCTTCTTTTCAGGCCAGCTGTACTCTTTGGGAAGTTTGAACTGTGGAGGAAGCAAGCACAGATTCAGAGTACATGTGGTTAGCAGTGGAAGAGGCCAAAAGAAAGGCAGGATGCTCGCCCAGGCACTGTCTCTGGGGTACTGGGGGCAAGACAGTCACTGGCTACCAGCTGCATTCTCAAATGCTAGACCCAGGTGGGCAGCTGGGATAAAGCTGCTGGAATTCCCTAGTCTCTTCTTTCTCCTTGCCCTGCCAATAACTAACCAGCTTGGAGGAGGCGTGTTTTCCAGCTCTTTTTTAACTATGCTGATCTCCCTCCTGCTCACTTCCTTGGTTCTGCCTCCAGCCACAAGCATGTATGGAATCTGCTCCCTGAGGCCCAGAGGCTGGAGCATGGCAGGCCAGGGCAGGGTGCAGATGCTACAGGGAAGTGGCTTGAGGTCTGTCATTGCCATGGCCTCTCTTTTCAAGGCTAGTGTGGGAAGGACCCTGGAACCTATCCTCCATAGCCTTTGCCAAAGGTTTCAAAGGGAAGGAGGCCCTAGTTCAGCTCCAAAGTTAGGCCTTCACTGGTGGCCTTGGTGGAAACAGAGGAGCAGGATCAGTGTGATCTGGGCCTTGTGCATCCTCAGAAGGAACAAATTCCTATGCTGCTCTCTCTGGAATTCCTAGCGCAGAGTGATGGCCAAGGAGAGACAGGGTCTTCAGATCCTACCCCAGGAATAACTGATCAGCTTCTAGTGTTGTTTCTCCTGCTAACCTGGGGGCTTCTGGTGGGGAAGGGAAGAAGCTGACATCTCGTTTTTTTCTGGATTTTAGTACCTTGCATGTAGTTTGGCACACAGTTGGTGCTCAATGAATACTCAATGACTTGGGCTAATACTGGAGCTTGGAAACAGGGTCTGTTTTTTATGATTCCCACTATCCTGGAGCTAAGTCACAAGTTAGGGCCAGGATAGAAAGGAGAAAACTGCTCTCAGCCTGTCTGGAGCTGGGCTGGAGGTGAACAGGCCCTGATACTTCCTGGCTGACTCCCTCTGCCCTCCCTCTGATGGGGAACTGTCCATGCCAGGACAAAGTGGAGAGTGGGGCAGGGTGTGGGGATAGCCTCTGGACAGGAAAGCAAAAAAAAAAAAAAAAAAAAAAAAAAAGTCATTTTTAGTGACCTACTTTTCTAAGCTCCCCTGGCTCTTATCCCTTTTGCCTGGACTGTCCCCCTCCCACTCCCTCAACACCCAAGCTCAAAGCAACAGCCTGGCGCAGTGCCACCCCAGTGTGACAAGGCCTCTCCGGAAGCACTTCTGGGCAGCTGGCTCTGGCCTGACTGAATAGGGAGCCAGGCTTCAGAGACCAGTGACTTGTGGGAGTTGATTAGTTGGCACTGACTGGGTGCTTGATGACTTTGGAATGTATAAATGAATTAATTTATCAAAACTGTATCCCAGAGGACACAGAAGACACTGCCTTATTGGGGTGACTGGCTCTGAAGAGTTCCTGTTCAGCCAGAAACCTGGCCAGGATGGCCCACCCTGAGCATTTGTAGTCTCATGAACTTCAGAGGCCTCTGTGTCCTAGGAGCCCTGGTAGCTCAAAGGTCCTGCTTGGCCTCCCTCTCTGGCTTGAAAGCCTGGCCCCTGGGAGGTAAAAGAGCTCTCCCCCAAGCACATTTCCTGGCAGATAAGGCAAGGGAAGGGTCTGTCTCTGCCACAGGGAAGGGAGGGCCAAGAAGAGCTCTCCAGAGGCCTGGGCAGCTTGCTAATGTTCCACTAGCCCATCAGGCATCCAGGCCAGGAAGACTCAGATCCCGCTGGGGTGCTGGTTAGCGGGAGCCGGGGGGTGGAGGAGAAGGGACTTTCCAGGATGAGGTAAGTCTCACAAATGAGGATGCTGGGAACAAGGAAGAAAAACAAAGGGGATTATGGACTCCATTCCTATATCCCAGAGAAGTAACCAAGAGAAGGCACAACCCCACCTGGCCTGCCATTCCTCAGACTCTGAGCTAACTTGGAAGAGGAGACTAAGAGGGGAGAGCTGAAGAAAGAAGGAAGAGTGGCTCCTGGGTGGCCCAAGGCAAGAGCAGGAGTCCTTCATTGCCCACCAGAGCTCCCTGGTAGAATGTTCTCTGGCAGCAGAATGGGCTTTCTGTTCAGAACCTGCCAGCAAACAGCAGGGGCTAGGGAGAACTCGTACTGGCCTGAAGGCCCTGGCTGCCTCTTCAATGAGGTTCTCAAGAGCTGGCAATTCAGACAATTTGCTGGGTGTCCTCACAAGGGCGGAGGTGGAGCAGGGGATGGTGGTGGTTCATGGAAACAGAAGAGAAATGAAGCCATTTAACATTCCTGGGGGCACTTCTCCAGCCTATCCCAGCACCTCAGAGAGCAGCCTGCAGATACAGACACGCATACACACACACCCAGAGACCAGCCCCACAATGAGAGAGAAATCAAACACGCTTACTTCCTCTGGAGAAGTCAAATCTTCTAAGTCCTCCAACATTTTCTCTACAAATTCTTCAGTCAACAAAATCTGGGAAGAAGGCACAAGGCAGACTTTTATTTTTTAAATACATGATCTTTTTGCCAACTGCTAAGTTATGGATCTTTCTTCTGGCCATGGAGGAGGCATCAGCCTATTGCTCAGTTCTAGGGACAGAGGGAAATTCTTGAGACCTATCCCCAACCACACACCCCCAATGCCTCCCACCACCACCTGCCTGTAATATCACCAGAGTGGGGCAGAGAAGGAAGAGGGGTCAGAGGACAGTGGGGATGTGTGGTAGGGACATCTGGAGGGTGGGTAGTGCTGTTCCCAGAAGGGAGATGGAAATTGGTGTGGGGGGAACCACCCTATTTTGGCTGTTCAGATCTCCTGCATGTTGCAGGGTGAGATAGGGGGACAGGGACAGAAAAGTCCTAGAGCAGAGAAGTTGCCAACATCCTTCTTGCCCCATCAGGCTCACATGTTTCCACCCCCTCCCCCCACTGACTTGGTAGGACAAAAGGAATCTGTTTGGCTTTAGAATACAAGCACTGTCTGGAATCTAGAAATGCCCCTGAAGGTACATCCAAGAATGTCTGAGCTGGTGAATTTGAATATTGTGGACTGACCTCTCTCATTTTACAGATGGGGAAGGACTCTCAACCTCCTTTTCCACCCACAGTATTCATGTTCTCAGGCTGGCTCCCAAGCCCTTGCCCTGCTGGTATAATCAGCACTGAGTTCTTCAAGACTCCAGAGATGCCTCTTCCCTAGGCCCTGTTCAGTTTCCCACTCTGTTGCTAGCCTGACACCGGTCATCATCTCATGCTTTGGACAGTCTAATCCTATTTGGCTGACAAAATCAATACCCTCAACCCCTAAACATATTTTCTCAGTCAGTGGGAATGCCCACAGATGCTCAAGGCCTCTAACATCAGGTCTTCCTCAACTTGATGGGCCCCTTAAGCATCCCATTGCTCTGGTAAACCATGCTCACCCCATGCCTGCACCACCTCAGGCTTGGCTAAAGATGTCTTTCCTCTTCCAGATTCTGGCCCTTTCCTCTTTATCCTCTCAGTCCTTGTCCATAGGGCTTCCCCAAGGCTGTGTCTCTACCTGCCTCTCCACCTCTCACTGCAAACAGTGAGCACCCTGGGCAGGGCACAGAGGAAGAATGTCAATGGGGTGAAGGCCAAAGTGAGAAGTTCCTCTGAGGGAAACCCTCTTTGTGAGAAGGATGAGAATTAAGAACTTGAGAAAATACCCATCAGGTTTCGCCTGGGAGTTGTTTGCTCTGATCAGAACAGAAGTTTCCACATGTGAGATAAAGTGAAGTGGCAGAGAAAGGAAAGCAAGCAAGAAGGGTCCTTGAGGATGGACCCCTAAGGAAGTAAGTTGATGGGGTGGGTGGACAAATGAGAAAACTACCCTCAGATGAGTAGAAAAATCACCATCATACCAGGCACTTGATGACCAAACATTTAACTTATCTCTTTCAGTATCCTTACAGATGAGGAAACTGAGGCACAGACAGGTTACAGCACATGGCCTACAGCACATATCCCAATCATGTCAAGTACTTAGTTCTTGAAGTACTGCTTCTAAATCCTGAACTTTTAGTGCCACAACATTTGCTCATGTATCAATTTTAAGGATAGGCATGAAGGCAGCCCATATCCCATTGAACTAGCCTTCCCTTGGTTGACAGGACCCATCTTCCCAGGATAGAAGCCCACAGTTAGGAACAAAAGCTCTGACCACTAGGCCACATCTCTTCACCAAAGCATCTGTTGTAGGAGCTCAGGCCTCAAGTGAGGAAAGGGACAAGTTAGAAAGGGCAAAGCTGGTCCGGGGGAGTGCCCACCCAAGGTGTCCTCTTCTTGTTCTTCCTCCAAATTCTTCCCAAACTGTAATTATACCCAGCTAAACTCACACCCAGCTCTCCTGAAGCCCAACCCCTTGTTCTTCATACTCTTATCCCAGGGGAACTTCCCTCCCCGCTTCCCTGGCCACCAATTCCAGAGTTTCTCTACCAGTTATCACCAGTCTGCTTGAGTAATATAAAAGTCACATTTATAGTTTTGGCATTTCCGGGGCTTGTTGCCATCTCTGCAAATGCTAGCACAAACATAAGCATACCTCAAACCCAGTTATAATACAATGGCTCCAGTCGGGCCAGGCTGGGCTTACTTCTAACCCACAAATAATTGAGGGAGCATCTTTCTGCCAGAGTGGTCAATAGGTCGGGGCCTATAACTAGTGCTGGGGTGAAATGGGGCATGGGGCGGGTTTACAGAGATGAAGGCCACCCAGTGAGACTCCGAAGGGAGTTGTTTCACAACAACAGGAAAGTAATGCAACTAGCACTGAGTCCAGTCCTAAGTCAGTTCCTCTGACAGAGGTCTGAAGTGGTGCTGGGAAAGGGTGAGTTATGGAGGCTTTTAGCAGCGCCACCACCAAACACCACACCATCTGTGTGTGGACTTATTTTATACTCAGTTGGGGGAGGGGATGGCAAGACTATAAAGGAGGACAAATTCTAGTCACTTCTCCATTTTCACTTTTAGTGATTTGCTGGTTTCTGCTGGAAAGCTCACATTATTTTTAAAAGAATTAAAGGGGAAAAATTATACATGAGATCTGCATGATATTAAGGGTGACATTCTCTGCAAAGAAACACGACAGACTGTCATAGCTCCAGGCACCTAATTTAATTTCCTTTGGGAGTTAAACCTTAGAAGCTTGGATTGAACAAACAGGCCCTGTTCTTTGTATATTTCAGAACTAGAGCTGAGAATGTTAACAGATCTTATCAACAGGACACTGGAGATAGACAGCTATGATGGAGCAGCTCCTGGGAGCTCTCACAAGGAACAGACTCACCGTTGTGATGCAGCTGTGGGAAGAGCCTGTGCAGGTCTGAGGCTTGGAGCACCTGAAGCTCACTGGGTCCCCGTGGAGCTACTTGGCTTTGCCACAAATAATAATGGTAATGGCTATGAAGGTGACAGTTAAAATGGCCAATAGCAGGAGCAGTGACTCCCCCCCACACAGGTACTCTGCTAGGTGTTTGGCCTGAATCTCATCATGGAATTCTAAGGTGATCCTGCATGGGAGGTAACTCTCATCTCTTTTATGCAGATAAGTGGGTGCCAAGATGAGAGGATGCTTTTTACCCCAACCCTAGAAACCTGTATACTTAGGGCTGGTCTCTCTGTCCTCTGATGGGGGAGGTGAAGGTTGCCTGGCTTCTACCAGTGGCCTGGAAAACTTCTACCAGCCTGAGCCAGCCACACAGCTCCTGACCACACTCTCAGTTCAACAGAGCTGGAGCCCAAAGTATCACAGACATGCAGCTGTTAGAAATCCAGGCTGAACATCTGGAAAGGAAAGCAAACCATACCCCAAGATGGTTTCCAAGTGGAGCCAGTATGGCAAATTTCTAGGCCAGCCTGGTGAGCCCCTACATTTTAACAGTTCTGCTAGCTCAGAAAAGAGCAGCACCAATAATAATGACAATGATGACAACTTTACCCTTTTGTATTTGCACTCATGAAGAGCCAGATATAAAGCATTTAGGTTTGTGCACAAACTGCCCTTGGAGTGAGGTGACCCTTGAATGAGAGGCATACTTTCTTTTGAGGCTCTTTTTTTTTTTTTTTTTTTGGTACCAGGGATTGAACCCAGGGGAGCTTAATCACTGAACCACATGCTCAGGCTTTTTTTTATATTTTATTTGGAGACAGGGTCTCACTGTGTTGCTTAAGACCCTCACTAAACTGCTGAGGCTGGCTTTGAATTCATGATCCTCCTGCCTCAGCCTCCCCAGCTTCTGGGATTACAGGTGAGCACCAGCCCCTGTGAGGCTTTTGAAAAACATGAAGATGCCAGGCACTAAGCCCTCCTGAATCAGAATGCTCAGGGCAAAGCCAAGAAATCTATATTTTCTTTTTTTTTTTTTTTTTCCAGTAGTGGGGGCTGAACCCAGGATATTGTGCATGTTGGACAAGTGCTCTACGATACTGAGCTACATCCCCAGTCCTTCTTCTTCTTCTGTTGTTAAAATTTTAAGACAGGTCTCATGAAGTTGCCTGGACTGGCCTCAAACTTGTAATCCCTAAGAGGCCTGTCACTGTACCTGGATAGCATCTGCATTTTTAAAATGTACCTCAGGAGATCATGATGGAGGGAGTGCTAGGAAATAGGCACAGAGGGGAAGGGGTTTGGGCAAAGGCTTAGCCAATAGTTGGTGGCTACTGCTCTAATTGGCTGAGCTGTGAGAATAATGGCTCCTCTCTCCCCACCGCCACCTAGGCCGGTACCTTACTCCAGTGGGCTCACACCAGGTGCTTTAGGACAGTCTGGCTGGTAGTTGGTGAGGGAAGACTGTCAACAACCTCTCAACTCCCCATGCTCCAGCAAGTTCCAGAAAGGAACCTGAAAAGTGATCTTTTGTCAGTGCCTGTCCTGGGCAGGCCCGGCTGTGCTGCAGGCAGGGGCCCAGCTGCTGCTGATCTGATGCTGATTCAAATGTCTGTGGTCAATAATATTTCTGAGGTCAATGATATTTCTGAGTGGCTGGCAATATCCATTCCTTCCCCTTGGTACGACAATTAGCACTTTGTCTAGGGCCTTGTTTGCTCTTCATGTTGACACGTTGTTCTTGCTTCCCAACAAGTTTGGCTTTCTCTTCCCTCCCTTTCCTTCTCTTGGGGAAGGAAATGTGTTGTTTATAGTGGCAAAGCCTGCCAAGGAGTTGCTCTGGCACCCACAATGGCAGTAGAGGAGGCAGGGACAAGTAAGCAGTCCTGTCTGGTATGACCCTCCCCCCACTAGGGTCAGACAAAAGCCAGGAAATAGCCTATAGCTTCCCCCCACCCCCCATCATGCACTGGGAGGAGGCAGAGGTATGTGCTTGCGGACAGTGGGGGCACAGTGAGGCCTCACTCATTCATTTCCTGTTCTTGGTGGGTGGCAAGAAGTTGGCTTTAGTGGTCAGAAGAAAGCTGACTCTTCTGTTCTGGCTGCTGGGGACACTGTTGAGCATTATGGTCTTCTACTGCAAGGGAGGTATCTTCCCCAGGCATACAGCTGGGATTTAAAGCTCAACAGGTATGCCCCTGGACAATAAGGACTCTGCAACATCCCAAGCAAAGGTCTCCAGAGAGAACAGGTGTGGCCAGGTTCACCAGTGGAAGGAGAAGTAGTACACATCAAAGAGGAGCCTCCCAGGTCTGAGCCGGGGATTCCCAAGTTGACTTCCACAGAGCATCCAAATGGCAGGAGAATTCAGGATGTGGGGAGTTTATCCTCGGGCAAGGGGGAGAGCTCAGCAGCAATTCCTCAAGCCTGACTGTGAACAGCAGAGGCCACTTGAAAACAGCTGTTGGGCGATCTCTGCCAAGCCTGGGACCTCCCACTATGGGCTGCTAGGGAGTGGCTAGGGTTGGGGGCATTACCTGGGTGAACAGTCAGATACTGCACAGCTGAGAAAGCACTGTGGTGCCTAAAAAAATATTCTTAGATCTGGTGGTGTGACCCCTCCGTGACCTCTGGAACTGAAACTTATCCCTTTCACATCATCCTGGCTGGGGACTGACACTGCACTCTACTCAGAAAACCAACAGCCCAGGGTCAACAGGTGAAGGGAGAAGCTTTCCCAAGTCACCAGGGTGAGAGGATGCTGCGGGATAAAGGGGCAGGAGAGGACCTTGGCAAGGCCCTCCTGCAAAGCTTCAGAGCTGGTTGATAACATTTTCCAATCTCAACAAGGATGAAAAAGCAAAGTAGGGCAGACAGAGACAAGTGTCTCCTCCAGAAAGGAAAAAGAGTGCAGAGATGCCACGGACTCCTGCCTTGGGGGCGTCCCCTAAAGCACTGTACCCACCTGGCACTGCCCTGTTCTTCAGTGCACCAGAGTCCTAACTTCTCTGGCACTGGGTTACCCCGAGATGGTCAAGATGGGGGAGTAGGTGCCAACCAAGGATAAAGTGGGTGTGGAGGACTCTCTGGGGCCATTCCACAAGCTCTGGAAAAGGGCTCAGGTTCCCTAACCTTTGCCTTTTCTTCTCAGCCTTTCCTTTGTCACTCTTTCCCTATGTGTGATGTCTGCCTTGCCTTTTCCCCAAGAGATAACAGGCCTGGGCCAGTAGCCAGAGCAAGGTGCCAAGGCTGGGAGTAAGTGCTTCCAAGGCTGCTGACGGCTGATGCAAGAAAGTCATCCCACCCCTCCTGCTTCAGCTGGGACCCACAGGGAGAGTTCAAGCAGCAGCCAAGAGAACAGAAGCCTGGGTCTCTCCACTTCCTGGATCTACTATATTCAGCTCCTTCCTGCTCCTCTACCCCAACAGGCCTGGGCATATAAGGCCCATGGAGACACCCCAAGCTCTGGGAACATAAGAAACACCTGCAGGGAGCAAGGGCAGGCCTCTGTGTTGGGCTCTCTCTTCCAGGGTCCTGGGGCCCTCGTTAGTGCTGTGCAGGTGGCCTCACCTGTGATGGCAAGTCTCACCCCAGGCCTCCAGGAGCTTTTGGACTCCTGGGGAAACAGTTAGACCCCTGAGAGGCCCACAAGTCATTACAAACCCAGGTTCCCACAAGCTAAAGGAAGCTGTCTGTGACCACAAGGCGAGACCCTAAAGGGGAAAGTGGGCTGGCAGTCAGACACAGAAAATGCTGACTGCTTGCGGGGAGGGGAGGAGAACTGGTGTGGGTGTTGGCTCCACTGCTGAGAATCCAGCAGGCTGGGGGCAGGGTCGGAGGGTTTCCCAGGGCTCCTTGCAAAGGGCCTGAGAAACCCCTTGGTGATCAAGGGTGCATGCCTCAGGAGTGGGGCCTCAGCCAGCCTTCCCAGGAGCTCTCCTGTGAGCTGGCCCGTGGTGGACCACACTAATGAGCCCATAACACAGGCCTTTGATTAAGCAGCTCCCAGCACAGCAACTTTATTGAAACATGCCGAGGCCAACGGCTCGTTCCCACCGCTTCCCGGTTCCCCAGGCAACAGCCCACAGGAGGGGACCATGTGCTAGGAGTCAGCGGGTGCTCAGAGTCTGGGCTCACTGAGGGGCTGCCAGGGAGTGAGGGGGTTGTGGTATTGGGAGTGAGAATGCCAAGAGCCAGGGGATCAGGGGCTTTGGAGTTGGGTGGGGACTGGAAGGCTTTCTATGATGACTGAGGGGCCTCGTGGTGACATTTGCTGATCCCTTTGGGGGCCAAGCTTCCTGGGCTGCCCAAAACTGGAGAGGTTGCCCAGCCCAGCCCTCACGGCAGGAAGACATTCCAAGGGGGATGGCAGAACTCCAAGGGCAAGTTCACTTTTGAGGATACCACCAAACAAGACTGGGTGGACTTTCTTCTTGCATTTGGGGAGACCCCAGACCCTATTTTCCCCAGGAAAAGCACCTAAACCTTCAATACACACACATGCACTATGAGGATACTTCTGTCAGGGCCTAATAGCATGACATCATCTGCTGGAATGGAACCTGTGAACTCTCAGGGCCTGGGGTCTCCTGCACAGTCCCCACCCCTCAACTTACCAGCTCTGCCCAGAGAAGCAGCCTGCTTTCTCCTGCTCTCAGCAGAGGCAGCAGTGGCAACCTGGGACATGGGTGGGGGCGGGGGCATGGGGGCAGCAGGAGGCCTTTTCCACTTGTGCTGGGCTAATTTCAAATGTTACACTTCAGAGCTTTTGCTACAGTAACTATCAACACCACATGGACAGAAATCTAATGTTACCAAGTGGGACTTTTAAAATGTATTTATAACTTTATGGTTCAAAGTAATTTCGTTATGAAACAATATAATAACAACAGTGGAAAAAAGCAAGATAATTTATGGAACACAATATCCCTAAAGCACTAGCTTCCACTTCTACCTCAGCTAAGTCTGGGGAGTGTGGTTGGTGTCCTTTGTTTGCTGTTTGTTTTAATTAAAGGTTAGGATTTTGGTGGTGGTGGTGGGGGCAAGCCTGAAGGAGGAAGAATTCTGTTGCAAGCAGACACACGTGGACAAAAACATGCCCATATTAAGAGTATATATGATTTACAGACCCCCGGAATGGATTAAACCCACAAAACCAGCAAAATTCTCTTCCTATCTACTGTAATTCCCCCATGTTCTCTCGAACACATTACAAACAAGCCTTGGTCACCTTCTGGATTAGGATTCCCTTTCCTTATTTTTTATTTATTTTTGTCATTTTGGCGGTGTTCCTGCATGCTAGGCAAGTACTCATGCCACTGAGCTACATCCCTAGCCCACAAACTCCTGGGAGAGATAAGGCAAAATAATCAAACCCTTCACCAACCACCCAAAGCAAACAAAAACCAAAAAGGCACAGCACCCCTTAGAGACCTGGATAGAGTGGATGCTGGAAGGATGATGGCTCTTAGTTAGCCCCAGCACCCTTCCTGGTATTAGCTCTTAAGTTTCCTTCAAATGGAAAAGCAGAGGAAGAACAGACACTATGTGCAAGCCAGCAGGTTTCTGCTCAAACTGTTTCCACAGGAGAAAAGGAGAGTTGACTGATGGGAGGAGACTCCGGCCTGCCCATCCCAGTTCGAAGTCTGGGCACAGATAATCCTATGAATTCTCATGAGATTTTCATATAACTGCTAGAGAGTGACTTCCACACACACTCCATCTTGCTTCACCCTTGGTTTCCCATACTTTGATTTTGTCCAGGGTAGGGGAAGTCATATTCCTCACACCTGGATTTCCACAGGAACCAGAACCACCAATGGCTAGGGCCTGGAGAGTGATCATTGTGTCTCACAGGATGCAGAAGAGGCCAGGAAGTGCCTCTGCAGCTGTTGAGATAGGCAGCAGCATCCACACTCATGACCACACAAAGGCCTCAGGTCCTGAAATCCAAGAGGCATCTTATAACCAGCCCCTCAGGAAAAGCAGTCAAGGGAGGGGACGGCAGGCGGCCAAGGGAAAAGCCTATGGAAAGAAGGTAGGGAGAAGAAAAAAAGCCTTCTCACTTGTAACCAGGGTCCATGAGCTGCGTAAGGATGCTCCTCAGTGGCAAAGGCACCTTCCACTCCCGTGGAGACAAATGTGATGGCCATATCACCCGTGATACTTTTATATGTAAAGTGCCGTCCATGCAGGAGCCTGCCCCTGGGGATGGGAACATGAGACAATGAGGAGCTGGGCCTGGAAACAGCCTGAAGCACAGCAGGCCTGGTCAAGGCTCTGGGATGGTGAGGCTATGCTCCCTGGGCAGGGTGCCTGCCAAATGCCCTCCTGATGGCCCACCTGCCCACCAACAGGGGATCATAACTGAACAGTTCATTGTAGCACCTTCAAAGAAAACCCTCCATCACCGGTTCTCAAGAGCCTTCTTCCTGAAGTGCTCAAAGGCAGCAGAGACAACTCTAGATCAGAGTTCAAAGGATCTCAGGGGTGATGGACTCTACCTCCCTCATGTACTGGTGAGGACACTAGAGAGGAAAGTTAGCAATATGCCTAGGGTTATACCAAGAGTGAAGAGGGACTCATGTCCCCTTTGTTTGAAAGATGGAGGTGAAGTGATACCTATATGAATGACAGCTTTCACAGCAAGACACTTTGCACTGTGTACAGAATTTTCTACCAGCTCCTGGGCTTTCCTATAACATTTAAACAGCTGGTTTAAAGGCAACAAGCACTTTTTTTTTTTTTTTTTTAAATATATGAAGCCAAGTGGGGTCATCTGAGGGAGCCACAAGAAGTCACCCTTAATCCCCAGTCTGGAAATACACTTGGGGAAGGGCAGGCAGGGGCAACCTAGGGGGCAGAGATGCTAGTTGGCAAAGAAAGCAAAACCTGCTCTTCACTTTCTCAGACTGTCTTATATTAACCCTTCACCAGTCTAAAGGCCTTAAGTCTGCACCAAAACAACAGCTGAGGAGGAAATTACTGGGAATCTGGCAGTGGGCCCTGCCAGGTTCTGTTCACTCTGACCAAGCTGTTTTTGCCCTGTTGCCCAGTGTGACTGGCCAAGGTTGGCCACCTTCCAAACTCCTTTCCCAGGCTCCAGGGATAGTGGGCAATCCCTTCTTCCTTGTCACTGTCCTCCAAGTTAGAGTGATTCTTGTTGCCTTCCCTACTAGCAAAGTTAGGGTGGAAGGCCAGAGAACTGCCGAGGAGGCCAGCTGCAAGAGATTCAGCCCAACATAACCAGCTGACTTCTGGCCACAAGGCTGGGTTTCTGACTCTGGGCTGCAGTAAAAGAGACACAGCTGGGCTTCCTGGTCCCTCAAGGAGTCTGCTGGGTTGGCCACTAGGTATGAAGAACCGAGAGTTTTTCATGGGAAAAGCAGCAAGCAGGAAGAAACAGAGCCCAACCCACCGGAATCCTCCCCCTGGCAACCCAGTGCTATTGGCGACTCAGTTACCCCTGACCCCAGGCTTGTGGGATGGCAGGGAGCATCTAAGACTCCCTTGGTCATTGAAACTCCCTAAAGAGGGCAAGGCTGAAGGACAATTTCCTGGACAAAGGAGAGTACTTGAGCACCTATTCCCTGTAGATTCTCAGACTCTAATTAGACTTGCTAATGAGAATGGTCTGTCAACCAAGCCGCCAGAGATTGCTTGCAGCTTTGGTCATAGTCCTTTGCCCATTGGAGGATGCCACTGCTCTAGGTTAAGAGATGCAGAAGACAGGCTCCCTCTAGGGATAATCTACAGGGCCAACTGGCCCCCATTGCTTGCAGACTTCTTACCACCTAGGCTGCCTAGAGGCTTCCATAGGGAGAATACTGCATGACCCAGTGACATGGGGATTACTGGCTGGTTTGGAGTCCTCAGGCTCAAGACAGCTTCCTGAGTAGTTTTCCTTTCTCCCCAGTCCCAGACTCTGATTAGGTATGCAGGCTGCCCACAAATGCCTCCCTGGGTAAAATGGCCAGCATAGACCTGGTGGGCCCTGGAAGGCTCATGTGTGGGGAAGGGAATCTGGGAGGCTCTGAAGTGCCCCCAAGGCCACGTTGGGTGTGGGGGTGGCACCGTTGTGGAACAGTCTCGGCTCACCTTAGGCAGAGAGGAATGAGAGCTCCTGACTCCTGGTTGAATTTCAGATGTACGCTCTCCAGTTGTCGCGTGCGTATGAGCTCGTGGGGAATAATGGTGGTGGAGCTGTCGCTTTCCAGGCTGTCTTTGCGGCTCCTGCGAAGCAAGCATAGGAACAGGTTAGTACATGGTGAAAACCACAGAGAGGAGCAAGATGGGAGTTTTTGGCTGTGATGCTGATTGGTAAGAATCATGAAGCCTGATAACAATAATAGCAGCCACCCTTCAATCTGTGCTTGCCAAATGCCAGTCACTGTGCCATGTACTCCCATTGACTGGCTACTCCTTGTGATGCTCCCATGGGGTGGGCACTATTATCATATCTTTCTTACAGATAAGGAACTAGGACCAGGAAGATTAAGTAACTTGCCCAGGTTGCACAGTCAGTGAGGGGGTGGGGTTGCATTTTTCTCAGGTAGATCTGTTTCTAGAGCCTGCGCATCATTAGCCAAAATATTCTATGCTACAGGATTTTGTTTTAATCTGTGAGACCAGCAGGGCGCCCTTTCTCTCCTGCTCTGTAGTCTCAGACTCCAATGCTGGTATGGGAGAGCACCCTAAGGTCTGGCTCAAGAGCTTCCATACAGCTGACCTGGAAAAGGCTGTGAGCATGCCTGTTCCTATTAATGGCCAGGCACTGCATATTTTCTTCATTTAACCAGGAAGTGGTACAATCCTCACTGAGGGGTGGAAGTTGGGCTCTTGGGAGTTGGGCCACTGGGCTTGGCTGTCCATTGTGTAGGACTAGACCCCTACCCTTCTGAGTTTCAAGGACCCCTGGGGCCCTCTGGACTGTGGCCAATCACAGTAAGCTATCACTGCTGCCTCAGGCCCCCTCTGCTCAGTTCCCTACCAAGAGCTTGTCCCATAGCTAGGCCACCAGGTCAGTTTGCATTCTAAGATTTGCTCTTTCAAATTCAGCTGCCCCCATTGACAATCTCTTAAATCTGTCTCAGCAGGAAATGAAGGTCACTCACTGATCCCATTCAAAAGACCGGATTCTGGTTTGGGCTGTGAATCTCAGAACAATTCCCCAAGTGTCCATCAAAATACTGGGTGAGAAACTCCAGTTATTTATCATTCAAACAGCAGGCAGGAGCCACCCAGGATGTCTGGGCTAGACAGCCTCTGAGGAGAGGGAGAGGCCAGGCCTGACCTCCTCACACACGGAGGCTGAGCCCTGGGGGCCTGCAGCCAATGAGGCACCAGAGGCAGAGCCCCTCCCTAGGGCAAGGGTGTGAGGCCAGCACAGGGCACTAAGGGTCCTGCTGAGACAGTGGCTTAGAATTGCTCCCTCTTCTCCTCCCTTGTGAGGATCCTCCCCCACATTTGACTTCTCTTTCACAAAAGCCATCACTTCCTCTGGCTTCCCAAAGCTACTTGAAATGGCCTTTCCCCTTGGCTTTTCCTTGGCAAGAGTTTTTTTTTTAAGATACGTGAAAGAGACAAAAGCTATGAACAAGAGGGTCACGGTATTTCAGACTGGAAGGAAACTCAGATTGTTTAATCTCTTTCCTTTTCAAAAAAGGGACAGCAAGGCATCCAAGGCCACAGAGCTGGTTGTGACAAGCCAATCTGGGAACCTTGGACTTCTGACCAACTAACTCTCTTTCCTTCCACCAGAGCTGCTATGCCTCCCTTCTGAGGAGTGTAACACCAAATACCACAACTCAGTCAGGCACTACTGATGGGCTCAGAGGTGACATGGTGCCCTCTGGCCCCAAACAAGAACAGAAGGCAGGAAGCAACAGCAGCTCCCCGAGTTTGCTGGCTTTCTTTGTGCTATAGGTTTACTCCCTGAGGCAGGTTCTGTTAACCCTTTTTACAGATGAGGTGAGGTAACAAGCCTTTATTTTTATATTTTCATGGTACTGGGGAGCAAACCCAGGTCCCTGTGCATGCTAGGTAAGCACTCTCCCCAGTCCCATTGAATGAATTTAAGTGGAGGAGCCAGGGTGTGACGGTGCCATCTGACAGGTTCTTATACCCAGGAGCACACCATGCTTGCTCTGCACAGAGGCTGAGGCCCAGCCATGGGGCAGGGCCCACAGGCAAAAATGCTGACGAACAGCAATGGGAGGTGGAGAGGGGGCTGGTGGGAGAAGAATCAACAACACACAGGGCTAGAGACATCTCAAGCTGGAGGGAAAAATAAATTGTTGAAAGTCAGTTAAAGTCACCTTGGTAACTGCTACAACACACTCACCCAGAACGAGGACATCAAACCCAACTGCAAAAACACTTTAAAGAAATGGAAAAGAACTTAATCATCTGAAGAATTAATGTGACAAGTGCCCACATTTACACCTCCCACCAACCTTCAATCATTTGAAAAAACGTACTTTAATCTTTTAAGAGAGAGAAAAAAAAAAAAAAAAAAAAAAACCAGCAAAATGCTAGATCTGCAGTCCTGGAGCTAGGGTATTTCCGGCACGCTGCTTCAATGGAAAGGCGGCTGCTCCACACACACACAGGAGCCCAGCTTTTTGCTGATTTGTTTTTTCTGGACATCGATGCAGAAGCATGAATTATTTGTGTGGGCTGGGTGAGGTATTAAATCTGCAGCCGACACAGGTTTGCAATGTTTTGCATGGTTGTCAGCTTAATCTTAGTCATAAAAAATAAGTAGTGTGCTCGGCAGCATGGCCTAATTTTTCAGCTGGGCTATTCTCTCCCTGAGTTCCCAGTGGAGGAGAAAGCAGAGCCTTGAGGGCTGGAAGGGAGAGGGAGAGGCTCCTGAGGTGGCATGACCCACACCTACTGGGGCCTACGAAGAGCTTAGGTTCTGGGTTTGAGTCCTATGGGACCTTGGTTAAATGACTTAACCTTTCTCTATGATTTGGTATCTTTTTGATGGGAGTAAATAACAGATAAATCACCATCTAGATTAAATGAGATGACCCCTGTGAAGCCTTGGACTGTGCTTGGGATATGGTGCTCAAAATATAGCTGACTGTCTCTCAAGTCTTTCTGCTCCTCCTGCCAGAATGACCACAGCCTAATAGAAACCTGTTTGCCTTTCTCCAGGACTCAGAATCCAAATGCCACAAGTCAGATCAATTTCCCTGCTAAGCAAAGGTCCTGCCCTGAGCTTAGGAGAGATGGAGCCTGAAATGGTTCCTGACTCCTAGATGGACACTGTAGACCATTAGTGCTCTGGGAAGGCTGACTACAGGCCATCAAGACCCCTTGAGGCTTTTACTCCACTGAAGGAGAAGCTGGCCGAGCCATCTTGTTTCTACAGAGCACAATCTGCCTCCCTGTAATTCTCAAGCCACTGGCCTTCAACTTGCCCAGTAGTTTAATCCATCTTTCCATGACAGCCTTTCGAATCCCTAAGGCTGGTCTCACATTCCATCAATAGTTTCTTTTCTAGGATCTGTGGCCCCAACTTTCAACTACATTCTTGATGAGGTTCTGAAATCCTCCATCCATTCAAGTCACCCTCCCTGGATTCATTTTAGCTTGTCAAAGCTACAGTGTCATGTCTGGAAGTGAAGTGTGGTGTGTGGAAATAAATACAGTATGTGGTCTAACCAGTGCAAATCACAGAGGCTCTGAGCTCTCTTGTTTGGGACACTTTATTTCTATTAAAACTGTCATCAAATTGTCTATTCTTGGAACCTCAAACTACCAACTCATACTGCACTCTCTCGGTCAATGAAATTTCCCTCAGGCTTCCTCCCATGGGTTGCCCTTAGATCTCTTCTCCCCCAACAACAATGTACTGTTGATTATTTGCAGCCAAGAGTAGAACTCTGTTATCTGGTAAGGGTTGCAGGCAGTTTGGGTAATTCTGAACCTGACTCTGGCATCCATCATATTGGCATTCCTTCCTGACTTCTCATCACTGACAAAACTGATAAACTTGCCATGATGTTCTCTTCCCAGGCTTTGATTAAACAGTGGGCTAGGCAGACAGGCTGACAAACTGACATCATTACTCTTTGGGTATGCTCATCCAACCAATTATAAATCAACCCAACCTTCCCATTACCAGTCCCTCACCTTCCTGGATGCTCTCTGGACATTTCTGTGTTGCTTATAATGATGTCAGAACATTCTCAAGATGTCTTTCTAAACCCTGTGTATGTGAATCCAAAGGACTCCCTTAGTTTTCCAGGAAGGTAAGCACTTCCAAAGCTTTATTTTCTGATTCTCAGAGATCGCTGTTCCCTTAGAATGTTTTAAGCTTGCTCAATCATCTAGCCCAGAATTTTCATGAGAGCTACACCAAGCTCACTAGTCTTGAGAATGCAAGATGCTCTTGTCATCCTGAAATTTTTGGGTGCTTCCGGGCTGCCAACACTCCTCTCCCCCATTCCCTCAAAATTACTGATACCAGCTGGGCATGGTAGCACATACCTGTAATCCCAGCTACTTGGGAGGCTGAGGTAGAAGGATCTCAAGTTCGAGGCCAGCCTCAGCAACTTAGTGAGAGCCTGTCTCAAAACAGAAAGGACTGGGGTTGTAGATTAATGTTAAAGTGTCCCTGGGTTCAATCTCCAGTATCTATCAATCAATCAGTTGGCCAGGGCTTGGGATGTAGTTCAGTGATAGTGTTTGCATCACACGTGCAAGGCCCTAGATTCAATCCCTCATACCATAAATAAGTAAGTAAGTAAGTAAGTAAGTAAGGAAGGAAGGAAGGAAGGAAAGAAGGAAGGAAGGAAGGAAGGAAGCAAAAGATTATCAACACCAGCTTCATTACTCCCACTTCAATTCTCCTAAAATCCTTGTGGACCAGGAGGTCTGAAGGCACAGCTTCTATCCTTTTGTCACTGCTGTGACCCTTCCTATGGTGACAGTCATTTGAGATGGAAGCATTATACAACTCAAGTAAATTTTACTTTCTCTCTGCCACTGATTAGCATTACTCTATCCAAACAATGAGGTCTTCTCCCAAAAGTCATACAAAACCAAAGCCCTTTTTGTTAGTCACAGCACTTTTTATTTTTATTTTTTTGCAGCACTAGGGACTGAACCCAGGGGCTTTCTACCACTGAGTTACAATCCCAGTCCTTTTTATTTCTATTTTTTATTTTGAGACAGGGTCTCACTAAATTGGTGAAGCTGGTCTCCAGTGTGATCCTCCTACCAGTCTCCCAGGTTGATGGGATTACAGGCATGTGTCACTGCATTTGGCAGTTCTCAGGTTTCAGCTTTTCTTAACCCTGTTCTTTATATCTGTTCTCAGATAGCATAAATATCCTTCTAGCTATTGTTCAAATTCTTCTCAAATTCTGACTTGTGTGAAGAATTCTCTAAATACATACACTGGTCCCTGGAGGTATTATGCCTCCTTTTGGTTTTCAGGGAACTATTCACAATAATAATATCAAGTGATACCTTTAACTGAGCACAGACGATATTGCTGGGTCCCATAGTAAAACCTTTATATATTTTGCTTCCTTTCATTTTCATAACCTGATGAATAGGTGTTATATTCTTCATTTTAAAGATGAAGACATTGAAACTCCAAGACTTAAATAATTTGTCCAAGGTCATGCAATGAGCAAATAAAAGCTGAGATAAAAACCCAGGTCTTTCTGATGTCAGCCAAAATGCTGCTATATTTCTCCTTAAGAAATTTTTATCCTGCCTGGCACAGTGGTGCACCTCTGTAATCCCAGTGGCTTGGAGGTTGAGGCAGTAGGATCGTAAGTTTGAGGCCAGCTTCCGCAATTTAGTGAAACCCTGTCTCAAAATAAAATTTTAAAAACTGAATGGGGATATGTGGCTCAGTGATAAAAAGAGTCTCTGGGTTCAATCCCCAGTACAACCAAAAAAAAAAAAAAAAAAAAAAGAAGGAAAGAAAGAAAGAAAAGAAAGAAAAGAAAGAAAGAAAGAAAGAAAGAAAGAAAGAAAAAGAAAGAAAGAAAGAAAAAGAAACTCCCTGCAGTGCTGGGGATAGAACCAAGGACCAGCTCAGGCATATCTGGCAAGGGCTCTACCACCGAGCTGCATCCCCAGCACTCCCTGAACTCTGAACAGAACAGCCTTTCTGTTAGGGAGTTAGGGTAGGGTTTCTCAAAGGGTATTCCATGAAATTCTCAGAGAAGCTTCTAAACAAACAAACAAACAAACAAAAACAGGTGTGGCAAAGGCTGGATGCAATATGCTCATCTCAGATTAGAGATTTACAAAATGTTGGCATTTTTGAAGTTTACAGAAGGAAAACGAATTGGTTTCATGTTGTGTAAGGCAATATTTTCCAACCTTAGCCAGAGAATGCTCCTTTTCACAAACTCACCAAACTCCTCTAAAAGGCTATGGGGATACCCTTTGGGGCCCACTGGCCAGGCACTGCTCTCACAGGTTCCCAGGTTGTCCCTCATGAACTCTACCCTGCTCAAGCTGCTTTCTCCTAAGGCTCTGTCACTCCTAACTCATCATATTTTTCTTTTGTACTGGGGATTGAACACCCCGGGTGCTTTACCAATGAGCTACATCCGCACCTCTATCTACCTACCTATCTATCTCTTTCAACAGGGTCCACCAAGTTGTCTGGCTGCCTTGGAGCTTGTGATCCTCCTGCCTCAGTTTCCTGAGTCACTGAGATTTCAGGTGTGAACCACCAAGACCCCTGGCCCTATTTATTTATTTATTTATTTGCAGTACTGGGGTTGAACTCAGGGGCAACCTACCACTGAGCTGCATCCCCAACCCTTTTTTATTTTGGCATGGGGTCTTGTTGCCCAGGTTGGCCTCAAACTTGTGATATTCCAACCTCAGCCTCCAGAGTCACTGGAATTACAGGTATGTGCTACTGTGATTGTGTTTTCTCTTCTCTTCTCTCTCTCGCTCTCTCTCTTAATGTTTAAAGAGTCAAATGGTTCCACAAGGCTCATTAACAAGTCAGCAGTCTTCCTGCTCCCACTCCTCACAGACAACCACTATCACCTCTATTAGCTGAGTCTTTTGGTATTTTTCCTGATACTTTAATGTACTTTATCTCTAATTTCCAGTATTCCCTTTCTAGGTCCTCTACTATGAAAGACAAGTTTTTGGCTCTTTCTCATCCCACCCTTCTATGTTCCCATCTCCCCAAGGTGACTACCTTACAAGTTTGTGTGGATCTGTATTGTGTTCACATTATTACCACTATATCAATGGTATTTACAGCTGAGCCATGCAGTATACTATGATTACTCCTCTTGTTATTTCTATTACCTTGGATTTAATGACTATCTTAGTTTTCTTTTTCTTTTCTTTTTTAATTTTATCTTTATTTTTTTATGTAGAGCTGAGAACTGAAATCAGTGCCTCACACATGCCAGGTGAGTGTTCTACCACTAAGTCACAACCCCAGCCCTCTTTTTCTTTCTTTCTTTTTTTCTTTTTATCGTGTTCCTTTGCAGTCTTGGGGATTGAGCCCAGGGCCTTGACACATGCTAGGTAAGTGCTCTGCCACTTAGCTAAACTAAACCCCACCCTAACTATCTTAGTTTTCCATTTATTGACATTTCAATTAGAATTAATATACCAATTACTACAGATGCCTTCCCAAGACATTGAAATATGACAGATATTTACCAATTCTATCTTAAAGATATTTCTCCTGAGGACCCCTCCAATGTACTCCAATCTGAGTTGGTTGCCTTCTGTTCCTTCTGCTCAGCCATCATCTGGAATCATTCTTTACCTTCAGCCTGTGACTGCCCCAACCTCCTTCTCATATTGGACCCCCTTTCCTATACCTGATATGTCTGTCTCACTCATTTTGAAGGACTGCATACTCTAGCAGACTTCATTTTATTTATTTATTTATTTATTTATTTATTATTAAAAATCATAAATTTACATAGGGCAATGTTGTTTGATTCATTCTGTTATTTTTTTTCCCTTTCCCTCCCACCCCTCCCACCCCTCTTTTCCCTCTATACGGTCCTTCCTTCCTCCATTCTTACCACCCTCCTTATCCCTAACCCTAAACCTAACCCTAACCCTAACGCTAACCCCTCCTACCCCCCGTTATATGTCCTCATCTGCTTATCAGCGAGATCATTCGTCCTTTAGTTTTTTGAGATTGGCTTATTGCACTTAGCATGATATTCTCCAATTTCATCCATTTGCCTGCAAATTCATTTTATTTTTGAGTATGCTTTTGTCAGCCAGATGGTCTCCACTGACCTGCCACCTCCAAGGGTTTCCAGGCAAACTAAAATACCAGTTTCCCTCTGTGCACAGGTAGACTTTTAGGGCCCCCTTTCCAGTTACTTTTTCCTGTGGATTGACAGGCACCTCCTCCACTTTTATCCTTTTTCATAGGCAGTACACAGTAGTAAAGAGGGCCAGATCTGAAGGCAAATAGCCTGATGTTCAAATTCTGGCTGACACTTATTCCTAGCAGTGTGACTCTAGATAAGATAAAACATAAGTTTCAGTGTTCTAATCTGAGAAATGGAGACAACAGTAGTCAACAATACAGGACTTCACACATGGTGATAAGCAATAAAAACTGCATGCTTGGTCACAAGAACCTGTCCAGCTCAGGATTGTTTCTGTGTTGGAAGTACTGAGGGGTGGTTTATGGTATGGCTTAGAGGCACACCCTAGCAATCCAGGAATAGATCGAAATCTTCCATTTATTTAGTCTTTACCACCTGTGTATATAACACATTCTATATTTATACTTTTCACTGTATAATGTGACTAACATACCTTAACATACCCTCTCCTTCCAGTGTTGAGATGAATTCCTGAATCTAGTACTGTACTGTTTATGGTACACGCCCTGATGACTCTACCGATTGGCAGAACCTTATCCATATTTCCTCCCTGCTCTGATTCCTTCAAATGGAAAGGTCTTAATTTCTCCACATTAGCCTAAAGCGTACAGGCCATATTCCATCAATGGCAGCAGGGGTAGAAAGGAGAGGAGTTGAACCACTGAAACTCCTTTTAGCCACGGTCCTAGTCCTATGACAGTCATGATATCTGCACTGGCCACACAACTCAGGGCCTCTCCTTGGGAACACCGGGGAATAGGAACCAGGGCATCAGTCTTGGCAACTACTCAGAAATGAGGTGAATTTGGCTGGCAGAGACCCATCCAACCTCTGGCTTCTGCTTCATGCCTGGGAAATTGCTCCTTTTACTTTCTGATTGCTGACGAAAGCTCTGAACTTTCCAGAGAAAGAGCCACTTGTAGGTCTTTCTCCAGGGCATGACTGGTAAAGAGTGTGGGTGTGGGGTGGAGGGTGAAGGGGACCAGTTCACCTCCAAAGTAACCGTTAAGCATAAGACTATATTACCAGGGCTAGGGAGATAGCTCAGCTGGTAGAGTGCTTGCCTCGCAAGCACAAGGCCCTGAGTTCGATCCCCAGTACCACAAAAAAAAAAAAAAAAAAGACTATTACCCATTCTCTGATGGAATGATATTAGGAATAAAAGGCTATAAAGGGTTATTGATAAGTAACAATAACCAAATGATAAGGTATAACATTCTCCATAGGAACATCCCACAGATGGAACATGAAGATGGAATGGTGGGACAGAGTGGGGACAAAGAAGACAGGGCGAGTAAAATGTGTATAAGGATTGGGGATTCCCTAATCAACTATTCACCCCTCTGGGCACCAGGGGCCTTCACCCAGGCCTAGCCTGAGTGAGCCTGTTCTAGCCAGAGTCCTTGGCTTTCCTTTTTCTGAGACACTGAGTCATATCCTTTCTCCAGCTCTTACCTTTGAGCCTTCCTTTTCCCTTCCCTGCAGAAGTGACTCACTGCTGAAGTGTTGGGTGACACTGAGGATCAAGGATGAGTGATAAAAATACTCCTGATTGTGCAAGTTGAGGAAGAGGGATGTAGCATTTGCCCTGAGAATTCAAAGTGCCAGTGAGGGCACTAAAGATGGGGTGTTAACAAAGGCCACAGCTTCATCTCTGGGGAAGCAGAGCAAAGAACAGAGTTTAAATAGAAACTGAGTTGTGTTGGAACTGCTACAGCTCTTGTTCTACCCTTTCAAATGTATATTTCTGGGAAAAGTATGACAACCTGGATCACAATGAAGGAGGCAAAGCACTGAACACTAATCTAGGAAGCAAGGAGAAAAGAGACTTGGGCCCTTCCTCCATCAGCCCTGAGGAGCCTGGCCAAGGCCCTGAGAGAAAGGATGTTTCTTTCTGATCTTTCCAGTTGCCCCAACGTGAGAGTTGTGAGGGAAGCCAATGGTACAGCAGGTTCCAGACTGGCCCTGCACAGACACGAGAGGCTGAGAGCAAGGTCACTTAACACTGCCTTGCATGTTAACGGCACCACCATAGCCCAGAGGTCTTCCCAGATGGAAACTCACCTTCCTTCATCCAAATTCATGGGTAGGATAGTTGCAAACAAGATACTTTCCTCTAGTTAATCTTCATGGAGCTAACTGGTTGAGTAAAACAAAACTCAATTTCCTCCAAATGATGACTCTTTAAGACAGGAATTAGAGGCAGCAAAAAGTTCAAACAGGTGGGAACAGAGATGCTCATAAAAGTAGAGAGATGGATTGGGGATGTAGCTCAGTGGCAGAGAGCTTGCCTAGAATGCAGAAGGCCCTGGATTTGATCCCTGGCACCACAGAAAAGCACAGTACATTTGTTTGCACTTGGAAACAAACAAAAATAAAACAGAAAGAAATTAATGTGTGTATGTGTGCATGTGTGCATTGGGGGAGGTGTTATAAATATGAATGTCACAACAGGAGAATTCATGCTATAAAACCTGAATTCTTCAGGAAATTAAGGAAAGAAGAAGAAAAAATTAAAAATAAAGTATATTAAAAAAAGGAAAAAAGAAAGCAGTCTTAAAAGCTGCTAGTGTAATTCCAGAGGACTGAGAAACTTGGATCGGCAATGATGGTGAGTTTGTTTTTTAGAGGTGCCCCAGCTATAAAGTATTCCTCCAACAGTCAGGAGCCTTCCCCTTCTAACGTGTGTACACACACGAGCCCTGTCCCTCTCTGGTACATGACACAGAAAGCTCCCTAAAGGTCCCCCCAACCTCAATCAATAAATCCACTGACCAAGGGAAGAAAAGGTTCTAATATGGATGCAGGTTCCTAGCATCCCAACAAGTTTGTAGAAATGCAAATCTCCCCGAGCATGCACCTGATCATACACACTGTCCAGTCATCACGGAGAGGCTGGTAGCCAAGTCAGACTCCAGCTTACTAGCCACCTCAGACAAAAAGGATGCCCCATGACCTCCACCCCAGATCCCTACAAATATTGGCAAGCTCAGTTTTAGGGCAGGCTGTCCTTAAGTGGCACAAAGGGGTTGCCTTCCTATGCTTCCCAAAGGAAGGGAGGCGCCAGCAAGCCGAAGGAGGCTTTTCTCAACTGATCATCTTGGGAAAAGCCAGATACAAATTTCATGGCTGGAATGCAAGGGTTGTGAAATGCTAAAGAAGCCCCAAAGAGGGCCAAGGACTCTCCTTCCGGGAAGGCAGTTGGAGGAGGGCTGGCAATAGTGAGTGGGAGAGGGGCAGGTTACCCAGAGGGGCCTGCCTTTCTGGGAAGCAGGAAGTAAGGCCTCCAGAAAGAAAGAAATCCCCTAGCACTGAGGTAGTGGCAGGGACAGAGAAAGGGTTGTTTGTTTTCAAACTTTAAGGAAAAAAGGCTTTGTATCAAAAAGTAATTCTGCTATAAATAAGCCAGTTATGACAGAGTTTGTTCTTTCTGGGATTCAGAATCACTGGGGTTCATGGCATGTCATCCCTGGAGTTAAGTAAGCACAGTAAACTTCTAACACGGGGCTTAGCTTTGTCCTCAGTGTCATGTGAAGAGTTCCTACTCATGCTACAAGTAGTTACTTGAGTTCTACCAGTGAAGGTCATTGTTATCTCAGAGACCTGTTTCTGTATTCCTCATAGGATCCCTGAGAATGAGGCAATCTAATGTCTGACAGACTGCCCTAAGCTCTACCCGCATCTAACCTCAGACAAGTTACTTATTAGCTTCCCTACACTTCAGTTTTCTCATCTGTAAAAGGGAGATATATAAGACTATCTATTCCAGAGAGTGGTTAGGAGGATGAATTAAATTAATGTGGTTATAAAGTCCTTATAATATGATCTGGCACCAAATAAGCTCCATGAAAGTGTTGGCTGCTATGGAGGTGTGAAAAGAACAAGTGCCTGACTTCCCCAAGTAGGCCAGGACCCAGGTGCTGATGCCTAGCCTGATCAGCTATTCTGAACCTCTGATCTATCTCTGTAGTTTCCATATACAGACCCACAAAGACCATGCATCAGAGTTCTCCAGCCCAGAAATCCTGACTAAGTGGAAATCAGACACACACAGACAAAATAAGGCCCATACAGGCTGCTCCCCCACAAGGAGAGGAGTAAATCCTGGTGCCAGCACATTTTGGGTCAGCTTTCTTTATTGCAATCCATGTGGTGTGTCTGAAACAGGGTCAGGTCCCAGAGTGGGCAGCACAGATACTACACTCATGCTTGCTAATCTTAACTGAGTCTGTTATCATTGATCCTGAGACAACAGGAAGCCAGGGTTTGAGAGATTCAGGGGTGTATTGGAGAATGGCCTTGGTAAAAGAGGAGGAACCATCATTCAACCAGCTGCTAACAAATTGTAAAGAGCACCAAGAACCTAAGAGCACACATTCTGATTCCCTCCAGATGGCAAAGTCTGGCACTATGGGGACCTGAGTGGGCACTTGAGCCGCATAGAGGGGAGATGATCCCAGAGGGCTGGCATCTCTGATCTATTTCCACTCACTTTTGTATGTGAGCCATCTGGGGCCAAGGGGTGGAGGCTGCAGCCTCTCTGTCTTATGTCTAGAACCACTGCTCCATTGGCCCAGTCATCGGGTGTCCATAGGACACAGAGCCTGTGCCCCCTTGTAGAATCTTGGGGTACAACAGCTGAAAGTACTCTCAAGACTGGGAACAAGATCTCAGGCTTGTCCCTGGTATGAAGGAGGAGCAAGTGGGTGTGCACCTTGGTAGGAGCCCCTGCCTTCTGCCCAGAAACTCTGGCTTTCCAAGGCATAAGGGCCATCTGAACTGTGACTGTCACCAAGGTATAGGTAGTCTATTTGAGATTTCAAGTCTACTAGTACCTCTGGCTTCGCAACAGTGTCAAGAAGGTCCTTAACAAGAACCAAGCTAAGGACATGGGAAGGAGTATAGTTCTGGGTCAGGGTCTAGACTGTAGGTGGAGAGCCTCTAGATGCCTCACAATCCAGCTTGGCCATCTGCTGTGCTGCCAGAGGAAGATCCCGGTGCCCCAAACCAGCTACTTCAGGGTAGCTGGCTGGAGAAACACACTGGCTATAGTTGAAAGCCACTCTGAGGTGGCAGTGGAAACCTTTCTAGGCCCTTGCCAAAGAGTTCAACTCTACTGGCTTCTCTGGATGGCAAGTTCACCAGGTGAGCCATACTGGTAGCCATGTGCCCAAAGTAATTTTCCCTACTCTACAATGCACTCCTAGGATGCAGCCTTAACCTTAACTGGCCAGGCCTGCTCTTGTTCCATCCCTTTCAGCAGCTTCCCCTGCTTGTATGATTCTAGGGTACATCTCATGGTCCTTCTCCAGAAGGACTATTTCATTTCAGATCATGCTGTCTCTTCTTTTTTTGTTTTTGTGGTATTGGGGATTAAATTCAGGGCTTTGCACATGCTAGGCAAGTGCTCTACAACTTAGCTATGTCCCCAGTTGTTTTTCAAAATTTTATTTTGAGATAGGGTCTCACTAAGTTGCTTAGGTTGCTCCTGAACTTAAGATCCTCCTGCCTCATCCTCTTGAATAGCTATGGTGGGTCACTCTGCCCAACTTCTGACCAACTTTTCTGTAGTGTACTGCATTGCTACCATTTCTGGGGATCATGGATCAGCAACTGAAGCTACACTACAGAGCAGCAGCCATTTCCAACACATTGTAACTACTGTCAGACTCATACCATAAAAGTTCATTTTTAGCTGGGCACAGTGGGGCACACCTGTAATCCCAGTGATGCGGGAGACTGAGACGGGAGGATCACAAGTTCAAGACCAGTCTCAGCAACTTAGCAAGCAAGGCCCTAAGCAACTTAATGAAACCCTGTCTCAAAATAAAAAATAAAAAAAGAGCTGGGGATGTGATTGACTCAGTAATTAAGCACCCCTGGGTTCAATCCCTGCTACCCACCCCCGCCAGTGTTCATTGCTTCATTCATGCACCCACCTCCAGGAAGATCCTGTGTACCCTGGATGACCCACTTTGGCCCTGAGCTTGTCACATAGTAAGTGTGTAATCCAGACTTCTTAGAAGACAGGTATATCATCTTAGTCTTGCTGGATTAGTTAATGTCCTTTTTAGCTCAAGGCACAGCAATTTCCTCCCTGGCAGGCAAGGTTCCTGCTCTGAGTTGCCAGCTCCCAGGCATCCCCTGCCAGCAGCAATTTCCTAGAGTTGTCGTGGGACTAAGGGCAGAAGTGGGTGCTCTACCCTTTGACCCCTATCAGAGAAAGAGGGGTTGGCAGGAAGGGAGCTGACCCCTGGGGTGGCCCCAGTCTATCCCAGGGGCTAAAGGGGCCCCTGGACAGGCAGCAAAGGCCTGCAAAGGACTTCCCTTCCTTTCCCTGGGCCCCAGGGAAGGCAGGCAGGAAGAAGTGCCTCAGTAGCAGGCATCCAGCATGGGGGTGGCCAGACAGGGAGGTCCCCAGGGTTGCAGCTATCAGCCGGAGACCAGGCTCCAGGAAGGAAGGAAGGGCAACTCTGGCTGAGGCCAAGATAAGGGAGGGAACTGTGCTCAGCACAATGGGCTTCCACAAGGCTGGGAGGCTCCAAGTCAGATTTTGCCCCAACCTGGCCTCCTGTATGTTCACTCAGCCCATGTAAATATTTACTGCTGTTTATATTCCTGGTCCACTGGGTCCCCTTTAAGGCCCTTACCTATGACCCATAGATCTATGTGCTCTAGACCATGGCTGCCCTTAAACCTACAGGTCCTGGACTCACCTAGCAAGGGTTATGGGCATTGTTTTCTCTCATACAATCCACAGGGACAGTCCCTCTGGATAAAACTGTCCTCTGGTCCCAGCCTTGGAACATGGGGAACTTACGGGGCCCGGTCGTGGGTGAGGCCATTCTGCCGCTGAGGGTTGATCTGAGGGTTGATGGGTGGAAGGACAGGTTTGCTGTTGATCTCAAGTCCTCTCCTCAGGGTCTCTCGGATCTGCTCTGTGTCTGCAACCAGATCATTAAGTTTCTTGAGGGCCCTTTGAACTTCCAGCAACCCCAACCTGGTCCCTGAAACCTAGTTCAACAGATGTGCTGGGGAAAGGCCACCATGCTAGTCAGTCCTGAGCCTGCTCTAAGCATCTAGACATGAGAGCTGAGTGAGGGCAGACTGTGAGGAGATGGGATAGATGAGGCACCATGCTCTCAAGAAGCTTTGGATCTGAGGAGCACCAATCTTGTAGAAGATAAGGGGTAGTCTCTGACCCCAGAAGGGCACTTACCATTGTTCTTTTTCTTCTTGCAACTTAGGCATGAAGTTTACCTTTAACATGACTGTAGACAGTGACTGACTGCCAAGGCCTTTGCCACTGTCCCAGATCACCAGGGATTCTGACTGCTAAAATGGATGCCACCTCACTAATGGACACATATAGGTAGGGCTGTATGTGCCCTACCATCAACTGGCAGGTGCCTTCTACACTTGTTTCTGGGTTTTGAATCCTCTGGTCCAGCTACCCCTTTGCCTTGGATCTGGATCAGGGGGATACAGAGATCATCTTCCCACCTTGGTCTATCCCAGGGAACTCTGCCTCTTCATGGAGCTAGCAAGGATGGTGAGGTGAGAAAGGAATTCTTTGGTGTAATTATTTCTCTGTAAGGTGCTTTAATGGTCTTTGGGGTGAATCTGACTAGTTTCATCCTCTATGTAAGACTTATCTCTGCATGCTGCAAATAATTCAAAAAAGAAAATTAAAATTGGTTGCTCAAAGGGTAGACTTAGAGTGGAAGGGCAGGATTACTGACTTTCCTGTTTGGTTTGTTACTGCTGCATGGATTACCTTTACAATTAAAAAAATGCTGGGAGTGGTGGCACACGCCTGTAATCCCAGCAGCGCAGGAGGCTGAGGCAGGAGGATCGCAAGTTCAAAGCCAGCCTCAGCAATTTAGGGAGGTTCTGTGCAACTTAGTGAGCCCTGACTTAAAAAAAAAAAAAATTAAAAGGGCTGTGGTTCAGTGGTCAAGCACCCCGGGTTTAATTCCCAACAACAACAACAACAAAGTCAATAATGATTGAAATTGTGGATAAGAATAAGAATTCCTTCTTAAATTACTTCTTTTGTCAAAAGCAATCAAATTATTCTAGTAATTTGACACACCATTAGAACAAACAGGTTGGAAAAGCAGTGTCAAATGTTTGCACTAGGGTTTAAGTTTCTCTTTTCAGACAAAAACTTTTGAAAGTCTCAGGTATACAGAAGCTGGGGGTGTAGATCAGTAACAGAGCACAAACTTAGCATGCACAAGGCCCTGGATTCCATTCCTATAGCTATAAATCACATATACATATACATATATGTATATAAAAATATATTTTATTCAGGGTTATAGAGATCTTATTTGCCAATTAAAAAGATGAAGGGATTGAGAAAGGAAGTAGAAAAAAAGCTGCAAATGTATATGTAAGTGGCCAGTTTTCTTTTGGAGCTAGCTAGGGATGCCCTTTGCTAAAAACCACAATTTTTCTGTAGCCAAGACCAGCATGGGGAGCTTCTAACAATACAGCTATATCCTCCTTCTTAAGACCTCATCAGGAAGAAAGTGAGTACAGGTGCCCTGCCATAGTCTGCCTCTGTAGGACAGTGGTATATAGGTCACTGAGAGCTGGCTTCACATTCAGGCTTCTCTCTTGGAAGGCCTGGGTGGGCATGAAGACAGTGATCCCCAGGTCTGGCATGCCTTTGGGCCAGATCTGGGACGTGTGTCAAATCTGTGGGTGGCCTATGCTTGTTCTCTTGTGCTTGGGTGGACTGTAGACTTTTCCTGTAACTGTTCTGTGGCTTCCACTCACTTCTATGACCTCAGATTGCAAGGGATAAATTAAAAAACACAATGGACCCTGCTAGTGGTGCATTTGAAGTACATATAGGAAATTAAGCTCTTCTAATTCCCCCTTGCTGGAAGACTTTACTTGCTGTTTAAGTCAGGCTGAAAATAAACCATTGAATAGGCTGTTGAGTTGGAGACCTATCCTAGATAGCCTGAAAACCCAGCTTGAAATGGAAGGAGGAAGGCAGGGTGGACACTCCTACCTTTGCCAGAGAGCCGTCGGGGTTGTGTGCCAATGCAGATGCTCCGGCTGTCTTCATCGTCCTCAGGGGGCCGGCTCAGATCATCCCAGGCACACTTGGCACTGACACCGCTCAGGTTGGAGCCGTCTGTCTCAATGCCTTTGTCAACTCTCTCCTGCTTGAAAAGAACCAAAGAACCAGAGTTCCTTCAGAGAACTGTGGCCTGATGTTACTAGTACCCTCCCAGCCACCACCCATACAGTAAGTATTGAGTCTATGTAGATGCTGAGCATGGACAGCTGCTGTTAAGAGCAAGGTCTCTGACCTTGTTCTGCTCTGGTTACAGATGATGGGCTTTGTCAGACACTGGATTTCTCCAGGGACTCAGGGATTAGAAGAAGCCAGGGAAGCTTCTCTACAATTAACCTTCCAACCTAATGGCCTTCATACCTCTTTCAGGGCCCCAGCTCTCTCTATCACGTGCTGGCCCACAGAGCTGATATAGCAAAGACTGGACCTTCCTCCCTGAGAAAAGACACAATCCCTCCTTTTCTCTTTTACCTTCCAGGAAGAACCCCCTAGTCACTGCTACAGGCAGGGTGGAAGCCTGCCTTTGGCATGGGGGTGTTAAGGGGTGGGGGCATGGCAGTACACCTGCAGTTCCTCCTTCCAACAGCTAGAGGGGGCACTCACCCTAGAGCATAAGGACTATCCTAGCTGCTGGCTAACTTGTTTGGCCAAGGGCTCTGGATGGAGTTTCTTTAGGGTGAAATGGAGATCTGGAGGACAATGACCATCTGCAGACCCCCTAGAGGCCCTACTCTGTGTAGGCCTTGGCACAGCTGAGTTCAGACACTTTCCAAAAGGCCTCAAGGAAGAGGGGGTACTCAAAACAACTCTGGGTTTTTTGGTAAAACAGTTCTGTGATGCTGGGCTTGGATCAAAGGTCATTGGACAGGCTTTGTGGGCTTTTGCCCACAAACAGCCATACAGGCTAAATAAATCACCTTGTGACTTAGTACCTCAATAAGAGGCTGCACTTCCCTGTCTGCCTGTCCCTCGCCTAGGGCTCCAAAATGGCCTGCTGATCAGCCAAGGAGCCCATCTAGAGGAAAAAGAGGTTCCCTTATTGCTTGGGACCAGTCACAAGGCGAACCCTTTCCCATCAATCACTTTTTGCTTCCTTTCAAGTGCTACCATCAGCCTGGGCAAAGCTGAGGATTCTGAGCAGGGCAACAGCTCTATAAGCTTTAGGCAGGGAGCAATGGGCATGTGGGTCCTGCTTTGTTCAGGGGACCTGTGCCTGTGCCTCTCCCTCTTCACTGGCTGCCCTGAGGCCCTCACCTAGGCCAAGAGCTGAAAACAGACACTTCATGCTTTCACTTGTCCAGCCTATTTACTTTATAAGTAAAAAGAAAAAGGTAAGACCCAGAGCCCAGTGCAGTGGTATACACCTGTAATCCTAGTGACTCTGAGGCAAGAGGATTCCAAATTCAGGCCAGCCTCATCAACTTGGTGAAACCCTGACTCAAAAAATAAGAAGGGATGGGGATGGAGCTCTATGATAGTGTACCTGGGTTCAATCCCCATGACCAGGATAGGGGAGAAACAGAGAAGTTAAGTGATTTGTTTAGGCACACAGAGGTTAGTAGTAGAACTTAGATCAAAGCAACATGAACTCAAATGAACTGAGGTGAGCAGGCCCCAGAAATGCACAGGGTCACCAGGAAAGAAAGCTGTACTTTCTCCCATGGACTTCTGATTGCTTTCAAAGACTACTGGGTGCTGTGGATCCTGTTGCCTGATCTCAAGAAGTCTGCAGACTTGGGAGAACTAATCTCAGAATGTAGACAGAGGATGGTTTATGCACCCCATCAGTTCAAGGGACAAGGTTCTTTCTGAGTATTTGCCACTTATGACAGAGGTCAAACAGTAGCCTACAATGCCCTTTTCTGGCTCTCATTATAGCTGCTGAATAAGAGCTTAGGGAAACATAGCCTTCAATGGTTCCGAGCTCTTGCTTAGGCAGAAGCTACAATGAAACCAAGTTTAAAGTAGAGATAACAGAGGATCCTGGCAGCAATTTGAAAATTTCAGTATTAAAAGCACCAGGAAAACAGAGGAGCATCATCTGTGAATGAAGAGGATTTATGCACCCAAGTTCACAGGTCTGCAGTGAAGAAATCAGGGACTGAATGCTACATGTCCACCTGCCACCTCTCCCCTGCCCTAGCTCCTGGGTGCTGCCCATGGCTTGCCAGAACTTTACAGAAGCATAAAAGGTTTAGAGATGGCAATGACCTGCACATGATAGTAGGTGGGCAAAAGAAACCAGACACAACCCAGGAACATGGTCAGCTGCCTGCTGCTCATGCATCTCCTGAGCAGCCCACAAGAAAGGCAATGATGCCCATGCAACTTTCAAAATTCATCCACATGCCAAAGGAGTTACTTCTTATAATCAAAAATGACACTGACACTGTCCACAGGCCACAGTGATGGGCAGTGGCAGGCCTGTGTGTCTAAAGACACATTAAGGAGTGCCAACCTACCCAGGCATGGTTGGAAAATGTGTCAGGAAGGACAAGATCATTAGACTATTTACACTCACCTTGCAGCTGGCTGTGGGGTATCACCTGTGGTTTGTAAGGTTGGGATGACCACAGGGTTGTTGCTTGAAAAAAAGTCTGTGTTCTTTTAAGAAGGGAAAATGGGGGAATGAATCCTGGGCAAGGAGGCAATATCCAATACACTTATCTTCTTTTGTTGCTGATGATTTAATTTTAAAAAGTTGATATATAATTTACATTTGATAAAATGCATCCATTTTAAATGTAAAAATAAATGAGACACTCTTTTCTGTGCTGAAATCTCTGCTCTCTTATGTGTGCTGCAGAATTCAGAGGACAAGTTCCAAATCATGTCATATTTCTACTCACTCACACATAAAGCTCCTCCATTTTCCCAGGATGAAAGCCAGTGTTATTTGGAAGAGGCCTAGGCACAGTGTACTAGCAAGGTTTTCCTCACTCAAGACATACTTGCAGGTGTGGATCGATCTCAAATATGGTCTCTCCCCTCCGCATGTCAGTTATCAGCCAGGGGCCACCAGCGCTGTGGATAAGGAAAGGGGAAAAAATGATAACTGTGGGTCTGGGACCAACAGGCTGGGACAACAGTGTACCCTGTTTGCTGCCCCAGGTCCAGAACACAGAGGGGTAGTCTGTGGTCAGGGAGTATTAGGGAGTGAGTGCCTGAAACACAATGCAAGGAAAAGCAGTCATATGTGGGGTGAGGGAGGGACCCCCCACCCACCCGCAGAGAGCCAGGCTCCATCTCATGGGTGCATGTACTCACACAGGCACCATCCGCAGCAGTTCCAGGATGCCCTGCCCATTCCACTGCTGGGCTGAGTGTAGCTCCTCGGTGCAGACGCCAACAATCTGAGGCCAGGGACAAGATGCCATTGTGTGTTAGTGACCATCCTTCCTGGAAGGTCAACCACTCAGACTCTCTTGGTATCACTTTGAATGGGGGCCGACAGGTGGTATTGGTGCTCCTGGGCTCATGTGTCTACAATGGATGGTTCCTTTAGTAGGGAGTGGCTGCCTGGCTAGGAGCCACTTACCCTTGTGTGAAGGGTCAGGTATCTGGCTGACACAAAGTCTAGCTCTCAGCTGCAGGGGAGAAAACCAGGGCCTGAGCCAACTGAGGATGGGTCTTCAGGCTGTGTCTCCAGAAGGAAGAAAAGGTCAGGGAGATGTTCCCACAGGTGGTGAACCTTTGTGTGAATCTCCAGGACACCAACTGAACCGTCACAAAGACCCTATCATAATCAAAAGCAAGCACTGGTGGCAGGTGGGGAGATTCACAACCCTTCTGGGAAAATGTGAAGCCAGCCTGAGCTGGCTTCCTATTGGGAAGTCCTATGCCTATGACTAGGTCTGCATAAGCTCACAAGATTCTCTCACTGGGGTCCCTCTTGACTACAGCCTTTCTCTCCTACTCTAATGGCCCTTCCCCTCCTCCTCTCATCTCAAAACAGGACCAAGTGAATCCACCTGATAGACCCATTAGAGGGAGTAGACCAGTGTGAATCTCCTGCTTCTTTCACTCTCCTGCCCCCCAGAACTCCCTCCATCTTTCAGGACTTTTCCCACAGGGAAGACTCCAATATCCCATAGTGTCTTACCTGGAGGAAGGTAACTACCCCAAAGGGTGTCTGCACAGGCTGCATCTGTGGGTCCTCTGTCAGCAGCATGTGCTGAATTCTTGACTCACTGTTATCCAAAGGGCTATGCCAAGATACATGGTCCCCACTGCAGAAGGTGTTCTCTGTGGAGAGACAGGAGGATCCTCAGCATTTGCATCCAGGCCTAGAATCCAACCTGGACCTTAGAAGCCCAGACTGGGAGGCTCCCCAACCTTCTGGTGTTATGGTTTGGATATGAGGTACTCCCCCAAAAGCTCTAGTATAAATGCAGGAATGTTGAGATTTAAAACGACTGAAGTGTGAGAGCTATAACTTAATCAGTCCACCCAAGTTTGAATGGACTAACCTGATGGTAACTGTAGGCAGGTGGGGCATGGCTGGAGGAGGTAGGTGACTGAGGGTGTGTCCTGAAAGGGTTCATTTTTCCTGTGGCACTTCTGCCACCTCTCTTTCTACTTCTTGGCCACCACAATTGGAGCAGCTCCTTCTGCCACGATGTCCTGCCTCATGCTGGGTCTAAAGCAATGGAGTCAACCCATCATGGCCTGAGCCTCTGAAACTGTGAGCCAAAATAAACTTTTCCTCCTCTAAGCTGTCCTTGACAGGTATTTTGATCACAACAACAAAAGCTGACTAACATATCTGGGGATAGCTTCCTAGGGAAGGGGAGAAGCAGTCCCTGTAAGTGGAAGTGAAAAGTTTGCGGGAAACAAACTTTGTTTGGGAAAAGTTTTCTTTTTTCTTTCTTCTTTTTTTTTTTAGTGTTAATTTATTTATTTATTTATTTATTTATTTATTTATTTAATTGTAAAAAATGGGATACATGTTGTTTCTCTGTTTGTACATGGCGTAAAGGCATACCATTTGTGTAATCATAAATTTACATAGAACAATGTTGTTTGATTCATTCTGTTATTTTTTCCCTTCCCCCCGGGAAAAGTTTTCTGCTTGGCCATTCTGTTGGCCTTCAGTTGAAAAGGACAGGCTGCTAGCATGGATGCTCACTTGGTCTGGGAAAGTCAAAAGACCTCTAGCAACTGCTGTCCTTCCCTAGCACCCTCACTCATAGCCATGATTCTGTTTGCCAAAAAAAGAATAAAGTGCTTTCCTGTGGGACCACCTGGCTAGCATGTCTTTCTCCTTGAAAAAATAGACCACAATTTCTGTGCTGCTGAAACAGGGCTCAGAAGGGAACACCCATCTTGGATGGTCTTTGAGATTGGGATCAGTTCCCCAATTAGGCAGATTTAGGTATTTCTGAGGAACACTGAAGGCTTCCAGGAAATGAAAGTCTAGATAGTACCTCACATACACACAGCAAGGAAAGGCAGCTGCTTCCATGAAGACAGAGCCACCTCACAGCCCCACCACCGCACCTCACACCAGTCTATTAAGTGCCTCATCACCCTTGACACTTACCTTGCATTTAACCAGCCAGATACGTTGCATTTAACCAGCCCATGTGCATCCCTTCCATATTTTTCTCCTAACATAAATTGAAGTACACTATTTTGCACACTTTATTTATGTTAAAGTTTACTTCATAACAGCATACAGGAAGACACCTCATTAAGTGGCTGTATTGTAGTTCATTGTGGTCTAGCATTTATGATTTGGAAATTTCAATAGCTGAAGTCTCTTACTTTTTTTTTTGTCAACATTTATGCCAAGGCAGACACTTCTCTCTCTCTCTCTCTCTCTCTCTCTCTCACACACACACACACACACACACACACACACCAGTCTGAAGGCTCACAGAGAAGCCTGAAAACTTCCGCTTTCACTTGTCTTGGTCTAAATGCTAATTCCCTCCTATGACAAGTAATCTTACATAATCATCTTTCCCATCCAAGACATAGGCTCGGGTTATTGTCCTAGCTTTTATAGCTTTCATTCAGGAGGGAGAAGGAAGATTCCATAGCAAAGGGGAGACACAGTATAGAAAAGGGGAGAGGAGAAGGCATAGCTCCAGGCAAAAATCAAGGAGAAAACTCCAAATTCCTGACTTTTGTTGGCTTACCTTCCCAGATTCCCTCACATACTCTATAAATAAGCAGCAGCAGTAGCAACAACAATAACACACATGCAACAAACAACAACACACACACAGCCCAGGCCTGATGATTTCACAGGTAAGTCCTACCATAGAGGAATTAACACCAATTCTTCACAAACTCTCCCAAAAAATAAAAGAGAAAACATTTCCCAATCCATCCAGTGAAGTCAGTATTATCCTGATACCAAAACCAAACAAAAAAGTCACAAGAAGGGGGCTGGAGTTGTGGCTCAGTAGTAGAGCGCTTGCCTACCACATGTGAGGCACTGGGTTTGATTCTCAGCACCACATGAAAATAAATAAAATAAAGGTCCATCAACAACTAAAACAAACAAAAAAGTCACAAGAAAAAACCCAAAACACAATTCATAGATTTAAATCCTTTATTTACAAAGAAACAAAAATCTTCAATAAAATACCAGCAACTGAACCTAGAAACATATAAAAAGAGTTATATTCAATGACTAGAAATGCAAGGTTGTTTAAAATAAGAAAAGCAGCGTAAGATGGGTATGTCTGTAAGCCCAGCAACTTGGGAAGCTAAGGCAGGAGGATCTCAAGTTAAAGGTCAGCCAGGACAAGTTAGCAAGATTCTGTCTCAAAATAAAAAATACAAAGGGCTAAGGATGCAGCTCAGTGATAGAGTGCCCCCATTCAATCTCCAGCAAGACACATGTGCACATGCGAATACATGAAAGAAAATCAACATAATATATCAATAGAATAAAGGTTAAAAAAAAACATACAAAATCACCTCAACAGACACAGAGAAAGCATTTGGTACAATCTAACACCTTTTCATGATAAAAACACTCAAACTAGGAATAGATGGAACTTCCTTAACCCGACAAAGGGCATCTGTAAAACACTTGCAGCTAACATCATGCTTCATAGTGAATGACTGAATTACTTCTCTCTATGATCAGGGACAAGCCAGAGATGTCCACTCTCATCACTTTCATTCAGCATTGTATTAGAGGCTCTAGCCTGCACCACTGGAAAAGAAAAAGAGAAAATGGACCTAGATTTTGAAAGAAGTGAAACTAGATGACATACTTTTGGTTTATAGAAAACCTATCTACTGCAAAGCTATTAGAACTAATAAATGAGTTTAGAAAGAATGCAAGGTACAAAAGCAATATGCAAAAAAAATCACCTGTATTTTTATACCTTAGTAATCTGAACATGAACAATCTTTTTTTTAATTTTTATTTTTGCAGACTGCATTTTGATTCATTGTACACAAATGGGGTACAACTTTTCATTTCTATGGTTGTACACAATACAGATTCACACCATTCATGTAATCATACATGTACATAGGGTTGAACATGAACAATCTGAAAATGAAATTAAAAGCAATTCCTTCACAGCACCATCAAAAAGAACACAATACTTAGGAATAAAAGAAGTAAAAACTATTTTTGAAAGAAATTAGAAATATCTACATAAATGTCATGGATCAAAAGACTTAATCTTGTTAAGATGGCAGTATTCCCCAAATTGAACTACAGATTCAATACCATCCCTATAAAAAAGTCAGATGCATCTGTAGCAGAAAGTCACAAACTGATGGTAAAATTTACATGGATATACAAGAGACCAGAATATTCTTCACAAACACTCTCTCTCTCTCTCTCTCTCTCTCTCTATATATATATATATATATATATTTTTTTTTTTTTTTTTTTTTTAAGTTTTTGAGATGGGGGTCTTACTATATTACCTGGCTGGCCCTGAAATCCTGGACTCTCATCTCAGTCTTTTAATTAATAGGATTACAGATGTATGCTACTGTACTTGACTGCCCCAAAATCCTTGAAAAAACAAAGTCGCTCTTCCCAATCTAATTATTATTGGCACACATGTATGGTGTTAGGGATCCAATTCAGGGCCTTACATAGCCTAGGCAAGTTCTCAACCACACAGTTACATCCCCAACCTAATCTTTCCAATTTTAAAACTTGCTATAAAGCAACAGCACGTCAGTGGTACTGGCATAAGAATAGGCATTTGATCAATGTAATAGAATTGAGAGTTCAGAATAAAACTTCAATCTATGGCCATTAATTTTTTTACTTTTATTTATTTATTTTTATGTGGTGCTGAGGATCAAACTCAGTGCCTCACATGTGCTAGGCAAGCACTCCACCACTGAGCTACAACCCCAGTCCCTATGGCCAATAATTTTTGACAAGGTTACCAAAACAATTCAATGGAGGAAAAAATAGTCATTTCAGCAAATGGAGCTGGAACAGCTGGATATCCATGTGCAAGACTCAAATTAGATCCCTTCCTTTTACCATTAACAAAAATTGACTTAAAATGGTTAAAACTAGGGCTGGGGAGATAGCTCAGTTGGTAAAGTGCTTGCCTTGCAAGCACAGGGCCCTGGGTTTGATCCCCAGCACCACAAAAAGAAAAAAAAAAAAAAAAAAAAAGGTTAAAACTATAAAGCCCTTAAGAAAAAACATAAGAGTAAATCATCCGACTGGGATTAGACAATGATTTCTTAGCTACAATACCAAAAGCACAAGCAATGAAGGACAGATAAATTGGACTTCATCAAAATTAAAACCTTTTCTCTGGGTGCGGTGGTGCATGCCTATAAATCCCAGCAGCTCCAGAGGCTGAGGCAAGAGAATCATGAGTTCAAAGCCAGCCTCAGCAACCTAACAAAGCCCTAAGCAACTCAGCTGAGACCCTGTCTCTAAATAAAATGTAAAAAAGGGCTGGGGATGTGGCTCAGTTGTTAAGTGCCCCTGGGATCTACTTTACACTCTTTAGAATGGTGATTATAAACAACAACAAAAACAAATCCAGAAAATACAGTACTGGTGAAGAAATAGAAAAACCAGAACACCTGTGCACTGCTGATGGTAATGTTTAAAATGGTGTAGCTGCTATAGAAAACATTATGGCAGTTCCTCAAACATTTAAAAATAGAATTACCATATGATCCAGCAATCCCAATTCTGGGGATATACCCAAAAGAACTGAAAGCAGGGACTTGAACTGATATTTGTACACCAATGTTCATAGCAGCATTATTCACAATAACAAAATGGAAACAACCCATGTCCATCAACAGATGAATGTATTAGCAAAATGTAGTATTTACATTAAATGTAATATTATTGAGCCTTAGAAAGGAAGGATATTCTGATCCATGCTACAACATAGCTGAACCTTGAAAGAAAGTATGCAAAGTCAGACAGACACAGGATAAATATACTGCATGATTTCACTTATATATGAGGTACTCAGAGTATTCAAATTCAGAGAGACAAAGTAGAATGGAGATTGTTTGAGGCTGGGTGGAGAGGCAACTGTGGAGTTAGTGTTAGTGGTACAGAGTTTCAGTTTGGGGAGATAAGTCCTGGAGATGGATGGTGGTGATAGATACACAGCAGTGCGAATATACTTACCACTGCTAAACTATATGCTCTTTTTCTTTTCTTCTTTCTTTCAGTACTGGGGATTAAACCCATGGGCACTCTACCAACTAAGCTACATCCCCAGTCCTTTTTATTTTTGGGACAGTGTCTTGCTAGGTTGCCAAGGATGGCCTGGAATTTTGATCCTTCTGCTTCAGCCTCCCAAGCAGCCTGGGATTATAGAAGTATGCCACCATGCCTGGATGAACTACATACTTAAAAACAGTTAAGGTGGCAAATTCCATGTTATGCATATTTAAACATAATTAAAAAGAGGCAATTCAGAGAAAGGGAGAAGTATTTTCAAATCATGTATCTGATAAATATCCATAACATAAAGTATATTGTACCCAGAATATATAAAGAGCTCTTACAACTCAATAATAAAAGACAATTCAATTTAAAATAGGCAGAAGGTGTGAATATATATTTCTTCAAAGAAGATATACAAATAGCCAATAAGCATATAAATGTTCAACATAATTGGATGTTAGGGATATGAAAATCAAAACCACAAAGACACACAACCACTTTATACCCATTAAAATGTCTAAAATACAAAAAAGAGTAATAACAAGAGCTGACAAGCATGTAGAGATACTGAAAATTTCATATATTGTTGGTGGAATGTAAAATGGAGGAGGGGGTTTGGAAAACAATTCAGCGATTTCCCCAAATGTTAAACACAGAGTTACCATATGATCCTATGATTTCAATCCTAGGTTACACCCAAGAGAAAAGAAAACATGACTACACAAAGGCTTGTACATGAATGCTCATAGCAGCATTATTTATAAAAATCCAAAAGGTAGAAATACCAAATGTCCTTCAACTGATGAATAAGTAAATTAAACTTGGTATGTTCATACAGTGTAACACTATTTGACAATAAAAAGAAATGATGTACTAACACAGGCTACAACATGCCAAGATAATTCAATAAAGAAGTCTTTTTAGAAAATGGTGCTAGAACAGCAAGATATTCACCTGCAAAAGACTCAAGTTGGATCCCTTTTACCACTTAAAAAATGACTCAAAATGCAAAAATTAACTCTAACTACAGCAGCTAAAACTATAAAACTCTTAAGAAAACACAGGAGTAAATCTTCCAACTGGGGTTAGGCAACAGTTTCTTAAGTTTCTTATTATTTCTTAATAATGCCAAAAGCACAAACAATGAAGGATAAATAAATTTAGGATTTCATCAAATTAAAATGTTTTGTGCTGCAAACAGCCCCAACAAAAAAGTGAAAAGAGATGCAAATCAAAATTATTACTGTTTTACACCAATTAGAATGGTGTAAACATGAATCTTGAAAATATAACATCAAGTGAAAAAAGCCAGTCACAAGAGACCATGTGTTATATAATTCCATTGATAGAGAACATCCAAATGGGCAAAACTACAGAGACAGACGGCAGATCAGTGGTTGTCCAGGGCTGATACAGTTGAGGGAACTGGAGAGTAACCAGGATGGAAGTTCTTTCTGGGGTGATGAAAATATTCTAGGTTTCATTGTGTGATGATTTTACAACTGGGAATCATATGGTATGTGAACCATATCTCAATAAAGCCATTACTTTAAAAAAAAAAAAAAAAGTTGTAGTAGGAAAAGGAAGGAATCCTGGGGGAGAGGTAAGGGAGGCAGAACCAAGTCAAGTCCCTGAATTTCTCCTTACCACCTCCCCAGGTTCAGTAGTCCAGCTTGGCAGAAACCTGACTCAATGCTGGAACACTGCAGCATTTTATAGGCTACATGACCTGAAAAATCACCTACCAATATTTTCTTTTCTACCAGTAAGGAAAGGGCCTTTGTTTTTGTTTTTTTGTTTGTTTATTTTGTTTTTTATTGTTGTTGTTTTAGGTACCAAGGAATGAACTCAGGGGCACTCAACCACTGAGTCACATCCCCAGCCCTATTTTTTTGTATTTTATTTAGAAATAGAGTCTCATTGAGTTGCTCAGCACCTTGCTTTTGCTGAGGCTGGCTTTGAACTCTCGATCCTCCTGAGCCATTGGGATTACAGGTGTGTGCCACTGCACCTGGCCAGGAAAGGGCTTTCTAGACTGCCCAATGCTGTGTAGCATGTCAGTGAGGACAGGCATAGTTAGTATAATGCCTCCCAAATTTTACACCATAACACCTACCTGCCCTATCTGTATACACCTGTACCATTACCTACCTATATTTCAACCCCTAAATTGACTCCTTTTTTTTTTTAATATTTTGTTTTAGTTGTAGGTGGACACAACTTTATTTTTATGTAGTGCTGAGGATCAAGTACAGGGCCTCATGCATGCTAGGCGAAAGCTCTACCACTGAGCCCTCACTTTATAATTTTTTTACTTTCTGAGTTTGGTTTATTTTGCTTAACATAATGCTCTCAAGTTCCATCCATTTTCCTACAAAGTATCTAATCTTATTCTTCTCCATGGCTGAATAAAACTCCACGGTGTATATATACCACATTTTCTTTATCCACTGACATCCACTGATGGACACCTGGGCTGGTTCCAATTTTTAGCTACTGTGAATTGTGCTGCTATAAACATGGGTATGCACGTAACATGGTAGTATGCTGACTTTAATTTTTCAGGATAAATACCACTGAGGAGTGGTAACTGGGTTACATGGTGGTTCCATTCTTAGTCTTGAGGAACCTCCATTCTGATTTCCATAGAGGCTGTACTAATTTACAATCCCACCAACAGTGGAAAAGGGTTCCTTTTCTCCCAAATTCTTGCCAGCATTTATTATTGTTTGTATTCTTTTTTTTCTGCCTCTGGATTTATTTATACAAGCAGCACAGGAGGGCATCAGTCACCATAGACAGGGGCTCAGGGGTCACACCAGTTCTTCTGTTCTCACATTCACAGAGGTTTTTACTACAGAGCTTTGGCAGGGGCCTGGGCACCCTTGGGAGCCAGAGCTGGAACCAGAGCTGGATATGGGAGCTGGAGTGGCAGCCTGGGTTTTGCTTGGGTCTTTGGCCGCCAGAGCCTGCGCTCCCTGATCATGTGGGCAGAAGCATGCTTCTCGTGCTTGGGATGAGCAAGCAAGGCAAGGTGATCAAACTTGTGGCTGGCACCCTTTGGCATCTTGGCCTTAGCTGCCTCAGGCTTTACCAGGGCCTTGATAGTCCCAGCACGTGAACTCATGGCCTTGGGATGGTTTGCCTGCATCTTTTTCAGATCCTTCTTGTGCTTCTTGGCAAAATCGGGGTTTCTTGATGCCACTTCTGTGCCATTTTGGGGATTGGCTGTGCATGGTGTGGTTCTTGGACTTGGCCATGTCTGCACCTTTTTTTTTTTTTTTTTTAAACCTAAACAAACTTACTTTAAAAGGTAACTTCAGGGGTTAGGGTTGTGGCTCAGTGGTAGAGCACTTGTCTGGCACGTGTAAGGCACTGGGTTAGATTCTTAGCAGTACATATAAATAAAGGTCCACTGACAACTAAAAAAATACTTTTTTAAAAAAGGTAACTTCATCATCACTATCCTAAATAAGGAAAATAAATGGAAAATCAATACTGCTCATTAAGTAGAAGATAATTTGATCTAGCTGATATTGTTACCTACCTATTGCTGTTGAAAACTGAAATAAGCAAGCATCAAAGAACTGTTAAAAGTTTAAAGTATCATATAAAACTGAATCGATAGTATTGAAAGAACTGAGAAGGAAAGAGAAGAGAAACCTCATTATTTATGTTACTAAATTCCTGTTGTCCAGTTACCAGCTAAAATCTGCTAGCTTTAAAGGCAAACCCAGGTCTAGTGGTGAACTTTGGAATTGGGAAGGCCTGGTTCCTATTTGCCTCTGTCTCTTACTAGTTTTAACTCTGGTCAACTTGCACAAACACAATATCCTAAGCCTGTTTCCTTGTCTCTAAGCAGGTATTACTGTGCCTACTCAGCACGTTTCTACTGCTATAACATTCCTGTGCTGTATGTAATACTGTATGGATACCCTCAAACAATGCCTAGTCACCAGAACACAGGACTGGCCAGTCTGTAGTAACAGTAAGTGACCAGTAGGTGACACCATCGCCCCTGGTTTAAGAAACATGAGGATGTTCCCTCAGAGCTTCCCACATTTAACCCTAAGTCTGTCTATAGAAAAATACCCCAATCCAGGCTGGAAAAGGATGAAAATGCTTGGAGCTATGACGTTTTATTAACCAGAATTGACACAGATTTTTTAAAATAAATGTGTGAAACCCAAACTGAAAGGCAACATGTACAGGCTTAATTTCTGAGGGGGCTTAATTTAGGCAGGAGACCAAAGGAAGTCAGGCCAAGTTGCTGCTGTAGGACTAGTACAATCCATCCTGAGCACGTGTGGCCACATCTTGGCATAGGTACTACTGAGTTAAGGAGGGCGGTGAAGAAAGTGTAACTTTCCACAGAAATGTTTAGAAAGCAGGATACTAACAGACTCTTTCAGCGAGGGGCAGGATCTGCTGTGGCCAAGAAATAGTCTTTCTTAACAATGAATGAGCCTTGGTCACAGTTTTCAAGCCTGGGACAAAGCCACAATGGCCTCATTCTTGAGTCCGGTCTGGTCTTTATGCCCTGGATGCTCAGTTCCATTCTGTGTGGAGCCACCACGGGTCTCAGCACTCAGCCCCCGGCGCCGCCCCAGGAAGCTCCTGGCCCTTCAGAGGGGTTTTCAAATGCTAATAACGCCTCGGTTGGAGGCGCAGCTGGCCAACCAGGGGTTAGAGAGCTGGCTCAGTCTCCCCTTGTCTCTGGCTAAGTCCTCTCACGAAATGAAGTTGAAAATTCCTGAGGCCCCTCCAGAACCACACAGCAGGTAGCTACCTGGTATCTAAAAGGCCATCAAACCAGGTGAGGGCAACGAGTCATTTTCTGTTCCCTTTCTTCCTCTGAGCTTTGCCCCCCCAATTACCATGATAAATGATAAATCTCCCTTAGCTCCCTGAGCCTGGCATGTGCTTGGCAAATTCACCTGAGGGGAAACAACATTCCAGGAAGGCAAAGAGAGTCAAAAAGAAAAAACAAAAAACAAAAAACCAACTAGGTACATTTCTGCCCCTTCAGAAAAGTTTCCTCATTCTATGTTACATTCCCCAATAACAAAGAATTCCCTGGCAAGAACTCTTTAAAACTGTATGTGTTGGCAGGGGTGGAGTGTGTATGGGGGGCGGGATGCTGAATGGGTGTGGAGACTCTCATTGGCTTCTTAAATTGGTCATCGCCCTGTGCCCACCTCCCAGTGCCCACCTCCCCAATATCCAGCTTTGGTCATGGTGGTCTGAAGTTGGAGTGGTCGGATGTAATAAGTTAGCAAAGTCTTGGGAAATAGATTGCAGAAAGCAGTTCTGCAAAATAATTAACACTGCCTTTGAAATACTAAGAAACAAACAACATTCTTCAAGCGTTCTTAATTCATTCCAACTCTGGAGAATGATGGTCTGCCTGCATCCCATCAAAGGACAGTCTCAGCAATGTTCCACACAATGGCTTCAAAAGTAATACCCCACCTCGACCCAATAGAAGCTAATGCCCCTTCTGGGGTTTCTTTTGGCTAAAGCTTGGGACTCTGAAGGAAAATGACCCTTTATTCCAGGTGCTCTTCTGAGTACCCTGAGATGATCACAAGTTTTCCAGGGACAGAACAAGGCAGCAGGCGCAGCCAAATCACACCAGCTGTCAAGTGAGGGGCTGGCCTGAGAAGGTGTATGAGAGAGCAAAAAAACAGGAGGAGGCCCAAAGGCGGCTGGCAGACTCAGGCCTGTCGGTTTTAAGATCAAACTTCTGAACGATGACACAGACACCTCTGTCACCCAAGAAATAGCCTCTTGTCTTATTTATTTATTTGTTTATTTATTTATTGTGCTGGGGATCAAACCCAGGGTCTTGTGTGTGCTAGACAAGCACTCTACATCTGAGTTACACCCCCAGATCCCTCTTGCCTTCATGGCGTTTACAAATCAGTGACAACCAGGGTTCAGATGTTCTCTATGAAGACTGAGAGCTGGTTCCTAGGAGGAGTTGGCAGACACCAGATATGCCACCAGCAACATGGACTGCTGAAAAGGGAGGGCTGGTTAGTCTGTGCCGCATCTCTGGAAGTCTCAGGATGAAGCTAACACGTTGGGAGAGTCTGGCAACAGTCTACCTCAGCCTCCTTCTAAGAACACCCAAGCTGCTGTTGTGGCCACTGCAGGCTGCTCAGCAGAAGTGGGTCCAGAGAAGGCTTCCTCTGAAACTGGAAGAGAGCCCTCACACAAGTTAGAGTACACTTAAGGGCAGACAGGCAGTTCTGCACAGGCCCAGAAGCCTCATGACCGCTCAGTGAAAGGGGGAGATCAACTGAAGGTTTTGTTGAATGAACCAGCCCTGGCTGAAGCAGCAGAGGAAATTAAGTTCTGTCAGTCCTGTTGGCCTCTACCCAGCACAAGTGCTCCCAAATGGGCCTCCTGACTGCCCCTACTGTGTCTCTCCATAAGCCCATCCCAATTTCAAAAGCCCAGGGGTTTTCTCATTGCTGGGAGGAGGGGAGGGGGTTGTATGTGCCTAATTTATTTTTGCCAGAAAAAGCCTACATAGTTTTAAGGCCATGTGCTATGGACATCCTGATGTCACTGCCACAGATTACATTTCTAGAGCTATTAACACTCATTCAATGCTACCCTAATTTTCAGACATTGTATGGAGGGCACTGCCCTCACTGTCCAATACCCTTAGACCCAGAGCCTCCTCCTGGCAGACACTACTTCTACCTGAAAGCTCCTACTCACCAAAGGAAGGACAGCAGACCCTCTTCCTGCTGGGGAAGGTCAGCACTCACCTTTTCCTCCAGGGATCCGCACAGAGCTAGTGAACACCTCAATAGGAGCCTGCACGTCCCTGCTGCATGCCATGCCCCCCATGCTCTAGTCACAGGTAAGAGCCGTGCAATGGAGTTCTGAGGCAAAGCCACACTAGAAACCTCCAAAAGTAGCTGAATGCAATGATGTAATAAGCAAAGCACCAAGGAGCAAAAACTAAATATGTTCTGGGCAATGGCCCTTGAATACTTGACCTCCTGCAGGGAGATGAAAAGATGAATACTCTAGAAGTCAGAGGCTTCAGTTGGTACAAACCCACAGAATCTGGCACCCCTGCCTTTCTCCGCACACATGCACCGAAGACAAGGTGCTTGGAAGAGAAGGAAATCCCAAGGTATGATTGAACAACCCCATTGCAGGGTTTCAAAGCAAATTTCTCCAAAGAAGGGCAAGACAGAAGTCTTTCTTTAAGAAAGAAAAACAAGGGCTGAGGAAATAGCTCAGGTGCTACAGTGTCTTATAAGCACAAGGCCCTGGGTTCAATTCCCAGCACCGCAGGGCGGGGCAGGGAACCAACCAGTGGCAGGGTGCTTGCCTAGCATGTGTGAGACACTAGGTTCAATCCTTAGTACCATATAAAGATAATAAACAAAATGAAGGCATGCTGTCCATCTACAACTATAAAAAAGCCAAACAAATCGAGAGGAAAAACAAAATAGATTCTCTGTATACATGGTTAAATGAGCTTTTTGTGGCTAGAAGACAATTTATTTTTAATGTGGTGCTGGGATCAAACTCAGCCTTGGGCATGCCAGGCAAGCAAGCTAGCACTAAGTTATATCCCTAGCCCCCTAGAAAGTAAATTCTTGATAGTTGGATGGATGATGGCTAGTCAAGTGGTAGAAGCAAGAATTATGCCCATCCCCAAGAATCCTCCTTTCAAAAATTCTGAATGTAGTTTTATGACTGGAAAAGTTCATTTGAGTGTTTAGAGAGCTTCCCTCAACTAGTTCTGTCTGATATTAATTTGGCTAAATATGGTTGCAAGACACTGCAAGGGGAAATGAATGTGTGGTACAACTTGATTAAATAAAGAAGAGAGACAACGAGACATGCTTGCTCTTACAAAGCTGAAAGGAAACATACAGAATATATCCCTTCTAAGTTTTGCCTACCATCAAAGGAATGGAAAAGAATTAGAAAGCTAGTCAAGGGAGACTCAAAGTTTCCCTAGGGCTGGGGATATAGCTCAGTTGGTAGAGTGCCTGCCTTGCAAAGCACAAGGCCCTGGGTTCAATCCCCAGCACTGCGCCAAAAAAAGAAAAACAAAAGAAAGAAAAGTTGTTTCCCTGGAAATTTCCTCAAAAACCTTCACTTTCCAGCTTCCTTTCCCTCCCTCAAGCTACTATCAGGAGGCAGATAGTGTAGTGTAAAGAAAATTCCTTTACAATCAAAGAAGCTCAGTAAGTTGGAATACTTGCAGTAGGGTTATAGCAGGAAACTGGTGGGCTGCCAGAGACCCTGCAAGCTCACCCCCGAGTCTCTAAAATTTACAAATACAGACTGTGGGTCCCTGCACTCATCTGGTGTCTAGACATGCAGGGTGCATGCAGGACAACTCATATTGCTCATGGTGAGGAGCCAAAAGGGCTCAGTGGGGTTCTCCTGACCATAGCTTATAGCTGTCCCTGATCAAATCCCAGTGATGTACCCACTATGTGCCATATCTGCCTGTGGCACATACAGATCCTTACTCACCCTTTCAAGGGAGCCTTGAGTCCTAATCTAGAAATGCTTTTATTTTTCTTTTCAAGCAGCCCCATCTGTTTAGCTACCTGTCGGTGTGGGAAGGAATAATAATCTCCCACTGGGAGACTTGCAACCCTGCATTTAGCAAAATCTACCCTTGTTCCTCCCTGTCTCCATAACCAACAGAGGGCTGCCTGCCACCTACACACAAGTCAGAATCCAAGCCATTTTGCTCTTAAAGCCAAAGGAGCTAAGGGTAAACTTACAGTCCTATGAACACCTTGATAAAAAATGACAGAGGTTCTTGAAAAGTTTTAAAATCGAGCATACACTTCTGCTCTTTCCACCTAGTTCCTGAAGAAACTGGTTAAATCTGTAACAAAAATCCATTTAGTTGCCAGGGACTTGTAAACCAGTACAGTCACTTTTGAGGACCAAATGGCAACATCTATTAATATAGTACTTTCTGTGTGTGTGTGTGTGTGTGTGTGTTACTGGGGATTTAATTTAACCCAGGGACACTCCAGCACTACACCCCTAGACCCTGGCTTCACTATTCTACATTCCCATCAACAGTGTATGTTCAGGGTTCCAATTTCTCTACATCTTCACCAATGTTCATTACCTTTTGCATATGTGTGTATTTTGGTAACAGCCCATGGGATGTGAGCCCAAATCAGATGATTTTGAGTTAATTAAAAAGGAGACTAGGAGATTATCCTGGGTGGCCACAACTAAAGCAAATGAAAGTCCTTGAAAAGAGGACTATCCTGTCCCATGTACACATCTGAGCCCCTCTGTCCTTTGTTTGCTGTGAAGGAGTAAGCTGCAATTCCAAGAAATGGATCAGAGAGAACCTGGAAGCAAATTCACCTCAGCAGAGTCTTTAAATAAAAAAGTAGCCTAGTGAACACCTTTGGTGTGGCCCTTGAACATTGTGGCATTGCACAGACTGAGCAGAGGACCTACAGGAGCTGTGCCTAGACTCCAGACTCACAGAAACTGTTAAGGGCATAAATATGTGTTCTTAAACCACTAATTTTATGATAATTTGTTATATTGCACAGAAAACCAATACAGGAAAACTTCATTCTGGCTTAATTGTATTTATTTATTTTTTTGCAGGGCTGGGAATCAAACTCAGAACCTCATGCATACTAGTCAAACACTCTACTACTGAGTTACTTCCTCAGCCCTAATTTTATTTTATAATTCTATAAAATTTACATGGTCCCAAAGTCATAAATCTACAAAACAAGGGAAAGTCTGCTTTCCTATTCTCTCTATGCATTCTGTTCCTTCCTTCTTTTTTTTTATTTTTGGTACTGGGAATTGAATCCAGGGGTACTCAAACACTGAGCCACATCCCCAGTCCTTTCAAAATATTTTATTTAGAGATAGAGTCTTGCTGAGTTGCTTAGAACCTCACTAAGTTGCTAAGGCTGGCTTTGAACTCACGATCCTCCTGCCTCAGCCTCTGAGGCCACTGGGATTACAGGCATCACCACCATGCCTAACTTGTTCCTTCCTTCTTGTATAAGTCACCATTTAAAAAATAAGCCAGGCAGTGGGACACATCTGTAATCCCAGTGGCTCAGGAGGCTGAGGCAGCAGGATGGAGAGTTCAAAGCCAGCTTCAGCAAAAGGAGGTGCTAAGCAACTCAATGAGACCCTGTCTCTAAATAAAATACAAAATAGGGCTGGGGATGTGGCTCGGTGGTCAAGTGTCCTTGAGTTCAATCCCCAGTACCAAAAATAAATAAATAAATAAATAACATTAAAGCTTATCCTTCTATTTAAAAATATACAATAAAGAAAAACATGAATTTAAAAAAAAGAATTTTTGGGGAGGAGCAGCCTTGCGGGCGCCGTCGCCATGGAGACGCGAGGCAGCGCGGGCCAGCGCCAGAAGATGAAGAATTCCAAGGATCAAAGGAAACAGGCCTTGAGAACCCCCTACTGAAGCCTGTTCTTACTGGGGATACAGAAGGTTTACGAAGGATTTTTGAGGACCCTGAAGATCCTCATCACGACCATGTCATGGAGCTACTCTTGGAAGAAGACGTTGTTGGGAGAAATCTGTTGTATGCAGCTTGCATGGCCGGGCAGAGTGACGTCATTAGAGCCTTGGCAAAGTATGGTGTGAATCTGAACGAGACAACCGGAGCAAATGTAATACAAGGTCTTGGTGGAAAATTAAAGAAAACAGTCCTCCCCAGTGAATAAGGAATACATATTCTCTTCACATTCACATGGAACACTGAAAGAAACTGATCATATGTTGAGTCATAAGGGATGTCTCAGCAATATCACAAAATCTGTAGCATGCAGTCTTTGGTCTCTCACAACGGAATAAAATTAGAAAAGATAACAATAATTTTGGAAACAAACTCTTTAATCTGTTGGTCACAGAAGACATAATGGAGATTAAGAAATCTTTGACAACAGGATCACTATGTATTGAAATTCTAGTTGAGTGCATATATTAGATGGTAATAAACAGTTAGGATCAATAAGAAAAGCATCTAAGTCAAGAAGTTAAAGAACAACTGAGGGCCAGGCTCCTGGCTCAGTGGTGGAGCACTGGCCTGGTATGCAGAAGCCTTGGGCCCAGTCCCCAGCACGATGACCATGACACAGAGAATGAGCTTGTCACCAGAGGGAACAGAAGGAAAGAAGAACAGCGGGGTGATGACGTTGGAAATAAGGAGCCACTGAGAAGACCAACAAACCCAAAATCTGGCTCAGTGATCATATGGATCAGAGCAAGACAGACAGAACACAAATTGTATTTGGAATAAAAAAAAATGAAACATGAACAGATTAAAAACCCAAGATTAAAAAATAATTGGGAAGTATTATAATCAATTTTGTGACAATACACATGAAAACTTGCTAAGTTGCTTAGGGCCTTACTAAATTACTGAGGATGAAATAGATGAATTTCTAAAAACATATAAATTACTAAAATTGGTTCAAGAAAAAAATTGAATTCTTGACTAGATCAATGGTTATTAAAGAAATTGAATAAGCAATCAAAAAAATAAAAATAAAAAAAGAATTTTTAAAAAGTTCATCTGTCACTTAAAATGACAACTTTGAAGACACTGCATAGACATTCCTGATGAGACAGTTTCAAGGATTATCCTCATCAACATATCATTATTACCTTCAAATCTTTTACTGCACAGGTAGAATGATGAGTATTCATATTCCCAAACATAACTGCCTAATATACATTGAAATATTGAATTTAAACAATTTAGGAGAAAATATTGCTAACTTAAGAGGATAACCAGGATGGTAAATCTATGACCCATGTTGTATGAATGACAAGAAAGACTACTAAGTTCTCTGTGGCTAACTATTGCATTAGTAACCCAAATTAATACCCTTTCTGAATTGATGCCATGTACCTGAACATTATATCCCCTCCCTATAGTTGTGGCCATGGGATTTGCCTTGGTCACTGGGCCAGTAGCAAACACAGCAGAGACTTGATAACGCATATTTTCTTTTCCACTTCTTCCCACTGACCCATAACACTGTGAGAAGATGCAAGAGCTAATTATTGCAGATAGTGCTTCAGTTGATAGTCATTTGTGAATGTCTTCCTATTTTTGCTCATACCTTTGAGATTCCTAGAAGTGGGAATGCTAGCATTGCTGTATCATTTTTAGCAATTTTACTAGGTATTGACACATTCTCTTCCAGAGAGAGTGATCTCTCTGTTCCCTCCCAACCCCTGGGAACTGGGCATTGAATCCAGGGGTGCTCTAGTACTGAATTTTATCTCCAGTCCTTTCTTTTTTATTTTGAGACAGTGTCTCACTAAATTGCCGAGTCTAGTGGTAAACTTAAAATCTTCCTACCTCAGCCTCCCAAGTAGCTGGGATTACAGGGGTGCACCACAGTACCTGGTCAATAGTAGCATTTTGTATCCCACCATGAATGTATGAAAATATCTCAAGCCTGACTTGACTCTGTCAGTCTGACAAGGGAAAAGTGGCATCTCAAGGTACTTTTCCTTGTATTTCTCTTATTATGAGTGACATGGACATATTTCCTTTCATGTGTTTATGGGACATTTCCCTGAAACATCAAATTTTAACTCAAATAGTATTTTGGTTGGCTTCATCTCCAGAAACCCCCAAAAAGATAAAATAATCAAACACTAACTATAGTCGTAATTCACCACTATAGTGTAAGGTGAAAGCATCACTTATTAGCACTTATTATTCTTCTATTACCAGATCATTGTGCCAGTCATCCCAAATATATGTGTTTACTCAATTCCAAGGCAAAATCAGATCAAATTAAGAGTCTCCAAGTAATGACACTTTACTTTATTCTCTGATGCAATTTCCTTTGCTGTGTAACCTTGAACAAGTCACTTCTCTGAACTTTTCTGCTGGGTATCAAAATACAATGTGATGATACTATCTACCTTGCAGGGCAATTTTTAGAATCAAAGAAAGCAACTAAAATACATAATAAAAACTGCCTTTTGTTCTGCAAGTATTGGTACGAACTAAGTGAGCTGCTATTCATTTGAAAGATTTGACCACAGGAAAATGGGGCCGCTTCCCACATGAAAAGGAATAATAGTCGAAAGGTCTTGTGGGAACTGAGACACAGAAAGAGTCCAGTACTGCGCAGAGAACACAGCCTCCTCAGGGAGCCAGGAAACTAACCCTTCTCTTTCTGCCTTAGTTTTTAATCAAGAAACACAATCAGAGTATTTATGGTTTCCTTCAGAGATCATCTGACTTGGTCAGACCTGGAGAGCCTGTGACAGAAAGCCCTGAGAAGAGGAAAGAGGCCATGTTGGAGAACAACAGAGTGGTTGCCAGAATGTCAGATTAGAATTATTAGCATTATTAATTGGCTTTTGGATTTTGCAATCTAAAGTTCCAAATTGACCAATTCCACACCCAATGCTTATATCCACTCTAACCTGGGCCAGCAACTGCCCCAAATTTGCTAAGGCAGCAACACAGATAGTAAGTGTACTGCCTCCTCAGGACTATCCATGTTAGGAAAAACTCCTATATTCCAGTGAATAGTTAACAGATTTCTAGTAAATCCCATTAACAAGAAAGGAAAACTAACAAAGAAAAAGGAAAATCCCTTTTCCATACGGCAAGACCTCAATTTTTAAAAATAAGATATCCTGCAATTTATTTATAGTCTAAGCAATAAGTTACTCTGATTAACACAAATCAATACCACCTTGATTTGTTGACCCCAGAGAATTTTAATTAGCTTTTGGGTGCATTTTTCTTTATCTTGTTATTCAATGCATTATCTAAGCCAGTAATTCATGTTTAAGAAAAAGATAAAAAATAAAATAAAATAAAGACACACGCAAAAAGGATTGCCAGGCATGGTGGTGCAAGCTTGTAATACCAGCCACTCCGGAAGATTACAAGTTCAAGGCCAGCCTCAGTAACCTGTTGAGGCCCTAAGCAACTTAGTGAGACCCTGTCTTAATATAGGGATATAGCTCAGTGACAAAGTGCCCTTGTCCTTGGGTTCAATCCCCAATACTGGAGAGAAAAAAAAAAGATGACTACAATATACAGCCTACCTCTATTTCAAATTCAGCTTGTCTGCCAAGAACCTCAAATTTATTTTTTTAAATTTTTTTTTTCAAATTTTTTTTTATTTATTTTTTGGTACCAGGGATTAAGCCTAGGGGGGCTTAACCACTGAGTCATATTCCCAATCCAGTTTTTTTTTTTTTTTTTTTTTTTTTTTTTTTTAATTTTGAGACAGGGTCTTGTCAAGTTGCTAAGGCTAGATTTGAACTTATAATCCTCCTGCCTCAGCCTCCCAAGTCTCTGAGGACCTCAAATATTTTTAAGCACCTATTATGGGTCACAGTTCATCCCCTACATACTCAGTCCTTTTCTTCAAACTGAAATGCTTCTAGTTTCCTAACCTTGTAAGCCATTCCTCACAGACCACACAGTTTGGAAGTTTTGCCAATCTAATAGTCACCTTTCTCTGGATTTGCTCTGATTTGCCAGTATCCCTTGTAGAATGTGGCATCCAGAAGAACTGTTGGTCAAAGATGGCACACGAAGCAGGTGCTTACTTCTGTGTGGATGTGTGCTGGTACAGAAATGCGGAGCTCTCTATACACCTGGTCCAGGTACTTCCAGAATCCTACTACTGCTCAAAGGAAAGGGATTTGCAGATAACCAATTTTAAGTGATCCGAGTATAGGAAGAGGTAGCAACAGATCATTAGGATAACATTTTGGTACTAAGGACTGACTTTTTGTGAAGACATTTCTTCCTGCTCAGAAGGCTATAGTAGGAACTGAGTCCTGAGTGTGAACTCAGGAAGTACATTTAGCAGGAAGTACTAAATGTACATTTAAGTACATTTAGTGGTACTGGGGATGAAACACAGGACCTGATCTACATTCCCAGCCCCTACTTTAAAGGAAAAATGCAACCCCACTCTACCCATTGTTCTGTGACTTGGTTTTTTAAAGTTTTCAGTATTTGTTTGTTTATTTTGGTGGTACTGGGAATTGAACTCAGGGGTACTCTACCATTGTGCTAGGTCCCCAGCCCTTTTCATTTACTTTTTAAAACTTTGAGCCAGGGTCTAGCCCAGCCTGGCTTTGAACATGCCTCAGCCTCCCAAGTAGCTGGGATTACAGGTGTTTGCCACCATGCCTGACTTGAATTAGTTAAATGTAATTTTTTTTTTTAACTACAACAAAAAGAAACCCAATAAAAATTGTTTGGGGAAATAAAAGTGGACCAACCAGATCAGAGGACAACGTGTGTGATCTGAGTGCCCAGTGAAGAGAGGTAAAGGACAATGACTTCCATTATTTAGCTCACTACACTGCTCAGTATGAAGAAGATCTTAACATGTCTAGCTGGACCAGGAAATTTACAAAATTCTGCCCTAAATCTTCAAATCCAAACAGGGTCTACAGGTGCTAGACCTGGTGTTCAAGAAGGCAGCAGCCTATCCTAAAGATACCCTGCTGGTCCAGCCTATTGTCCCAGGAATGCAGGTTCTATGGGGCAGAGGGACTAGGCAGGGGATGGAAGGTCCTCACTGCTGTTTCAGAGTCCACCTGCTACACACCAGCAAAACCACAACCCATCCCCTGACTTTTAATACTGACTAGCCTGGCTTGCAGTGCAGACCCACTTCAGGGGAACACAGGCAGAACTATGTTTGGCTTGGTGTGCCAGTTGTTTCCCAGTGAAAGAGTCAGGAAGAAACTGAGTAGGCAAGCTAATCCCTGCATCTTACCCAAGGCTACCCTGGTAAACACATCCTCCATCTACCTACCGTTCCCTAGGGCTGGTTCTTAGTACTCACTGTCCCTTATCTTCTGGGAAGTTCTTTAAAAAATTCAGTTTTAGTTATTTCTTTGGTTTTTCTTTTCTGATAATAAAAGTCGGTTTTATGCAGAAAATGTACAAAAATGAAAGTATCAATGACTTAACTCCATCCATCATACCAATAAGGACATCTGCGAAAATCCTCATTGTCTCCTCAGGTCATCCACATGGACATTTACATACTGTTATCAGAACTGGGACCCAACTCTGTACAGTGCTGTAATGTTTCTTATTTTTCTTCCTTCTTTCTTTTAAGTCTATTTTTTTTTCCTTTTTTTTTTTTTTTGGTGTTACTAAGGACTGAACCTGGGACTTTGAACATGCTGGGCAAGCTCTCTATCTCTGAGCTATGCCCAGCCCTAAGCCTATTTCCTTTTTTCTTCAATATACTTTTTTTTTTTTTTTTGGGGGGTGCTGGGGATCGAACTCAGGGGCCTTGCACTTACAAGGCAAGCACTCTACCGACTGAGCTATCTCCCCAGCCCCTTCAATATACTTTCAAATGGGCATGGTGGCACATACCTAGTGACTTTGGAGACTGAGGCAGAAGGATCACAAGCTCCAGGCCAGCCTAAGCAACTTAGTGAGACCCTGTCTCAAAACAAAATAAAAAGGGTTGGGGGACATAGCACAGCGGTCAGCGTCCCTGAGTTGAACCCCTAATACCAAAAAAAAAAAAGGAGTTTTTTAAATAACAAGATGAATAATATTAATTACTGCCATGTAGAATGTCAGGTGCTGCACTATAAATAATACAAACATAGATATTACTACCTGTGTTTCCTAGATGAAGGAACCATGTCTTGGAGATGTTCGATTTTCACCTAAGGTTCCAAGGGTCCCACACAGCCAAACTGGGATTTGGACTCAAGCAGCTTGCCAGCTGGGCTCCTGCTCACGACCATATTTCTCCAGCCCTCTTCAATGAACATTCTACCATGAACAGTTTTGGCTTTACCGCCTGCAGAGATGCTAGGTCTACTGTCCTAACTCTCCAACTGCTCTGCTCTGCTCACCAGTGACTATCACTGCCAGCTGCCAGGGAGCATGCCTGAAATGCAGGTGCTAGAGACAAAAGGGGCCACATTCTGTTGAAAGTCAAACAATTAAGACTCCACAGGTCAGAGCTGAGAGACCTAATCAGAAGGTGACTATCCTAGTTTAATGTGGATGTCAAGAAGTTTCCCACTACTAAAGTTGAAAGCATTTCATGCAAGTCTTCAAGACAGACAGACACATGAAGGCCAAAGGAATTTGTCCTAAATCCTGCAGCAACTCAGCAGTATGCCCTCCCTTCCCTGGCTGGCCAGCTAGGTATTGTGATCTTTGTATCATGGCCTGGCACACAGGATCCAGTGAAGGCAATCCCATTCTCAGAGAGACAGTAACCTCTGCACTTGGGTCATTACTCAGAAGTGGAAAACATTTTCCAAGTCAGAAGTTGCCAAAGTTTCTTGGTAAGTGGCCAGACATCAAATGTTTTGGCTTCAAGGGACATATATTTATTTTCTTGTTCCTATTCTTTTCAATTAATTAATTTAGTTAGTTTTGGGGTGCCAGGGATTGAATCCAGGGCCTTGCACATGGTAGGCAAATGCCCGACTACTGAGCTACACCCTCAACCCTCCAAGAATTTTTTTCCAGGGGCTGGGGTTGTGGCTCAGTGGTAGAATGCTTGCCTAGCATGTGTGAGGCACTGGGTTCGATCCTTAGTACCACATATAAACAAATGAATAAAATGTCGATCAACATCTAAAAAATATTTAAAAAAAAATTTTTTTTTCCCATATAGTTCTCAACCACTCAATTTTACTGTTGTAGTACAAAAGAAGCCACAGGTAATGTACAAACAGTATGGCTATGCTCAGTGGAATTTTATTTACTAAACTGGAAAGCCATCAAGATTTGGTCTGTGGGCTATATTTGCCAATTTCTGCTCTCAGGGTGTAAAGTCTTCCCTAAAAACTTCAGATTTAGATATGAGCTAAATAACTTAAGTTTTAAGGTGCAGGCTCATTTCTCAGGGACTAACACATTTTTCTTCCGTAGAATAGGAACACAATCTTGCAACTATTAATCTAAAAACTTGGTAAAGTAGAGAGAAATGGATGAGGTTGTTTCACCTTAGCTGGTCAGTATTACTAACAGATGAAAGGAAAAATATTTTATAGATCCATAGCAACCAGAAAAGAGGATAAATCAGGCTGAGGGAAAGAAAATGTCAGGAAAATCAAAAAGAGTAAAAAGAAGACAAATGATGTTAATATAACCAGGCAGCTCCATTTGGCTTTGGTTAAGCTGACTGGGGCAGTGAGCAGCTTTTACAAAGCAGGAAACGAAAGAACTCTACAACTTTGCTCCTTAATAATAGAGTATCTTCTTCCAGAAAACTTTCCTGGAGACAGATATTACTGGATACGCTTGGGGTATCCAAGAGAAGAAAGCCAGATAGGCTGTAGATGAAAAGCTCAATGTAGCCCAGTAATGTCTTACCTGGGTCAAACTCCAAGCTTCCCACTCAGTCTTCCTAATGTCCTTTGCTCACTTAACAGGGAGGCAGAAGCACGCAGAGCTGATCTACCTCCTGCATGTGAGAAGAGAACCCTGTGGTGGAGGGCATGTGCTGAGGTTGTTAACATCCCTGAGAGAGAAGAAGGTGCCCATCTTAGGCTGAGAACAGAATTTTCCTGTATTCCAGGTTCTAAGCATCAGAATGGCAAAGCTGAGAAGAATACAAAGGCTGCACAACCCCATTACCTCTGGAAAAAAAACCACTCTCAAAATATAGGCAGATAGTGCAGCTGCTCTGGAAAGCAGTGTGGAGATTCCTTAGAAAACTTGGAATGGAACCACCATTTGGCCCAGCTATCCCACTCCTTGGCCTACACCCAAAGGACTTAAAATCAGCATACTACAGAGATACAGCCACAACAATGTTCATAGCTGCTCAATTCACAATAGCCAGATTGTGGAACAAACCTAGATGCCCCTCAATTGATGAATGGATAAAGAAACTGTGAGATATATATATATATATATACACACACACACACACACACACCATGGAATATTACTCAGCTATAAAGAATAATAAAATTATGGCATCTGCAGGCAAATGGATGCAGTTGGAGAATATCATGCTAAGTGAGATAAGCCAATCTCAAAAAAACTGAAGGACGAATGATCTCGGTGATAAGCAGATGATGACACAAAATGGGGGGTGGGGGGGGAAATAACAGAATGGAGGAAGAAGGGACTGTATAGAGGGATAAGAGGGGTGGGGGGAAAATAACAGAATGAATCAAAAACTATTCCCTAGGTAAATGTATGATTACAAAAACGGTATGCCTCTACTTCATGTACAGAGAAACAAGATGCATCCCATTTGTTTACAATAAAAATGAATAAAAAAAATATAGGCAGAAAACCAAAAACCTTGAATCCAAGCATGTCTTAATTATGTATTAAAAAAAAAAAAAGGTTTCACTCTCTAAACTAGTCTTTCCCCTCTCTCCTTAAAAGGCTTCATAGTTCCCATTGCCCTTAGAATCAAATCCAGACTCTCATCCCAACTTGCCTCAAGGCCCTGGACTTTCCATCCCTGTAGTGCCTCCCAATGTGCTACCACCTGGGCCTTTTCTCCCTCAGCCTTCTCTATTGGCAGAAGACACCTTTCAGTTCCTCAGTCCTCAAGCTCTTCCCTCTCCAGGGGCCCACACATGCTGTTCCCTTTGCCATAAAAGTCGTTCTCCTCATTCTTGGCCTGCAGTTCTGTCTTTTGTTGATCCCACAATCTAAAATACGGCCTCCATTTTAATTCTTCTGGAGTACCCTGATCTTTCTCCTTCAGCATATTTTATGGAATCCAATATTCATTTTCCTGTTTTTTTCAGTGTATGTCTACTACTTTAGGGCAGGTATCCTCTCTATTCCATATGGCTTCCCTGGCATCTGTAGAACCCCTGTATGCAGTATTCACTTAAAAAAAATTAATACAAATGAGGGCTGGGGGTATAGCTGAAGGGTGCTAGAGCACTTGCCTAGCATGTGTGAGGCCCTGGGTTCCATCCCCAGTCCCCACCCACCAAAAAAAAAAAAAAAAAAGAAAAAAGAAAAAGAAAGAAAGAAAGAAAAAAAGTAGCTTCATTGGATGGCGATTATCAAGAATACAAGCAACAATAGGTGTTGGAGAGGATGTGGGAAAAAGGTACACTCATACATTGCTGGTGGGGCTGCAAATTAGTGCAGCCACTCTTGAAAACAGTGTGGAGATTCCTTAGAAAACTTGGAATGGAACCACCATTTGACCCAGCTATCCCACTCCTTGGCCTATACCCAAAGGACTTAAAATTAGCATACTACAGAGATACAGCCACATCAATGTTCATAGCTGCTCAATTCACAATAGCCAACCTAGATGTCCTTCAATTGATGAATGGATAAAGAAACTGTGGTATATATATACAATGGAATATTACTCAGCTATAAAGAATAATAAAATTATGGCATTTGCAGGCAAATAGATGCAGTTGGAGAATATCTTGCTAAGTGAGATAAGCCAATCTCAAAAAACCAAAGGACGAATGATCTCACTGATAAGCAGATGATGACACACAATGGGGGGGAAGGGGGCAAGAATGGAGGAAGGAGGGACTGTATAGAGGGAAAAGAGGGGTGGGAGGGGTGGGGGGGAAGAAAAAATAACAGAATGAATCAAACCTCATTACCCTATGTAAATGTATGATTATGCAAATGGTATGCTGTTACTCCATGTACAGAAACAACATGTATCCCATTTGTTTACGATAAAAATAAATTTAAAAAAAAATAGCTTCATTGGAGGCTCAGAGGCCATACCATGAAAAGCCATGCTGGTTAGGCTGTTCTAGGAGGTTCTCTACCACTCACCAGCCATAGAGAATTCTCAGACCCATAATCACCTCTAAGCCCTTTTCCACATCTGAAAATTGCTGTATTAGATCTTCCTCTTTGTACTCAAGAGTTACTTCTTTATTTATTTCCTTTTTTTCTTCCATCCCTTTCCTTTTCTTTTAGGTCTGAGGACTGAACTAGAGCCTTGCACATGCTAAGCATGCACTCTACCACTGAGCTATATTCCCAGCACCATTTACTTACTTTTAACTACAGAACAAGTTTTTTAAAAAGGCCTTGACGGGGGCTGGGGAGATAGCTCAGTCGGTAGGTAGAGTGCTTGCCTTACAAGCAGAAGGCCCTGGGTTCGATCCCCAGCACTGCAAAAAAAAAAAAAAAAGGCCTTGACAGAGGAAGACTGAGCTACACATGTAATTTTAACTTTAGGAATGCAAAGAGAAAGCAAAACTCAAGAAAACACCATGATTTATTGAGATTTCATATATATGTGAAAGGTGTCTTCTGCATGCATATATATATATATATATATATATATATATATATATAAAACCTGACCTGTTGATTATTTGGAAGTGTCCCTGACTTCAGGAGATAGGCTGTGTCCCTCAAAAAAACTTTTTAATTAATTTTTTTTTTTTTTAGGGCATTAGGGATTGAACCCAGAGGCACTTTACCACTAATCTAAATCACCAGCCCCCACCCCCTTTTTTTGGAGACAGGGTCTCACTAATTTGCTTAGGGGTTCGCTAAATTGCTAAAGCTGGCCTTGAACTTGTGATCCTCCTGCCTCAGCCTCCGAAGCCACTGGGATTGCAGGCGTGCACTGCCACGTCCAGCACAATTTAACTTTCAAAAGTATGTCTGGTAACAATGAACTCCAATATAATGTGTAATTATAATACACCAATGAGACAGCGCTGGGACTCGGAGCAACCACTGGGGCTCCGGCGGCTGACCAGGGGAGGAGTGGCGAGGAGAGCTGTGTGGACTCAGGACACCGGGGCCTGACCTGAGGAGGAGGAGGAGGAGCGTGGCCACTTGGATTCGGAGTGACTGCGCCAGAGCTACAGGCGGTTGCCAGAGGAGAAGCCGCGCGGCGAGCTGTTTGGACTCAGAACGACGCTTCTGAACCCCGGGGCCTGCCCTGAGGAGGAGGAGGAGGAAGAGGAGCGCGGCCGCTTGGATTCGGGTGACTACACCAGAGCTACAGGAGGTTGCCAGAGAAGGGGCTGCGTGGCGAGCTGTTTGGACTCTGACCACTTCTGAACCCCGGGGCCTGCCCGGAGGAGTAGGAGGAGGAAGAGGAGGAGCGCGGCGGGTCGTTTGGACTCGCAGTGACTGCATTAGCGCTCCAGGCGGCTGCTCAGAGGAGAAGGCGAGTGGTGAGTTGTTTGGTCTTAAAGTGACAGCTCCTGAACACAGGGGGGCTGCCTGGAGGAGAAGCGTGGTGGGACGCTTGGTCTTGAGTGGCCGCACCAGAGCTCCGGGCGGTTGCCCAGAGGACCCGTGCAGCGGGTCACGTGGATTCAGAGCCACTCAGAGGGACTGCTCCTGAACACCCGGGGGATTATCTGGAGAAGGAGGAGGAACGGGGAGGGTCACTTCGACTCGGAGTGATTGATTGCCCCGGGCTACGGGTGGTTGGTGGGAGGAGGAGGCACGAAGTGAGTTTCTTGGACTCCTAGTGACCGCACCGGAATACTGGGTGGCTGTCTGGAGGAAGAGGCCTGTGGCGGGTCTCTGGGACTCAGAGCGATTGTTCGGGGCCACAGGTGGCTGCTCAGAGGAGGGGCCACACAGCCAGGCAATTAGGTGCAGAGTAGGGTCCCAGGATCTAGGAGGCTTCTGGGTGGAAGAGCCGCACAGAGACAGGCTTAGGGCGGAGCGAAGGTTCCAGGCCTGTGGGCAAATTCTCTGAGGAGGGGCAGCCTAAGGAGATTCATCTGCGAAGGGTGAGGCTCCCAGGCCCAGGAGGTAGGGCCGGGCCCCTGGGAACTTTGCAGAGGAAGGCAGCCCAGCCCAAGCGGTAGCTGTAAATTGAGGGGAACCTCTAGGAGGGAACTGACCAGCGAGACCTCCCCACCGGGTGAGTCTTCCCTGCTGGGTGAGGTTTCCCCACAAGGATGGTAAAACCAGAGACTCAGGCCCAAACAGGCCTTGCCTCAGCCCGCAGCCTAGGTCCCCTTTGGATGACCATTGGTTAACAAGTGGAGGCACCTCTGCCCACTAGCAGGGATTATACCCCACCTGAAGGCCACCACTCCTAGAGAGGCAGCTTCCTTGTGGAGCACCGCATTATCAACTTCCTCCATGACTTCAGCCTACTGAAGGCTAAGGGGGGATATATATAGAAATCTTCAGGGACATTGTAAGTCAATAGAGGAAATCTGCAATATCTCAGCGGTCCACTGATACCTGAACAATATGAGAAAACAAGAAAAGAAAATGCTGCAAACAAATCTAGATGTTACATCAATAAAACCCAATGACAGCATGGCAGAAGAAATGACAGAAAAGGAGTTCAGAATGTACATAATTAAAATGATCAGAGAAGCAAACGATGAGATGAAAGAGCAAATGCAAGCATTGAATGATCGCACCAATCAACAGTTAAAAGAGCAAATACAGGAAGCAAAAGATCATTTCAATAAAGAGTTAGAGATATTGAAAAAAAACCAAACGGAAATCCTTGACATGAAGGAAACAATAAACCAAATTAAGAACTCCATAGAAAGCATATCCAATAGGATAGAACACCTGGAAGACAGAACCTCAGACATTGAAGACAAAATATTTAACCTTGAAAACAAAGTTGAACAAACAGAGAAGATGGTAAGAAATCATGAACAGAATCTACAAGAACTATGGGATATCATGAAAAGGCCAAATTTAAGAATTATTGGGATTGAGGAAGGCCTAGAGAAACAAGCCAAAGGAATGAACAATTTATTCAATGAAATAATATCAGAAAATTTCCCAAATCTGAAGAATGAAATGGAAAATCAAGTTCAAGAGGCTTATAGGACTCCAAATACACAAAATTACAACAGACCCACACCAAGGCACATTATAATGAAAATACCTAACATACAAAATAAAGACAGAATTTTAAAGGCTGTGAGAGAAAAGAACCAAATTACATTCAGGGGGAAACCAATACGCATATCAGCAGATTTTTCAATCCAGACCCTAAAAGCTAGAAGGGCCTGGAACAACATTTTTCAAGCCCTGAAAGAAAATGGATGCCAACCAAGAATCTTATACCCAGCAAAACTTACCTTCAAATTTGACGATGAAATAAAATCCTTCCATGATAAACAAAAGCTAAAAGAATTTACAAAAAGAAAGCCAGCATTACAGAACATTCTCAACAAAATATTCCATGAGGAAGAGATGAAAAACAAAGCAGCAAATCAGCAAAGGGAGGAATTATCCTAAAGGAATTGTCAAATAAAGGAGGAAACAAGTTGTGTCAAACAAATAAATAAACAAAATTTTAAAAATGAACCAAATGACTGGGAAACCAAATCATTTCTCTATAATAACCCTGAATGTTAATGGCCTGAATTCATCAATCAAAAGACATAGACTGGCAGACTGGATTAAAAAGAAAGATCCAACAATATGTTGCCTGCAAGAGACTCACCTCATAGAAAAAGATACCCATAGACTAAAGGTGAAAGGATGGGGAAAAACATACCATGCACATGGACTCAGCAAAAAAGCTGGAGTATCCATCCTCATTTCCGATAATGTGGACTTCAAGCCAAAGTTAGTTAGAAGGGATAAAGAAGGTCATTTCATACTGCTTAAGGGAAGCATAAATCAGCAAGATATAACAATCATAAACATCTATGCCCCAAACAGTGGCTCATCTATGTATGTCAAACAAATCCTTCTCAATTTCAGAAACCAAATAGACCACAACACAATAATACTAGGTGATTTTAACACGCCTCTCTCACCACTGGACAGATCTTCCAGACAAAAATTGAACAAAGAAACCATAGATCTCAATAACACAATCAATAATTTAGACTTAACGGACATTTATAGAATATACCATCCAACCAAGAGTGAATACACTTTCTTCTCAGCAGCACATGGATCCTTCTCTAAAATAGACCATATATTATGCCACAAAGCTAATGTTAGCAAATACAAGAAGATAGAGACACTAGCATGTATTCTATCAGATCATAATGGATTGAAGTTAGAAATAAATGAAAGAGTAAAACACAGAAACTATTCCAACATCTGGAGATTAAACAATATGCTATTATATGATGAATGGATAACAGAAGATATTAGGAAGGAAATTAAAAAATTCTTAGAGGTAAATGAGAACAAAGAAACATCATATCAAAATCTCTGGGACACTATGAAAGCAGTACTTAGAGGGAAATTTATTTCATGGAGCGCATTTAATAAAAGAAGTAAAACTCAACAAATAAACAACCTAACACTACAGCTCAAAGCCCTAGAAAAAGAAGAACAGAACAGCACCAAAAGTAGTAGAAGACAGGAAATAGTTAAACTCAGAGCTGAAATCAATGAAATTGAAACAAAAGAAACAATACAAAAAATTGACAAAATAAATAGTTGGTTCTTCGAAAAAATAAAATTGATAAACCTTTAGCCACACTAACAAAGAGAAGACGAGAGAAAACCCAAATCACTAAAATTCGGAATGAACAAGGAAATATCACAACAGACAGGATTGAAATACAAAACATAATTAGAAGCTATTTTGAAAATCTATACTCCAACAAAATAGAAAATTTCGAAGACATCAACAGGTTTCTAGAGACATATGAATTGCCTAAACTGAACGAGGAGGATATAAACAATTTAAATAGACCAATTTCAAGTACTGAAATAGAAGAAGTCATCAAAAGCCTACCAACAAAGAAAAGTCCGGGACCAGATGGGTTCTCAGCCGAGGTCTACAAAACCTTTAAAGAAGAGCTCATTCCAATACTTCTCAAAGTATTCCATAAAATAGAAGAGGAGGGAACCCTCCCAAACTCATTCTATGAAGCCAATATCACACTGATACCTAAACCAGACAGAGACTCATCAAGGAAAGAAAATTTCAGACCAATATCCTTAATGAACATCGACGCAAAAATTCTCAACAAAATTTTAGCAAATCGCATACAAAAACATATTAAAAAGATAGTGCACCATTATCAAGTGGGTTTCATCCCAGGGATGCAAGGTTGGTTCAACATCAGGAAATCAATAAACGTAATTCACCATATTAATAGACTTAAAGTCAAGAATCACATGATTATTTCAATAGATGCAGAAAAAGCATTTGATAAAATACAGCACCCCTTCATGCTCAAAACACTAGAAAAAATAGGGATAGTGGGAACATTCCTTAACATTGTAAAGGCCATTTATGCTAAGCCCATGGCTAATATCATTCTAAATGGTGAAAAACTGAAAGCATTCCCCCTAAAAACTGGAACAAGGCAGGGATGCCCTCTTTCACCACTTCTATTCAACATCGTTCTTGAGACTCTGGCCAGAGCAATTAGACAAACCAAAGAAATTAAAGGGATACGAATTGGAAAAGAAGAACTCAAACTATCCCTGTTCGCTGATGACATGATTATATATTTAGAGGAACCTGGAAATTCCACCAGAAAACTCTTAGAACTCATAAGTGATTTCAGTAAAGTAGCAGGTTACAAGATCAATGCCCATAAATCCAACGCATTTTTATACATAAGTGATGAATCTTCAGAAAGAGAAATTAGGAAAACTACCCCATTCACAATAGCCTCGAAAAAAATAAAATACTTGGGAATCAATCTCACAAAAGAGGTGAAAGACCTCTACAATGAGAACTACAGAACACTAAAGAAAGAAATTAAAGAACACCTTAGAAAATGGAAAGATCTTCCATGTTCTTGGATAGGAAGAATTAATATTGTCAAAATGGCCATACTACCTAAAGTGCTATACAAATTCAATGCAATTCCAATTAAAATCCCAATGACGTACCTTACAGAAATAGAGCAAGCAATTATGAAATTCATCTGGAAGAATAAGAAACCCAGAATAGCTAAAGCAATCCTTAGCAGGAAGAGTGAAACAATACCAGATCTTCAACTCTACTACAAAGCAATAGTAACAAAAACGGCATGGTATTGGTACCAAAATAGAAAGGTAGATCAATGGTACAGAATAGAGGACACGGACACAAACCCAAATAAATACAATTTTCTCATACTAGACAAAGGTGCCAAAAATATGCAATGGAGAAAAGATAGCCTCTTCAACAAATGGTGCTGGGAGAATTGGAAATCCATATGCAACAGAATGAAACTAAACCCATATCTCTCACCATGCACGAAACTAAACTCAAAATGGATTAAGGACCTCGGAATCAGATCAGAGACCCTGCAGATTATAGAAGAAAAAGTAGGTCCAAATCTTCACCTTGTTGGTCTAGGACCAGACTTCCTTAACAGGACTCCCATAGCACAAGAAATAAAAGCTAGAATCAACCACTGGGATAGATTCAAACTAAAAAGCTTTCTCTCAGCAAAGGAAACTATCAGCAATGCGAAGAAAGAGCCTACAGAGTGGGAGAATATCTTTGCCAATCATACTTCAGATAGAGCACTAATCTCCAGAATCTATAAAGAACTCAAAAAACTCTACTCCAAGAATTCAAATAATCCAGTCGACAAATGGGCTAAGGAAATGAATAGACACTTCACAGAAGAAGATCTACAAGCAATCAACAAACATATGGAAAAATGTTCAACATCTCTAGTAATAAGAGAAATGCAAATCAAAACCACCCTAAGATTCCATCTCACCCCAATTAGAATGGCGATTATCAAGAATACGAGCAACAACAGGTGTTGGCGAGGATGTGGGGAGAAAGGTACACTCATACACTGCTGGTGGGGCTGCAAATTAGTGCAGCCACTCTGGAAAGCAGTGTGGAGATTCCTTAGAAAACTTGGAATGGACCCTCCATTTGACCCAGCTATCCCACTCCTTGGCCTATACCCAAAGGACTTAAAATCTGCATACTACAGAGATACAGCCACATCAATGTTCATAGCTGCTCAATTCACAATAGCTAGACTGTGGAACCAACCTAGATGCCCTTCAATTGATGAGTGGATAAAGAAACTGTGGTATATATATACAATGGAATATTACTCAGCCATAAAGAATGATAAAATTATGGCATTTGCAGGCAAATGGATGAAATTGGAGAATATCATGCTAAGTGAGATAAGCCAATCTCAAAAAGCCAAAGGACGAATGATATCACTAATAAGTGGAGGATGACACATAATGGGGGGGAGGGAAGGGTTAGTGTTAGGGTTAGAGTTAGGGTTAGGGAGGGGGGCAAGTATGGAGGAAGGAACTACTGTATAGAGGGTAAAGAGGGGTGGGAGGGGTGGGGGGAAGGGAAAAAATAACAGAATGAATCAAACAACATTACTCTATGTAAATTTATGATTACACAAATGGTATGCCTTTACGCCATGTACAAACAGAGAAACAACATGTATCCCATTTGTTTACAATAAAAAAAAAAATAATACACCAATGAAAATATGGGAAAAAGGTAAACATTTTTAAAAAGTACACTTATGGCAGGTTAAAAAAAAAAAAAAAAGGCTGGGGGTGGTGGGACATTCTTCTAATTCCAGCAATTTGGAAGGTTGAGGCAAGAGAATTGCAAGTCTGAGGTCAGCCTGGACAACTTAGCTAGAAACTGTCTCAAAAAAAAAAAAAAAAACTGAGGATACAGTTCAGTGGTAGCAACCCTGGGTTCAATCCCCACTACTGCAACAAAGCACTCGCAACAAAGCACTCTTTGGTTGGGCTTTTTTTTTTTTTTTCCTTTCAGTCTTTTCTTTTTTGGAACTGGGGATCAAACCCAAGGCTTCACACATGCAAAGCATGCACTTTACCACTGAGCTACATCCCAGCATCAGACAAAGAATTTTTGGGTTCTTGTGCTAAACCTAAACTGTATGATACATAGGATAACAGCTTGTTCATCTTTCTAAACTTTGTGTGTGCTATTTCTCTCAGGCCAAGTAACCTAAGAAAGGGGATCAATTATCTAGGACTCAGGAATTTGTTTCTACAAAAATACTTACAACATTTTATTATTTGTTGAAAACAATTATGACATTCACAGGATGACCATGATGGTACTACTATAACAATATATTCATTCGTTTAACTTGCCCTCACTAAAAATATCTTTTAGCTGAATGCCTATAATCCCAGCATCTTGGGAGGCTGAGGCAGAAGGATCACAAATTCAAGGTAAGCCTCAGCAATTTAGTGAGATCCTCAGCAACTTAGCAAGATTCTGTCTCAAATTTAAAAATAAAAAAGGACTGGGGATGTAGCTCAGTGGTATAGTGGTATATATCTAAGTAATATAAAAGCATACAGGTAAAAAGAACATATGGATAAAGAAAAATGTCCAAAAAACATTAAATTTAAAAAGCAAGCTGAGCCAGGCATAGTGGTGTATACCTGTAATCCCAATCATTCAGGAGGCTGGGGTAACAGGATTGCAAGACCAAGACCAATCTGGGCAATTCAGTAAGAAACTACCTCAAAATTAAAAATTTTTAAAACGGGCCAGAGGATAGCTCAGTGACAGAGCACCATGGGTTCAATCCTCACTAACATTAAAACAAGTGATAATTCCATCTAGATATATGCATTAAAAAGAAAATCTGGAACCAGGAACACCAAAGTTTTCTCATGGAGGGAACAAATTATGAAGGATTTTTACTTTCAGTGTCATATATTTCTGTTTCTATTTTTATAATAAACAAATATTTCTTTTATAATCAGAGGGAAGAAAGGTTAAGAAAAAACATTCCTAGTGACAGTCTGTCAATAACAGTTCAATCAGCCATGACCTCCAGTGAGTCAGAGATATCCCTACTCATGTGGGGCCATTATCTCCTTGATTGGGCCTAACTCACAAACTGAGTTGACTCAGCACATGTCATGAGGTTGCCATTAAACAGCAGCAAGTGAAGGCACTTGAATTTCTACAATGTCAGTTACAAGGTTAGGGGGCCATGTTTCTCATAAAAACTCAAGTGAAATTGCCTTGGAATTTGTGGTTAAAGGCCCACCAATGGCAGAACAGAGAACAGATGGCCTCTCCAGCAGAATTCTAAAGCACTCTAAAGCACAGTTCAAAAATCTAGCCCTGCTGAGTTGGGGAATGGTTTCTTTCTAATGAAACCCAGAGGGTGGGGGGCAGGGGAGTAGTCACTGGCAATCTGAAAAGAATAAGCTGATCAGAAAATTAAAAGGGAATAGGGAAGTAAGAGGAACTGGCTGCAAAGCAGGAAAGACAGTTGTTGAAGTGTCTAATGGTAAAGTTATTGATGTGTTCACTACAGAACTTTCCAAATGATTCATGCCAGAAGATGGTTCAAATCTGCTGGAGCAGGTGAAATGACAGATACCCTTTCCTCTGGATTGAAACATTCTCTTCCCACATGATACTTCCATACTGGCCAGGGTCCTGACCAACATGCAAGGTTCCTCTGATCCCAGGCAAGGCTGACTTTTTAGGTGGGAGTGGTAGATACTGTTTTGCTCACCTGATGGCCATTCGCCTCTGCCTTAGTCTGTTTTGTGCTGCTGTAGCAAAATACCTAAGCTATAGCAAATTCCTAATGATAGGAACTACAAAGTAAAGAGTTTTATTTGGCTCATGATTCTGATAGCTGGAGGATCTAAACAGTACAGTGTCAATATCCTAATGAGGTGCTCCTGGCTTTGTCACAACATGGCGAAGCAGAAAGGGAAGTGGCCTCATGGCCAAGGCACAAGGTGTGCACGGTTGGCCTCAATTCACAACAGTGTGCTCTTTTTTTTTTTTAGTTGTCAATGGACTTTTTATTTATTTATATGTGGTGCTGAGTAATGAACCTAGGGTCTTGCACATGCCAGGCAAGCACTCTACCACTGAGCCACAACTCCAGCCCAACAGAATGCTCTTGCAAGAGCTCATCTAGTCCCTCAAGAGCTAGAAGTCCTGTCAGACAGCACTTGTCATCCCTCACTGCTATACTAGGGACCAAGCTTCACATGTGTACCTTTGTGGAGGATAAACGATATTCAAACCATATCACTCTCCTAACAGAACCCTGGTTTTATATTTGTACATTTTCTTGGCCATGCCCTTTGAGAAACCAAGGCCATTTTCAGTCACAAGGGTTTGATCTGTTTCCTTGACATAATTCTAGCAAATGGGATGCAAGGGGACATCAGTGAGAGGAGTTATAGGAAGTTTTGATTGATCTTTAATTTGAGTGACACAAGACAGACAATCTCTCTTACTGCTTATAAACTCTGTCAAGTGTGATTCCAGGATGTCAGGATACATGACATCCACCTTTTGAACATGAGAGAAATAATCTAAAAAGACAAGTCAAAGTGCTGAGGAAGGCAGAATAGAAAGTTAAAAAGAATTAGGTCCCTGACCATATCACTGAAGAGATGACACCAGTGCTGGAATGTCCCTTCAGATGATGTTATGTATGATAAGTTCCCTAATGGTTATGCTAGGTCATTCCAGTCAGGGTGCCCTATTACTTGCAGTCAAAACCATTCCCATAGATACAAGAAGACAGAAAAAAGGTAACCACTTTATCTACACCTTCTCTAAAGATCTGACTTCCAAGTGTGACTGCACACCACCATTACTGAGGTAAGAGATGTTCCTACAACCCTGTGGAGCAAATGATTTTGGTACCCAGAGGCATATCTATTCTTTTTCTACCAATAGTTACCCACTGCTTCAGGTGACTTCCCTTCTACTCCTTGTAGTTGGAAATGAGGAGGGAAGGACTTTAAACATAAATCCTGGTGTTCCACTGGACCACTGCCTCCAATAAAGGTGATCAAATGACTCAGATAGAACTAATCCAAGTCCTTCTCTGGGGCTGACATAGGAATGTTGGAAGAAAACAGTCTTCTGCCTGCTGGGCTATAGATGGAGAGAACTTGAAACTAGGAATGGTGGTGCTCATCTGTCCTGGCACAAGAGAGAGTCAGTCTGTACTACAAGACTAACATAGAGAGTCACAGGCCTGTAGGCAATGAAGAAACAAATCAAGCCATACCTGAACCCTTGAATGTCCCAGATACCTGAACCAATAAAGTCTGTTATTGCTTAGCATAGTTTGAATTGGGTTTCTGTCACTTTCTTATAATTAGAAGAATCCAATTAAAAATAATATGTGCCTACCTCCACATCTGGAAGTCTTCACCACCTCTGGATAATCTTTCCTGAGTCTTTGTCATTTCTATTTCCTTTTCTTTCCAGCTCAGCTTCCCTCCTCTCATCAAACCTGCCAAAGGGTAACTGTCCTCCATCAGGTCAGGGCTGTTACAGGACTCATCATTCTTCAGAGGCTGCCTCACACAGTCCCATAGCTGGGCATGGGTATCACCAGCACACTCCATACCCACCAGGGTCTCATCATTCTTCTTTCCTTGGCCTGCCTCTGCCCTGATGCTATTTCCAAGCCCAGATGGCAAAACTGGGGAGGCTATTTGGATCTGGAAAAGCAGGTCTCAATATTTCACTGACTTAATTATACTGCCCAGCGTGTCCTCACATGCAGATGGATGGATGGGTGGGGAGCTCCACATAAAGTTAGAGTTTAGGGTGGACAGTACAAGCAAGGCAAAGTCATCAGACAGAATGAGGATGCCATTTACACATGTAGGTATATTTATGTACACATCAAGTACAAAATACACATTTTGTATAATATGATATATGTACCCTTGCAGAGTGTAACCATGCAGGGTTGAGTAATGCCTCCAAGTCACAGGCAAGTTCTCTCCAGGATTAATAAAGCATGCTCTGCTCTGAGAAAGTCTGACAGGCTTAATCCCAATCTTATAAACATGTGCAGTAAGGAGCAATTATTCACTCTATCAAAAGATTCTTCACCTTATTAAAGAATTTACAGTAAGGTCCCTTTAAATTACAATGACTCCACTGCATATAGAACAATGAAGACTGCCTAAGATTTCTGAGGCAACTACATAAATCAACTACATAAAATCAAGGAGCCACATCTGAACTGAAAAAATTTTGGTTGTATGTGCTAGATAAAACAAGTCATTTGATTTGTACTACTGGTTTTCTGTGTAGGAGCAAGATAATGGCACCATGACAACTAAGGCAGGTATCTGATTCCTAAAAGGCACTTCCTAATAAGGGTTTTACTATTTAATAGGGTCTTTACTGTCACTGTCAAAAACAAAATCAAGGTATTCTTCTTGATTCACGTAATGTTTTAAAGACTGAATAATAATAATCGCAGGTAATACTTATATAGTACTTACTGTGGATCAGGCACTGTTCTAAGTGAGTCATTTCATCCTCTTACTGTGCAGTTACTATTATTATCTGGGCTTTATAAATGAATTAATGGATTTAAATGCTGCCAAGGTCAGGAGGCTTTAACTGGCAGAACTGAGATGAAGGCAGGGACTCTTGGTCCAGGGGCTAAATATTCTTAAACCGCCTTCCTATGCTGCCCCATGATATGGCAGGCATGTGCAGGAGGGAGAAATGTACATGGAAGAGGAGTGGAGATGGGGCCTACATAGGTTATTAGCAACAAGTTCAGGCACGTGGTACTGAGAACTATGCAATGAAATAGGAAAAAAAAAATTTAAAAAGGGGCTTGGGGATGTAATTCAGTGGTAGAGTACTTCCCTAGTCACACGCAAGGCCCTGGGTTCAATCCCCAGTACAACCAAAAAATATGTTTTTATATAAAACTATAATGCATCAATTAAAAAATAATGACTTGGGAGGCTGAGGCAGGAGTTCACAAGTTCAAAGTGAGCCTCAGCAACTTAGTGAGGCACTAAGCAACTCAGCAAAACCCTGTCTCTAAATAAAATATAAAAAAGGGCTGCAGATGTGGCTCAGTGGTTAAGTCCCTGAGTTCAATCCCTGGTACCAATGAGTAGATAGAGAGACAGATAGAAGGAAGACCAATAGAGTTGATGAAGGAGATCAGGGGGAGGGATGAGAGGAAGGCAGCACTGGGGATTGAAATTGGGAAAACTATGTTATATGCATTTATGAATATACCAAAAATGAAATCTACTATTATGCATCACTATAATACACTAAAAATATTTTAATTTTTTTAAAAAAGAGGATTATGCTGCTGGAAGTTAGAATAGGGGAAGGGTAGCGACACAAAGGTTTTTGAAAGAACCTATTTCTTGATTTGAGTATTGTTAACTTTGTGAAAAATCAAGAGCACTGTTACATGTGTTCTGTTTATACACATATTTTCATGAATAAAAAGCTAAAAGACACACACCTGTAATCCCAGGGGCTCAGGAGTCTAAGGCAGGAGGATCGCAAGTCCAAAGCAAGCCTCAGCAATTTAGCAAGGCCCTAAGAAATTCAGCATCAAGACCCCGTCTCTAAATAAAATTTAAAAAAGGGCCGGGATGTGGCTCAGTGGTTAAATGCCCCTAGGTTCAATCCCCAGTATGCAGGGGGAGACTGAAAAAGGATATGGTATATGCCTATAATCCCAACTACCTGAGGGGCAGAGGCAGGAGGACTGCAAGTTTGAGTCTAGCCTGGGCAAATTAGTGAGACTGTGTCCAAAATAAAATAAAATGAGCTGGAAATGTAGTTCACGGTGGAATACTTGCCTAGACCGTGCGAGGTCTTGGGTTCAATGCTCAATACCACACATACACAAAAAAGCTGACAGATGAAAAGATGGATTTTGGAACTATTATGAATGATTTTTGTATTCCTGTATCTTCCAAATGTTCCAGAATGTCATTATATTAAGCATTAGCAATATGTCACTAAGTAAGGCATCATGGAACACACAGGACTTGCGATCCAGCAGCGATTATTCATGTGGATAATTCCCAAATCTCTCATTGTGCAGCCTGAGATATGCAGTTCACCAGATGACAGCTGAGACACAGGCAATACACCACAGTGGTAAAATGGGTGCCACTAAGAGTACACTACCTGGATTCAAATCCTGCCTTTGTACCAGGGATTGAACCTGGGGTGCCTAACCACTGAGGCACGTCCCCAACCCCTTTTATTTTTTATTTTGAGATAGCATCTCACTTAGTTGCTTACAGTCTCGCTACAGTGCTGGCTTTGAACTTGCGATCCTCCTGCTTCAGCCTCCCAAGCCACTGGGATTACAAGTGTGCACCATCACATCCTGCTAGATGTGATCTTAAATGTGCTACTTAACCTTTCTGTATTGTCTTCTTTCTGCAACTATAAAAGTGGTGTAACAGTATCTAACTCACAGAACTTGTCTGCATGTTAATGAAGCACTACTGGTCATACAGTCATACAGGATATTCTAGTAAACATTAGCTCTTATCCTCATCACCATTTAGGTCTTTAGCCATGGTCTCCCACCTTAAAATCAGTTATCATTTACTTTTCTTTATCATTTTCCTATTATCTAAATAATTTACTATTATTCCCTACCATGTTACAAAAAGAATTTAAAGTAGATTCATTTATTTTTTAAGTGGTACAATCAATCATATCACAGAAAATCTGGAAAAAAGGAAGTCAAGAATTGTACTTTTCAAAGTGTAGTCAGCCTGCCCTGAAGGGCCTAACATGATCTGCAGGTACAACCTACAGAGGTCACATTAGAATGCTCTAAGAGGGATCACTGATACAGAAGGGACCGACATACTAGTCAATATGTACTCAAGAAACAGTCATGTGGGTGGGGATAGGAAGGATGGTAAATTGAGACAGACATTATTACCCTATATACAGGTATGAAAAAAATTTTTTTAAAATATTGATCACTGTCAAAAAAAAGATAATAAAATAAATAAAAGTAAAAAATAAAAAAAACAAAATCACAAGAGCCAGGAAATTCCCCATGTAGAAGAAGAGTTTCTAAACACTGCATGTGCAAAAGATAGTTAAGTGTAAATAGCAGCAGTGATCCTAACTTTGGTTTCATTGTGTTTAGAAGCATTTAAATTATATCACAATTAAAACTGGAAAAAAAAAAAAAAAAAAAAGAAAACAGTCAAAACCCTTTTTTTGTTCAGTTTTCGGTTTTTGGCAGTACTGGGGATTGAACCCAGGACTTCGCATATGCAAGGCAAGTGCTCTACCACTGAGCTATGAACCCAGCCCACAGCCACAATTTTACTATGAAAATTTCCAGTCCTGTAGAAGAGCTGACAGTACAAAGAATACCTAAATACCCTCCACCGTGGGCTGGGGACATAACTCAGTTGGTAAAGTGCTTGCCTTGCAAGCACAAGGCCCTGGGTTCAATCCCCAGCACAGCAAAAAAAAAAAAAACAAAAAACAAACAAACAAAAAAAACAACAATTATCCTCCACCTAGTCTCACCAGTCTCACCAGCTGTTAACATTTTGTCACATTTGCTTTCTCTTCTCTTTCCACACACATTTACTTATTTATTTTGATGAATCATTTGACAAATTAAGTTGCAGGTATCATGTCATTCTATCCATAAATCAGCCATTATCTCCCAAGAAGAACATTATCCTATGTTACCATAATACCATAATCACATCTAAGGAACTTCACAGAAGTATAATACTATTATCTAAGATACAACTAGGTAATAGTATTAATATACTATACAATACTGTGTTACTTAATATACAGTTTACATTCATATTTTTCCTACTGTCCAAATGACTTTTTAAAATTCTAATTCAGGATCCAATCAAGGATCACACAGTACATTTAAACTGTCACATTTACTTTAACCTAGGACAATCCACTTCCCTTGTCTTTTTCATGTCTTTAATAGCATTGAAAATTTTGAAGAATTCTACTATCTTGTAAAATGTTCCACAATCTGAATTTGTCTGATTGCTGATAATTAGATTCACGTTCAATACTTTTGTAAAGTCCTTGTTAGTTAATGTTTCATACTTCACACTGCATCACATAAAGAGGTACATAATATTAATTTTTTCATTATTAATTCTGCTAGTGGGATGACTGCTCAAACATTTCTATTGTAGGGCTGGGGGTATAGCTCAGCAGTAGAGTGCTTGCCTAGCATGTGCGAGGCACTGGGTTTGATCCCAGCACCACAAAACAAATAAACAAAAAAATCTTTCCATTGTAAAGTTTCTCTCTCTTTCTCTTTCTCTCTCTCTCTCTCTCTCTCTCTCTCTCTCTCTCTTTTAAGTCTAAGTTATTTTTTTAAGCTATCTCTTGCCACAAAGGAATCAGTATAATGGTCATCATTTGATAAAAGTAAGGAAGGTAAGCTTAAAGTCCTACGCATTTCTCTGGTCCATGGAGAGTAATGGTTCAAACCAGTGCTATGGTTCCCAGTGCCTGAGTAATGGCCCAAGTTCTTTACTCAACTTCATAGCCAATCAGAAGTAGATTCACATGAGAATTGTGTTTTAGAGTATGGTTATTATTTCCCTAGGGAAAGGGATTGGTCGTGATGCAGAGATGGGGGTAGGTGATAAATTTGGGTCTCTCATGTTCTCTAATGTGAGACTTGAGGAAACTATTCAGCAGGCTCACTACACCCTGGGGAGTGTGACGGAAGTCAGGGCCTTCTTACTTGTGAGCTGAGCCCTCTTTGCTGTGGGCATCACCTGTGGGCAGGGATGACCTAACAGCCAAGAAACCCAGATGTCACCATGATTGTGACCTATTTTTTCCTTTCTTATTATTATTATTATTTTTATTTATTTATTTGGTACGGGATTGAAACCAAGGGTGCTTAACCACTGAGTCATATCCCTAGCCCTTTAAAAAAAAAAAAATTTTTTTTTATTTTGAGACAGGGTCTCATTAAACTGATTAGGGCCTTACTGAAGTTGTTGAGGCTGACCTCAAACTTGTGAGCCTCCTGTCTCAGCCTTCTGAGTCACTGGAATTACAAGCCTGTGCCACCATAGCCAGTTTCTTTTTTTCTTCTTAATAATAAGTAAACTGTTGAGTGATTCTTTGAGTCCTTGTGAATTTTTTGCTACCCGACAGCCTTTTTACCCAGTGGTTTTAGCAGTCACTGATAATCTTTGCTTGAATCAATGATCGTATTAATAGTTGCAAACTGATCATTAGTCTGTAGGTAAAATGAACCTTGGCAAATCAAATCATATTTTTTCACATTGACTTGCAATATAATTTCAGAATTATTTCATAACCAATTGCAGAAATTCATCTGCTTGCCTTACACTTGACAGTGGTCCATAACACCAATTACTCTAACCTCTATCTACTTGGACAGTATCCATATGAATGCGCGGGCTTAAGCAGTGGACAAGGAGTTAGTTACCTGTCTATACAAGCAAGATTCCCCAGTCTTTAAAGCCCTGTTTTCCCTGTCAAGAAAAGTCTACTTCAGGGCTGGGGATGCGGCTTAGTGGTAGAGTGCCTGCCCAGTATGCATGAGGCCCCGGGTTCAATCCTCAGCACCATAAAAGAAAAAAGAAAAGTCTACTTTCCCTAAAACAGTGTCATGTCAGAGTTACCTTCAGACACACCAAGAAGGGAGAGAAGGAGACACAAAGGGCTTAGGTGTCGGACTCTTGGCACAATTTTAAAAGGTTCTACAAACTATATTAGGACAGTACCAAATTACACGAGCCAGATGTTTCAGGCAGCCTGTTTCTCTGGCTCTGTGACTATTACTTCTTCCTGATCAACAGTCCTTTAGAGTTCAAACACCATCCCCAGACCAGCTATTTCAGAATCCCCTGGGAAGCTGGTTAGGAAACATATGCCCCTATCCCACCTCTGGCCAACTCAATCAGAGCCCTGCAGGGAGGTATGGGAATCAGTGTACTGACAAACTCCCCAGGGGAGCTTGAATAACCAGGTTTAGAAATTCCTGGTTAGAGAAGACCCACGTAGCCCCTAGGAGTGGACAATCTCATAGGACACACAGTGGTGGATGGCAGTTATAGAGCCATCTCATTACTCAACAACTGACTCCCAGAGGTCTAGAACAAGGGTAAAAGGATTCAACAGATGCAACAAGTCTATTGTATCTACATTATCTATTTGAAGCTTTGAAAAAGCCACTGTACCTAGAGAAGCTATTGATCTATGGTTCTCCAAATTCAGACTTTAAAAATATCTGGGAACTTCACTTCCTAAAGAGTCTGCATCTGAGGTTTCCATGAGGTCTAGGAATATGTGTTTGCAACAAAGTTTTCAGATACACAAGGTACAAGAGGCCCTGGCCTAGATGCTTCTCTGCACTTAGATATGACAGTCAAGGAGCAAAAGAGTTGGGGAAAAGTGTCTCAGCCTGCCTTTGAAGGCTACTCACCAAACTGAAGAAACAAAATATGAGGTCACAGCCAGGAAAAGTGGCACATGCCTGTAATCCCAGTGGTTCAGGAGGCTGAGGCAGGAGGATCATGAGTTCAAAGCCAGTCTCAGTAACTTATTGAGGCACTAAGCAACTAGGTGAGACACTATCTCTATATAAAATATAAAAAAGGGCTGGAGATGTTGCCCAGTGGTTAAGTGCCCCTGGGTTCAATCCCCGGTTTCGAAAACAAAAATGAAAACACCCCTGAGGTCATGTGGGAAGCGCTCAATGAGCAATTCATCACCCATACAGAAATATCAGATGATACGAAGCCTTCAGGACATTTCACTCCAACCTTTCATCCCAGTAGAGGATATAGGCAGTCTGAGCCAAGTAAGGCTAAGACCCCCAACACAAAACACCCATTTCAGGATCCATATCAGCAGTCTCCAGCAGTTTCCATGAGCAAAGAATAATCCTCGCAGGGTGGGAGCTGTGAAATACCTGAATTAAAAAATATTTGACTGCCTAGGCCTTGCCTGGTTCTAGCTTCCCCTTCACCCTGTGAAAGAGAAAGTTCCTCACGGTTCTCTTTCTCCCTCTGTCCCATCTCCTACTATTAACTGAGCCCGAGACAAGATTAGCATGTGTCCTTGTGGTCCTATCCAGAAACAGTCAGACCACTGGGAGCAGGGAGCAGGAACCAGGCTAATTATGGCAGACTGCAACAAGGATAGAGTGTCAAGGGCAGTGGCTTAGGGACATAACCCTCTCTGCTATGGGCCAGATAGCTTTCTATACAGGAAAGGACTCCACAGACATCAAAATATGCCTGCAAGTTCCCAAAGTTGACCAGGCTCATGGCAACAGGAGCAGCACACCAACAAGCCCCTGGACTCTTACCTGACTGGAACACATATCGGGCCAGGCCCTGCATTAGCTCTGCGGGCCATGTTGGTGGTGCAGACTCCCCCGTTTCTCTCTTTAGGCGAAATGTCAACTCAAAGCCAAAACCGCTAGGTCCATCTGTTCCAGTAAACCTGAAAAGAATAAAAAGCAAATGTTTTAAGTTCAACTACCTTAGGAAAAATATTGTTTGAAAGTTTAACCAAAGCTCCCTGCTTTGTGTGGTGGCCTCAGCATACAAACCTTTCATTCAGAGGAATCTTCCACTGTATGAGCCCTGGTGGGGAAGAAGGACCTCGGGACCTCAAAAGCCTTTAAGGAACTATAATTCTTGCCTTACTCTCCTGATAGCTGTGGACACATGTATAAGACCTGAGCCTAGCCAAACTTCCCTGTTAGCACTCTGAATTATGAGTTTGAGATTTTGTGGCTCTAGAACATTCCTTTTTGTATGACTGAGGCAATATTACTGAAAATCTTTCTCATCCATGTTCCTTACTCCTTCAAGTTGCTCATAAGCACCCACTTCGTTTGCTAAGGATACATGTCCTGTGAGTCACCAGAAAGGCTGTGTGCTCTGTGAGGACAAGACCTGTGTTCACTCTATCCCACAAGGTACAATCCTTGGCTGCGCTGGCTGGCCTCCAAAGTCAGCATTGCAGATTGGTCCCCAGGCAGATTCCAAACACTGAGTGGGCCTATCTTCTTCCTGAAACCTAGTACCCAAGGTGCCTGCATCAGTCAACACTGCTCCTCCAGAAACCACAAGCACTCTTCAACCAGTGGAACGTGAAGCATTACAGTTTGCCTCCCTTCCCATCTCTAGGTAAACCTGAATGATGAGGAATATTGGTTCTATGGTCACAACTCCTTCCAGGGGCAGCAAGACAAGGTCAGAGTGCCAGCCTCCCTGTCTGCTAAGAAATGCTCAGAAGTCCTGAGTCTCAGGGAAGTTCATGAAATAGACTGCTGCTAGAGAGAGCAGTGATTTGGGTCAGAGGGTAGAGTCTGGTTAGTGGGGTGCCACACCTCCTCATGTGAGGGAGTCATCCAGGTAGGAGTTCTTGACAACTCCATGAGGCCTGCCAGCACAGGAAGGGTTAAAAGTTAAAATATGTTCATGATATAATTTTCAGTAATTATATCTTGTACAACAGGAGCCATAATGACTATACACATGTAAACTCCCCGGCATACAAATACAAACCATAAACTAAGATGACAGCCAATATCTTGCTAGCCAAACTTCTGGAACAGGTGATCAGAGGGGAGAATTCTCAAGGGCTCATGACACAGTCAATGTTCAACCCTGAAATTTCTTGTAGCATCTTTCCTTCATCAACCACCCCAAGAGGCCAGGGAGAAAGACTGGACAGAAACAGAGTTCAGTGTCTGAAACTGGTATCAATCCTAGCCTTGGCTTTGGGTGCCTGGGGGAACTTGGCTCTCCTACACCATAGGGAAGAATTACCTCTAAGAGGCTAAATTCAATTTCTTTTGGATTGAAAAGGAATCCTTAGAAATCATCATGGTCTGGGCTGGGGTTGTGGCTCAGTAGTAGAGCACTTGCCTAGCATGTGTGAGGCACTAGGTTCAATTCTCAGCACCAAATATAAATAGACGAATAAAATAAAGGTCTATCATCATCTAAAAAAAAAAAGAAAAAGAAAAAAAAAAGAAATCATCATGGTCAAGCCCAACTGTATTTAAAATACAGTGTCCATGGTCTACATTTTCTCCAATTATTTAGCAATATAGGAAGCAGACTCCATTTGGAGGATACACCTGTAGAATTTTGGAGATCAGCTAGAAGATGCTTAAAAGTGACACTACTTAAGTTATTTCATTTCCTTGCTGAATCACACTGTTTGGGATGAATTCAATGCAGCGGGGGCTAAGGGAACAGCTATGCAAACAGGTTGTAAAAGCTGCCTCCCTGAGACTGCAGGTCAGAAGAGGTGAAAACCTGAGGGTAATGCAGATTGACTCTAAAACTCTGTAAAAGGAGATGGGTCACTAGGGCAAAGGGAAAATTTTAAGCAATCACCAATTAGAGGCAGCTTTGTGAAAAGTATCAGACCATTATTCCAGGGCTTTCATCTTGGGCCAAGGAAAATACATGATTTCTAACCACAAAACTTGAGACACAGACTAAAAGGAACATGTTCATCTTAGGCTGCACAATGGGGAGAATCTTGAGATGGAGATCCACGTCCACACAGAACTATTTCACTAAGGAGGGCTGTGTGCACACCCACGTATGGATGTACATCTGCACACACGCATGTGTACACCATCTGTCTCCACCCAGAGTGCTTTCTGGGCCAGCTCTGTGGTGGGCAGGCCAGCCCTCACTTGGCTATAGGGGAGGGCCAGGCTTGGCCAGATGGTCTCCACCTGCATTTGATTACCACCCACTAGGCTGGCTGGACGCAGCCTCCATACTCTGAAACATGAGTCTCAGGATAAATGCACAACCTGCGCCTGTCAGAAAGTCTCTTTTTCAAAAAGGCTGCCCAGGCAATAGCCAAGTGACAAGGTCATTCAGTCTTTAACGTCTCCTGGAGGGACCTGGCTTGGTCTGCACTTCCTCATGTAGAGGGCTTCTGCCAAAGTGGTTTTGTCTGACCAGTGAATGAATCCCCTCCAAGGGAGCAGCTGTCTCTCATGTCTTCTGAGAGAGGAAGGCATGAGAAGAAACTGGCATGTGCAGAAGGTGGGATCTGGGTCAGTGCAAATAATTTTTCTAACATAAAAAGCTGCTTAAATACTGGCTGGTGGTAAATGGGGCCAATAAAAAATTTCTTCCTATAGAATTTTTAACAGAATGAGTTAAAGATCTCCCCAGTCTGATAGGATGGGGGTAAGGGGTCTGTCTGTCTTCTTGTAGAAGGATGGATGAGATGGGCCCTCAAGACTGTTTTCAGTTCAAGAACCCCTGATCCCACTCACTGGGGTGTCCTGGGGATAAGCTGGCCAGCAGCTGGCAAGCCAACACAATGACTGGGTTGGCCTCATAACAACAGCAAACCTGCCAATTGAACACATGCCTTGAATCCTAGACACACAAATGCCCAGCCATCAAAACTTATTCAAAGGCCTCTCCTAAATCATCTCAACTAAGAAGGTATCAATCAGTCCAATAGGTCAAAATGACCACATGACTTTCTACAGGAAACACATGACTGAGGACACAGAAAGAGCCAATCTAAATAAAAGCTGGCATCTAATGCTTGACATCACTAGTCATTAGGGAAATGCAGATCAAAACCTCAGTGAGTCATGCATGGTAGCACATACCTACTACGCAGCTACTCAGGAGGATCGGAACTTGAAGGTCAGCCTGGGCCTTCAAGAGAACCTGTCTCGAAATAAAATCAAAAGGGCTGGGGATGAAGTTCAGTCATAGAGAGCTTGCCTAGCATGCCCTGGGTTCAATCCTCAGTACTATAAAAACAAAACAAAACAATAACAAAAACACCATCTCAGCAAGATAATATTCCACAGCCTCTAGGGTCTCATAAGATTATAATGGCCCTGAAAAATTTCTATCAGCTGGAGACATTGTAGCTACTATAACATCATAGGACAATACTTTACTCATGTGTTTGTGGTGATGCTATACTGCCAATCATATAAAAGTATAACACATACAATTATATACAGACTTGGTAATTTTTTTTTTTTTGGAGGTACTAGGGATTGAACCCAGGAGTGCTACATCCCCAGTCCATTTTTATTTTTTATTTTAAAATAGGGTCTCAAGATGGGCATGGTGTTAAAAGATATGGAGATAAAAGACAGGAAGACTGATGATCCTAACCCTGTGCAGACCTAGGCTAATGTGTTGTGTCTTAGTTTTTAATAAAAATGTTTTTAATTTTTGGTGCTAGGAATTGAACCCAGGGCCTCATGTTTGCTAAACAGGTGCTCTACCACTGAGCTACATGCCCAGTTCCAACAAAATAGTTGAACATTAAAATTTTTTTCATTAAAAAAGCTTACAGAACAAGGATATAATGAGAAAATATTTCTGTAGTTGTAAAAGTCAATGTTTTAGAAATATTAAAAAGTTTATAAAGTGAAAAGTTAAGTTTATAAAGTTTATAAAAAGTTGTTTATAAAGTTACAGTTAATTTTATTATTGAGAAAGATTTTCATAAATTCAGTGTAGTCGAAGTATTTGGTGTTTATAAAGTCTACAGCAGTGAAAATTATGTCCTAGATCTTCACATTCACTCATCACTTACTCACTGACTTCCAGTTCTGTGAGCGTCAATCATTGCATGTGCCCTATGCAGGTATATCATTTGTTATCTTTTATAGTGTTATTTTTCTGTATATTCTATTTATATATACAAATACAAATGTTATAATTGCCTACAGTATATAACATGTTGTACAGTTTTATAGACCATGCGCATCAGGCTATACAATATGGCCTCAGTGTGTAGTAGGCCTACTAAGTGTGCACTACAGTTGTAAACTTACATTCTATGATGTTCACACAAAATGGACTAAAGATGCATTTCTCAGAACATATCCCCGTTAAGCAAAGGCATGACTGTATAAGTCTTTTAAGTTCATGACAAGATGTCTGACTTCACTCATAATAAGAGAAATGCAAATTAAAGCATATTAAAACAACTATGAGATATTGTTCTCATCTATCAGATTGGCAAAAATTAAAGTATGGTTTTACATTCTGTTGGCAAGGTTGTGGGGAAAGAGAAAATCTCATGTTCTTGTAGAGATACAAATTAGTACTATCTTTATGGAGGGGAATTAACACCTAACAAAACAATATCTTTACCACTTCTAAGAATCTGTAATTGCAAAATACTGGAAACCACCAAAATGTCCATTTATAGGACAACGATGTGGTTCAAAGGCTACTATGCAGCTATAAGAATGAATGAAAAACTCTATAAGCTGATGTGGACACTGTTGAGTAAAAAAGCAAAAGAATTCTACAGTATACTTTTGAGGACAAAAGAAGGGAAGATAGAAAAATGTACATATATTAGCTCATTTATGCAAAAAGTTACATGGGAAGGATAAATGGGAAACTGAGATTGGTTGCCTGTTTGCAATAGGTGGGAATGAGACAGAAAGGACTACAGGGGTAGAGGATAACATTTTTCTGAATACTCCTTTTTGTACAGTTCTCACTTTTGGATCCATGCTAACATTTTCACATACTCAAAGCAAGTAAAATAGAATCAATGAGGATGGAGGAAAATGTTAAAATGCAATTTGAACAAAATTAACTTAATTGTAATTATCTTATCTGACTGTGGTTAAATAAATATGACCACACTGAAGATGGGGGAAAAGGAAGGTTGGGAGTTTATTTAAGTAATTTTTGTACAGTTTTTTGACCATATATTTTCAGGCTAAAGACAAAAAGAACTGTAAACAAATATTAAACTCTAGATAGTTGATTTACTTTGCATTAGTTGGGTAATTCTGATGCTACATTATGTATAAATGTATTGTGTATAATGAGGATTGGGTTTCTCTCACTGTCACAGAAATTAAAAATTGGTAAATAGTCACAGTGGCCCATGCCTGTAATCCCAGTGACTTTGGAGGCCAAGGCAGGAGGATGGCAAGTTTGAGGCCAGCCTGAGCAATTTAGCAAGACCCTGTCTCACAAATTTTTCTTTTAAATTAGTAAATATATGTCAGTTAGAAATATGTTAACAACAACAATAACAAAAATGCAGGCTAGAATTAACTTCCCAGAAATAGTTTTAAAAATGAAGGAATCAGTATGAATTCATGGTATTTAATAGAGGGAGAGATAAAGAAACAGAAAAAGAGTGTGCTTCTGTATGTGAGTGCAAGACAAAGGTACACGGCAACCCTGTACCTTGTCAATTTTGCTGAACACCTAAAACTGTTTTAAAAAGTCTTTTTAAAAAAGCCATGCAAAATGACATGTGTCTATAATCCCAGTATATGGAACACAGTAAGTATAATTAAAGTGCCAGCTATTGTTAGCTATTATTTACAGTAGTTGTTTCCCATTCTGAAAATTCACCCTAAAAGAATACTCTTGTATTTGGAAAAAGGCTTTTGCATAAACATATTCAGCAGTATTTATAAGAGTAAAAAATTTAGAAACACTCTAAATGTCCTACAAGTAGGGTAATTATGTAAATTCTGGTATACGGTGTGGTAGGACATTACAGTTACTAAAAACCAGGGCTAGCAGGAAAGCAGGGACTGATCTGTGAGCTTTGAGAGGCAAAGCTCTTCACCTCTACAGAACAGTAAGTTTATATCTGAACCCTATCCTAGAGTCTCTATTATGAATACCTCCTTTTCAAATGGTCATGAAATTATAACCTTTGCCCACTGCTGATAGAAATGTAAAAGGATGCAGCTGCTGTGGGAAAGAGTGAGGTGGGTTCTTCACAAAATTAAACACAAAATCACCATGTGATCAGCAGTTCCACTTCTGCTTGTACACGCAAAAGACTGAAAGCAGGGCTCTATACACCTGTTTCACAGCAGTGTTATTCACAACAGCAAAAAGGTAAAAGCAACTTAGCTAAGAACCTATTAATGGAGAAGTGGATTAAAAAAAATGTAGATACCTATAATGGAGTATTATTTAGCCTTAAAAAGGAAGGAAATTCTGACACGCACATGGATGAAGACTGAAAACACTATGCCAAATGAAAAAAAGTCAGATACAAAGGACAAACACTGTATGATTCGCTTATACAAGGTACTCAGAGTAGTCAAATACGTGGAGACAGAAAACAGAACAGTGGTTTCTCAGGACTGAAGGAAGCTGGCAATGGGAGTTATTATTTTTTAATGGGTACATAGTTTCAGTTTGAGAAGATATAAAAGCTCCAAAAATTGTTGGTGATGAGGTTTGTACACCAATGTGAATATATTTAATTCCACTGAACTATACACCTAAAAATATTGAGAAGGGTGAATTTCATATCATGCAGATTTTAGCAAAAGTAAATGGTCATGAAAAAAACTTGACACAAAAGTTAACAAAGTATGATTCAAAATATTTGTTTAGCTGGGTGTAGTTGCGCATGCCTATAGCCCCAACTATTGGGGAAGCTGAGGCAGGATCACTTGAGTCCAGAAGTTTGAGGTCAGCCTGGGCAACATCAATGAATGAATGAATGAAATGAAATGAAAAAATAAAAACAGTGGAGAAGACATAAGGAGGAGTAGAGCCCTGCCCAAGGCTAAGGGCTAAGCGGCAGGGGCAAAATGGTGAGCCGGCCAGCAATAACCGAAAAGCTGAACAATAAGGAAGATGCACATCAGATAGTCTCAGTCTTGGCCTTCTTGGGCCCTCTGGAGGCCACAGGATGGACTTAGGGTAGAAATTACATAAAACTGTACCTCTCCAGGATCCCAATAATAGGCTAGAGAAGAGCCAGCAAAATGGCCACAAATATCGGCTGTGGAGATTGACTGAGGTGATGCCAACCCCATCTCTACCATCCTCTGGCTGATCCTGGGGCAAGTTTACTTACATGTACCCCAGATACTTCATCTGTACAGCTGGGGTGAAGACACTCACCCCAGAGGGCAGTGGGAGACTTTCTGGGATAACACAGAGTCTGGTACCAGAGAGTATCCTCATGCATGCATGCCTACTCATCTTTCCTCTTACTGATTGCTGGAAACAGTCCCTGCTCATCACTTTCCCTGAGAACTTCCACAGATGCGTGTAGCTTCCTACCTCCCAGGTTCTGGGGCATAATGGGCCTAGTCCTTCCATCCTGAATCTGCCAGCTTCACATAATTTCCTGGTCTTGGATTCCTTCCAAAGTCCTCAAACCAAACCTGAAAGTCTTCCTAACTGCTACCACACTTTGAGTGACAGCCATTACAGTGGAATTCAACAAATAATTCTAAATAAACATTTGCAGAGACGATGCTTTCACTTTGAACAATTCACAATTACTTATACTTCATCAACCATTTTGGAAATGATGTTTGGTGACAACACAAGTACCACACTGGGTAGTAAAACTCTGTAAAGTTATTTTGAAATATGTTTATATGGTAATATTTTGAGAGAGCTAAAAAAAAAAATTTAGCTTCCCACTATATTAAATCGTTGTATAATCTTAAAAAAAAAAAAAAAAAAAAAAGGAAAGAAAGAACACATTGGTTAAGGCTGGGGATACAGCTTAATGGTAGAATACTTGGGCAGCATGCACAGGGTCCTGGGTTCAATTACCAGCACTGAAAAAAAAAAAAAAAAAAAAAAAGAAAGTGAAAGAAGAAAAAAGAATACATCAATGGAGACTAGACTCACACTGTGAGCTGGGAGTACAATAACGCCGCAATGCAAGCAGCCACCTTTGAGTTTTAACTCTGAATTTTACATGCTTTTTTCCTGCTAAAAACCTGTCCAAACAGATTCGTGGAATACATTTGCCTCACTCAAGTAACCCTTGCCTTAGACCCCCTTGCTGGAAGCCAAGGACCGCATTCCCACAGCATTCCTCAAGTTTAAAAACAGTAGCTCCCAGGACTGATTCAGCTGAGAATCCAGCCAAACAAACTCTCCTGGCTCCCAATACTTTGGCTGCTTAACTCTGTCCTCGGCTCTCAGTGAGCAAAGTACTTCCCAAACTGAGGCATCAAATTTAAGAAAAGCCCATGCCAGGAGCAGCAGACCCTTTCTTAAACAGTGGTGGAAGCTCACAGTCAACTCTGGATGGAGATCCATCCACTGTACCTTCTTCCCTCTACTCCCAACCCCCACAAAGAACCAGAGGCTCAGTCCCAGGGGGATCTCAAGCCAGTGTGGCACGCTATGGGAACTCTGACAGTTTCCACTCTTGGCTTTGGTTTCAAGCAACATCTTTATAAAGTCTTTTTAAAAATTAAAAAGGCTGGGCCAACAGAGGAAAGATCACAGCCAATTTGGGAAGTGAGGTGTCCTCTCAATGCAGGTATGCAGCTTGAGGGCTTCTTACTGACCTAAGAGCCAAGGTAGCTTACCTAACCAGGGGCCCCGGATCTACCCACTCTCTTCCAGTACTTTGAGAAGTCAGCCACCCCAGAAGATCAGACAGAGTAGTAAAATAAATCTTTTCAGGATCTCATCCCCCAAGGGCAAGGATTGTACTATTTGTGTGTTCTGTACATGGGTACACCATGTCTCAGTTGAGCAATGAATGTTAAATGGCAATAATATTCCCATTGCCTCCAAAGAGATAATCTGGCTGAGACATTAAACAAGCAGCTCGATAAGATAGTATTAAAAAGCAATGAGCTTCCCTCTTAGTTATTATCAACGTCAGATTCAAATATCTTAATGTCATTTCCTTTGAGCCAATTTTGTTGCTGTTTCCTTTTTAGAGAAGTAGAACCAATAGTCAACTCCATTCTTCCTTTATACTAGTGCTGACATCCCACACCATGGGAAAGACTTCCTAAAATTCCCTTCCTATTCCTGCCACATCATCCCTTCGCTTTCCTCACCAGTCATTGAATGTCCCATTCTTTATATTGCCTTCAAACTCTGCAAATTCATCTTGTCTCACTCTCTTCCTCTCTTACTATAATGACCTTCTTTCTGTTCCAAAATTCCTCAAGGTTCCTCCTGCCTCAGGGTCTTTACACTAGCTCTTTTCACTGCCAAGGGCTTCATACAGTTGAATGACCAGGGCTCCCAGCATTGTACAAATCCAGGAAGCACCAAATGCACAAAATGATATAAACAGTGCACCTAGAATTGTATGATGTGACAGCCCTGACTGCCACCTTGTCATTGAGTATCAGTTCAAAGCTTCAAGAAAGCAATTACTGATAACCGCAAAATGTTCCCTCTCCGCTGGGTACCCTCCAGTGTCTCCTCCCTGCTTCAGTTACAACACCCATATACAATGTATAAATAATTATTACACATTTCTTCCATAAGAATGTAAGACAGAGTAGAAACTTTGCCTGCCTTGCTCTATATGGTACCTCCAGTACTTAACAGAGCCCTGAACATTTAGAAAATGTGTTCTAAAAACTCACAGAAATAAATCAAATGCTTACTATACACTAAACACTGTGTCAGGTAAAGGTTGGGGTATGCCGCCTCACCTCATCAAACCAGTTTTGGGCATTCTTACCCAAATCATAGACCACCTCCCAGAGAAAGATTCCTACTCCTATGAAAATGTCCCTAAGTGTTCTGCTCTTTGGAGTTAGGGTCCAAAATGAAGAAATGCTCCTGGATGAGCTAATGCTCAGGCTCAGTGCTGGGATGGGAGGCTCCTTCACCTCCAGGGGTAAGAGCATTTTTGCAACAGCCAGAGAAACCCCAAAAAGAAACCTATCTCCACCTTATTTATTTGTTCAGCAGATATCTCACAGACTAGGGAAATAGAAGGGCATAATACACATACGTTACTACCCTCAGTGAATTTACACTCTAGTGGGGTGGAGTTCCCTGTGATAATTAAGTACTTTAAAGAGGAATTAAGCAGAAAGGGGGTGGTGCTTTATGGAGAGATATAGGGTCCCCCTTTTAAAGGAGGCAGCCAGGGAAGGCTTCACTGAAAAGTGGTATTTGAGGAAAGATCTAAAAAAGAGGTGAGCGAGTGAAGCATGCAGCTATCTGCAGGTAGAGCTTTCCAAGTGTGGGGACAGCAAGTGCAAAGTCCCTCAGGCAGAAGAGTACCTGGCACTTCAGAGGAACAGCAAAGGGACCATAGTGGAGGGAGGAGAGTGAGGAAGGGGAGAGACGCATCACAGGTGGGAGACTGAAGAAGAGGGCACAAAACCTTGAAGGCTGTGGCATGTAGTTTTTACTCAAGTGAAAGAGGAAGTCAATGTATGGTTCTGAGCAGAGAAGTGACTAAACGGGATGCTGCAGAGACTGTCCCTGGCCAAAAAAACAGAACGAGGGATGCACATTATCAATGCTTCTTCAAAGCTGTGACTCCGAAGATCCCTACACAGCTACCACCTTCCTTCTGGGCCTTTTCTTTATGCAAAAGTCCTGGTTATGAGAATGAAAAATTGTGAAACTGGCTCCACAAGGGCGCGAATCCAGCATGTCTGCAACCTGATATATTGGAAAAGCTAAAGTGGTAAGGAGAAGGGGTTAGGGCAAGCCATGGTGTCGCCTGTCGGTTTTCACTGTTTTTTTCCCCCTCTAACCAGTCAAGCCTTTCAGAAACATTTAGGAGCAAAATCTGTCACAGGCAGAAAGTACAGCCAGCAAACTTACTCCTCTGGGACCGGAAGCCTAGACCAGACCCCATTATCCAGCAGTTATTTCTCCCCACAGCCATGGCATGTAAGCTCCTGACCTCATGCTCAAAGGCATGAGGACCGACAGAGGACATTTGTGGGCACGGGCAGAGCTCCAAGATGCCCCAAGTATCACATGAAGATCAGTTGTAGAAAAACAGAAGTATCTCCTTGGTTGGCCTTCCTGTGAGAAAGGTGATTCTATGACCAGGGACTCTGGGAGCTTGAATAACATGGGAGGGAGCAGGAAAGAAAGGGTCACTGTTTACTGATGTGCTGCTTCAAGTTCTGGAGCTCCCTGGGAAGCTATTATGAACCCAAGTTCTCATTGGCAAACAGCAACTGGCCTAGTATCAAACATAGGCTGGTTGTTTCTGAGCCTTGGGAGCCCTGCTTGCAAAGAAACTTCCACTAGGCCTCAAGGCACGGATTAGAAAAGAGAAGGTGGGAGGATCCATGATGACCTAAGGCTCTGAAGCTATATCAGGCCCACATCTTCACAATGCTCCCAATTCAAGGAACTTCAACCAAAAGACTAAAGCCTCCACGAGCACCAGGATCAGGTTTGTGCTATTCATTACCATATACCTCATACCCAGAACCACATCCCAACAATGATGCTCTGTGTATTGTATGAATGTCTGGCCCTCTAAAGAAGAGGGGCCAGTGATGAATGCTGGGTGGAGACCATGAGGCCTGACTATCTATCACCCGGTAGACCCTGTACCAGAAAAGGACAGCAGGCCACCCCTTCTCTTAGATCCATTGTTCAGTCCAGTTGCAAACACACAAAATTATTACACTATTTGACTTCCTATGTGCGACAGAAAGTCTCACAAATCATTTATTTCTGGCAAATACCTAAAAAGGATCTGAATACCTCTGGGCACTTGTGCTTGTAAATATTTTGTGAACCTTGGATACAAGAAGCCTGGGATACTCACTGTCCTCTGCATTCATACACACAAGGAAGGAAGAAGTACGGAGGTTCATGGTGTTCATTTCTAGGTGACACAGATCACCCAATCCTGACCTTTTTAAGGGGAAAACAGAAACAACATACCCTCAGGACTATTATGACCACCTGTGACAGTGAAGTTGTGATCTGGATTCAAAAGATATAGGTATTAATTGAAAAGTAGGGGCTGGGGAGATAGCTCAGTCGGTAGAGTGCTTGCCTTGCAAGCACGAGGCCCTGGGTTCGATCCCCAGTACCACAAAAAAAAAAAAAAAAAGAAAAAAAGAAAAGTAGACAACCAGCAGTTAGTACACATGCTCCCTAGAGCATTCTGCACTGTTGTAGTCAAAGAGGCAAAAAAATAATGTAGCTAATATAACGTGGCAATCAGTAGGGGTCATCTTCCCAATCACATATACTGGTTCAGAATCTAGAAAGTCTAGTTGCAGGGGGAAGTTAAATTTGGAAAACAGTGTTATCCAGGTATCAGGGAAATCTTGGAAGATGTTAGGTCACACATAGCAAAAAGCCAATGCACAACTGGGACATTATCAGTCACTATGAATTATTTATAGAAATTAGCATAAGAATATAGACAGAAGTATAAACCAGCAGTGGTAGGATTATAAATAATTTTTTTCTCTAACTTTTTTTTTCTAATTGCTAACATTTTTGGCAAAATGGTTCATTGTAAGTGAAAAAGGCAAATTTACAACTAAGAAGTTGGGCAATAATAATGGATATAAAAGGAAAAAGTCAGGCTAGAAAAGTTAGAGATTTTTGTCTTCATGTTGGGTCAACTAATACAGGGTGTTTCAGGTCTCATTGGAGCCTCAGAGGACCACAGTACACTCATTCTCACCTAAGCCAAGGTTAAGTCTAATGAGGTCTGAGTGAACAAGTCTGTATACCAGTTTTTCTAGTCTATACTGGGGACACAATTAATCTCAAACCCTGGGATTATGGTTGCAGTTCCCAGTACCAACCATACTTTATGGAAGATGACACATAGCTCAGGGATATAACTCAGTGGTAGAGCTCCCCTGGGTTCAACTACCAGTATAACACACACACACACACACACACACACACACACACACACACAATAGCAGAACATATGAAAAGATGCCCAACAGTACATGTTGTCAGAAAAGTGCAAATGAGATAGGTATGGTGGTGCATACCTGTAAACCCAGAGACTTCAGAGGCTGAAGCAGGAGGATCACAAGTTCAAAGCCAGCCTCATCAACTCAGCAAGGCCCTAAGCAACTTAGCAAGATCTTGTCTCAAAATAAAAAATAAAAAGGGCTGGGAATGTGGCTCAATGGTTAAGCACCCCTGAGTTCAATCCCCATTATCAAATAAATAAATAAATAAATAATAAACTAAGGTACATTCACACAATGGATAAAAGGAAGTGAGCTCTCAAGATACAAAAATGAACAGAGGAACCTTAAAGGCACACTGCTTAGTGAAAGCAGTCAGTCTGAGAAAGCTGCATACCATATGATTCCAACTATATGGCATTTTGGAAAAGGTAAAACTGCAAAGACAATAAAAAAGTAGTGGTTTCTGGGGCTTAGGGAGGAAGGGAGGATCAATGAGCACAGAGAATTTTCAGAGATGATAAAACTACTATGTATGGTACTATGAGGGTGGATACACAACATGCATTTGTCAAAACCTAAAGAACTGCACAACAGGTGAACCCTAATGTAAACTATGGAGTTTAGTTAATAATAATGTATCAATATTGGTTCATCAATTGTTTCAAATGTATCACACTAATGCAAAATGTTAAAACAGGCAACTATGGGCAGAGGAGAGAAGGAGATACGTAGGAACTCTGTATTATCTGCTCAAAGAAAAAAATTTTTTTTTTTGTTTATGCTCTGAATCAAACCCAGGGTCTCATACGTTCTAATCATGTGCTCTTGCTACATTCCTAACCATTCTGTTCAATTTTTTTTTTTTGGGTGCTGGGGATCGAACCCAGGGCCTTGTGCTTACAAGGCAAGCACTCTACCAACTGAGCTACCTCCCCAGCCCCTTGTTCAATTTTTTATAAACCTAAAACTGTTTTTAAAAATAAACTGTTGGGGCTGGCTCAGTTGGTAGAGTGTTTGCCTCGCAAGCACAAGGCCCTGGGTTCAATCCCCAGTACTGCAGAAATAAATAAATAAATAAATAAATAAACTGTTAAGGGCTGGGACTGTGGCTCAGTGGTAGAGTGCCTGCCTAACCCATGGAGGCACTGGGTTCGATCCTCAGCAGCATATAAAAATAAATGAATAAAATAAAGGTATTTTGTCTGTCTACAATTACAAAAATATTAATAAATAATTGTTAAGCTGGGTGCAGTGGCACACACCTATAATCCTGGCCACTCGGGAGGTTGAGGCAGGAAGATTGCAAATTTGAGACCAGTCTCAGCAACTCGTGAGAACCTGTCTCAAAATTAAAATAGAAAAAGGACTGGGGATGTAGCTCAGTGGCAAAGCATCCTGGGTTCAAATCACCAGTACCAAAATAAAAATGTGAATAAAAAATAAAAAATAAATTGTTAAAGGAATTAAAATACAAAAAAAAAAAAAAAGAAAGAAAGAAATTACCATCAGCACTGATAGAAGATCAAAGGAAAAAATATCCTCTCCTGGGTGGCAACATGTCTCTCTACCAGAATAAAAATTCTTCCCAGATTGGCACAGCAGACACCTAATTAGCTAGATGCTTGTGACATACTCCCAGTCTGGAAAAGTTCCTTATGTCTACAACCAGCCTGAGAGAGAATGATCTGATACCCCATAAATCCTGACCAAGATATGTTCCTGGCTACTGGAATACCAGGCACATTACTGACCACAAGAAGCATGATCATGTGAACTTGTCATCAAAGCCAGTGAAATCACCTTTGCACTTTTAAAGAGCTACAGATGTGTATAGCTCAGTGGTAGACTACATGCCTTGCGTGAATGAGGCCCTGGGTTCCATTGCCAGCATCATGAAAAATAAAAATGAAAACATAAAAAACAAAAACAAAAAAAATTGCAGATTTTACTAATAACTTTTTTTTCTAATTGGGAATTGAACCCTAGGGTGTTCCACTGAGCTACATCATCAGCCCTTTTTATTTTTATTTTGAGACAGGGTCTTGCTAAGTTGCTCAGGCTGGCCTCAAACTTGAGATTCTCCTGCCTCAGCCTGCCGAGTAGCTGGGATTACAGGTAAGCACCATGGCACCTGGCACACCAGCAACTTTTTGAAAATAATTTCAGTTAAGGTTGCAGAAGACTTAACTTGAGAGATGACAGGATTCTGTCACCTACTGTCCAGTTGTAGCATCTTGATATTTCCTAGCAGGGCCCTTTCTTCTCCACAAAGTTGCTTCGACATACAGCTCAACATTTCCCCTATAAGCAGTTCCTGGTTAACTCTACTCAGTTATTATCATACGCTAATCCAAATACCTTTGAACTTAGGTGCATAGTTTTAACAGAGTTCTCTAGTGTTCTCTGTGAAGAGGTGGAGAATCCAGACTGTCTGGGTTTGTATCCCAGTTCCAGTATTTACTCACTGGGTGGATATATTCCTTGATATCTCAGCACCTCAGTGTCCTTACCTATAAAATAAGGAGAATAAATACTACTTCATAGAGTTATTCCGAGAATTGAATGAGTTTATATAAAGCACTTAGAATAGTATCTTGAGTAAAGTAAGGGCTGTGTGTTCCATTACCACTACATGTTTTAAGTTTCTTGAAGCACTGAAGATCACAGGGTGAGAGAAAATGGCCTCAGAGGCATAGGGAGACAGGCAAAACCAAAAGCTGCTCCCAGTCCCTAACCTTCATTGTCTTCCTTCCTGGGATTTCACTCTCCCACACCAAACTGGGGCTGGGATTTTTAAGGTCCACCATTAGGAGAGATTTCTCATTGAACCCTTACCCAAACACAACATCTTGTCTACTGTTCTGCCCGTAAAAGGACTCAACATAGCTTTGTTGGTGAGTGTACTGCACAGAAGGGAAGCCACCGAGCTGCCAAGTTATTTGGATGAGGGAGGAGATCATCCCTCAGAGAGAAATGTCTGGAGTGATCCTGTCAGAGAGAACAGATTCAGAGATTAGAACTGAGGTCCAGAAACAGAAAATGTAGTAGAGTTAGTTATCTCAGAGGCAGGATATAGGAATGTATTTAGGAGGCAAAGGGCAAAGGCTAGAGTTGGGACTTCTGAATCAGAATGCTGGAAAAGGAAGATTCTGGCAAACCCAGACTCTAAACATAGGAGGTATGAGGGCCACCATTCAATGTAGAAAAAGTCATGACCTAGAAGATGGGAGCCTAGAAAGGTGGGTTGAACTGGGAAGAATCCTGGGACTGAAAGATCAGGTCATGTGAAGCCCATAAATGCTTCCAAATCTCTTCAAGAAGGAAAAAGAAATCTCCCTCGCACCATTCTGGCCTGGCATTCACTCCCCAATCCTAGGTCTCTAGGACTTTTTCTTAAGTGAGTTGGACCAGGCCATCTAGAGACTCTAATTGTCCCTTAGCACTTAGGGTCTCTGAACTGGAGAAGTTGGAATCTCTGCCCCAAGAAGAAAAAGAAAATTCATGCTGCAAATGAAATGCTTTATAAAGGATGAAGTCACATGCCCACATAGATCTGCCAGAGCACCCACAATGTCCTAGGTCTTCCTGTGGCTATGAAGAAAAAGAATTCTCCTTAACATTTTAAGTTCAAAGACTAGGGCCTAAAATCCAATCCAGTGTGGCAGCTCTGGCATCAGGGAGAGTTCTAGGGCCCCTGATGCTCCAGGGCTAAGATCAAGGGTACTCTACTCTTTTTATGTGGCCTGGATCCATGTCCTTAGCAGAGAACACCACCATTTCACAAAGTCATCCTGAAACTAAACACCTCTAAGAGGAAAGGCAGAGGGACCAAGTCTTCTCAAGTCTGCTAAACCTAGCCAGGCAACACTGGGACCTGACATCTGCAGGTGGCTTAGTAAGGTACTCCAGTGAGAGCTGGGAGGAAATCGCAGGCTCAAAGAGAGGAAGGACCTGTGGGGCACTGTCGTGCATGACAGTAATCACAGTGACTCAGCAGGCTGAGGCAGGAGGATTGCAAGTTCGAGACCAGTTTCAGCAACGTTTTATTTTGAGATCCTGTCTCAAAATAAAAAATAAGGGCTGGGGATGTGGCTCAGTGTTTAAGCACCTCTGGGTTCAATCTCCAGTACCAAAAGAAGAGGTGGGTGGGGGGAGAGAGAGAGGACCAAGTTCCCAAACAGGTGTTTACAGCAAAGGCAGAATTTCTATTGGAAACCCTTGGGGATGAAATAGTATATTAAAAAGTTCCTGCAAACTAAACTTTGAGGAGGGAAAATTAGCATTTCTCAACTGTCGGGGACCAAGGCTACACTAAACAACAAACAGAAAAGTTAATCTGTGTCCAGTGTTTTAATAAATATCTTATGTGGGGCAGAGCCCACTAGGAAGAACAGGAAGGGAAAAGGAGAAACTCACCAACAGAATGGAGGCAGTCACAGGAAACTGGCCAGCATAGTTCCAGCCCCCAAGGGACTTGAACAACTTCAAACTCCAGTGGGCATGCCTGCCAACAAGGCAATATTTGTGGGGCAGGACCTAGATCTCCCATGGTGGTGAGGTGTGGCTTCTAACTACCCCTGGGCAGCATTTGAGCCAACTCCACAAAAAGACTGTCTTTGGAACTAGCCTGATACGTACAACAGATGACCTGCTCCAGTGGAATCCCACCAGGGAAATCAGCCTGAATTCACAAGCACGCTTTCCAATTAGCCAGTCTCCAGAACCTTGGTTAAGGGCCCCCTGCAGTTTTTGTCCAGCCAGAGCTGCTGGCTATAGCAGGGCCAGCCAGAAATCCTCAGAGAGGGGCACTGAAACCACCCCTTCTGTAGCCCCCTGTATCCCCATATTCTATCCACAGCTGCTTGGCCACAAAGGAAAGGCCAGAGCTGTAGATTTCCAACAAGCACTTGGCAGCTGAGGTTCAGCAGTCTGACACCTCCCAAGTCCCAGGACTTGGACAGGACAGTGAAGCACTGAAATCAGTTGAGGGTAGTCTCTGGCTTCCTAGAAAAGCCATCTGCTCTCCCTGTGGCTTCCCTGAGCTGGAACCTGTGCCATTTCTCCAACTTTAGAAATAGCCTCTTCCAGGCCTGATCTACTCTTAGAAATTAAAAGTAGAGCTTTCCACGCTACCCAGGGAGGGGTCCATATGGTGTTGTTCTTGATTCCCGTTGTAACTTAAAGAGAAACTGTCACAATGTCCGGAGCCCTTGATGTTCTGCAAATGAAGGCAGAGGATGTCCTCAAATTCCTTGCAGCAGGAACCCATTTAGGTGGCACCAACCTTAATTTCCAGATGGAACAATATATCTACAAAAGGAAAAGTGATGGCATACACATCATAAATCTGAAGAGGACCAGGGAGAAGCTTCTGCTGGAAGCTCATGCCATTGTTGCCACTGAAAACCCTGCTGATGTCAGGTGTCATATCCTCTAGGAACACTGCCCAGTGGGCTGTGCTGAAGTTTGCTGCTGCCACCAGAGCCACTCCTATGGCTGGCCACTTCACTCCTGGAACCTTCAATAACCAGATCCAGGAAGTCTTCCAGGAGCCACGTCTTCTGGTGGTTACCGATCCCAGAGCTGACCACTGGCCTCTCACAGAAGCATCTTATGTCAGTCTGCCCACCATTGCTTTGTGTAACACAGACTCTCCTCCATGCTACGTGGACATTGCCATTCCATGCAACAATAAGGGAGCTCATTCTGTGGGTCTGATGTGGTGGATGCTGGCCCAAGAAGTTCTGCACATGCATGGCACCATTTCCCATGAACACCCATAGGAGGTCATGCCTGATCTCTACTTCTACAGAGATCTTGAAGAGATTGAAAAGGAAGAGCAGGCTGCTGCTGAAAAAGTTGTGACCAAGGAGAAATTTCAGGGTGAATGGACTGCTCCAGCTCCTGAGTTCACTGCTGCTCAACCTGAGGTTGCAGACTGGTCTGCAGGTGTGCAGGTGCCCTCTGTGCCTATCTAGCAGTTCCCTACTGAAGACTGGAGTGCCCAGCCAGCCACTAAAGACTGGTCTGCAGCTCCCACTGCTCAGGTTACTGAATGGATAGGAACAACCACTGAGTGGTCTTGAGCTGTTCTGCAGATACTTATTAAGCAAAATGAAAATAAGGTTACAGAAAATAAACACCAGTTTCTTTAAAAAAAAAAAAAAAAAGAAGAAGAAGAAGAAAAAAGAAATTAAAAGTAGAAGGGTAGTTACCAGGGGTCTGGAAGAATAGCTGGGGAAAGGATGGGGTGAAGTTGATCAGTGAGAACCAAGTTGTAGTTAGATAAGTAAAAAGTTCAATGTGCTACTGTACACTAGGGTGATTTGTAACATATGTTTCAAAAAGCTATATAAGAAAGGATTTTGAATATTTTCATCATAAAGAAATTATAAATATCTGAGTAGATATATTTAACCTGATTTAAACACTACACAATATATAATGTACATCACATTTTACAATTTTTATGTATCAGTCAAAAAATAAATTTATAGCACTCTTGGGAATAGAGCTCAGTGGTAAAGTAAGTAGGATCCCCAGAACTCAAAAAAATAATAATTTACAATTCATAGTATCCAAATTAATAAGTAAATAAGTAATTTAACTTAAAAATAATCTTTTTTTTGGCGGGGGTGCTGAGGATATAGCTCAGTTGGTAAAGTGCTTGCCTTGCAAGCACAAGGCCCTGGGTTCTATCCCCAGCACCGCAAAAAAAAAAAAAAAAAAATCTTTTTTGTGGGTAGAAGGAATTGAACCCTGTGATGCTTAAGCACTGAGCTACATCCCCAGCCCTTTTTATTTTTTATTTTGAGACAGAGTCTTGCTAAGTTGCCCAGGCTGGCCTCGAACTTGATATCCTACTACCTCAGCCACCCAGGTCACTGGGATTACATGTGTGCCACAGCGCCTAAACAAAAGAACTTTTTGATCCAAAAAAGTGCTCTCTTGCCCTGATTCCTTTAGTGAATGAGAAAAGAAAAAGAGCCTTGGAGGAAATGGCCATGCCACAGTTCATTCAATCAGTTCGCTCCTTTACCCTTCCTAGCGTTACCAGGACCTACCTCTTGAGCAAGAAAAAATGCCGAGGAAAAAAATGCAAACCTTCTTGCCTTTCTACCCTCAACAAGCTGTGAAGAAAAAGAAAGATCCCACTAGGAGGATGCGATTAACTGAGTAAAATAGAAAGGCTAAATGGTATTGTAGCCAAACCTCACTTTGGGATCACCAGACGTGGCTTTTTATTTACTAGCTGTATGATAGCTTCTCTGAACTGCTCTATCTATATGCAAGAGGTAATAAGAATTCATCATGCAAGAATTATTATGATACATAATATGATATATATATGTATATATGAAACATTAAATTACATATATAAAGAATTTAGCACTAGCTGGGCACAGCAGATATACCCCTGTAACCCCAGCAACTTGGGAAGCCTGAGGCAGGATGATTGTAAGTTCAAGGTGAGCCTGGGCAACTCGGTGGGACCCCATCTCAAAATGGGGTCATCTCAAAATGAGCCAGGTGTGGTGGCACATGCCTGTAATCCCAGTAGCTTGGGAGGCTAAGACAGGAGGATCACAAGTTCAAAGCCAGGCTCAGCAACTTAGTGAGTCCCTAAGCAACTTAAGACTATCTCTAAATAAAATATAAAAAAATAAAATAAAATATGAAAAAGGGCTGGGGATGTGGCTCAATGGTTAAGCACCCCTGGGTTCAATCTCCAGTACCAAAAATTAAAAATAAAAATAAAAAATAAATTTAAAAAAAGGACTGGAGACATAGTTCAGCTGTACAGCACACCTGGGTTTAATCTGCAAGATCACAAAAAAAAAAAAAAAAAAAAAAAAAAAAGTACTAACCTGGATGATAGAAAAACCTATTTGGAAAGAAAAAGAAAAAGCATGCTTATATTATATTATTAAAGAAAAACAATAGAGCTGGAGCTATGACTCAGTGGGACAGCACTTGCCTAGCATATGTGAGGCACTGGGTTCAATCCTCAGCATTGCATAAAAACAAATAAACAAACGTGTGTGTCTATCTGCAACTAAAAATAATTAAAAAAAAAAAAAATGTCCCATTCCTTCCTATCCCTCAACCACAAGACATTACACAGAACAGTGGGGATTTAGGGAAACCATATTTTGACCTGCACTTCTCATTAATCAGCCCATGTTCTTTGGCAACTACTATACCTTCCTCAAGTGTACAATTAAGGAAGACAGACTAATATTTCCAAAGTGTGAAACTTGTCTATGACAATAAATAATAGTGGATACTGGATCAATTAACGAAATAAAAAGTTCCCTTTTCGATTGTCTTTCAACTTTTCTGATCCTATGGAGGGGATTTCTATTTGGTATTTAAATGTCTTTTTAGCATCTTTCCCATACTTGGTAATCTCGTGAATAAACAGAAATCTGGCTTAGAACCTTCTGGACAGGCCACAGAATTAACCTAGGATTTAATAATGTTGTTTTGTTTTCATTGCTTATTTCCATAATTACCTTAGACTATAAGAAGTGATATTAATTTTCACGCATGGCAGCAATTTAACTTATTTATTTATTTTTGGTACCAGGGATTGAAACCAGGGGTGCTTAACATTGAGCCACATCCCTAGCCCTTTATAATTTTTAACTTTGAGACAGGATCTCGGCAGTAGCTTAGGGCCTCACTAAGTCACTGAGACTGACCTCAAACTTGTGATGCTCCTGCCTCAGCCTCCTGAGTTACTGGGATTATAAGGCACGCACCACCACACCCAGTGTAATATTTAGCTTTTAAAAGTATATCTCAGGGACTGGGGTTGTAGCTTAGTGGCAGAGTACTTACCTAGCACGTGTGAGCTGTGTTCAATCCTTAGCACCACATAAAAATAAATAAATAAAATAAAGGTACTATGTCCATCTACAACTAAGAATATTTTTTAAAAAAAGTATATCCAGTAACAATGAATTCTGACAATATGTATAATGACAATGTACCAATGAAAAATATGGAAAAAAGTAAAAATTTTGCAAAAAGTATACTTATGTCAGGTAAATAAAAAACAAAAACAAAAAAGGCTGGGTGTGGTGGGGCATCCCTGTAATCACAGCAACTTGGGAGGCTGAGGCAAGAAAATTGCAAGTTTGAGGACAGCCTGGACAACTTAGTTAGAACCTGTCTGAAAAAATTTTTTTAAAAAGAGCTGAGGAGGGCTGGGGAGATAGCTCAGTTGGTAGAGTGCTTGCCTTGCAAGCACAAGGCCCTGGGTTCGATCCCCAGCACCGCAAAAAAAAAAAAAAAAAAAAAAAAAAACAGAGCTGAGGATATAGCTCAGTGATGGCACCCCTGGGTTCAATTCCCACTACTGTAATAAATAAATGAAAGTAAAAATATATCTATGTCAATTTTTTAAAAAGGAGAGGACAATTTAAAAGCAGCATAAAATAATTGTGATGGTGGCACTAGAAGTTTTGAAAACATAGATTTTGCAGTCCTAACCGTCAGTATTGGTACCCTGGAGGGAGAGGCTGCAGATCACATCCCAGTCCTTCCTGCAAGGTTCCTCTTTAGTGTCACCTCCTCCATGGAGCCTCTTCCAATCCAGTGGACTGATTAAAAGTCACTCCCTCCACTATGCTCCCAGATCATGTTCTACACCCATGGATTTAAGCATTTATTAATAGCCATCTCTTTATGTTTCTCCTCTAAAATATAAGCACCTTGAGACAGGAGTTATGTCTTACTATCTTGTCCACAAGACATTATGATGCTCTGTATCTGACACACAACAGGTGCCTGATAAATATATGCTGAAAAAATAACCTAATGCTTCTCCCCCTTTTTTTGTTAAATGAGAAAACAAAAGACAGTGGAAGAAGAATGTTGTCAGAGATCCCTGTGCTTTAACTCCAATCCAGCACCTGTTATCAACTACACTGGGTAGCAGAACACCTTTCTGACCTCAGCTTCAAGTACCATGTTAAATAAGAATTCAGTAATTTTTTTTTTTTTTGGGGGGGGGTATAAGGGATTGAAATCAGAGGCATTTTACCACCAAACTACATCCCCAGTCCTTTTTAAATTCTTTATTTTGAGACGGGTATAGCTAAGTTGCCCAGGCTAGCCTTAAACATGGGATTCTCCTGCCTCAGCTTCCCAAATCTCTGAAATTACAGGCGTTCACCACCATCCTAGATCCATAACTCACTTTAAAGAGATCTCACCACATGCAGTGTTTGGAAAATCAAATCATTCTTCAAGAAACTTACCATTATCAAGAAGAAACCACTCATACCCGCACAAGATCAATTATAAAGGCATTTGTGACAGCACAGAGTGGAACTGGGTAAATATCTGAGGACATTCCTTCCATTTCCTTCTAGTGGTGAATGAAATGGTAAAAATACTAGGCTTGGGCTGGGGTTGTAGCTCAGTGATAGAACACTTGCCTGACATGTGTGAGGCACTGGGTTCAATCCTCGGCACCACATAAAAATAAGTAAATAAATAAAAATAAAGGTGTAGTGTCCATCTACAACTAAAAATATTAAACAAAAATACTAGGCTTAAAAAATGAGGTGAGAGTTCAAACAGAGGCCTCGCTCTTATCATACATGACATAGGCATATCAGAGCATTTTATCATAAGGAAATAATACACATGTAAGGGAGCAGTGTTAAACTAGAAAAAACAGTAAGTTAGACCCTATTTCAAATTCAGAGATTGGTCCTACCAAAATATGGACATTTCTCTATTACATTTAGCATGTTTTTTGGGGCCTTAGGCACATACCTAGTAAGTAGATAGACTGGAAGAATCTTTAAGCTACGTAGGAAATAGTATTCTTTTAACTAGAATAAATCTGTCAACAGGTTAGTTACATTAAATATTCTCCGTAGGTTCTTATTAAAAATATAAATTAAAACCCATTATGGTTCCTTTATTCTCCACATTGATTTACTATTCTATCTCCACTATTAATACTGTAATGCAGGTTCCCCATTCAGGCAAGTTTAAATCCCTGTTCCCAAAGCTGGTACTACAATGAATCCATGGAAGGCTGAAAAGGCAGATAGGCCCAGACATTGCTCCCAACCTGTAACCAGTAGGCGATGAGGCCTGGGCCTCTGAGCTTAATATGAGGAAAGAAGAAGTGGGGTTGGGCCTGTAGTCAGAGTTGGTGTAGCCCAGTGGTTACAAACTCAGACTTTAGAATCAGAGAACCCAATTCAATACCAGCTCATTTATAGTCTAGACATGAGACTTTAAACAATTCATTTAACTTTGAGAGAGTCAGTTTCTTTATCTATAAGAGGGAGAGAATAGTGGGGTACAGTGGAACACACCTGTAATCTCAGCTAGTCAGGAGAATAAGGCAGGAGGAGGCTAGCTCAGCAATTTGGTAAGATCCTGTCTCAAAATTAAAAAAAAAAAATAATAATAAAGGGCTGGGGATGTGGTGCAGTGGTAAAGCACCGCTGAGTTCAATCCCCAATATTGGGGGGGTGGGTGCAGAGTGGGAAAAGACTATGGACTCTCAGGGCTGGAGAAATAGCTCAGTGGTCATGTGCTTGCCTACTATGTGCAAGACCGTGGGTTTAATCTCCCGTTCCACAAAAAGAAAAGAAAAAAACAAGGATATGGAGTCTTGAGCCAGACTGCCTGCATGCAAGTCCTGGCTCTGTCAGTTAAAAAACTTCTTTGTGTCTCAGTTTCTTTATGTGCAAAGTGGGGTGAATATTACCATCTACCAGTTTTATAGAGTTAATGTGAAAATTAAATTCATTAGTAACATATAAAGTGACTAGAAGAATAGCTGGTCCCTAATCAGTACTTAATAAAAGTTGTTACCTTTTCTTTTTCAGTACTGAGGATTGAACCCAGCAGCACTCTACCATTGAGCTATATACCCAGCTCTTTTTATTTTTTATTTTGAGAGAGTGTGTCACTGAGTTCCCCAGGCTGGCCTTAAACTTACAATCTTCCTGTCTGAGCCTCCGAAGTAAAGGATTTATAGGTTTGTGACACCACACCTGACTATACTGTTACCTTTTATAATTATTTCAATTGTAGCTATTGTTTAAGAAAATTTAATACTAAGTTGATTATGTTTAACGTGGAATTAAAATGAAATGTGTTTGCTTTCCCTAAACACAAATTAGTTGATTATAGAGGGAAAGAGGGGTATAATTTAAAAGTGTGCAAGGCAACAACTGGAAGTAGACCAGGAGAAAACACATGCTGTTGATAATCTAAGCACAGATTATGCAAGTGTAAAGAAAGTAGGTAAAGCTGAGGTGGGAGGATCCCTTGAACCCACGAGTTTGAGGCCATCCTGAGTAACAGAGCAAGACCTGTCTCAAAACAAAACTAAACAAAAAAAACACAAAAAAACAAATAAACATGAAGTAAGTAAAATGGATAAAGGAATAGAGAGAGAAATATATTTGTGAAAAAGTAAATACAGTAAAAGATTAATGGTAAAATCTGGGCTGTGGATATATTATGAGTGCTTGCTACAAAATCCAATTTTGCTTTATGTTTAAATTTTTTCATAGTAAGCTGGTCAGGGTAGGAGGAAACAGAGGCATCAGCCTGAGTTCTGGGTCAGAGTCATGCTGCCTGTCCTCAAAGCCCAAATTCCATAGCAAACTTGGAAAAACCTGGTGGTTTTGGAACTCTTGCTCATCATCAATACTTTCCTACAGCAGAGGAGCAGTGTTCAGATGCTAGCCTACACCACCTCAGCACAAGAAGATATAAGCAGAGGTATTACCTGAGAAGTGTCAACCTCACAGGACTGACATTATCACCCCTACTCAGAAATAAGGCTGAAAGGTAAGGAATGGTAGGTGGAAAGTAGACTGGTGGGACACACTCACTCATGGACTCTGTTGTCACCATAGAGATCACTCAGGCCAAAGCTGATGTAGTGCCAGTGCTCAGGAATGTTGGCAGAAGGGCTCCCCATGTTCCTGTACATGCTAACATAGTCCAAAGGGTCTGGGCCACCCAACCTGAAAAAGACAAAAAACAGGGGTGTCAGTGTGATCCTGGAAACCAGACAATGTCAAACTAAGGGACTCTGCTTTGCAAACCCAAAGGCCCCCTCCTGGAGGAATCTGGGACAAAAGATAACTAAAAAGAGGCTACACCTCTCTGGGAATGAGACCAAGGGATAAGCAGCTGAGGCTGCCCAATTCCACATGCACAAGAAGCTCCATTCTCTTACCTCCAACAGGCAGGGCCTCTTTTAGAAATAAAACTGACTCAGTGGTTGCCCATTTTGCTTTCTCCTGTTTCAAATTACAGATCCCAAATGGGATTGGCAGGGATTAACTCTTCTTCTATGGTGCCTGTAAATATGCCAAGCTTCAAGGCAAGAGGTGCATCGGTCAATCAATTGGCCTCTGCTGAATGACCATCCGGAGCATCCCCAATGGGCATTGTTCCTGGAAGCAGAGGCTCCGCTCCACGCCTGCCTCTTAGACAGCTAATTCCTGAAAGACTATATTGTGCCCTATGTTAATTACAGTTTGTTCTAAACAAACCAAAAGCCTCTAGTCCGAGCAGACCCTGGCCTGCACCCCATAGACCAAAGCTGGTCTTTTATCATTATAAGTGACAAAGGCCAAACTTAGGCTAGCTCAGCTCTGCACAGAGAACTGCAGCAGGAACCAGGCTGAGCTGTTTGAGTGCCTGCATCCAGATGATCCCAGGAGACTGTTGCCTCAAAGATAGAGCTGAGACATTAAATGACTTGGAGCCCTGAGGACCACATTAAATTTCCCTTGTAATTCAACAGAGAAGCAGTTGAGGAAGAGATTCAGTCATTATCTCACTCTGAGAATTTAATTCAATAAGGGTTCCCTTTAGTAGCATAATTAGTGCTTTAAAAAAAAAAAAATCTTCAGAATGGACAGGGAAACTTGGAAGACTTGAAAATCTGACTAAATGGAAACCATCAGCTGAAGGAAGTCTGCATTTAGCCACAAACGCTGCTTTTGAGCTACCCCAATCCCACAGGCTGCAAAAACTTGTTGGCCACTGGGACACTGGTAGAGTGCACTCTGAAGGTGGGTTAGTTGCTGAAGAGAAACCAACAACCAAACAGAAGACAGGCAATTCCAGCACTATTTTAACACTATTTAAAACCAGTAGGTTGGGCTGAAGATGTAGTTCAGTAGTACAGTCCTGGGTTCAACACCCAGCAGTAAAAAAAAAATTAAAAAGTAGGTCTTGTTATATCCTCTTTGCAAGGATATCATTTGCCTTTGTAGAACTCCTTATTTTTCTGCTAAGAAAGATGTTATTTGGGCAGGGGTTGTGGCTCAGTGGGAGAGCACTTGCCTAGCATGTGTGAGGCACTAGGTTTGATTCTCAGTACCACATATAAACTTAAAAAATGATAATAAAGGTCCATTGACAACTAAAAAAATTTTTTTAAAAGAAAGATGTTATTTATAGAACTTGGAAGAGAGTTATTATAAATAGTTTAGAATCTCAACTGAGTTAGGAAAAAAGGAAAAATCTTTACATCTGCCCTAACTCTGACTTCACTAAATCATGTGACCAATTCTAAGACCAACTGAACTTAGACGTCTACAGGGGGAAGGAGGAAAGAAAAGGGTAAATATCCCTGGAAGAACCCCATTATGGCTGCAGAACCCCAGAACAGATGGAAGTGACTACAAGCCCCACAACTGCTCCAGTTTCCTGCTGCAAATTCCCAATTCTGCCCCTCCTATAGCTTAGGACCATACAGCAACGAGCTGTAAAACTGTGTTCATCATTCCCTGCTTGAACTGCCACACCATTGTGGCACTCCTGCCCACCAAGTTTCCCAGGAGGATGTCACATTAAGAAGAAGCTTACTAAGAGTCAGGGAATGACCAAGAGTCAGACAAAGCCCCATCCCCAAGCTCAGAGTGTTCTGTTCTACTACTCAGACTCAGGTGAGTATGTGGAAAACAATCAATTTTGCACTTGGAAATAGATGTTACCCAGGGACCCCAGAGTATCTTTCACCTTAATTTCTCAAACATCTGACTTTTCTCCACAGGGCAGTTGTGAGACTGGCATGGAGCCAGGGCACAGGCTCTGCTTTTCTGCTTTGATCCTTGCTCATCAAAGTCTCAGTTTTCAATGAAAATGTCCCTGCTGGCCAGGGACCACTTGCCAAAGAGCCACCCCTCCACTGTAAAAAGAATTCCAAGGCACCCTGGGTCACAGCCAGACCCAGGCAGCCTGGGTCAGTCATCCTCCTACAAGAATTCCAGAGGATGGTGGGATTCCAAATATAAGGGATATGAATTAATTTCAGTACCTTGATTTTGTAAATTCCACCCCTCCACCTGAATCTTAGAAAGAACCACACACTGAGCTGTTCTCGGATTTTTCTGCATCTAGGTGGAATTTCTAATTTTCAAAGCGCTATACAATTCTCCTTATTTGTCACTGTATACTGGCCCATCTCTAAACATGGCCAGGTAACAAGCTTGCTGCAGGATTTAAAAATACTGCTGTATTAGTAATACTAACTATATTCTAACTTCTTTGCATGGTGCTTCAATATCTTTTACACACAACTCTAACCTTGATGACTGCTTGGGGACATAAAAACAGTTGCCCTATGTAGGGATTTCTCAAACTCGAATGAGACTGAACAAACAACATGGCAGAGCCAGCCCCACTTTTCTTAGGACAGGGGACAAGTTCATCACAACACAATTAAATACAGAGGTGCAATTAGAACAGGTGATTAAGTTAGCAAGAGCTGCTTTCCACTCAGAAGCACTCTTCAAAAACTCCTCTCACGTAAAGAAAAGTTTGCCAGAGAGGACCGCACTGCCTGCCACACATTCTTCCAGCTACAAGGACAGAAAAGAGTGCTCCGCGTGTCCCCCCCAACCTACCCCTTACAGAGCAGGTGGCTCTTCACATTGTCAACCTTCTCTGCATTCTCCCATTGACAGGGGGTGCTGGCCTCAGCCTCAGCCCTGTACAGCCTAGTGACTGTCATCTCCAGAGGCAGTAAGAAGTTGTCATGGAGAAGACTCAGTCCTAAAAGGAGAGGTAACCAACAAAGACATTCACTTCTCCCATCAGGTCTGCCCACTGCCATCAGCCAAACAGCAACCTGCACAGATCTTTAGGACCCTCTGAAAGGGATCTTCTAGTACAGTGCCTGCATGAATGTAATCTTGGACAGATTCAACCATTTCCTCAGTCAACTTTTGGTCCTCCAAGACCATAGAACAGGCTATTTTCAACAGTCTTCATAACACCTGTTTTGCCTGAAGGCTAAAGTAAAAACAGGTTGCAAACAATGGGAAAAAAAGACCATTCTTACACCAAGGGCAGCCCATCAGCAAAATGACCCTTAACAGAGTGACTTAAAGGTTACCCTGGGCTTCCCAAGGAAACTGCTGCCTAAATTCTGAAGCTGTGAACAGGAGGCTCCTTTTAATGTCCTATGACATTTCTTTCCTCCCTGCCCACGAACCAGGTCTCCATTATCTACTTCCCACTGGAAGTGGGAAGCTGTGGTTCTCTTCCATCCTGAGTCAAACCATGGCTCGCTCTGCTCCTGATCTTAACTAACGTCTTAAAGCAAAGCAGCTGCAAAGCCAAAAGGAAGTTCTGCAGAGAGAAAGAGAACTGTGCAGAGTAAGCAAAAAGTTTATCAGGAAGAGTTGCTCCACCAAATTTCAAAAGCAACAGCTTTGCATTGATACAACCTAGGAGCTCAAACCGAGGGTATCAAAAGGAGACCTCCTCCTTATCTCTTTACAAGCACAGCGCTCTCATCTTGCTCGGCTTATAACCCACAAGAGAGTCCCAGGGACCTCAGACCCGCTCCTAGCCCATGCAGTCTCTTGCCCTCTGAGCTTCTCCAGCCTCGCTCCTCCAAAGCCCTCTCATATGTTCCCCAGGCCCCGCCTCGCCTCCCCCATCCCACTTCAGCCGCCCCCTTGGCTTCCCCTCGCCCACTAATGACCCCCTAAAGGCGCCCCCTCCTTTCACCACGTTTACAATTCCCTCTCATACCGTTCCCCCTCTGCTCCGACACACACCCCCAGTTCTCACTCTATTCTCTTAATCTCAGTTAACCCTTCCAGTACCCACAGGCTCCGTTAACCCCTTTGTCCCCATTCCTAACTTCAGCCTTAACTCATTCCCTCGCAGCAGGAAGCCCTCCTTCCCAGTGCCTTAACCATTCACCTCCCCTCCACCTCCTCCCCCTCCCGCAAATTACTTCGCCCCAGGCGCTCTAAGCCTTCCCGGCCCGCCACTGTCCTCCCCGCGGCCCTGGGCATACCAGTACTTGACGATAGCGGTAACCTGGAGGGGGTTCGGCTGGTCAGGGTAAAGGCGGCGGCACTCTCCGTAGATGGCGTGCAGACCCGGGGGGAAGAGCGAGGCGAAGGCCGGAGGGGCAGTAGGGCCAGGGGCCGGGGGCGCGGTGGGGCCGGGGGCGCCGCTAGGCCGCAGCTCCGCCATCTGGGTGCGTAGGGCACTGTGGAAACCCGGGAGGGCGGAGGAGGGCGAGCGTACTGACCCGCCAGCGGGCGGACTCAGTGGGTGCGACTCCCGGTGGCGACGGGGGCTGCAGCGAGGTCTAGCACCGCGCCTGCGCACCGTGCACAGTCCGCCCAAGCCGTGGCCGCCTCGGAGTCTGCCAGAGGGTGCCTCGGGGCCGCGGGGAGCTAGAGAAGGCGGGGCGCGGCGCGCCCTGTCCCGCCACTCATTGGTTAATGTGTTTGCCAATCACAGGTGGGGAAGGCGTGAGTTGACAATAAGCTCCGCCTCCCTATCTCTGTATCCGAAGGCTCTTGGTCTCCCCCTAATGTTAGGAGGAACCCTGGTTTAAATAGAGATGAAGCATCTTTTTGAAGTGCTAGGGTCCCACGATAGCCCTGGGAAATGCGCCGGCAAAGTGCTTGTCACTATTTTGCTGACACGCCTTCTGACAACAATTTAAACATAAATCTAAAACAGATTGGTACATTTGTTCGTTTGGCATTAGTTTTAACAGATTTTTTCCCCTAATGCTGGGGATCATACCTAGGCCCTCGCTGGTCTTTGCTTGCTGTAGATTATAAATCTTAACACTTACGAGTGCTATTGACAAAAGGGCCCCTACGACGTGAAAGGAAGAAGTAATCCAGAGAAAAAATGCAGTAGGCTCTTTTGAAAGCATTGGATATATAACTTCTCTTCACCTCCATTTTCTCACCCATCAGGGTCAATTCCTGCTCCTCATAAAAATGCAAGAGATACTAGAGCAGTTCCCAAACCCTTAGACGATGTTTTAGTCACCAAAACATCACCTTTACCAGAAATTCCAAATGCGAACCCTAGCCCGGCATGGTGGTGCACGCATGTTAATCCCAGCGACTCCTGCAGGCCGAGGCAAGAGAATCACAGGTTCAAAGCCAGCCTCAGCAAGTTTGTGAAGCCCTGGCCTATTTAACAAGACTCTGTTTCAAAATTTTAAAAATAAATAAAAAGGGTTGGGGACGGGGTTCACTGATTTCAATCCCCGGTACCAAAAAAAAAAAAAAAAAAAAAAAAAAAAAAAAAAGAAAGAAAGAAAGAAACACACATAAGTCTCCATGGCATACTCCTGTAAACCCAGTGGTTCGGGAACTGAGGCAGGAGGATCGCAAGTTCAAAGCCAACCTTAGAAATTTAGAGAGGCACTGTCTCAAAAAATAAAATGGGCTGGGAATGTGCTTCAGTGGTTAAGTGTTCCTTGGTTCAATCCCTGGTACCAAAATGAAACAATAACTCAGACAATGTTTGCCTGTTACAAAGTTTACCCCTATTCAGGAGAAAGTGCGAAAAGAAATGACAATGTATAATTTTTGTCTTCTTCTTCAAGCTAAGTGTATGCCATTTATTTTTCCTTATTTTAGGAATATGTCTTTCCTCCGTGTGTGTGTGTGTGTGTGTGTGTGTGACTTAGAATTTCCTTTGAGTGTAAGATACGAGGAGATGTTATATACTTATAGACCCAAATAAAATATAGCAATCTTATATTGTCCAAAAGAAGGGATAAGGGAGCCGGGGATGGTGGCGCAAACCTGTAATCTCAGAGACTCCAGAACCTGAGGCAGGAGGATCGCAAGTTCGAGGTCAGCCTCAGCAACTTAGTGAGATCCTGTTTCAAAAGGGCGGGGGCTGTAGTTCAGTGATAAAGCACCCCTGGGTTCAATCCCCAGTACTAAAAAAAAAAAAAAAAAAAATTAAAGGGGGTGGGGTGGGGTGGCGTGGGGTGGGGAGTGGTAAAGACTGATTTGTAGAATCCAAACCCAACTACACACAAGTAGTCGAGAAGACTACTACATACATACTTAAGCATGCATTGTGAACCTCTTCAAAGGGAGTACAGATCCAGGAATGCAACACCACCATTATCTTATTTCTCTATTTAATCTATCGGTACCACGAAGCCCAGAGCACTTTGCTTGGGAAATGCTACGCCCCGCCTCTTAAACTAGGCGGGGTTCCAGCGCTAACCGGAGCGCTAACCCCGGTAGGAGGCATGCTGGGGATTGTAGTTCTTTGGAGGCAAGGTCCGGCCTCTCCCTGAACGCCTTGTACCGGCGGCTAGACTGCGCATGCGTGTCTGTGGCGTTAGCGGCGGACCCGGCTGGCAGTTCCTTCCTCGGGAGGAGAGATTCCTCTGCCATGGAGTCCTACGATGTGATCGCCAACCAGCCTGTTGTGATCGACAATGTGAGTTGCGTCTTTCCTATTTCTAAAAGCACTCGTGGTCTGCTTCCCGAAAAAATCGCTTCCCGGGTTTCAGTCTGAGCCGCCGGCTCTTTGTCACTGGCCCGGCCTGTCAGGCGGGTTCATCTGCTGCCGCCTGCGTCCTCCCCGACCCTGCAGACTGAGCGGCCGGCCGGAAACCGTGGGATGGAGAGCTTTGGAGTGAATAATGGGAAGAGCTATAGTCCGAGCGGGGTCCTTGGGCCCTTGACTCGAGGGGCCTTAACAGCTCTGCAAGCGCCTGGAGCCCGCCCAGTCACAGATTTCGATCACTCTATTGGCTGCTCTGGTTGTCGATCTTGACTGATGATTCCCGTCGCTGGGCCTTGCCGGATGAGGGCAGCGCGCTGTAGTTATTGGCTCTCGCGCTTGTCCTTCTGGCGGCCGCCATAGTGTTCCCTCCCTCTCTAAGGGGCGGAGCGGTTGGTTAGGGCTGTGGGGATTGGCTTCGGGGATTCCGGTGGTGGGGCCGGCAGGCGAGGGCCCGCCTGCGGGTGTACAAGGGCTAAGTTTCTTTGGGTGCAGGCGGGTGGGTTGGCGTGGTGGGTTGTATCTGGGTGGGGCTCTAGAATCTGGTGCCAGAAACGGCCGCAGGATTTCAATTATTTCTGTAATTATAAATGGTAGTTAATAAAAGTCGAGAAGAAAGGAGAATGACAAAGCAAGCGGGGAGATGCCTTCCTCTTCAGAATGTTTAGTTACTAGGATGGAGAAATTATCAAACATAATACTCATTATTTGCCAGGCACTCTACCGCTTTCAGGGGACTTCTCACCTGCATTCGAGTTGTATCCTCACAAAAACTGGTTAGATAGTTAAGAAGGAAGTTTGATTCTTGTTTCACAGATGAGAAAACTGAAGCGAGAAGTGAGCCCAAGGTCACACAGTAGAGATGCCTTGAATCCAATGCTTTAATCTTCATTCCTTTTGCTTGCATCACCCATGCAGTGCATCAATAATGCTAAATGGAAGGACCCCAAATACCGGTTTTATTTAAGGGGTAAAGGGACAAAGGTTTGCTACCACCCAGAGTAGTTGACACCTATCCACCCCTCTTCTAGATCCCTCCATTGAGGCAAACTACCAGTTCCCTTGCATCCTAGGTTGACTCTTAAACAGATTTACTCTGTTGATACAGCCCTTGGGTCCTTGGACATATAGCAAGGTGATTCTTTTTGCATGATATTGTTTAAGCTCAGCTCTGGTAGGTAGATGGCAATTATTTTTTCCAGTTTCAATCTGCACAGGGAAGTAAAGCTTGGAGAGATTATCCAAACCACCCAGTTTAGAAGTTGAGGAGCCAAGACTCAGACTGAGATCTGGTTCCAAGTTCCTCACTTTTTCCAAGAGCAGATGCTTTATTTGTTGTTAGCTTTCCTTCAAGGGTATGGCTTCTGCCTTTAAAAAGGCAAGGTTGAACTCCATGAAATATCTCATTTTTTATAGGGTTTTGTTGTTGTTGTCTCCTCACAAGACTGTTAAGCCTTCATGGGAAGAGATGATATTGCTTTATTTTTTATTAGTCTCCCTTTACCTCCCCATTCCATACACACAGTACGTAGATCCTGGCACCACTACATGCTCAATAAAGTCTTTTCATTGGTTGGGTGGGGGAGTAGATGAATGACTGAATGTCTCTGTCATAGTAACAAAGATGTCCCTAAGTAAAGAAAGGATGAGGGGTTTCCCCTAGTTATTCAGCTGCGCAGGGTTGAATAGGACTCCTGTTCTTGGTGTTAATTTTCAGAGAAAACTACTATTTCTGCCTTTAGCTAGTCTCTGTGTTCTTTATCTTTTTCTTAGTTGTAGAAAGAAAAATATATAGAAAGTATCAACTTCCCATTGTTGTTAGTAATATGAAAGGAGCAGTCTGCCCATTCCACTAGTTCCTTTGCTTCTTGAATTGTTGGGCAGAAGTTCCATCTCCAGCCATTTTCCTTAATGTTACTTAAGCTAATGCTTCTTGGTTTCATCTTTCTCTTTCTTGATAGTGCAGTTGACCCTCCAGATCTACAGGTTCCACATCCTTGGATTCATTGCACCTGGGCCAAACACCTATACACTTTCTAAGTCTTCTCATTATCCCCCAAATACAGTACAACAGCTATTCACACATGGTAAATAATCTAGAAATGATTTAAAGTATTTATTTATTTATTATTTATATTTTGAGATAGGGTCTAAAAATATAAATAGGCTAAAATGCCAAGCTGACCTTGAACTTGGAATCCTACTTCCTCCGCCTCCCAAATTTGTGGAATCACAGGTGTATACCACCATGTCAGCCCCTTGTGCCATTTTATGTAAGGGACTTGAGCATCTATTTCAGGGTTTAGATATCTGGGGGAAGGAGTCCTGAAACCAATCCCCCATAGATTCTGAGGGATGACTTATATTTGAAATCCATCAAAGCAGTGGTGCGTCTTCAGTTTTAAGATTTAAAGAATTGACTTGTCTTTCCTTTGGGAAAACATTTTCTTTATTATGTTCATAATTCTGCCCAAAAATGAAGTAGGAAAAACTTAAGTCATTTTCCCATTAGGAATTGCTGACTATTTGTGACATTTTTAGATTGGGAACTTCAGGTAGTTCTTGCTGTTTGACATTTAGAGGATTTTATTTTTATTTTTAAAATGAAAGATAGGAAAAAATCTTTTGAAACATTTGAGCTAACTTTATAGAATGAGAATAATGTGTCATTAGTGGATTTAACAACTCCCTAGCTTAACATGTTACCACAGTTTTATTTCTGGACTAAGGAGAGTAATTAAAGGGGAGGGAGACAAAGAAAGCAGGGAAAAGAGAGAAGAGCCCCATTATTGGTTTACAACCTTTTCCAGCATTAGGACAGTTAGGACTACTCCTCTCATTCTACTCTGACGCCAGACCATTTCATCAGAATTTAATAAGGAAAATGGCAGGCTAGAGGAGTGTGTGCTTTAATGACACACACTTAAGTTTTAATGACAGTGATAAAGCGGTGTGTAAAAACTAAATATAAAAAATTCCTAAAAAATGTCAGACAGTAATACAGGAGAGGAACAGCTGCCATGCCACATTTTTAAGAACAACAGTGGTCAGCTACTATGTTTATTTTGAAACTCAAAAATTTGCTAAGATCTCAGAGGTTATAGTTCTGTCCTGAAATGGATCAACATTCTTGTCAATCTTAAAACTCTGTAACTGTGTGGTCCTAAATGCAGGCCCAGTATCCACTATTTTGTTTTGCTTTTTTGGATATTGTGCTGCTTCACTTCCCTTTTTTAAAAAATTAAATACTTCATACATGCATAAAAGCTCAAAGATATGTGTAGCCTGCACCCATGTAGCAAGTATCTACCACCATTTTAATAATTGTTAACATTTGCCATATTTGCTTCAGAATTTTTTAAAGGAAATAAAACATTACAGGTAAAATTAAAGCCTCATTTCACCTTTCCACAGTCCCAGCCTTTCTGTTCCAGAAGCAACCATCGCTATAAAATCACTTTGTTCCTTTCTATGATTTTATAGACATACATTTTATATTTTGTGCATAGATGCATGTGTGTTTAGTATTTGTGTTTTGAAATTTTAAGTACTACCATTTTATTAGTTCTTTTTTTATTTTTACTTATTTATTTATTTATTTTTTTTTTTTTTGTGGTGCTGGGGATTGAACTCAGGGCCTTGTGCTTGCAAGGCAAGCACTCTACCGACTGAGCTATCTCCCCAGACCTGTTAGTTCTTTTTTAAAAAAAATATTTTTAGTTGTAGACACAACACCTTTATTTTATTTACTTATATGTGCATAGTGCTAAGGATTGAACCCAGTGCCTCACACATGCTAGGCAAGTGCTCTACCACTGAGTTACAATCCCAGCCCCAGTTCTTTTTATTACAGCAAAATTCAAACATACAAAAGGAGATGGAATAGTAGAATGAACATCCACAGATCTGTCATACAGCTGAAGGTTACCTATCTACTCTTGCTGGGCAGTGGCACAGGCCTGTAATCCCAGCAGCTCAGGAGGCCAAGGCAGGAAGATGATGAGTTCAAGGCCAGCCTCAGCAATATAGCAAAGCCCTAAGCAATTTAGTGAGACCGTATCTCTAAATAAAATATAAAAAAAGGGCTGGGGATATAGCTCAGTGGTTAAATGTCCCTGGGTTCAATCCCTGGTACCTCCCCGCAAAAAAAGGTTATCTAGTTATCTACTCTTGGCCAGTCTTTTCAACTGCATTTCCACTCATCTCCTTCCTCTTCAATGCTTTTTTTTTTTTTTTTTTATATAGGGACTCACTAAGTTGCCCAGGCTGGTCTTGAACTTGTAGTCTTCCTGCCTCAGCTATCTCAGTCTGTAGAATTACAGGCACATACCATGGCACCTGGCAGTAAATTTGTTTAAAAATATGTATATATTTTCTGGATCAACAAAATATGTCTTGCTCCAAAATGAACCACTAGTTAACAATTTGTGTCCTAGAATCTGTGGCCCCACCTCTTTCAGCATCCTTTTCTCACTCATAAAATGAAAGGTATTGAGTGTCTCTTTCCCAGAGCGTCAATTGTAATCAGAAGTGCTTAGTATAAAGTCAGCCCAAGTCACAAGGTCTACGGCCAGCAGGTACTCTTAAGAGCCAAACCCAGGGAGTTGTTCTTTGCCTGCACCCTAAGGAGAATAGTCAGTTATGGCTGGCAGCAGACTTGAGTCCTTATAGGTCAAATATTTAATGAGACTACTTTTTAAGACGCCTCTACAGGGCATTGTTCACTTGGCTTTGCCAAAGTGAATAACAAAGAGAGTGGCAGCTCATTTGCCAGATGCATAGTTCCCAGTTGTAAATTCTGTTAAAGAAATGGATGTGACCTTTTTCATGCCTTTGCTGTGTGACTTAAACAGAACCAAGCAGCTGGGCCACCTCCCTTCCGCACTGATTCTTCATCCAACTATGGCCTGGCATGCCCACTTGAGGCCACAAGGACAAGTTGAATCTGGTTCTTCCTTGTGCATCATTCCCAGCACAGCTTTTGCCTTCTCTGTACCACCTCCGCCTGGGGCTGCTGCTGGCATCCAACTGCCATTCAGGTTCCCTATGATAGATTTCATCTGTCAGTCATTTGCACTTAATTTTAACTTTAGTCAGCCAGCATCTGTTGAGTACCCACCAAATGACTGATACTGCCTATGTATGAATCTCTGACTTCAAAGAACTTAGACTGGGAAGAGACAAAAATGGAAACTTTAAACCCTTAATAGAGAGCAGAAAGAGACACTTGCTACCTCATGGTACAGGTAATAGTGATTTGCTGCAAGATCGTGGGAAGAAAATAATTCTTCAGGAGAAAGGCAATGATATTTGTACTAGGCCTGTTACTCTCTTGCTGGAAAGAACATAAAGGAATAAATGAATCTGACATCTTAATCCACCTCGTTACCTAGGCTCTAGTACTTTTGATAGTAAACTAAAAATCAAACATTCAGGACATTCATCTCTTAAAAATGTCCAAGTTCTGGCTGGACAGGTTGGCACATATCTGTAATCCCAGAGACTCAGGAGGCCAAGGTAGGAGAATTGCAAGTTTGAGGCCAGCCTGGGCAACAAATTAAAAGAGCTGAGGATGTAGGTCAGTAGTAGAGTGCCCCTAGGTCCTGGGTTGAATCCCTAGTACACCCCCACACACAATTCAGTCCTGAAATATAGGTCTTATTTTTATTTTTCTTATTTTTTCAACCCCTGCCTGGAGATCCTGTTTGACATCACCACACCCAGGCGAAGGCAGTAAGCAATCATTGGAAGCTTAAGTTCCCAGAGCCCTCTTGCACAGCACTATTCCTGCCTATCCATACTGCAGTCTCACAGTCCTGGAGTTTGCAATAGGAAAGTTCCCCCTCCTTCTCAATCTTTCAGCTCAGTTTACAACTGCACTTTTTCCAGGCTCCTTGCTGTACTGCCCAGGCCAGTGAGTTTGCACATTGTCTCCTGTTTTCTCTAATGCCAGCAGAGGTTCCTGTTCCCTTAAAGAAAACTGGTTGGTCCCATTCTCCCCCCATACCACTTTCCCTGTCCTTCCACCACCTCTCACTGTACTCACCCCTATTTTTTTGCCAGAAGCAGACACCTGGATGGCCAATGGCATTACCCTTCCCCTATAGAAGAGCAAGAATCAGAGACAGGGAGGGATACAGGTGTGTTGCTGGGAAGCCTTTGTGCAGAGATAATATTGGCTACTTAACATCTCTTGATGTGTTTACTGCTTGCTGTTTGGGTTTTGGAAAAATGGCATTCCAAGCCAGCATGTCAAGAATAGTCAAAAGTGTTTAATATAAAGCATGCCTAAGCTATAAGGCCTTACCCCTGTTACACAGGCAACTGCAAACCATAAAGGGTAAGGGTGTCAGGTATGGCAGTAGAAGAGTTAAGAAAGAAGAGAACAGGATGTATCTGCAAGCAATATCAGGCCTTGACATCTGTCTTGTGCAGGGGTTGGTGTCTGTGTCTAGAGTCAATGTTTACAGTGGTTGAGCCCTGGAAGGTACAGAGATGCTGGGTTGGAAAATTTGGATTTTTTTTTTCAGGACACCCCACCAAACATATGCAACAATATACTACAACATATATAATATGATAAAAATTAACACAACACCCAACAGTACAACAAATTGGAGCAGCAGGATTGTGGGCCTCTTCTATTCTCAGATAAGGCATTAAGGCTTCCCTAAGTAATAAAATAATAACAAAATACCCACAAGCACAGTGTTCAGACAACATGTGTTTCAGTGGAGTCAGCCACAAGCATGGCGGTGCTCATGGTGGGATAGGTTTTGGAGGCCAGGGAGGCAGGGAGAGTTTGGGCCTGAACTGAAATGTGGATTTTAAGCATCCTGTGCTGGAAAGAATCAGATGCTTTTCCCACCTCAGTTATGTTCCTGAACTCAGCTGCTTTGATGCTTCTAGGCACTTGCCTCTTCTTGGGTTTTCTGTCTTTTTCTTTCATTTATTAATATGCTTTTCAGTTCCCAAAGTAAAGTGCGTTCAATGTAGAAAAGCCTTACACTACAGAAAAATCAGTATGGGTGTGCAGTGGAAGTCTTCCACATTATTCCTCCCGGTCTCATGTTCCTCACTGGGTGTGGATTCACGTTTTCTAGGCTTTTGCAGATGTATATATTAAATTCAAATATAAGGTCTCTCTGTCTCTCTCTCTTCCTTTCTTTTTTTTTTTTTTTTTTTAATGAAAATGGAGCTATATAATGCATGTCTCCTCTTGGTTTAATGATAGTTCTGACTTCTCTTTCTTCTCTCTCCTCAGGGATCCGGTGTGATTAAAGCTGGTTTTGCTGGTGATCAAATCCCCAAATACTGCTTTCCAAACTAGTAAGTCATTCCATTCCTATGTCAGGACTTTGATAGTCTCATCAACTTTGTCATGGGGTCAGCTCTCCATCTTTTAGGAAGAGGAACACTCTCAGGTCAGCCTTGGTACTCAAAACAATAGCAAGCAAGGAGCTGAATTTGGAATTAAGCAAACAGATGCTTCCTGGTACAAATTTGAGAGGCACAGGGAAGAGGCCTTTTTTTTTTTTTTTTTTTTTTTTTAAGTTGTGGGTGGACACAATACCTGTATTTATTTTATTTTTTATGTGGTGCTAAGGATCAAACCCAGTGCCTCACACTGCTAGGCTGCTAGGTGGGCGCCCTACCACTGAGCTACAACCCCAGCCCCGAGGCCTCTTTTTTTAAATCTGATTTTATCTGTTGCTACAAATTCTATCATTGGTGACTCATTGCTTGATGATTGTATCTTTATGGAGCACTCTTTTTTTTTTTTTTTTTGTGGTGCTGGGGATCGAACCTAGGGCCTTGTGCTTGCAAGGCAAGCACTCTACCGACTGAGCTATCTCCCCAGCCCTATTTGTTATTTTTTGATGGAGTTTTTGCTGTGTTGCTCAGTTTGAATTCCTGGGTTCAAGAGATCCTCCTGCCTCAGCCACCTGAGTTGCTAGTACTAAGGTGCATGCCATCACACCAAGCCAGAACCCTCTATTTTTTTTTTTTTTTTTTTTTTTTTGTGGTACTGGGGATTTATACCTGCCATCTTAATGAGAATAAGTTTCTTGGCGGTTCACTCCTGAGATTAAGACTACAGGCAGGAGATGGCATGGAGGCCTAGGGAAGGAGCTTAAGTAGAAAGAAAAGGAAGAAGGCTGTCTCTCTAAGTGCCATCATCACATATCACAGTCTCACTTAGTAGAGGTCCTGGGAAGGGAGCTAAGGAATCAAAACTTTGTGTGTATGGTGCCGGGGATCAAACCCAGGGCCTCACCCACACTAGACAAATACTCTACCACTGAGCTATGCCCCAGTTCCTAAATCTTTTTTTTCTTTTTATGGTACTAGGGATTGAACCCAAGGGCACTGAACTATATTTATACTCCTGGCCCTTTATATTTCATTTTGAGGCAGGGTCTCACTGAGTTGCCCAGGCTGACCTCAAACTTGTGATCTCCTGCCTCAGCCTGCCAAGTAGCTGGGGTTACAGGTGTACACCACTGTGCCTGACCAGCCCCTGAGTTTTCTGAGTCAACTGTTAATTTATAAATTATTGCTTCCTTATCTCTCTTGGTCTGCACACACATTGGGGAAAGAGAAGAACTAAAGGTATTGCATCCTCTAAAATTTGTTTTAATCATTTATAAAACAACATACAAATAACTTAAAATAATACATGTTATTTGTAGAAACTATAGAAATACAGAAAAATAAAAAGAAGGAAATCAAAACCAACTGTACTATCATGCCTTGAAGATGAGCACAGTAGAATTTGGGTATCTATATTCATCTCTATGTATGTCTTTCCTGTGTTCTGTCTGAAATGAAAAGTGATGTTCCTCCCTGCTGTCTGTTCTAGTGTGGGAAGACCCAAGCATGTTCGTGTCATGGCAGGAGCCCTAGAAGGTGATATCTTCATTGGCCCCAAAGCTGAGGTAATTCCCAGCCCCACAAAAGAAGCCCCAAGCCAGCAAAAGACTTTCATTATTTACCACATGGGTAGTGTCCCAATTGTTAGACACAGCCATAAGTAAAGGAGTAATTTTCTCTTGGAATTTCCTTTTTGGTCCTTTCATCCCAGGCCTATATAGTTTCTTGTCCTAGGAGTAATCTCTGGTCTTAAAGAATAATATCTGGAACCCCACTTTGGAGAAATATGTAGATGATCTAGAAAACAGGAGTTTTGCTTTTCTTTACTGCTTTGCCAGTGAAATTGACTAGCTTGGTTATTTTTTTGGCAAAGGGAATTCAGTGGGGAAATCATGTGTGGTATACCCAAGGGACAAGTTAATTAGCACAGTTTGTGGGGAGCCCCTTAGGCAGCATCTCATAAGCAGAACAATGAAATCATTGTTGCCAACTTTGGCTTCAAGTGCTGAGGCAATGGGTGGGAGCAGGAAGATCATGTCCTAGAACCAGACAGTGAGGAGGGTATCTCCTGTCCCTTGCCCTAGAGTACCTGAGGGCCCATGGAAATGCAGAAGCCCTCTTTTTTACATCTGCCTGAGCAGCATGCAGTCTTGGAGATTAGGTGCCTGCTCTTAGCCTAGATGAGTTCTCCAGAGTGGGAACTCAGGAAGCTGAGGCTCCTTTGGAAGTGATAGAGCTGGCACAGCTACGGCCTGGGAGAGCAGGGTCCTGGGCAGAGCCTGACTGCTGCTCTAAGTTCTGCCCTCTGCCCACAGGAGCACCGAGGGCTGCTGTCAATTCGCTACCCCATGGAACATGGCATTGTCAAGGATTGGAACGATATGGAGCGCATCTGGCAATATGTTTATTCTAAGGACCAGCTGCAGACTTTCTCAGAGGAGGTGAGGGTCCTGTGTAAAGGGCACCCCCACATGCTATGCAAAGCTGGACAGACCCCTAACCCAGAGATGATGAGGATGATGATCACTGCCAAGAGCTTTGGAGTCTTACTGTGTGCCAGGCACCAGGCCACATGCTTTTCAGACATATTCAAATTTACTCTTCATACCATTCCTACAAGTTATAGGTAGTATCATATTTGTTTTACAAACAAGAGAACAGAAGTTCAGAAAAACCAACTAGTATTTTCAAGATCACCCAGTGAAGCTGGGCACAGTAGCATATACTTGTAATCTCAGCAGCTCGGGAGACTGAGGTAGGAGGATCACAAGTTCAAAGCCAACCTCAGCAACTTAGCAAGGCCCTAAGCAACTCAGTGAGACCCTGTCTCTAAATAAAATACAAAAAGTGCTGGGGATGTGGTTAAGCACCCCTGGGTTTAATCCCTGTTCCCCAAAAAAGAAAGATCACCCAGTGAATGAAGTGGTAGAACTGAATTTCAAGCCCACATTTTTCAGAATCCAGAGTCTGTCCTGTGATCATTCACTTCCAGAGAAGTAACTCAATTCAAAGACGCAAAGGAGGATGTATTTAGTTTCTAGGGGAAGAATGTTTTTAAACTATTGTTTTTATCCTAACAATTCAGAATTTAGAGTTTAACTAAATCTTCTTGACAGTGTAAGATAAACTGTAGACACAAGGACCTGTAGAAGATTCTTGGAGGGTGAGGACAGAATGAGACTTTAGAGCGGGTCACGAATTGGGAAAGGTGAGAGACCAACTTAGGCAGGACTTGCTGACAGGCTCAGTTTGCCTTTTGTTAAGGGAGGGTGACAGAGGTCCCCTGGGCTCTCAAACCATCAAGACAGGGCTTCTCCCATAGTACTCATGAGAGTGGAAGCTTGACCTCCTCCTGACTGCCTCCTGGGTTCCTCTTCACCAGCATCCTGTGCTCCTGACTGAGGCACCTTTAAACCCACGGAAAAACCGGGAAAGAGCTGCTGAAGTTTTCTTCGAAACCTTCAATGTGCCCGCTCTCTTCATCTCCATGCAAGCTGTGCTTAGCCTGTGAGTAGCAGTCTGACTGGCTAGCCCGGCCTCTAGCGGAGAAAGCAGTCCTTCGGCTCGGTTCAGAGTAACTTGAGCCCCACTTGCCCCTGGGGAGGGCTGAAGATGGTGGGAAAGGGAGAGACTTGATGAAATTGGGCACTGAGCCACCTTGGTTGAAATCAAAAGAAAAAAAGAGACTGTATCCCAGTCCTAGAACTCTCTTGCCACCCAAGGCTCTCCTCTGCCTTCTGAGGACACACTGCTACAGCCCTTCCTGAAAGCCCCTTAAGTGTTCAAGTATTTATTCAATGCTGTGTGCTGGGTGTTCTGCTAGGCTGCTGAGACAGTTTTGATTGAAACACCACCTCGGTCTCTGTTCTGCACTCCATCATTCCTGTCACATCTCATCCTGCCTCACACCTGCTTCTGTCCACCAGAGAGATGATAGGCTAGCAACCTGCACAGAGAATTTTGAAGATTGTCAGCCACCATTTAAAAACAGATTTCTACTAGGCAAGGTGGTGCACACCTGTAATCCCAGTGACTCAGGAGGCTGGGTTAGGAGGATCACAAGTTCAAGGCCAGCCTCAGCAACCTAGTGAGGCCCTAAGCAACTTAGTGAGACCCTATCTCAAATAAAAAATAAAAAGGGCTGGAATGTAGCTCAGTGGTAAAGCACCTTGGGTTTAATCTATAGTACAAAAACAAACAAAAGAACTGGGAGATTTCATATCAAAATTAAAGTCCAGATTTTTTACTTCTCTGAAGAAATTGGAAGATCTGGTGATGCTGGCCTGCACTCCCATAGGGCAAAAATCAGCTGGAGCTCGTAGCAGCTACCATAGCAGATAGGGTTACAAACTGACTTAACCACAGCCCACTCCATTCCCTGTTGTCCTCCCAATACTGAAGCAGTGTTGCTATGTATTGAAACCCTTATCTCTACCTAAAGGGAAGACCATGTGAAGAAAAAACTAGTTCTAATACAAAACAGAGTCAGGCACAATGATGCATGCCTATATTCCCAGTGTCTCAGGAGTCTGAGGCAAGAGGATCTCAAGTTGAAGAACCACCTCAACAACTTAGTGAGGCCCTAAACAACTTAGTAAGATCCTGTCTCATGGGCTGGGGTTGTGGCTCAGTGGTAGAGCACTTGGCTTGTATGTGTGAGACACTGGGTTCGATTCTCAATACAACAAAAAAAAAAAATTATAAAAAAAAAAAAAAAGATCCTGCCTCAAAGTAAAAAATAAAAAGGGCTGTGGATGTGGCTCAGTGGTAAACTGCTCCTGGGTTCAATCCCTGGTACAAAGAAAAGGAAAAGAAGAAATGAGAAAACAGACTTATTTTCCTTTACTCACATACTTTTCCTCCTGGCCCCTATAGGCATTTAAGACTTTTCCTCTTATCTAGTAAATTAAAACCACCCCTTAGTCTGGGGCTCTGGAGCAGTTGAAGACCAGGCTATCTCCTCCCACTGCTCTTCGGAGAGTTGGGGAGGGAGCTTGGAGAAGCTCAGCTCCTTCCTTCATTCAGGTATGTCAAGGCTTCCCTAGTACTCCACCCTTTCTAAAGGCCCAGCAGAAAGACAGGCCCAAACTTTAGTTTAGCTGACACTGATCTCTGAAAGGAAGTGGGTTTCTTCCCAGCATGAGGAAGCAGGGATTAATGATGGTTTGCCACCTTCGCTTCAGTTATGCCACAGGCAGGACCACGGGGGTCGTGCTGGATTCTGGGGATGGTGTCACCCATGCTGTGCCCATTTATGAGGGCTTCGCCATGCCTCACTCTATCATGCGAATCGACATTGCTGGACGAGATGTCTCTCGCTTCCTTCGTCTCTACCTGCGTAAGGAGGGCTATGATTTCCACTCATCCTCTGAGTTTGAGATTGTCAAAGCCATAAAAGAAGTGAGTGCTACCCGTGAGTGAAGAGGGGTGAAGCTCCTACCTGGGGGTCCTGGGTTAGGCTCTGTTCCCCACCAGGCCTCCTGGCAGTTGTGTGATCACTTGGGCCCCTCTCACTGATAGATTGACCTTCCTGTATACTACCATCTTGGGGAAAGTGAGCCCTCTCCTAAGTCAGGTGATGGGTACACAGGTGCCCCTTCCCTGCCTACTTCATAGGTCCTTTTTGGAGAAGCCAGAATGCACTTTTCTTTTAAAGTAAACAGAACCCTCCTGCACTTCTGGCCCAAAGGGAGCCTCTGAGCTGGGTCATAGGGACCCAGAAGTAGTAGGAGAAAGATGTCTGAGCCTGGGCTAATTTTAGATTGTCATCTCAGACCCAGGAGCCAGAGAACCAAGGTTCCAACCTTGCCTTCCAGGAAGATGGGGGAAGGTAAGAGCTTATGTCCTAGGTGCTAGCAGCACAGGCTGATAGAGACCTCCCTGCTCCTGCTTCTAGGTGGCAGCTCTTAGGACTCTTAGGGCAGTCTGTGGATGGGCAGATTCTGCAGTAGCACATCACTACCCTGGGGACTGGGACTTGGACTGTATGTGTGTTCCAGGTTCCCTGTCAACCCTGACCATTGTGCTTTGTTCTGCAGAGAGCCTGCTACCTGTCCATAAACCCCCAGAAGGATGAGACGCTAGAGACGGAGAAGGCTCAGTACTACCTGCCAGATGGCAGCACCATTGAGGTAGTGACCAGATCTCTCTCCTCTTTCTTCTAAGATCCACAAAAGCTCTGGGCCCAAACAAACAGTGGTGCTCATAAGCGGCATGAGCAGCTCTGTGTCCTACAGAGTAGAAGTAGGGACTTTGTCCCTCTGTGGGGATGAATTAGGGAATGGTATGGTTATGTCTGTGTCCTGGGCACAGTATAAGATGACTGGCTACTCCCTGGAATTCCCATTGATAGGAAGAAATTTCTATGAGTGAATGAAATCTCTGAGTTAAAAAATGCCAGAGATTAAGTAAATGTAGGAACTTCTCTGTTTTCCCAAGAGCCCTGTTTATTCCTTTTTGTTCCCTATTTTGTTCCCAGAAGCTCTATCTTTGCTCCTTGAGGTCCTGTACATATAGGGTCTGTCCTAAGCCTGGGCTTCTTAGCTTTACTAAGAGATGGGCAGAGGAATCTTCCATCCACACTCTCAAGGTACTTGGGTCCTAGCCCCAACCTTTTAAGTTGGCCCTTCATTCTGTAGATCGGTCCTTCCCGATTCCGGGCTCCTGAACTGCTGTTCAGACCAGACTTGATTGGGGAGGAGAGTGAGGGCATCCATGAGGTCCTGGTATTTGCCATCCAGAAATCTGACATGGACCTGCGGCGCACACTTTTCTCCAACATTGTCCTCTCGGGAGGCTCCACGCTGTTCAAAGGTTGGTCTTTGCTCTTGAGTCCCCAAGAAGCATCCTGATCCTGTTGGGCCCACATAGCCTGAGAATTTACTTGAGTCTCTTTTTTCTGCCCATTCAGGTTTTGGTGACAGGCTACTGAGTGAAGTAAAGAAACTGGCTCCAAAAGACGTGAAGATCAGGGTAGGAATGTGGGGGCTGGGCTGGATAGAATTGGGCCTCCAAAGACTTGGAGTGCCACATGGCGTGACCTCCCTTGGGCCCTGCTCAGGTTCTTCAATCTGCCAGGGCCCCACAAGCAGTGCCAGGTGGCTCCCAGCTTACACAGTGACCCTGAGGTCTAGGTCTGCTAGAGGGAAGGACCCATTCTCATTCTCAAACGTCACTCAAAAGTTCAATACCCAGATGTGATAGGGTACCGTTGGGCTGAAGACTCCACAAATGGTCTTTCAGAGAAAGTGCAATTGATAGGAGATTGACTTACTGCTACTGTGTCCCCTGCCCAGGTGGCTCCCCTATAACACAGTCCAACATCTTAAGTGACTGCTGAGGGGACTTGACTGCCTGCTGAGAGAAGAGGTCCTAAATGAAGGAGTGTGGTCCCTGCTTCCTCACTGAGAATCAGGCTAGCCATAGTACCCTCTAGAGAGGCCAGGGGTCCAGTAGGAGCCAATTTTAAAGCCTCTTATGTGGACGGCATCCGCTGCCCTACATGGGGAGACAAGTGGTAGGAGGTGCAAGGATGAAGTCTCAGATTTCTCTTTCCACCCAACTTGCAGATATCTGCCCCTCAGGAGAGACTGTATTCTACATGGATTGGGTGAGTACCTTTTCTGGGAATGAGTGAAACAGGAAGCAAAAGCATTGATTAACCCTCACCTTTGTCCCTTGAAAGAAAAGCCTCATCTGGTTTGGCCCCAGGGAGACTGGCTGGCTCCATGAATTCACTCGCTCACATTGTTCCTCTAAATTCCTTCCACCTCAGGGGCTCTATCCTTGCCTCCCTGGACACCTTTAAGAAGATGTGGGTCTCTAAGAAGGAATATGAGGAAGATGGTGCCCGATCCATCCACAGGAAAACCTTCTAATGTTGAGACATCATCTTCACCTCTCTCTGAAGTTAACTCCACTTTAAAACTCGCTTTCTTGAGTCGGAGTGTTTGCGAGGAACTGCCTGTGTGTGTGAGTGTGTGTGGGTATGAATGTGTGCGCATATGCCAGTGCCGTGTGGCCCAGGGATCGCTGGGCCCAGAAAGGACGATGAACTACCCACAATGGCGATGGCCTGAGGCCTGGGGTTGACCACTAACTGGCCCCTGACTGGGAAGAGCGCTGATAGAGGCCCCACTCCTTCCATAGCAGGGCCTCTGCTTGTCTGTGTGGGACTCTGGTTGCCACCAGAGAGAGATCTTGCTGCTGCCCACCCTAGGCTGGGCTAGCCCCTCCCTGCCCCGGACCCCCAGGGTGCCCTGAGGCCCAAAGCAGCTGCTGCCTTCCCTAGCTCCTCATTCTGTTATTGGTGCCTCTTGATCATGGACTGAGGACTGGGGCTGGGGTTAGGTCTGTCTCATTTTGTTGCAGTTTTGGTTTGGGAGGCTGGGAATTGCTCCCAAAGTTTGAGACTCTGGGGCAAGGAGAAAGCAGGGAACCCTCACGTCCACCTGGAGACCAGGACCACACTGGACATTTGAAGAGAGTACTAGTGCCACCTCTGATTGGCTGCAGAGTTAATGTTTCTAGCCCCAGTTCCATCCACAGGATCTTGAGAGAGTTTAAGGAGCCTGTAGGCTTTGGTCCTGTTACTCGCTTCTCATCCATCCTTGTTTCAATGCCATCTGAACAATTTTATTTATTGAAGTGTTTGTTCAGTAAGGGGACGAGGGAGAGGGGATTCACTGTTTCCTGCCCACCAGTCACCCTGCTTAGACTAATGTTTACAGCGCCTAGGTTTAGCGTAGCATCCAGGGCCTCACCACTCCCTAATGGCAAACTGATGGTATCCATAGGCCTCAGGACCCTTTGGGATCAAAGGCTGCACTCAAAGTCACCCCACCAGCCCCTTTCTTTCACCCTCCTCCACTTGCTCACCACCCTGAAACCAATGGTCTGGTTGCTGGTTGGATTTTCTGAAATAAGAGATAGAATCACTCTTCAGCAGAGGCCCTTGCAAGGGAGGGGGGTTGGAGAGACAGTCCCCATGAGACTGGAGAAAGCTGCAGTTAACCAAGTTGCCTTTTGCCACTCTAGCTGATCAGGGGGACTAGGTTGAAGGACAGGAATACCCCCTGTGGGTTGATCATGTGCTATTCTTAACTTTGGACCTATTTGGGAAGGGAGTGAAGGAAGGGGCCAGACCAGAGTGCCAGCGGCTCATGGGTTCAGGCCTGGCCCCTAGCAGTCAAGGGCCTTCAACCCAGATAGTACAAAGCTGCAGGGAGGCTGTCTTCACTGGCACCCTCACCTGTGACACCAAGTCCTAACCTAGTCCTAGATTCCAGGCAGTATTCTTCCCTTACGCCGTCCTATGACCAAAAGCCCCTGCCAGATGTGGGCCGAAGCAGGTGTGTGAAAGCGATGTGGCGACCCGCGGACTGCAGTGTGCTTAACCAGCTCACCCCCCTTCTCTTAGCCTAAGCCTGTCCCTTGCACAGCCTCGCACAAACCACATTGCCTGGTGGGGCCCAGTGTACTTAAATAAAGTCGTTCCAATACACACATCAACTGGGCCTCTGTCTGTGGCCAGTATTGGGGGGCAAGAGGGAGAAACTGCAGTCAGAGGCAGTGAGCAGGCCTAGTCTGTCCTCTAGTAGGCATTGCTGCATCAGCCAGATATGGCTGGACTGTAGCCCAAGCCCCAGCCTGTCAGGTGGATGAAGAGAAAATGGTATTCAGTTGTGTATTGTAGCTAATGCCTGTGATCTCACCAACCCAGGCTTAGCAACTTAGTCAGACCCTCAAAAAATAAAAAGGACTAAAAAGGGGTTGTAGCTCAATGGTAAAGTACCCCTGAGTTCAGTCCCCACTACCAAAAAGAAATGGTGTTGACACCAAAGCCTTAGTTTAAGAACCAAAGGTGTAACACCTGTGTGCACATTCAAGCCCATGGGTGATGCTCTACTCCAAATGATGGAGCAGCTCTTGACACCCCTGAAGTCAGAGGTTCGCCAAACTTTCATTTAAAGTCTGGGAGCTTATTAAAATTCAGGGTCCACATTCAGATATTATAATTAATCATTTTTTCCCATTCTGAACCCAAACCTGGCAGAAAAATTCCCCGGCACCTAGCCATTTAATCTTCCCAATAACCCTACAAAGCATACATGTTTTTATGATCCATGAAGCAATTTCCAAAGATTCTCTCATTTACTAGCTGTGATGTACGCCCAAGCAACACCTAGAACCTACATTTCAATACCCTTTGCAGACCCTCAAAACCTCTGGCCTTAAGTAATGAGTCCCAATTGGAGTCAGTTTTGCCCCTGCTAGTCTGGAGATAAGTTTTGTTGTCACAACTCGGGAGGTTGCTACTGGCATCCGATAGGTAGAAGCCAAGGATGCTAAACATGCAATGCAGATTGCCCAGCCCCCACAGTCTAGTGCCAAGACTGAAACATGCTCACCTGGAACAGTGGTTTTAGTCCCAGCCACAAGAAAAAGTCTACAGAGGTTTTTGACACCTTAATGCTCAGGTCATACTCAAGACCCATTAAGTCAGAATTTGGTACATTTTGAAGCTCAGGTGGTTCCCAAGCTGAGAACCTCTGGCCTAGCAGAGACTCCTGTCTAATGACCATCTAGCAGCAGTGCATGGGAAAGGGGGCCACTGAATCTAGGCCTGAAAGTCACTTTGGCCTCTAGTACCATCAATCTACATTTTTATACTCGGCACCTCAGCGAGTCTGATGCAGGTAGCCACCCTCTATTTAGGAAAATCCTCTTAGGGTGTTTTTCCTATTCAGTGAGGAATCCTGTTCCCCAATCCCACCAACCCATCTCTTTCCCTCCCTCCTCCCTCCCTCTCACATGGACCTAGGGAATAGGAATGACTGGCTTTAAGTAATCTAACAAAATAAGCCTCTCCCTCCAGCAGAGGGAGCATGCTACTTCAAACCATAACTGAAGCAAAAAAACCCTCTGAGAGAAACTACTAGAAGAAGGAGGCAAGTGGCATTTACAGTGGGCTTCCCTTGACTGAGCAAAAGGAAGCACTTATGGATCAAAAGTGGTTCTTGAGGGGCTGGGATTGTGGCATATATATATATGAAAAACAGAAAGTGAAAAGATACAGAATGAGAAATTTTTTTTTATAAAAGTGGTTCTTGAGTTGCCAGAGTGGCCAGCCCTAGCTGCTGACAGCAGGCTGTCCCTCCATGCCCCATGGCAGTCCTATGTGCTCCACATGTAGCCCCGTCCCTTCTGGTCTTTCTCTCTGCCCCACAGAGGAAGCATGTCCCTGAGCATACAGCCCAGCCCTTGCTCAAACTGAGCCAGACGGCTAGGAGGAAGAGACTTCAGTGACATTCCCAGGAGCTCCCAAGTGCCATCTCCTCCAGGCTACACCCAAGGAAGGTGGACTAGCAGGACACTGGCAAAAGTGGCTCCTGCTCCCTACTGGGCAGCAGTGTCTTCAACAGGATGGCCTTAGTGCATCTCATACTGTCTTAATGTCCAGGGTTTGGACCTGTGCCAGGCTCTGGCGCTGGGCCTTGACCATGTGCAGGCGCCTCCCATGCAGCGTGAACTGAGACCAGGTGAAGAGCTGCAGCAGAGCACATGTGATAGGTATGAGCACCAGCAGGTAGAAGCAGCCCTGGCGGAGTGTGGGAGCCTGTGCTGGGGCTGGGGCCGGTGGCTCTGGCCAGGGCTGGGCACTCCCCACAGGGGTCATTGGAGGCTGTTGGAAGAGGTCATGACCTAGGACAAGAGAGCACAGAAAGTACATGGTTAGCCAATTCCCCCCAAAGTCCATGGAATGACATTTCAAATGTCATGTGTCCCAAACCACAGCTCTTGATGCCTCCCCCAAACCTGCTCCTCCCAGTCTTCCCTCTGTGAATGGCACCATCATCTACCCAATAATTCAGGCCAAATCCTGCAAGCCTGCCTCAATTTTTCAGTTAACTTATTCACGCTCCAACACCCAATCTTTGTCTCCCCGCAACTCCAAAATGCATCCTACTGCCACCACACTGGCCCAAACCTCCATTGCCTCTGTCACAGTCTTCCAGTTATCTCCCTGCTATTCCCACCTGTCTTCCCTATGATCCAATCTGTCCTCCCTCCCAAAACACAGCCACAGTGAATTTTCCAAAACATCAGTCAGATCAGGCATGGTGGTCCTTATCTGTAATCCCAGCTACTTGGGGGCAGGAGGATCACAAGTTCAAGGCCAGCCTATGCAACTTAGTGACCCTGTCTCAAGAATTTTTAAGAAGAGTTAAGAGGTGTAGCTCAGTGGTAGAATACTTTCCTGGCATATGAGAGGTTCTGGGTTCAACCCACAGTACCGCAAAACAAGTAAGTAAATAAATTAAGTAAATAAATAAAATCAGACCACATCACTGTCCTGCTTGTAACTCTCACAATATCTTCCCTGTGCAACACAAATAATTCCAAACCCTGCCATACCTACAAAGCCCTCTTCACTCCCAGTCTCATCTCCAAATCTCCTGATACACAGGGCCTGACACTTGCCATCCCCTCTGCCTAGGATTCACTGAGATCTTTTCTTGATCAAACCCTTGCCATTCAGTTCACATCCCGAGGAACACCTTCAAGGACAGGACTTGCGTGGCCACTTTTAGTATCTTCTCAGCCACAGGATCTCACCTTTCCCCATCTATTTTACCACTACACTCACCACTACTTGATATATTCTTGCTGTTTATTGCCAACCCCCTGCTCCCAACTAAAGCATAAGCTCTGTGATAGCAAAGACCATGTGTGTCCCTCATTGTGACCTCCCCAGCACAGAGAGTAGGTGTTCCATACCCACTTGAGTGGATGAACAAACTAATGAAAGAATGAAGGAATCTGGAGACCAAGTTCCTCTACCTGTGTGGGGAAGGCTGAAGAGGGGTGGCAGCCCAGGATAGTCCAGGCCTACCCAGTGGCCATTTTCTCTCCCTCACTGGACCCAGAGCCGAGCTTGCCAGCTGTGTGCCAGGTAAGCTGTGCCTCTGGAGCCTCACCTGTATAGAAGCAGAGTAGCCAGGTGCCCAGCAGTGGGGCAAAGGTCTGGCCTGGTTTGGTCACCAGGGCAACCATGCCAAAGAGAAGCGCCGAGGTCGCCTGTTTGCGATGGTTCAGCACCAGGTCCTCATCCACCAGGTCAGTGACCACCAGGGTCAATAGCTTGCAGGTGCCCTCAGTGAAAACACGATTGCTGCCAGCAAAGGGAGTGGGCAAGGGTGAAGGGTGGGAGAGAGGAGTGGGGTGGGGAGTGAGGGTGAGCAGAAGCATACCTGGCAATGAAGAAGCAGAGCAGCCCAGGATGGTCTGGGCCAGCCACCAGCATGAGCAGGCTAAGGCCCAGCTTGAGCAGAAAGAGACCCCGCACTACCACGTAGACGCCCCAGCGCCGACACAGGGACAGGAAGTAGAGGTTGTTGAGATGGGGAGCGACATAGGAGATGCCTGGGGAACGAAGAGGGCCTCGCTTTGTCAGGGGCACTGCCACAGCCTCAGTAGTGATTGACATCGTAACCCTCAGAATCAGAGTTTGCATCAATTGCACACTAACAGCATGCTGGGCTCTGTGCTGAGTGTCACACACGTTTTTTTCTTTTCAGTACAGAGGATTAAACGCAGTGCCTTGCACATACAAGGCAAATTTAACACCACTGAACTACTTTCCCTAACACCACTGAACTACTTCCCCAGCCTTTTTTTTTTTTTTTTTTTTTTTTTTTTTTGGTACTGGGGGTTGAACCCAGGGCTGCTGAGCTATATTTACAGTCCTTTAAAATGGCTCACTAAATTGCTGAGCCTCACTTTGAACTTGCAATCCTCCTGCCTCAGCCTCCAGAGTTGCTGGGATTACAGGCATGCAAACATGCCCAGCTTTCCCAGCCCTTTGAAATTTTATATTGAGACAGGTTTAGCTAAATTGACCAGGCTGGCTTTGAACTTGTGATCCTGCTGCCTCAGTCTCTGGAGTAGCTGGGATTATAGGTGTGTACTACCACTCCACATGCTTATATTTAATCTTCATAAGCCTTGAAAGTAAATAGAGTTGTCCCTTAGTATCCTCAGGAGATTGATTCCAAGATCACCCAGGGAAAACTAAATCCACAGATGCTTAAGTCCTTTATATAAAATGGCATAGTATTTGCATCTAACCTACTCGCATCTCCCCAACACAGTTGGGGATAGCTAAATATTTTTAGCTATCAATGGGTTTACTTATTTATTCATTTATATGTGGTGCTGAGAATTGAACCCAGTACCTCACATGTGCTAGGCAAGCGCTCTACCACCGAGCCACAACTGTAGCCCCCACACACACTTTAAATCATCTCCTCTTACTTACAATACCTAGAACTATGTAAATGTCGTATTAATAATTGTCGTACTATTTACTATATAAATTGTCATACTATCTGCTATATATTTACAATATAAACTATATTGTTTAGGGGTAAATCACAAGAAAGAAGACAATATGTTTAATGCAGATGCAATTTTTTTTTTCCTGAATATTTTCAATCTGTGGTTGGATGAATCCACAGATATGGAGCCACAGATCCAGGCTTTCTTCTTACTTTACAAGTGAGAAAGGGAGACCCCAAAAAATTAAACAACACACCGAAAACCACCCAGGGAGAGAGCAAGGTCAAGACACATCCAGGCTAGGATGGTAGTCCTCACTGCTGAGCAGCCATTGCACCACACCACACCGCCTCTGGGTGGCACCATCACCAAGAGGATCCTGTGCATCAGTCCCGCCCCACACCCACCGCCTCAGGAAATCAGAGCTGGCCTCAAGGTGCAATCCCCTGGCAGATTCATCCCCACCCTCTGCCACCTGGCCCTCAGCTAGTGAGGTGACCATGCCTGCAGCTGGGCTAGGGGGTCTGGAATGCAGCCTCTGTCCTAGAGCCTGCCTGAAGCACCCACTCACCCAACAGGAAGGAGCCAGTGGAGAGGGAGATATGGTCCGCCAACAGATGCTCCAAGAAGAGGGGGAAGAAGTTGCTGTTGAAGTGGCAGTGAAACACCTACAAGCCAACAGGGCAGTAAGGGGTGACCACAGCAGGGCCACAAGCCAACGCATCCCCTGGTACTCAGAGCAATAGAAAACTGGCCTCTGTCCCCAAGTCCCTAAACATGGAACATGCCAGAAAAAGATCTAAAGCCACATTCCTGTTGGTTATTGAAAAGTTAGAGGCACAGTAAAACAGTAACTAGAATAAGTCTTTCTTTTAATTGAAAACACATTAGTAAAACAAGTTTCAAGACATAAAAACAATTGATTTCTAAATGTAGCCAGCTTGTACACTACATGGGTTGTGGGGTGGCACTTGGTGTTTTAAAAAGATTGTCAGACTCCCAATAGGAGACAATCTTTTAGGTCTCACTTTACAGGTAAGGACAAGGCTAGCCTGCCCAGAGTGGCTGAGACCTACCTGAGATCATTAAGGGAATGAGGCAGTCAGAAAATACTACAACCCCAACCTTAGTCCCAACCTTGGTCCTTGCCACCAAATTGCCCAGCAAGGCCACCTAAATGCCCAGTTCCTAAGGTACCTGACCACTAGAGTGTGACACAGCCCAATCACTGGGGGAAAGGTACCATTTCCAATACCTGCACCAGGTCCATGCCTACGAACCACAGGAAGTTTTGATGGTGTGCCAGCTGCCGGAGGTACTGGCCCAAGGTGATGCTGTCTGCTTCCTCACTGCCCACTGGCAGCTCCTCTCCATATAGGCTATAAGGCAGAGGGGAATTGAGAACTTCTGGGGCCGGGCCTGAGTCAGCTCCCACCCCAGGGCAGCCACCCATCAGCCAGAAGACCCAGCATCAGCCCAGGGATCCAGCATTAAAATCAGATTTGGAAACTGAGGAGGCAGGGATGGCCACTCACCTGCCATCCATGGTCAGGGTTGAGCACCCCAGGTCCTTTCCAGCCACCTCAACCCGCCACCTCAGCAGCTGTGTGGCCCCCAGAAAGCCCAGCCCAGAACCAGCAGCCAGTGCCACACAGAAGGCACGGAAGGAGGAGAAGTCCTCCTTGTTCCAAAAGGCGTAGGAAGCAAAGACAGAGAGGGAGCCAGCTGCACTGAAGAGGGAGCAGTAGAAGTTGAGATGGGTACGGTCGTGGGCCGTGAGGGCCAGGTCGGCCAACAAGGCGTGATGGTGAAGGTCCACCAGTGTCAGGAAGCCATCATAGAGGCACAGGCACAGCAAGAACTGTAGTCCAGCTGGGGCCCAGGGCACCCAGAATGACAGGAATGACAGTGCCAGCAGCGGCCCGTGCCTGCCCAGCACTCGCACCCGTGCCAGTACCACAGCCCTTGAGGACAGCCTGGCACTTGACCTGCTAGGGAGAGGAGGGTTTTGGGAGATGCCCTTTGGGCCTTGGCAGGTCCCAGCTCCCCTGTCCAGATCTCAGAGGAGGGACAGAGGCCCAGAATGTAGGATTCACATCAGGGTGCACCCCAAGTCTCCAGTCTCCAACTTTGGAAGCACAGCTTACCAGTGGGTGCACTCTTTCCTCTGTCCTACCCCCCCCCCACTAGTCTGTCAGCTGATGGCCAAGGGCAGTGGGATACCCACTTCTCAGGCTTGTGGGCAGTGATGAGCTCCAACATGAAGGAAAGGAAATCTGACAGATACGGCATAGGGTGTTTGCTGTGCAGAGTTTTGAGAAGCCATATAAGCCAAGCTGGGGTCAGTCTCTTTCCTGGTGAGCAACATAGGGGTTAGGCAAGGCCAGTTTTCTAACCTGGACAGAGCCAGCCCTGGTCCCTGGGAAGGGAGTGGATCCACCTCCAACACCTGAACTAGCCTTTCTTTCCCCACCCCAAATTCAGGCAGGGGTCCTCCAGTCCTAGGGAAAGGTGGAGACTGAAGCAGTTTTGTACCATCCCCAGATACAAACCAAGGCTGAGAGCTGAGGAACTGGCGGTCACTGAGCCAGCCAAAGAGGGGGTCATTGAGGCTGTTCCAGAGGAGAAACACCGTCTGCAGGCAAAGGAGATGGGGAAGGTGGGTCCAGGCAACTTCCATCAGAACTCCCCACCTCTCCAAGATGGCCCAGCTGTGCTGCCTGCAGACCTTTGCTGTCAGTTCCTCTGTTCAGACCCCCACTCCCAGCCACTCACCTATCAGTGCCCCAACCAGGGCCCAGCTGGTAAGTAGAACCAGAAGAAAAATTAGCATGTGTGACTGTATTGCACATGAACATACAGAACATACAGAACATAAGACAGCAGAAAAGAAAAATGATCTAATCCCCCTGAGAAGTCATCAAGGTCTCTACCAGCTTTTCTGGCTGAGTCTTAGTGGACAACCTCGCCTGCCTCATGTCCCTGAATAGGTGGGACCCAGCACCTACCATCTACCTGGCAGCCCACTCATCCACCAGGCTGTGCCCAGTGTTAACCCTACCTCTCCGACCCAGAAGGCCACTTTGTTGATCTTGTACACTGAGACAAAGGTGTCCACGTAGTAGAGCAGGAACACATTGTGCAGGATGGAGGTGAAGAAGGCCAGGGAGCCATAGACCACAGCTGTGGGCAGGCCCAGTAACCAGGCCTGGGGCCATTCCAGCCCCATGGCTGCCAGCCCGATTTAACCCCAGGAGCACTGAGGAGAGTTCATGGCCACTAGCAGTCTCCCCATTCTTGTCCCTGGAAAAGAAAGAGCCAGTTAGCAGCAAGGATCAGAGACTACTCTGCTCCTAACCTTGTCCTCTGTGTCCTTTAAAAACTCATTTCCAGCCAGGTGTGGTAGCACATACCTATAATCCCAGTTACTCAAAAGGCTAAGGCAGGAGAATTACATGTTCAAGGCCAGGGCTGGAAGTGTAACTCTGTGGTAGAGCACTGTGTAGCATGTACAAGGACCTGGGCTCAATTTCCAGTACTAGCCGCCCCCCCCCTTAAAATATATTGTAGTCTGGCACAGTGGCACATGCCTGTAATCCCAGTGGTTTGGGAGGCTGAGGCAGGAGGATTGTGAGTTCAAAGCCAGTCTCAGCAATTTAGCAAGGCCCTAAGCAACTTCAGTGAGACCCTGTTTCTAAATAAAAGACCAAAAAGGGCTGGGGATGTGGCTCAGTAGTTGAACACCCCTGGGTTCAATCCCCAATACCATAAATAAATAAACAAACAAATAAATAGCAAGTTCGAGGTCGGCTTGGGCAACGGAGTGAGACACTGTCTAAAAGAAAAGAAAAAGAAAAAAGAAAAAAGAGGGTTGGGGGTGCATAGTGGTGGAGAATTTGCCTAGCATATGCAAGGCCCTGGGGTTCCAATCCCTAGTACCAAACACACACGCACACTCATTTCCAGCTGGAGACTTTAGACATAAAACAAATCTGGAGAATCACCAATCAAGTACAGCAGTGCCAAGTTAGATACCACTACTCTTGGAATAACAACAAAACTGATAAGCCCCAGGAAGAGGAGGCTGGCACCCTACAAGTGTTGGGCCAGGTTGCGCATGCGTGCTCAGGCTGGGTGCTCAGTATCTGCTTACATCCACAGGGTGCAACTTTAATGATCTGCACGTGACAACCCTGGACTTGGGCACATGATGTACTTACAGTGTGTATCCTCAGGTAACTTAACCCAAGTTTTAGTTTCTTTTTCTATAAAATGAGAAAGAGAATGATTATACTTAGTTTGCAAAAGAATGTAAGGGTTCACAGAGAGTGCTCAATAAATGAATGTTGATGGTGTCATTATCTTTACAAAATCCCTACAAAGTTTACAGCACTATTATGATTTTATAGGAGAGCAACCACAAGTTCAGAGACAGTGAGTAGCTTGACCAATGTCACACAGCAAAAAAGTAAACATATTTGCACTCAAACCTGTCTTGACACCAAAACCTTTTCTGCCACTTGTCTTCCCAAATCAGGTTCCCATGCATTGTTGGAGAGAAGGGAAGAAACCCAGTGTCCTGTCTGCACTGTGATAAGAATGGTAAGAGGTAATCCTAGCAACTCTGGAGGCTAAGGCAGGAGAGTTCAAAGCCAACCCCAGCAAATCAGCAAGGCCCTAAGCAACTTATTTTGAGAACCCTGTCTCAAAATAAAAGAATAAAAAGGGCTTCGAATGTGGTTCAGTGGCTAAACACCCCTGAGTTCCATCCCCAGGCAAAAAAAAGATAACATGTGGGCCAGGGATATAGCTCCGTGGTAGAGTGCTTCCCTAACACGCACAAGGCCCTGGGTTCAGCTGCCAGTACTGCAAAAAATAAAATAATAATAATAACATAACAACAGCAGCAACAATATTATTATGAGGCCACAATGCTCATGCCTCTTGATTCCAGAAATTCCATCCCAAGGAACTAACCCCAAAGGATTGTACAGAGATGTTCATGGCAGCAACATTTATAAACAGCAAAAAGCTGGATTCAGCCCAAGAATGAACAAAGGGACTGACTTAGCAAACTCAAAGCTGTGTAGAAAGGATGCACAAATGGGCAGCATCAGCACATGGGGACAGAAACACAAGAGCGCACTGCATGCAAAGAGGATCATGGGCTGGGGATGTAGCTCAGTGGTAGATCACTTGCCTAACCTGCACAAGGTCCTAGTGTTCAATCTCCAGCACTGGAGAGGGAGGGATGGGGAAGGGAGAGGGAGAGGGAGAGGGAGAGGGAGAGGGAGAGGGAGAGAAAGGGAGAGAAAGGGAGAGAGAGGGAGAGAGAGGGAGAGAGAGGGAGAGAGAGAGAAAGAGAGAAGGAACACACCAAGTATAACTGACTCATGCACATAGATTGAGAGAAAGATTCACCATGAAAGAGAAAGGAAATAAAAGTCAGATTTTAATACCTGGTGACCTCATTAAAATATAGATGCTGACTTAGTGGGTCTGGGGAGGAACCTGAGATTCTGCTTTTCTAACAGGCTCCCAGGTGAGGCTGCTGTTTGTGACCACACTTTTTAAGCAGCAAGGCATTAAGTTTCTGACTCTTCTTTTAGACTCAAAACTATTGTTCTCTTTTCAGAAAAATAATTCCCATGTGTGCCTACCTGACCCCTTGAGAGAAGCTATGGAGGCTTCCTTCTCTCAAATTTTGTGTTGTGAGTCGTATGTTCAAGTCCTTACTCCCCAACCTACGGATATGATCAGATTTGTGCAGTTGTACCAGGTTAAGACGAAGTCATACTAAATTAGAATGGGCCTAATGACAGGTGTCCTTACAAGGAGAGGGAAATCTGGACACAGAGAAATTGGCCACGTGAAGATGAGGCAGGAATCAGTGATGCAGCTACAAGTCAAGCAATGCAAGGACTGCCAGCAACCACCAGAAGCTAAAAGAGGGAAGGAAAGGTGCTTCCCTAGAGTCTCCAAGGGGACGTGACCCTGCTAAAGCTTTGACTTCAGATATCTACCCTCCAGAACCATGACAGAATCGAAGGTTACTTTCAGCCATCCAGTTTGTAGCATTTGTTATGGCAGCCCAAGGAAACCGAAGGGCTGATCCTCAGAGAGCCCCTGGTACCCTCAATCCAAGCCTGCCCATGGCTCAGTTATCTATGCACGCACATTTCCACACAGGGCCAAAACCTGTTTTTCCTTGGCCCCAGTCCAAAAGAGCCAGCAGCACCTCCATGAGACCTGTTTTTGTCCCCAGACTCATCAAGGCTCCTCTGGGGGATGAGCCACTGGCTGGCCTAAGGCCAGACTCCCTCCTTCCTCCCAGTCCTGCCTGCAAGCCCTCTTCAACCCCAGCCCAGGCTCCTCCCTCTCCTCTGGCCAGGCCTTTGTTCTGGCTGGTTCCTCCTAGGGAAGCACCCTCCCTATCTCCCCCATCCTTCAGGAGCCAGCACTGGGTACAAAATACCCTCACTCCTGGGGACTCACGGGACCCTCTGCCCCTGCCATCCGCACAGTGGACACTGCCTTCCATCACATCACCACAGGATTTCAAAGGCAAGGCTGTGTCTTCCCCATTCTCTCCCTCAGGGACATGGGTGGCTTCATCAGCTCTTTGCTGCAGGAGAGGCTGGCTGAAGAGAGGTTCTAAGGAGACAATGGGAGGGAGTCCGCCCCACTAGACTCACTAGAGAGTCACTTAGAAGATCTGCCCCTCACCCTGTGCCAGTCTGCACCTCATGGAGGGAGCATAAGAGAAGTGGTCAAAAGTACCTGAAATCCTGCAAGAAACTCCTCTGGGCTGGACCACAGAGGTCCCACCTTACCTCATGGCAGGAGGATGGCCAGGTGAGCCCAAAGGAAATGCTTGTCTCTTTTTCCTCAGAGGGAGGTGTAACTGACATATCCATACACACGTATTCAAAGTGTACAGTGGAGAGTTAGAATGTGTCCACCTGTGATCCCACCCCTCTACTGAGACAGGGCACACACCAATCACCCTAAATTTCCTCCGGCACTTTGCTTTTCTTTCTTCTCTCTCTCTCTCCTTTTTTTTTTTTTTTTTTTTTTTTTTTTTTTTTTTGTAGTGGGGATTGAGACAATGATGTTTAACCACTGAGCCACAACCCCAGCCCCTATTTTTTATTTTGAGACAGGGCCTCCCTTGCTAAGTTGCTGAGGCTGGCTTTGAATTTGCAATCCTCCTGGGCCACTAGGATTACAGGTATGCGTCACTGTGCCCAGCCCCAGCCCTTTCGATTTTTTATTTTAAGACAGGGCCTTGCTAAGTTGCTGAGGGTCTTGCTAAGATACTGAGGCTGGGCCTGGGCTCAGTGACAGAGCAGTCGCCTAGCATGTGTAAGGCACTGGTTTGATCCTTAGCACCACATAAAAATAAACAAATAAAGGCATTCTGTCCATCTACAACTACAAAAAAATAAAAATTTTTAAAAATTTTTTTAAAAATATACTGAGGCTGGCTTCGGTGCTTCAGCCTCCCAAGTTGCTGGGATTTACCACTGCATGGGGCCTGGCACTGCTTTTTGAAGTAAGAGAATGGAGAGAAGACATGACTGGAGTTTTCAGATGTCCTGACTACCATTTACTACCTATGTGACCTGGAACAATTTACTTAACCTCTCTGTGCCTTAGTCATAAGGTGTTGTTAGGAGGTAAAGAGAAAATACTTATAAGCACTGAGCACAAAATAGTGAGCACCAAAACTTAAGATATGATAGCTAGTGGATCTCTTTACCCTTCCATAAACTGAAGGCCCCATGACCTGCCACACAAGAATGGGTAAGGATTAAATGAGATGCCACTCAAGGGTTATGGCTTAGGGGCCATAAAACACAATGTAGGGGCTGGGGTTGTGGCTCAGTGGTAGAGTGCTTGCCTAGCATGTGTGAGGCACTGGGTTCAATTTTCAGCACCACATATAAATGAATAAAATAAAGGTCTATCAACAACAACAAAAAATATATATATATAAATAAATTTAAAACAACAACAACATAGTGTACACCTCCATCCATCACTATCCTTCACTCAGGTCACTTTCTCTGATTCCCCTGGGTCTCTCAGAACTACCTTGTTTAACTCCACAGCCTTTGTCTAAAAGGAGTGAAGTCTTCTGACTCCTAAGCAGATGCCCAGTGGCTCTACCATTGCCACTGGAGGTGAATTCGTAAGGTCCTCAGCCTCCACCAGCTGGCTCCCTATTCACCCTGAGGCGAGGCTAGAAGACCTCAAACATAGTGAGATGGAAAGGGTATGACTTATGGCATCAGAAGGGCTCAGGTTCAAATCTCAATTGCACTTCCTAAAAGTGTAACCTTAGGCAAGTCTCCCCAGCTGAGCCTTGGGTTCCTTATCTGCCAAATGGGATCATAAAGCCTGTCTTTAGAGGAGTACAGAAAGCATTAAATTAACACATCATGCCTGTCACCTGATTGATGCGCAGAAACTACCTGTTTCTTAGATCAGGGTAGGAGCAGGTGAATATCCTGGTACTCGGGTCCCTCACACAAGTAAGCGAACTGGAGAAAAAGATGGCAAAATGGCAAAGTCAGAAAAAGTAAAGAGTAGAAACACATCCAAGAATGCAGAGACAAAGCCCCACTGTAAGGCTGAGCTGGAAGCAAAGCTACCTGTCTAGGTAAACCAGACTTGAATGGGAGAGAAGGGCGCAAGGGTGCTCTTCATGGGTTTCTTCTCCAGATTCCACTCCTCCATCAGCAAAGTCTTCCCCTACTCTCCTCCCCATGCCCAACCACCACAGCAGAGGACAGTCCTCCTGTCCCAGGGAAGAGCAGCGCGGAGCCCAAGCTGGCCTAGCTGCATAAACTGGGATCTGTAACCTGCAACCAACATTACAACCCTGCGGCACCTTGCAGAAAAGCCTGCTAGAGGCCCCACAGCCCATCCCTGCCCTAGGAATAGTCCCAGTTGGTGGCCTTAGGTCAACCCTACTCTCTCCTTGAATCAGTGGGGATGTTGATACCAACCTCTTAGCTGGCTGTGGGGCTGAAATGCAAAAGTAAACTAAATAATCTAAAAGCATGAAGCAAAGTGCCTGGCACATACAAGACTCAATAAATGGTAGCAATTATTAATTTTTTTCATATCTCTGAAGTATATTTTCATGATTTTTAAAAGATCAGTCAGTGACTCCCTCTGATAAGTCCATGATGAAAGTTCTCTGCAGTACCCGGCACTGATGCCTCTTAGTGCCCAGAACATCCCAGCTTTTCTCATCTGCCATCCCCAAAATTCTTTTTTAAGAATTTTGTTCAGGGCCTGGGGAGATAGCTCAGTCAGTAGAGTGCTTGCCTTGCAAGCATAAGGCCCTGGGTTCGATCCCCAGCACCCCCCCAAAAAAAAAAAAAAAAAAAAGAATTCTGTTCATACTATCCCTTCTATCCACGATATCTATCCTAGATATGACTCCATACCATATCTTGGGTATTTAGGGGATGCCTGGCTTTCACATCATGAATCCCTACAGCTCTGTTGCCACTCCCATCATTCACATTTTTTTTTAAATATTTTAGTTGTAGATGGACATAATACCTTTATTTATTTATTTATTTATTTATTTATATTTATGTGGTGCTGAGGACCAAATCCACTGCCTCATATGTGCTAGGCAAGTGCTCTACCACTGAGCCACAACCCCAGCCCCCCATCCACACTTTATGATGAAGAAACCAAGGATCTGAAGGTTAAATAACTGGCCCAGGGTCACAGAGCTATTAGGTAGTGGGACAAGATTACAATGTTTTTGACTTTTTAGGCATTTAAATTTAGCATTTCTCACTTTTCTATGCACCCCTCTTCGACAACCTCAGCAAATCCTGCTCATCCAAGACCCAGGTCAGTGTCACAAACCTTCCCAGGTATACCACGTCAGGGTTCTCTCCCCTTTTCAGACACCAGTCCTTTGTACCAAGCATGTGAATGCTTCTCTTACCCTCCTCCAGCCCACAAGCTCCTTAAAAGGAGGACCAGGTCAGCCCAGTCCCTGGGCTCTGCCTCTGCCTACACCAGACTCCTTCACCACATAGAGGTGCTCAATTAATACCTGCTAGGTCCACTTATCCCTAAAAAGGCCAATATGAGCATCCATCTTCAGCCCTCAAAAGAGCAGCCATAAGAAAATCCCCAGGCCCTACTGTGCCCCAAGTTTGCTGTTCTGCTTGGCTGTGAGAATCAGAAAAAGGCAAGTTTGATGTGTCCCTCTGAGTAAAACATTAAAAGCAAGAGGAATACTGACACTAGCAAAGAGTATTAAGTTTTCACCAAATGCACAGCCCCATGCTAAGAAAACCAGAAACAATGTGGGCAGAGAGCTCAGAGGAGGGAGGTAGAGAGGGGCCAGATCAGGAAGGAATGATGTTGTAACCCTCATACAACATTCTGTCCTCAAGAGGAGCCGGGTGGGGGAGTGACAGGAGACAATGAACTGGGGGTGGGGTTGACAGAATTACATCTGTTTGGAAGGAACCCTCTAGCATTTGTAAAAACTCTCCTCCCTTCACCCCATCAGGCTCCTAGGAGATTGTTATGGTTTGGATGTGAGGTGTCCCCCAAAAGTTCACATGTGAGGCAGTGCAAGAAGGTTCCTAGAAAGACTGAGTTGTAAGAGTCTTAACCTAATCAGTGATTTCATCCCCTGATAGGGATTAACTGAGTGGTAACTGAAGTGGTAGGGTATGGCCGGAGGAGGTGGGAACTGGGGTGTGGCTTTGGGTATATATTTGTATCTGGTGAGTGGACTCTCTCTCTCTGCTTTCTGATCACCATGTGAGCTGTTTCCCTCTGCCACACTCTTCGGCCATGATGTTCTGCCTTACCTGGAGCCTCGAGGAATGGAGTCAGCCTTCTATGGACTAAGACCTCTGAAACCATGAGCCCTCAAATAAACCTTTTCTCCTTTTTTCTGGTTGGGTCCCTTAGTCACAACAGTGAAAAAGCCCACTAAAACAAATTTTAAAAAACCTAGAAATGCAAACAGCATCTCCCCAATTTCTGAACCAACCTATGATGTGTGTAAGGAGTGCCCATGGAGTTAGATGAGGAAACCAAGAATGCCAGGCTGGACTTTGGAATGAGGGGCCTTAGAAAGAGGGTGAGTGTTGGCTATGATACCCCTCAGAAAGACCGAAGACTATAGGAGAAGCAGTTGAGTGCATAGGTGAGAAGCCACTAAAATCCAAAATTTGGAGTTAGGAGCCTGGGACAGATTTGAATGTTATCACTCACTAGCTGAGTTTACTCCCACATCTGTGAAATGAAGGAAACAATTCTACTCCCTGCTGTCCTCAGGATATCAAATAAACAGATGAAAGTTTAAGGTGGAATAAGCAAAGCAAATATTAGGCATGACTATTTTCTCAATAAACAGTGGACCTCTGAATTGTTTGCTATATTTCCTGCTTCACACTCGAGTCATCTTCCTCCCCAGTCTCCCAAAGCAGGGTCCTGTCTTAGGGGCGCTCCTGGGAGGCCGCACCCTCTGTTCCAAATACTAATGGTCCCATCTTCCTCCTAGGGCTGGAATGAACTTTCACCTCACTGGGGAAGGGACCTCTGTCTCCCTCCCCTATAAGTTACTAAGGTGGCACTGGAGAATCATCGGCTTTAACCGAGGACCACCAACCCCTTCCAAGCAACTGAGGAGTTCAGGATCAACCAAGGAGCCCTTTACTCAATAACTGCACTGAAACACATATGCACATTAAAGTCGCCTGAGGAGCTGTTCGCAAATACCCAAGGTCGGGCCTCACCTCAAACCAATAAAAATCAGAATCTCGGGGGGAGGGGGAGGTTTCCATCATTGATTTTTAAATTTTTTTTTCTGGTACTAGGGATTGAACCCAAGGGTACACTATCACAGAGCTACACCCCTAGCCCTTTTTAAATGTTTGAGACAGGATCTTGTTAAAGTACCCAGGCTGGCCTCAAATTTGCGATCCTCATGCCTCAGCCTCCGAAGCCGCTGGGACTACAGGCGTGCGGCACCACGCCTGGCACACTGATGTTTTTTAAAAAGTCTCCAAAGTGCTTCTACTGCGCCACCAGTGTTAAGAGCCATGTCAATGAATAGATCCTGGCCTGACTCATGACATCCCACGACCCCATATGCCCAAGGAGCTATCAGATCCATTGTATCCCCTTCCCCCTGCACCCCAAGCCCTCTGCATCGATTTCAGCTTTGCCTCTTGAGCCCAGCCTCTCCCGCCATGACCCCAGAATTCTCTGAATCCACAACCTGATCACCTCAAAGGACCCCCGAAAACAGTCCCTACGATTCCCAGACCGAAGAGCACTCCCTACCCCCTTAGGCTTGTCATTTGTGTCAGAACTGGCCTCAAGTCCACGCCTGCCCCCGAGACGCGACCACCCGCCAGCCAGCCCCTCACCGCAATCCTAGTAGGCGAAGCCTAATTCCGAGGCTGCGGAGGGCCAGGTGTGAGACACTGCGCCTGCGCGCACGCCGCCCGGGCTTCCCCAGTCTCTCCCTCCGCCCCCGCCCAGCGATTGGCTCCTCGCTGCTCCCCGGACCGCAGCTCAGGCAGGTGACCAACGCCTGAGGCTGCAGCAGCCATATTTGTCTTGGGCTCTTGCCCTTAGCGACCAAAAAAAGTGGACACTAGCAAATAGGGGCATGTTGCCTGGATTCCCGAGTGGCTCATCCCCTCTCTCACCTCCACAAGGTTATTTTCGCCCAAATCAAATTTATTTCCTGGGTGCTCCTCTTCCTCACTTGTCCTTGCTTAATTCGGAGGTTGAACAGACCTCAGCACCTTCCTTCAAGCATTATGAACTGCCTGAATGCACAGCTCATGGGGATTTGAAGGTGTCGGTGGCAAGACCTGGGACTCGTTGATGCTGGATTGTGGGCCGCGCAAGGGTGGCCACAGCTTGAGCTGTGGGCGCGAGGGCTCAGACCACAGAAACCAGGCTCTCAACTCGAAACCTCACAGCCCAGCCCCAATTTTTATTTTTTCATTTTTGTTTTCCTTTGTACTGGTGATTGAACACAAGGGCACTTTACTTCTGAGCTACATCTCCAACCCTTTTTGTTTTTCTTTTGAGCCAGGGTCTCACTAATTTGCTGAGGCTGACCTCAAATTTGCGATCCTCCTGCCCCAGCCTCCAGAGTCACTGCTTCCTCCTAATAATAATAATATTGCCACAAGGAATACCAAGCTCTTACTATGTACCCTAAACTGTGTTAAGAATCCCGTGTACATCTTCCTGTTGAGTCACATTATATCTAAGAGGTAAAAGCTATTATTCCCATTTCACAAATGAGTAAATTGAGGTTGAGAGATTCAGTGACTTTCAGACAAGCAGAAGGCCCAACCAAGCTGGAACCCAGCACTACTTATTCCCAGAGCACCTAGGACTTGGTCCATATTCCACTTTTTTTTTGGGGGGGGGGGGGGGGCAGATACTGGGGACTGTACCTAGGGATACCTTATCAAGTTAAATTCACAACTCTTTTAATATTTTTATATTTACTTATTTATTTATTGGTACTGGGGATTTAACCAGGAGTGCTTAACCACTGAGCCACAATCCCAGCTTTTTTTATTTATTTTGAGACAGGGTCTCACTAAGTTGCCAAGACTGGCCTTGGACTTTCCACCTGCCTGTCTCCAAGGTCTCCCCAGTGGCTAGGATTACAGGCCAGCACCACTGTGCCCGCCCAATTCTACCACTTTGCTAAGGAACCTTCCTTTTGTTAACCTCTGTTGTATTCCTTACCAGGATTTTGTGAGCATTAACTGAGAAACAGGGGTATAAGAGTTTTGTGAACTGTTGATTCTATGCCTTTGTTGATTGTTGTCAGAAAACTCCTTGCAACAGAAATACTGTCCTCTTCTTCCTTTGTGACAACACAGCAACGGGCTCACAAACAGCAAATGGTCCAACACAATGAGGCAGCCAAGCTAGCTCTCACAGGGTTAGCATGCATGACAGAAAATTAGGCGTTAAAAAGTAAACCAGTTTTCAAGACCATATAACATACCAGGAGAAGGGAGGTTAGGAAGCCAGCTCAGCCTTCTAAGACTATGCAGTCAGCAGAAATAGCCAGAGCCAGACAAGCTCATGAAAGTCAAACACACTGAGACAATAGTCTGCCCTATTCTGAAAAATCTTACGGACTCTCCCAGATGAAAAGCAGCAAATTCCAGGTGATGAGGTAAAACACTATGCAAAACAGTCACTAAAGTAATGTGCAGTTATCTTTACTTTATTGACATAGTAAAAAAAAAGGTAGACTTAAGATGGTAGTGAGACATGCATCGCATGATAAAGAGCACAGGTGCAAATAAAATCCCACCTCTACATGTGATGAAATCAAGACAAGTCCCTGCCTACCCTGAAGATGCCCCACATCTACACATCTTTATTCTTTGTTTGAGCCAGGATGACAGTTAGGGCTGTGTCTCCCTTCTTGCTGTAACATAAGTACCATTTAAAGCCTTGTTTGTATAACCACACTCACGTGATCCTGCTTCATTTTTATTGTCACTGTTGATACCATCTCCAATATCAATAGCAGCCCTGTGTCCAGGGGCTGGAGCCTGTTCAACCAGATCCTGGAGAGCCCCTAGGGACCCCATGAACCTCCTCCCAGCACCCATAATCCACAAGGCTGTCTCATTTCCCTCCTTTTCCCCAAGCCAACCCCTTCAAACCCTCTTCTCACCTTGTTTCCCCCTTTTCCAAAATAACCCAGTCCTAGTATGAGGCCCAGCCCCAAGGTACCCTAGGATTGAAGAGAGGCAGACAGATATAGAATTGCAGAGCGTCATTTATTCAATAACTTACCGACTGAAATGTCAGTAATAGACCAGTTGAACCCCTACAATCTGCGTCAGAAGGAAGGGTGTACATGTTTGAACAAAGGTGACTTCATTCTAGGCATAATCCTGGTGCCAGGGTCCAGTTGTAAAACTCCACATACCACTCTAATGGTTTGTCTGTTTGTAGTTTGCTGAGAAACAATGCAGAAAAAGCCACCTAGGCTACTATGGGGAAGTCATGACAGTTACAACTCAAGATGGCTGCAGTCAAGTCAAACTCAGTCTGTACACTCTCTCTGAGACAGACACAGACACACACAACCTCCTCTAGACTTAAGTGACTGCTGAAATCCCTCCTCCAGAATGGCCTCATGACTAGACGAAAGGTGATCAATTCTTCCCCATTCCCACCCCTCACCTCCATCTATGCTTTCCTGGTTGTGAAGATAGAAGGCTGAAATTTCAGCGTTTACTGTGGAGTCTGGCACACTATGCCCCTTGTAAATTTGCTAAGGGAATTTCCCCTGCCCTTCTACCTCTGGCCAATGTGTGCCTTTATTTCAAAGCAAACCCTGAGTTTTTCCTTAGCCCTCCCTGGGAGCCCAGTAGGGAAGTGGTGGGATGGGGAAGGTTGATAAGGAACTAGCCCTGGATGTGACTTCTACGAGAGATCTTGGATTTCTCAGCCATTGCAGTGTGTGCACTTGATTCAGTTCTTCACCATGTCTTCTTACAAGACTTAGAATCAAGCAATTCCTAGCCAAGAAACAAAAGCAAACTTGTTCCACTTCTCAATGTATTCGAATGAAAACTAATAATAAAATCAGGTACACTCCAAGAGGAAACACTGGAGGAGAATCAGGTTAGGTCTGTAAGGAATTACACATGAAAATAGCACACATTTATGTGTAGCAAGGTTATGATCATCTTGTCACATCAAACAAAATGTCACCACTATCTGGACAGTAAAGAATATTTAACTGGGAATGTGATTTTTATTTTTTTATTTTTACAGACTGTATTTTGATTCATTGCACACAAATGGGGTACAACTTTTCATTTCTATGGTTGTATGTGATGTAGGTTCACACCATTTGTATAATCATACATGTACATAGGGTAATGAGGTCTGTCTCAGTCTACTATCTTTCCAAAGGAATGTGCTTTTTCTTTAGTCTGAAGCTTTGGTAGTACTGGTTTGAGTTGGTTCGCTAGTAAACAGGTGAAACTTTTGGGGGAAACAAAATAGGACAGATAGAACTTGGCCCTTCATGTTGCACTTAATGTCCCAGTTACATTCTAAAGTCCCTTAGCCTTCTGATTTTAACACAATCTTCTCCCTTGTGATTATCTCTTATTCCTCCTCCTTGTTGCCAAGCACAGAGCTAATTGGGAGGGGACTTGGGGTGTCACAGGCCACATCACTGCCTGACTCCTTGAATCATACTGGAATCCCTGGACCTGCAACAGATGGATACACACTATCCTTGAAGAAATTATCTGCTCCCTTAGTTTCCTACCTCTCTGATCTAGGTTCCACACTCAGGAGGACTTCCCCCCACAGCCCAGAATGCATTATTTCAGATTTCCATTCAGGGAGAAAGAACTTCTCTTCATGGAATAAAAAAGCAAAACTCTGGGTTTCAGTTGCCATTGGCTCATATTGGTTAGCCTAAACCAATCACTATGGCTAGCTGGATGGCAGGGCTGATTCACCCACAACTTACACACAGAATAATCAACTCTGCCAGAACCACTTGACTGAGAACCAGTAGGGGACCCCAAAAATCAGGGTGGTTACTGGAATCAGGGTGAATGAATACTGAGAAACTCACAGGTTGATCCTTATTTTTCTTGTTTTGCCTGAAAACATCCTTCCCAGAGGCTAGAAATCTTCAGCAAGCATGTAGGGACCACAATTAAACTTGCAGGTTCCTCACCTCCCCAGGCTCTACTTGAGCTTGGACATGCATGTGCCACGCTGTTCACCAAGGTGTGACTACATTCCCCTGGACAACTGAGAACAGGTGGAAAAATTGGCCAGTCCCACTGGGACTGTCACTGATCTCAAGGCTGAGTTGAGGTCAGTCCACAGATAGCCTTGGACACTCTGAGTGCTAGGATTTTAGGAGAGGGACCAAGTAATATAAATAGGAGTGGGGAGGTATATTAGTCTCCTATTGCTGTTGTAACAAATTAACAATTAAAAAATCTTTTATATAATTATTTATTCACTTATTATTTTTATTATATGGTTATGAGGATTGAACCCAGTGCCTCACACATGCTAGGCAAGCACTCTGCCACTGAGCTACAGCCCCAGCCAACAAATTACCAAATTTAACAGTTTAAAACAAATTCATTAACTTACAGTTCTAGAGGCTGGAAGTCTGAAATGGATTTTGTTGGCTAAAATCAAGGTGTTGGCATGACTGCATTCCTTTCTTGAGGCTGTCTGGGTGAATTCATTTTCTTGCCCTTTCCAGCTTCAAGAAGCTGCCTGCACTCCTTGCTCATGAGCCAGTTCCTTCTTCAAAGCCGGCAATGGCTGATCAAGTCTTTCTCACATGTTGTCACTCTGCCTCTTTAGCCCGCCTCTTTCACACTAAGAGCCCTTGTGATTACACTGGGATTATGAGATAATCCAGGATGATTAGGTCAGCTAATTAACAACCTTAACATCACCTGCAGGGCTGGGGAGATAGCTCAGTTGGTAGAGTGCTTGCCTCGCATGCACAAGGCCCTGGGTTCAATCCCCAGCACCGCAAAAAAAAAAAAAAAAACAAAAAAAACCTCACCTGCAACCCTAACTCCCTCTTGCCATATTCACAGGTTTCCAGGGATGAGATTATAGACATCTTTGGGGGAGAGGTGTTATTCTGCCTACCACAGAAGGCTTCACCCAAAAGGACCACTAACTCCTAGGACCAGTCCTTAGAGTGGACAGAGGGCAAGACTCCCTCTTGAAGGTGTGGGTGAAACCCTAGCCAAGTCCCTTCTCTCTATTCAGAGACTGACCTCAGCAGCTATCCTCACTAGGCCACTGACCAAAATTAGACTTGGGAGAGGAGCTTAGTTAGGACTAAAGTAACATCACCAGAGTGAGTGCTGGAGCTCTTCCCAGCAGGTGGCTGGGTTTTGAAGGGTACTCAAGCTGGTTATGGTGCTTGAATCAACAGAAAAGGGGGGAGAACGGCTGGGATTGTGGCTCCGTGATAGAGTGCTCACCTAGCACGCATGAGGCCCTGGGTTCCATCTTCAGCACCACATAAAAATAAAATAAAGGTATTGTGTCCGCCTACAACTAAAAACAGAAAGGAAGGATGGATGGAGGAAAGGGAGGGAGGGAGGAAGGTAAAAAGAGGGAGCCCCAAACTGGATATCAGTTTTAATCATCCAGAATGATCACTCACTCCATTAGAGTAATAGGTGGACAACTATTAGAGGGGCCTGGAGCTCACAGTACTCACCCCATCAGAATGAAGTGATCTTTCTGACTTCACCCAAGTGGCCTGTAGGCTTTGGCATCAGTTGGACTTTTAGGTTGTGTTATCCTAGGAAAGGAGTCTACCTCCTCTGAGCCTCTGGTTCCTTATCTATTAAATGAGAATATCACTTTGTTTTTCACATGGCTATGAAGAATTACAAATGTTTGTGTAACATTCTAGAGTGGGAGGATTACGAGATAGTCTGAAAGCAGTCCCAGCATGGATTGGCAACAAGACTAATATTGTGCTGGGCACAGAGGTGGTATGCCTATCTTACTGATTCTGGGAGGTTGAGGCAGGAGGATGGTATGTCTGAAACCAGCCTCAGCAACTTAGATCCCATCTCAAAATAAAAAATAAAAAGGGTTGGGTATATAGCTCTGTGGTAAAGAGCTCCTGGGTTCAATACCCAGTACAGAAAAAAAAAAAAAAAAAAAAAAAAAAAAGTCTAATATTGTGAGCATGAATCTTGAGACAGATGTAGGATAGAATTTTGCCTTTACCATAAATAACTGAGTTTGGGCAAGGAGTTATTTAGCCTTTATAAGCCCTGGTCCACACATTTATTGTGTAGATATAATTTCTTGCTATGTGTTAAGTGCACATACTATTAGTACCACCTTCCTATGGTTGATATCAACTTGAGATCAGATGCTCACAAGCAATTTAAAAATTCAATGCCGGAAGCTCCCAGTGTGCAGCAGTTCGAATCAAATGTTAGGATAACCCAATCCACTGGAAGGGATAGGGGATGGGGAGCGAACTTGATTGGAAAGGAAACTGGGAAGCCTTTAGTGATATTGTGGGTGAGCATCCCTGAACTCAGGCCACTGCTTCCAGCTTGGAGCCACTATGACCTTAGGCTCACCCAAGTGTAGACAAAGACTGGCAGGTTCCTGGCCAGTTCAAGGTGTTTCCCTTTGCCTGGTAACGGGGAGGTGTGGCTGAGGCAGGGCATGTGGGGAGCAGCGCACCTAACAAGTGGTGGAGAGAAGCCTCGTTCTGGACCCCTCTGGCTACCCTAAATGCTGGAGACTAACCCCCCAAGGCTGAAGGAGACAAGTGAGTGTGGGGTTACTGAAAGGGCACGCCAGGGTTTGGGGGTTTGAAAAGGTCCTTAAGGCCTGCTGAGAGCCTGGGGTTCGGGCCCAAACCTGGGACAAGAGGGGAGGAAGAGGAGAGCTTAACACCTGATTTAGAACGAATCCCCAAAGTCCTAAAGTAGGCAAGTGGGGCTCCTGCCAGAAACCACAGCCCAGGGCCAAGGGACGGGTGACAGTAAGAATTAAGTATATATCCAAACACCCCTCCGCCACAGGTCTGGCTCAGGATGAAGCCCCAGTAAAAAAGGCCCGCCGCCTGAGGTTCAAACCATGTACTCTTACGTCTGCCTGCCGCCCGGGGAGAGCGTCTGGCCTCCGCTGCGGCCCCTCTCCTACGCCTACCTGCCCGCCCCGATGCTGCTGCCGCCCATCCAGGCCCACAACTTCTGCAGCCGACCAACGAGCCTGAGCGCGGGAGAGTGGGCGGCCCCGCGAGAATACCACCGTTTTTACGGCCCGGGCGCATCTCTGGTCGCCGCTCCGCCCTGCTGGGCCTTCCCACCAGCCTACGCCGCGGCCCTTGGCTCTGCGGCCCCTGACGCCCGCGTCGTGGGGTCGTCGATGCAGGAATCCGCAGCCGAGAGCTGGGCGCCGTGGCCCGAGGGTGGCAGTGTACAAACCCAACTGCGCTGGGGCCGCGTGGAGCGCCCGCACGGCCAGGGCCTGCAGCTGCCGCACTTCGTTTGCCGCGAGCTGCGGCGCGTGTACGGCACGTACCCGCGCACCGACGTGCGCGTCACCTACAGCCGCGGCGAGTTCCTGCTGCAGGCGGCGCCGCGCGTCGGCAAGCCAGAGTACCGGGTGGAGAGGCGCGTGCTGCGTCGGCCGGATAGTGGCGACAGCAGCAGCCCAGCCCGGGAAGCCGTGGAGCGCGGCCGCCCCAAGAAGCGGAAAGGCCTCGGCTGAGCCGGGCGCGGGTGTGCGAGCGCTTGGCTCTGCCCGCCGCCAATAAGCCCGGAAGACGCAGCGCCTGCGAGCCGGAGCGGGTACACTCGCACCTGGCTTTTGTATTTGTTTGTTCGCTTTTTCCCCTGACTGTAGGACGACCCCCTCTCTCCGCATTCGTTGTTTTCTCTCGTGTTATTTGTGGACAGTGCGGGAAAGACGAGAAGGGATTGAGGATCTCTCCAGGTGTTCTGCACCTCCCTTCTAGGTGCTTTTGGGAATTGGGGCAGTGATGTAGCGGACGAACCCGAGAAGAGCCTGAACTCTCTTCCCGCTCCCCATCTGCCGTCCCCTAAGAAGCCTGGCATGCAGTAAACCCTAATTTTCCTTTCCACTCTTCTTCCAGTTCGCTCCCTACAAAGCTAAGGGAGCGACAACAATCCCCAGTTTATAGGGAAGAAAAAAAAAAGCCTGGCACGTTGGCACAGGCCTGTAATCCCAGCGGGTCAAGAGGCTGAGACAGGAGGTTCACAGCCAGCCTCCACTAAGCAACTCAGTGAGACCCTGTCTCCAAATAAAATACAAAATAGGCCTGGGAATGTGGCTTAGTGGCCGAGTGCCCCTGAGTTCAATCCCCAGTACCAAAACAAACCAAACAAACGGCAAAAAAGAGTGAAGTTGAATGTATGCTGCAGGTTCATTTTTATGTTCGGAAGTGGATGTTTTGCCATTTGTGCAATGAGTCTTACACACATGTAAGGAGGTGTGTGTGTTTTAAGTGCCCTCTTGAGAAAGTGTGCACCCTGACCACTGAACCTGGCTCTGCACTTCAGTAGGTCCCCTCCGCTTTAGCATGCCTATGCCCTTTTCTAGTCTTCCCACTACCCACAGAGGCTGAAGACACATGCTCTGTTATTGGAGTGTGGTGGGCATGAGTGGCAAGGGGTGCCTGAGACCCTAGGTTGAGGGCTGTCTCTAACATTTTCTAACCATGGATCTGTAGCCTCTCTGAACTTGAGTTTCTTTATCTGTAAAAGAAGCATAAAAATAACCAAGTTAAGATGATTGTCATTTCTTCTAAGTTTTGCTAACTGTCTAAAACTTACTTAACTGAGGTTTGCAGTATTCTAGGAGTTTGCTGGAGGATCAGTCCACACATTCAATTTTAACTGGAATATAGCCAGATCACGTGATTTGATGTCCAGTCTGTAGGAATTTGGCCCCTTGTGGAATTACTTTTCTTGGATATCCATTTGTAGCTGACCAATAGCTTCCTGGGTATACAGGTATGTTATTGAGGCTCTTAACCACCTGATTGGACATTGCTGTATTTGTGAGCTTCATGGAGAAGTTCTCTCAAACCTCAGAATCTGGAAAAGGTGTTTCTCCTGAATGGCTTGCTTTATCTTTTTGTTTTTGTTTTTGGTACTGAGAATTGAACCCAGGGATGCTTTACCACTGAGCTACATCCCTGACCCTTTTTATTTTATATTTTGAGACAAGTTCTTGCTAAGTTACTGAGGCTGTGCCTGGCTTCCTTCTTGTATGTGTTTTTTGAAAAAATCTAATATTTTTCTCCTTGGGTTTTAATTAAAAAAAAAAAAAAGCTGCATCCAGGTGTGGTGGCACATGCCTATAATCCCAGCCACTCAGAAGTCTGAGGATGGAGGATCACAAGTTTGAGGCCAACTTTGGCAATTTAGTGAGACCCTCAGCAATTTGGTGAGACTCTGGCTTAAAAAAAAAAAAAAAGGACAAGGGATGTGGCTCTTTGGTAAAGTGCCCCTGTGTTCAATCCCCAGTACAAAAATAATAATTTAGTAAATTAAAAAGGGCTAGAGATGTAGCTCAATGATTGAGTGTCCCTGGGTCCAATATCCAGTACTACCAAAAAACAAACACACACAAGGAGTTAATATAGTGTGATAGGTCTGCTGTGTGTCCTTGGGTAAATTACTTAAAGACCCTGAACCAATTTCTTCATCTCAGATGGGAATGATGATACCAGGACCTATATCATAAAGTTATAGGGAGATGTCATGAAATCTCAGTTTTTCCACTGTACATAGCTTAACACAGTGTGGTAAGTGCTCAAATATCAGTGTTTTAAAAATAACTTGCAATACAGAAATACATAGAGAGTAAAAGTCTTTTCTGATTTCCCTTACCTGCTAAAGATCACTAGAGCCAAAGCTATTATTTTTTCCTTTTTTTTTTCCTATGTAGTCTATTACATTAAAGGTAATACACTGTTTTGTCTGTTGAATTTTACACTGTATCTTGAATATCATTCTATGTTAATGCATATGCAGTCATTTTTTTCTTTAATAGCCTCCAAGTATTCTATAGAATTTAGATTATTTTCAGTGTTTATTTAAAGTCCATCCAACAAATTTCTTGAGTGCCTATTATTTGCCCTGGGGAAACAGTAGTGAAGGAGACTGCCATGGAAGTCCCTGCCCTCCTGGAGTTTAGATTTTAGTCGGGAGACATGGGGCAACAGGCAAATAAGTAAAGAAAAGTTGTCATAAGTCCCACAGCAGGAGTAAGAAGCTGAGATAGAAAACGAGAGTGAGGTGGTATAGCACAGAGTGTGGGGCTGGGAATTCGAAGAATGAAATCCATGAACACAAGGGTGAGAGCAAAGTAATAAGTTTTGTTTTGTTTTTTTTTTTCTTTTTTGTGGTGCTGGGGATTGAACCCAGGAATTTGTGCCTGTGAGGCAAGCACTCTACCAACTAAGTCATCTCCTCAGCCCAAAGTAGTAGGATATATTAGAGTAATGATGCCCCAGAGAGGGTTGTCAACATCCAGCAGGCCAGTTTCACCATTCTTGAAATGAGAGTAATGGGTTTTAACTTTAGTGTTTATAATTTTACAGTTACTCCTCCCATTTAATTGGGGTTAGTATCAGTACTGCAAGTCAGCATTATACCCTATCTGTCCTGGAGGTGACGCCTCATTATCTTAACTCAGGTTCTTCTGTTAGAAGTAGTACTCTTGCAAAATACTAACAGGTAATAGTTACAAAGTGAAATTAGCAAGAGTAAAAACACACTTGATTTATAAAACTAATAGACACAAGAAATTATCTTGATAGATAATGTTATGGAAAACTCAATGTTTGCTTTGTCCCTGATGTCAGTCCAATAATGATGACAAGGTTTTTTGGTTTTTTTTTTTTGTCAGTTTACCCTTTATTTCAAACAATCTTTTTTTTAAATTTATTTTTATTGTAAACAAATGGGATACATGTTGTTTCAGTTTGTACATGGAGTAACAGCATATCATTTGCATATTCATATATTTACATAGAGTAATGATGTTTGATTCATTCCGTTATTTTTTTTCCTCCCCCCCACCCCTCCCACCTCTCTTTTCCCTCTATACAGGATGACAAGGTTTTGAGAAAAAGGAAAGTTTTTATTTTTTTGTTAGCAGAGGAAAAGCATAGGTGACACTAACTACCAAGGGAATAATGTGCCCTTAAAAAGGTGAGTCAATGGCTATATTCCAGTTGTACCCTATCCAGGGTCATAAATTATTTGTAGTTTTGAGAAATAGTCATTTTTTAGATCTTTTGTCACCACTGAAATATGAATTACTTTATTCCTATGGTGTGCATGTCCAAGGACAGACAACTTGTCCCAGAATGGAAAAAAAGGTAATTTTCCTTCCCTCAAGGTTAGGGAGGGGGAGATGGAGAAGAGAAAGGAAAAAAACTGTCAGTTTTAAAATAAGATGCAGTGGTGGCAGGGTAACAAGGACTATGCTTGAAGCATGATGTGGAGCAGATCAAAGTTTTAAGGAACCCTAGTTGTTTTTAAACATAAATGATTAGACTTTTTTCTATATCAGTGTATTAAAAGTTGACTGTAGGGGGCTGGGGATATAGCTTAGTAGGTAGAGTACTTGCCGGTCAAGTACAAGGTCCAGGGTTCAATCCTGGGGGGAAAAATCTTAACTTTTACTGTGCCAATAATAGTCAACTTAATCATACACAAACTTTTCAAGATTTGCCTTTCACAAACCTTATGTAACTTACACACTCTATAACTTGTTTATATCCGTAGTTTTGACTTTTCTTTGATTTCAGACTTTAGGCTGGGGATGTGGTTTAGTGTAGAGCACTTACCTGACCTGTGTGAGGTCCTGGGTTTGATTGCCAGTATTGCCTAAATAAGTAAGTAAATAAGTAAATTGCCTAAATAAGTAAGTAAATAACAAAAATGACAAAAGTTATTTTGGACTTTAAGACAAAAGTATTATTTTTCCCTACAAGATACTTTCTCTTTCAGAAATATTTATTTTTCTCTATTAATTTTTCTTAAGAATATATATTTTCCAAAATACTGGGTGTACTGGTGGCATGCCTACAATCCCAGTGACTCTGGAGGCTAAGGCAGGAGGATTGTGAGTTCAAAGCCAGCCTTATCACCTTAGTAAGACTCTGTCTCCAAATAAGAAATACAAAGGACTGGGAATGTGACTTAGTATGGTTAAGCACCCCTGGGTTCAATCCCCAGTACCAATAAATAAATAAACAAACAAACAAAAGATTTTAAAATAAATATTAAAAATAATAAAAGGACTGGGAACACACCTCAGCAGTGGAGTTCTTTCTTTGCAAATGTGAGACACTGGTTTGATCCCCAATACTGCAAAATGAAAAACAACAACAACAAAAAACTAAATAGATATTTTTAGAGTTAAAATAGATGGCTGGGTGTGGTGGTGCATGCCTGTAATCGCAGGAGCTTGGGAGACTGAAGCATGAGGATCAAGAGTTCAAAGCCAGCTTTAGCACCAGCAAGGTGCTAAGCAACTCAGTGAAACCCTGTCTCTAAATAAAATATTAAAAAAGGCTAAGAATGTGGCTCAGTGGTTGAATGCCCCTGAGTTTTTAATCCCTGGTACACCCCCCCCAAAAAAAAAGATAAAAAATTAGATGTACTACATACTTATGTCACTGATATTTTGGTAGTGGGAATTGAATCCAGGAGACAGGGTCTTGCTAAAGTGCTAGAGGCTGGCCTCCAACTTGCAGTCCTCCTGCTTCAGCCTCCTAACTTGATGGAATTACAGGCATGCACCATTGAACCTGGCTCCTTTAATTTTTTTCTGGAGTGGGGGTACTGGGGTTTGAACTCAGAGGCACTCAACCACTGAGCCACATTCTGAGCCATTTTTTAAATATCTTATTTCAAAACAGGGTCTTACAGAGTTGCTTAGGACCTCACTAAATTGCTGAGGCTGGCTTTGAACTCGCAACCCTCCTATGTCAGCCTCCAGAGCTGTGGGGATTACAGGAGTGGGCCACCATGCCCAGCCTGCTTTGATTTTTTTTTTAAGCTTAGAGAATCATTTCCATGTTGGTAAGCCCTCTCAAATTCCTGTTTTAAACAATTCAGGTTTCCATAAATGGTGAGCCCCACAACATTAAGCTATGATTTGTATTCCCTTCCCTCTCTGTATTCTTGGGTCCAGGCACTTGCAGTCTCTCAACTTCCCCCATTTTTGAGGATCTACATGGCTCATAGATATTCCTCCCCATCTTCCACCTAGGCCTCAGAAATGCCCCTGGCTGCACACAAATTTATCCCTATCCCCAGTCAAAGTGAGGAAGGAGGGACCCTGACTACAAGTTTTTAGAAAGAGGTGCCGCCCCTCAGTGCAATCCAGCACCCCACCTCACTCCCAGCCCTGTGGGTATAAAGCCTGCAGGGAACCTGAACGCTCTCTTGTTTGATCTTTTCTTTGAACTTAACCCTTAGAAGTGCAGAACCCATAAACCACCTTGCTGTTCATCTGGTTCAACCCTCTAAATTTACATTATGCCAGGAAAGTAGGGCCTGAATGAGGGAGTGATTCACCCATGATCACACAATAATAGGTGGGAATCCAGAGCTCCCAGATCTCAGCCTGGTTTACCTAGCCCTGATCCCAGCGGTCGCATCCTACTAGTCTTGACCTAGCCCTGATCCCAGCGGTCGCATCCTACTAGTCTTGACCCAGACCTACTCTCTGGAGCATCTGGTCTAGAGCCCCTCACTCAGGAAGGCCTGACTGACCAATTTCAAGTTCTACTCCAGGCCTCAACTACACTTACCTTTGGATAGTTCCCTTTCTACCTAAGAGAAAAGAATAAGAATCATCACCTCACACACGCTGAGAACTTCTACGTACCAACTGTGCTAAAGTTCCATGCAGAAACTACCAACTCATTAAGTTTAATGTTCACAAAACTTTGAAGTACACATAATTATTATTTCCACTGACAAATGAGGAAACTGAAGCCCATAGATGTTAACAACTTATCCAGGGGCAGGGGAGATAGCTCAGTCAGTAGAGTGCTTGCCTTGTAAGCACAAGGCCCTGGGTTCGATCCCTAGCACCCAAAACAAAAAAACAACTTACCCAAAGTTATTCACTGAGAATGTACCAAGATTGTATCTGATGGGCCTTAACCTCTAGGTCACATCACCTCTTCACACATTAGACACATTCAACACAACAAAAGGAAGATTTATTAAGGAACTACTATGTGCAGAACATTGGGGTAAATACTATGAGGGCAGGGGGCTCATGAACCCAGCCTCACTGGGGTGGAGTGTGGGGAATTCCTTCTCTGTTGGGGAGTTGAAAGAAAGAAGCTTCTTGAATAGGCATCTGAGAGGAGATTTGAAGAATATATAGGATTCCAACAGATGCAATGGGAAAGAAATGTCTCAAGAACTGAGGAAGTGTCCAGCGGGAATAAAAGCAGGAGCATAAAGCAGGAGCACAAAGCAGCAGTCTTATGGGAGGGCAACAATGATAGAAGATCAGGCTTGAAAGCTAAGTGGAGGTCATATCATTCAGGAGTTTAACAGTAAAAAGACTTAGGGAGTCATTGAAATCTTTAAGTAGAAAAGTAGCCCAAGTCACAGTTAATAAGATTTGGTCAGTGGACAGGATGTGTACCTGCAGGAGCACTTGTCTGGAACGCTGTGACCTGGAGCTATAGCTTCCCCAGTGCCTTGGTATTGATGGTGTGGCACAGCCAGGCACCAGAACTGAGTCCCTAGGACATTTACTAGAGCTCACGGCCTATGGAATTCAGTTCTCAGAGCCAGGTGGCCAAAGTTCTCTCTGCCTGCAAGCTACCCTCTCATGTTTTCTTGTGTGAATTTCCCCCATTCCCCAAATGAGCAAGTAGAAGCCCAAAATGGGACCTGGAATCTCAAGACACTTCCTACCCAGGTTTGAGGGGTGCTGAGCTTGGAGCTAAAAATGGGGACTCACCGCTAGGGAAATGGACAAGGGTTCCCAAATTCTATCAGGAACTGGAGTAGAGTATAAAGGGAGGGGCTCAGGGCCATAGCAGTGATTCTACCCCCCAGAACCTGAATTTCACATAGCCATTTCTGTCATCTCCTGCCCAGATGTGTTCCTGGTGGGGCCAGATATGGGGCTGGAGAGTTGAGGTCCGGAAAGTGCCAGAATATGTACTCTTGAGAAGGGCATCTCTGCAAACAGAGGCTTCCTGAGCCAAAAGGGATCTCCAAGATAGGAGCCCAGAAGTGCTGCTTTTCCCAAATCTCCCACCTGAATGAAGGTCTCTAAGCATTTGGAATAACTGAGTAGAGGACAGAGTCCCTGGAAACACACTTTAATTTTCTGTAAAGTTAAATCGACAGCTGGGTGCTGTCCTCACTCACAGGGCAGAGGTGCAGCCTATCCCTGGAAAAAAAAAAGGAAAGCCAGGCTGGCAGCCCTGCCCTAGCCCCACTGAATCCCCAGTAAAGGGCAGCACTTACTCATAAAGCCTCCTCTCTGGCGCTTCTGGGACTGGATCTGCAGTAATGCTCTGGGAAAAAGCTCCTTAAAAGGCCCCCACCCCGCCCCAACTCTTCCATCCCCGCCCCATGCCGGCTCTTCTGAGAAAGGAGGAAGGTGTGGGAGGGCTAGGCACCCTGCCCAGAGAGCCCTTTCTGACCTCAAGCCAGAGCGGGGATCCCTTCGATTCTTCCAAGTATCTCCATTCTCAACTAAGTCTCTGACTGTGCCCCCTCACACTCTCTCACCAGCCTGCTGGTTCTTTCTCTGCTCTTAATGCCTGGAACATCTGCCTTGGGTGCTGAATTCAAGTCCAGTTCCTCATTCTGAGGCAAGACAGTGAGGACTTGATGTGCCAGGGGACGCTTCAGCATAGGTTCCTAGCTTTTCCTGCCTGCCAAGGAGAGCCCTGCCCTCAGGCACTGATGGCAGAATTCATTTGAGGAATGGGGAAGAGGAGGCGCCGCCCTCCTTCCTTCTCCCTGGGTGGTGTAAAGCAGCACTCTAAGGGCAGGTGGAGTCAGCTCCCTTCTTGGGGATAGAGATACTCAGATCTAATCAGAGGCTTAAATCAGGACAGTTGTGGAATCCCAAGCAGGGCAAGAGTTCCGTGGAGCACTCCCCACCTTGCAATTTGAATGTCCTCGTGTCTGTGGTGGTCCCTCTCCTCAGTCTACCTTTTGTCCTTGGGTCCCAGAACCTGACCCCTGCTGCTGGGAGTTGGGTCTTCCCAGAGTTTGAATTGGGAATGGAGGGGACTCCCCCTGAGAGATCTTTCCCATTACCCTTCCCTAAAAGCTCAGGAAGTTCTTTCTGCTATCCAAGAAACAGGAGATGGGGAGGGGGAAGGCATAGCATCAGAAATAGCTGCAGGGGGTGTGGGCTGGAGTTGTGGCTCAGTAGTAGAGCACTTGCTGAGCATGTGTGAGGCACCGGGTTCAATTCTCAGCACCACATGTAAGTAAATGAACAAAATAAAGGTCTATCAACATCTAAAAAAAAAGAAAAAAAAAAGAAAAGAAATAACTGCAGGGGTCTCCTCCCAGAAATAGTGGCAGCTCTACTGAGGAGACCTGAAAGTTCCAGAAATAAGGTTGGTAAGAGGCCATCAGTATTGTGCAATGCACAGGAGGGAGGAGGACAAGGAGAGGAGCCCTGGCAGAGGGCTGGGCCTGATAGGGGTGCCCATCACCCCCTTCCCAGGGGCCTCTCTGGATAGAGTTCAAAGTGGCTGTCACCCCATCCCTTATTAACCCCAGCAGCTCCAGGCTGGCAGCGGCAGTGTTTTTATGGGAGAAGCCTCGCCCAATGTGCCCCTCCCTCCTCCTTCCTTGTTCCCTCCCAACAACCAACGACCTGCTCTTCTCTGAAGCCTGTGGTAAGGGACACAGGTGGGAAGACTGAGCAGTAATCCCCTTTCTCCTTATCTTGGCACTGCCCCTGTCCCTAGGAGAGAGAAGATGGGACTTTCTCCCTTAGACTGTGAGCTCCCAGAGGGCAGGGACAGTTTCTGGGTCCTCTGTACCCTACAATGGAACTAGCACTGAAAAGGGGCTCATTCCTGATGATTAGGATGGACTAACTTATCCCAGTCCAAGGGGACTCTCTCCCTTGTGGAGTTCCCAGGAATGGGTGGCTGTGGGTTCCCCACAGGGCAGTCCCGCGAAGCTGAGCAGGAACAGAAAGAGGAAGCTGAGGTCTTGATGGGTCCTAGTGTGTTGCTGAACTGTCCTAGATCAGCTGTCCTGCCAGCATGGGCACGAGAGCCCTGGTAATGGGTGTAGTCTGTAGGCCATCCTGGATCTGGGCTCACATACACCCTGACCCCGGAACCTGCTGCGTACCACCTTCCCAAATTCCTGTAATCTCCACCCCCAATTACAGGGACATATTGGGGAAAATAGCTGTTAAGGCAAAGGGTCAGAAAGACAACATGGGGAAGTCAGTCCCTAACAATTGACTGAATGATAGGACCTGAAACGGGTGGAGGCTCTGGGATGTGGGAAGAATACCAGGTCTTGCAGTAGGGTCCCTAGATCCAACCAGGAAGCCACGAAGTCTGTGGAAGGGCAGGAGAAACACGGAGGAGCTAAGGGAAAAACTACAGAATTTCAGGGAGGAGAATCTGGGGGCGAGGAAATAAAGCGGATAGAAGAACACAAGTGTGACAGAAAGATTCTGGGCCTCTGGCAGACAAGGAACAAGGCAAGAGACAGTCCTTGCAACTGTGACTCCACCCATTGGCGAGACCTCCACGAGTCAGTCAGTGGTCCCTACCCGCAACAAAAATGGCCGCCTCGGGAGCCGATCCCAAGCCCTCTGACACTAGAGAATGGGTACCGAAGCCCCGCCCTGTTGCGGGCAATTTGCCCTTCTGAAAAATGGCAACCTCAGCGTCTCTGAAAGTGAACCGCTCTAGGCCCCGCCTTTGATCTTGTTGGTGGGGCTGGGGGATGAGAGCTGCATCGCGCGGGACAAGTCGCCGGCAGCGCCCGACGGAGCAGGTGATTTCCCTTCCAGCCCCTGGCCCAGGGCTAGGAGAGTCGCGGAGAACATTAACCCAGGGTGCCCGTCCTGTGTCCTCCCACGGTACCTTCCCCGGGGCTCGCCAGACTCCTTTCTCTGGTTTTCGCTGTGGCCTGTATCAAGGCATACCCAGTTTGCTCAGGCCTGTCCCTTCATTTGTCCCCCGAGGCCGCAACCGCATCCCTCAGGCCCACTATTCGGGACGCTTATGGTGTCCCACTAGCGGGTTCAGGGAGCTCTTGCTTCCAGGGTCGGCCATCATTGCGATCCACTTCGTGTGCACCACTCTCCCCCCACCCGATTGTGCTCCCGTCTGCGTTTGGATGGTGGAATCTCTTTTTCCCTTCAATGTCCTTGGTTCCTTTAAGGCCTGACTTGGGGATTAGGGGGAAATAGTATCTTCTGGCGCCTTCGTTATGGGTCTAGAACCCCAGGCGCAAGGCTTTATAGGTGCAAGAAGAAGCAGTGAAGACCTCTGTGCTAGACCCCCCCCCCCCCCCCCCAGTGCTGAAGCCCTGAGTTCCCCAGGACTCATTCCACACAGGTTTCCAGAATTCCTCCTCCCACATGACCTGCTCCCCTCTACTTTTAGTACCTCCCCACCCCAAAGGAGCAGCATGGTATTTCTCACCCTAGTCTAACTTACCAAGAGGGTCTGTGTTGAGCATCTGGAGCGGGCAGGCCTGTGCTTGGCCCTTGGAAGCTCTCGGGCCAAATGGGGGCAATGAAGATGGGGTAGGCAAGGTTGGCAGCGGAGAGAAAGTGAGTACCGCAGAATGGGACTTGAAGAGACAGAGGGGAGAATGTTTCCAACAGGGAGAATGGTGTGAGCAAAGATTCTGAAGTAGGCAAGACAGCTAGTCAGTCAGGGGAGGATCGTAGGCTTGGACCACACCATTGGCACCATGAGAGATTGTGTGATTGTTAATAGTGAGGCTTCTGGAGCCAGACTAACTGGGTGCGAATCTGCCATTAGCTTGCTCTGTGACCTTGGGCAAGAAATTTAACCTCTCAGTGCCTCTATTTCTTTGCTGGTAAAATGAGATAATTGCAGTATCTACATTTTAGGGTTATTTTGAGGATTATGTAAAGTGTTTTGAGCAGTGCCTGGTAAACAATCGGTAAATGCCAATTTTTTACCATCATCAGAGGTGTTTAAGCAGAACTCAAAACAGGATGATAGTCACATTTCAACCATTGATCCCTGGGACCCCCAAGAAGTAATGACAAACCAGTTCAAAAGCTTAAGGAAGATGACTTTTCATTTGGGAAAGATGAGGAGTTTCCTGGTAACAACTCTCTGGCCCCCAGACATTGGTTAGAGACCCAGAGACATCAAACATATCCCTGAGAAGTTTCTTCCCTAGAAATTGGACTTTCTGGGGCTGGGATTGTGGCTCAGTGGTATAGTGCTCACCTAGCTCCCATGAGGCACTGGGTTTGATCCTCAGCATTGCATAAAAACAAGTAAAATAAAGATATTGTGTCCCATCTACAACTAAAAAAATTTTTTTTTTTTTTTTAAAGAAAGAAATTGGATTTTCCTGCAGCAGCCATGAGTCTTTCCAACAGAGGTTGAAAGACTGCTGACAGCAACCAGGGTCTAAGGGTGTTAAGTCTCTGAAGGGTCATCCCCTTGGAGAAGCTGCACAAGGAGATCTGGTATACCTGGCCCGAGCTGTTTTGCAACTCCTGAAGGACCTATGGCTAAAGTTTTAAAGCAAGAAGCAGGCATCTTCCTTGTAAAGTGAGGTCACTCAGTCCTGCTTTCCAAAGTGACCCCTGTGTTCTCATAGCAACTCTATGTTACTGATCAGGGAACCACGCAACTGTGATCATAGATGGTAACCCTGTCCAAACTCTCTTGGAAGTCTTAATATCCCCCATCCCAGGTAGCCCTTAGAATAGGCACTAAACTAAGGGTGACCAAGAGTTAAATCTTTTCTCTCTCTCTCTCTCTTTTTTTTTTTTTGGTGGTGGTGGTGGTGGTGGTGGGAATTGAGCCCAGGACCTTGTACATGCTAGGCAAGTATTTTAACATTGAACTGTACTCCTAACTCTGGACTTAAATTTTAACTATCGCAATCAACTCATGTGATTGGGCAAGTTATTAAATTCACTGAGCTTCATCTTCATCTGTAAATGCATGTTTATTGAGTGCCTACTTCATGGGGGATGCTGAGTGTGCACTGGTGAATAAGCCAGGTGTATAGTTTCTGCCTTCATGAAGAAACATTAAAACATTGTCCACATAATCTGTTAACTATAGCTGTGAAGGATCCTGCTACATAAGGAAAAGTGTTGTTTGTAATGAGGGTATAAGATGGTAGTGATCAGACCAGTTCTAGAAGGTCAGGGGTTTGAAGATTCTCAAACTGAAAACAGGCCAGAATGGAGGGGCATGATCTGGGAACTGTCGTGGGGAGGATGGTTAGGAACCTCTTTGAAGGCAAGAACTGGGGCAAAGTGGAAGGAGAGAAGTAGATGTGTCAAGAGAGAATGGTCAGCGCTTTGTGACTGGCTAAAGGAAAGTAAAGGATAAGATGCTGTCAAGGATAATCCCAGACCTGTGGCAGTAATAGCTTGCACACCTAGACATACATTTAGGGAGGATGGTCCTGAAGGAATAAAAAACTGGAGAGAAGTCACTTTAGGACATGTTAAGTGTGAGGTGCTTATAAGACATCCACATGACCATGTCATGGAGGTAGAGGCAAAAGTTTGTAGCTTGGAGGAGGAGACTGGATTGGAGCATTGGACATTTGGGAATTGCTAACATAGAGTTGGTACTTAAGAATGTGGGCCCAGTGAGATCTTCCTGAGAGTGAGAGGGCATGCATAGTAAGGAGAGAGTAGTGGCTGCTAGCCTGAGGAGGGTGGCAGAGAAGTGGGCAGACAGGGAGCCAGGGAAGAAACAGCCAGAAAGGTAGAAGGAAACAGAAGAGTGGGAGGTATCAGAAACCAAGGTGGCATTATCAAAAGGGCAAGTGTTAGGTGAAACCATAAGAAAGTGCTCCCCCTTTTGGTATCTCAGAACCAAACAAAACTGGCAAGCATGTGTTTCAACTTTATTAGACCTGAAACCTGAAAAAGGAACTAGCAACCTTAGCTGGAGAAATGTCAGTGGAGATTTTGGAATAGAAACCAGCCTGGAGGGAGAAGTGGATAGAATGGAGAATAATAAAGCATTGGAATTGATAGGATTCAGTGAGTACAGGTGGAGGTCAGAGAGGACAAAATCAAGGGTAATCCCCGTTTCAGATTCTGCAGCAAAATGAGTGGTGTGAGCTGAGTATTTGAAGGGATGCACACATATTGGGAAGGTATGAGTTTGGGGTGGGTGGAAGTTGAGGTATCTTTGAGCCTTTCAAATTTGAGGATGAGCTGACATCTGGACCTGTGGGTCTGCATGCATTCCTTACCACCTCTGCCTCTCTCACTCCCAAATAGAGTCTTTTGGGAGTCAAAAGTGTGTAGATGTAGATGAAATAAGTATATTTACAGAGTACCTATTCATATGAACATTTTCCTAGGTGCTAGGTCTACACCAGTGATGAAGACAGTTCCTCCACTCTTAGAACTTATAGGACACTCTATAGGACAGATATTAGGCAAATAAACATAAAATAATGTGTAAGGGGTGAGGGATTGTGGAAAATAACTACTTTTGGTAGGTTAGTTGGGGAAGACCTCTCCGAGGGGGTTACCATTTGATCAGAGCTCCTGGTGGCAGTGAAGGCATGAGCCCTGTAGATGTGTACAGGTGTAGGCAGGAAGATGCTCATCAGGTTTGAAGAACAGTGAGGAGGCTGTGGTCAGGAGTGTAGGAGACGGAGGGAGTGGAAAGGTTGGGGCGATGAGAACGGGCCAAATCGTATGGGCTTTGGGGGCTCCATAAGCCTGGGGAAGGAGGATGCAAAATCTTCTAGATGGCACCAGGCTGCTGAAGGGCAGGGATTGGGCAAGAGAGAATCCATGAAAGACTCCCCCTTCCTTTTGGGTCCCAGAGCCAGAAAAGCCCCTTTGTGCAGAGGGTGGGTGGCTAGACAATGGGGCCCCTTGTGGTTGGACTTGGGGGCCAAGTGCTCCCTTAATGATGAGATTCCTCAGTCAGGAGGCATGTGACCCTAAGAACTTGGCTTCTTGCCAGAGGGTCTGGGCTTGCTGCTGGGGAATGGTATGGGGGGGAGAAGTGGGGCGCTGGAGGGTAGAGAGTCGGCGGGGGCAGCTCTATCCGGAGACTTTCTGGAGACAATGCCCTGTCCTGCCTTGAGCTGGAGGTGGTGGAAATGGGTGGTGGAAGGGGCTGTGACTGCTTCGGGGAGCTGGGAGGGCAATTCAATAGATGATTCCCATAGCAGGAGGGTGGGGAGGAGCCACTGCCCCAGGTCCAGTGGGCGAGGGCAGGCAGAAGAAGGCTTGGTAATCCTTTGTCTTGTGTCTCTTCAGAAGAGGAGAGATCATGGAACTGGAGAGGATTGTCAGTGCAGCACTTCTTGAGTTTGTCCAGATGCACCTCCCGGAGGCTGACCTCAGGTAGAGAACCAGCCAGGGCTGAGGCTGTTGCTGCCAGGCGTGCTCTGGGCCCTGACCAATGACAAGGTGGGTGGGAAGCACTCAGCTGTGTTCCTGAGATTGGGAGGTCTCATTTTGATTTGCTGAGATGGCCTTTCCTCTCATCCTGTCATCATCACTTTTATTGGACAGATGGAAAACCCAAAATCTGAGGAGGAGGGGAATATTCTCTGGCCTCAAGGATTGAGGCCTAACTCAGACCCTATAAAGCCAAAGACTGGAGTCTCAGGCTAGGTGGGGGTCCTGGAAGTAACCAGGGGCTTGTCCTGTCCTCTTCCTATAGTGGCTTGGATGAAGTTATCTTCTCCTATGTGCTTGGGGTCCTGGAGGAACTGGGCCCCTCAGGTCCATCAGAGGAGAACTTCGATATGGAGGCCTTCACTGAGATGATGGAGGCTTATGTGCCTGGCTTTGCCCATATTCCCAGGTGAGGCCTGGCTGGAACCAAAAGGATGGGGGAATGGCTGGTTGTGTGGGGTGGGCAGAGAAGTCCTCTCACTGCCTTCCTTTTCCTTTCAGGAACACAATAGGGGACATGATGCAGAAGCTCTCTGGGCAGCTGAGTGATGCCAAGAACAAAGGTGAGTCTGGGATTTGGACATTTGGGGGATTCCTGTCCTCCCCGCATGCCCCTGCCAAACCTGATGCCCTCTCTACCTCTTTAAGAGAACCTGCAGCCGCAGAGCTCTTGTGTCCAAGGTCAGGTTCCCATCTCCCCAGAGCCCCTGCCACGACCTGAAAAGCTTAAAGAAGAGACCAGGTCTCCTGTTGCTGCTGGGGACACCCAGGACGAGGTACTGGTAGAGGAGGGTACCAGTTAGTGACTTTGGGGATGGGAAAGGAGGAAGTGCTACCTTTTGTCAATGTTTGTGCCCACAGGCAGCTGGCGCTGAGGAGGAGCTGCTTCCGGGGGTGGATGTACTCTTGGAGGTGTTCCCTACCTGTTCAATGGAGCAGGCCCAGTGGGTGCTGACTAAAACTCGGGGGGACTTGGAAGAAGCTGTGCAGATGCTGGTAGAGGGGAAGGAAGAGGGGCCTCCAGCCTGGGATGGGCCCAGTCAGGTATCCTGTCCTAGCCCTGTTCCTCAACCCACATAGCCTCAGCTGCATTCCACCTCCTTGGGGTTAGGTGCCCAACCCCTACTCATCCCCATCTGTTTTCCTTGCTGGTGCCATTGGATCTACACTAGACCTTTCCTTTCCGCAGGACCTACCCAGGCGCCTCAGGGGCCCCCAAAAGGATGAGTTGAAGTCCTTCATCCTACAGAAGTGAGCCTGGGCTGGGCTGGGCTGGGCAGGAGGGTCTTCCCAGGGTGGCAGGAGCTTCATCCAGCCAGTTTTTGGCAGGTACATGATGGTGGATAGTGCAGAGGATCAGAAGATTCACCGACCCATGGCTCCCAAGGAGGTAAGAGGGTTGGGGGCAGCTGGGGATGTGACGTCAGGGGAATTGGCTTCTGGATTCTTCTACTCGCTGCCTGATTGCCCAACAGGCCCCCAAGAAGCTGATCCGATACATTGACAACCAAGTAGTGAGCACCAAAGGAGAGCGATTCAAAGATGTGCGTAATCCTGAGGCTGAGGAGATGAAGGCCACATATATCAATCTCAAGCCGGCCAGAAAGTACCGCTTCCACTGAGGCACTTGCTGGACTCTGCTGGAGCCTTCTAGGCTCAGATCCCATAGGGATGCAGGAGCCCTACACCCCCACACAGGGGCCTCCCTTACTCCTGTCCCCTTCTCTTTCCCCTTCTCTACTTGTTGCTCACAGTGTTAACCTACTCTCAAACCTGCCTCCAAGGGCACAGTAAAGGGGCCCAAGGAAGGCGTAAGTGCATTCTGGTCATTTTTGCCTCATGGCTGAGGTACTATGCCTATCTGACCTTCCCTTCCCAACCTTACATCCCCTATGTCCAACAGGGCAGCACCAGACAAGAGAGGGTAAAAAGCTCTTTATTTGAAGTTCCAGGTGGGGCAGGGCGCTGGCCTCTCACCAGAGGTCCCCACAGTTCAGTTTCCCTACAGCTCACTGTCAGGCCCAGCCACACAGTCCAGCTGTGCTTCCATTGGCAGGAGGGTCAGACCTGCAGGTTGACAAAGGGTGCGAAGCCCGCCATGTCCTGCAGCAGCACCAGGGCCTGGTGCAACGGAGGCTCCACGTCGATGTCCACACCGCGCTTCCGCAATCGGCTCAGGCTGGGCTCAGCCACATGGTGGCAGTGCCGCACCCGCAGAGAGCGCAGTGCTGGGCAGTACTCGGCCAATGTCCTGAGGAAGGAGGGGGTGAGGCTAGAGGCAGGAGGCGCCCATCCAGCCTCCTGCAAGCTCCAGCAAATTCCAGGTCTCCCTCCAGCTTAGGGCATATTTTTTTCCTCCTACCCAAAGGAGAGGGCCTGGATGGGATCAAACACTCCAGGCCAACAACTGGAGGTTTCCCGTCTCTTTTAAAGGGGGAATCTGCTCCTCAGCTCCACCCAAGACTGCAGGATTTACCCTTGTTGAAGAAAAAACAGAAGTTGACTTTATATGTGAAATCTCCCAGTGTGTAAATGCTAGCTCAAGAGTTTTTAAACTGGGCTTTCTGGCTTAGATAAACCTAGAGGCTTTTCTGTTCACATTGGGGGTGCCCTGGTTAGCAGGAAGGTCCAGAACTCCCAGTTCGGTCTTTGACAACTAAAGCCCACTTCTGCCCCCATAAGGCTGAATGAATGATTTGCCCTCCTCCCACCTCACCAACCCCCTGCCCCAGGCACCTGACGCCATCGCTTCCGACGCGGAGGCAGCCAGTGAGGTCGAGGTGCTCAAGTTGAGGGCAATTCCGAGCCAACTCCTGTACCGCCGCGTCCCCGACATTGGCGTTGACAGCCAGAGAGAGGCTGCGGAGGCCGGCGCCGCGTCTCTGCGCCAGGTACACGATGGCCTCATCCTTGAGCTGTCGGCAGGCAGTGAGGTCCAGCTCCTCCAGGACCGGGCAGCGGTCAGCGAGGCCTCGTAACGCCAGCCCGTCCACCCAGTCACAGTGCGCCAGCGACAGGCGCTGCAAGCGAGGGCAGCCCTCGGCTAGAGCTCCCAGCGCGCGGCGGCTCAGTTGCCCGCAGCCGGCCAGTGCCACACTCCTTAGCTGCGGGTTCCGTGACAGCACCGGTACCAGGTCCTCATCCGATAGCCATTCGTGACATGGCGCCAGCGCCAGCTCCTGCAGCCCCTCGGCGTCCCGCAGTAGCCGGGTCAATGCAGCGCGCGGGATCTGTGGACCCACCTGCGGGCGGAGAGGCACCCGACCCTGTTTGTCTCGTGGGCGGGACAGACGCTGCCTATCCGCCGCTGAGTTCTTTCCTGACAACGCTTTTGACTTGACACCTGCCCTCCCAGGAGAGACGCCACACTCCCTTTTGAGTCGCTACCAGTACTCGCCCCTTGGGGCTACTGCAAGCAGCGTGGATCGCTTCCCGGGCAGCCTGGCTGCACCTGGGGACCAGAGGGTACAGCGTAGTTGGGAGATGGGCTAGAGACTAGGCGGGGGTGTTACCCAGACAGGGGCGGGTCTTCGGCCCCGGGCTCACCTGAGCGGCATCGAAGCGGCGCAGCCCGGCTAGGTGCAGCTGTACGAGCGCCCGGAAGGCCCGGCTAACGCGCTGCAGCCGAAGCAGCTGGCGCAGCGGGACCCGGTTCAGGACGTGTGGGAGCAGCACGTCTTCCCAGGGCAGGTCCAGGAGCCTGCGGATAAAGGGGCGTTGGTATCTGTGGGCCGCTGTTTACTTGCGAGTTCGCCTCCGTTAGGCTCCCGCACCGGGGTTCGCAAGAGCGGCCTTCAGTCCCAAGCCGGGCTCATCTCCCTCCCCTGGGTATCTCTTCCTTCCCTCGGCCCTTCCAGTGCTCGGTACCTGACGGCTCCGGGTTCTTGCTCCCCTCCGGACGGCTCCATTGGTGGCTCCATCGGCTGTCTAGTGCGCGTGCGCAATAAGATAAACTCGCGCTTTGGCCTTAGAGCAGCTGCAGCGAACCCGCCTCTTTGGGCTGTAGAGACAGACCGATTCAATCGAGTGCCGTCTCACTGAGGATCCTATCTGAAAGCTTCCCGGTTGGACACCGAAACCGAGGGAGAACTGACCAATGGTGTAACATTAGGCCTCGCTTTCTCGGCCAAAGGGCTTGAAGCCCGAGGCTGGAGAAATGGTGGACGAAGACTAATTTCTGTCTTCGTCGTGGGCCTGTAACAGCCTCTAAGCGAAGTAGGGATAGAAGGAGCAGGCAAAGCCAAAAGCCGAAGGGGCGGAGCCAGACTCCCGGGTTACCGAGGGCCCCCTTCTGTCCTCTGGTGGCATTTAGCGATTTTGAAAAATGGGGAGAAACTGTATAGGGTCTTACTGTCTTGCACGCAGTAGTTGCTCAACAATTACTGAAACAACGAATACATGGTGTGAAGCTAGAATTTTTCTTTTCATCAAGCAAACGTATTCAAACCTCTCATTCCTGGTTAATTGTGAAGTACAGAACATTTCCAGACAGTGTGGACTAGGTTTTTGCCTAGGAAGAGAGACGCTATTCAGCTCAGTCCCTTTTCTTTTTCTCTCTCTAGAGAAAAAGAGTCCTGAGAAAAATGTGTATTCAGGGAGCTGGGGTTGTGGCTCAGTAGTAGAGCTCTTGTTAGCGTGTGTGAGGCACTGGGTTTGATTCTCAGTGCCACATATAAATAATAAAGGTCCATCAAATCTAAAAAAATATATTTTTAAAAAAATGTCAGCCCACCAGGGGTCCTGCTTCTTGATTGGCCTTGGGTTAATTTTGGGATCTGGGGCTGGGCCCACCATGTCGCAGGGACAATCCAGAGCTCTGAACTCAGCCACCAGGCTTCCCTTTTTTACTACATCCCCACGTCCTCGTCTCAGTTCCCACTCTGGGGAACCTCTTGAGTACTGCATTCTTCCACCATCCAATGGGTGGGTGTAGGGGCATGTGAAGAACACGAAGGCCTCTGCCACCGTTCAGGGTTGCGTGCTTCTTCTGTGCTGCTGATTAAGCCGCCTCTACATAATTCCAAGGTGGGCAATTCTGTGCTATCATTCCATTTAAAAGATGGGCAAACAGAGGCTCTGGAAAGGAAGCGCCTTGGCTAGGATCGGACAAGACAGGAATAGACAACCCAGACATCCTGGTTTTCCCAGATCCCTTCCACGCTCTATCACTCCTCAATGTAACAAGAATGGAGAAGCCAGAAGCGGGAATGGACCGAAAAGAGGGTCAAGTTGGGTGATGGGCTTGCTTCCTTTTCTTCCTCAGCCTTAGGGAAGGGGTAGCTGGGAGGACCAATCTCTGCAAAGATAGAGCCGTGTGGGCGCGCACCACCTCCGGCCGCGCGCCTCCTCCCCCTCCCCGCTTTGTTCGCACCTCTGCGCCTGCGCAGTACAACAAATCTGGCGCTGTCCCCTTCAGCACCACGCGGAACCCGCGCCACCCCTCCCCGCGGTGAGCCCCGCGCGCCCCTGCTTCGCACGTCCTCGCTCCCCCTGACTGCCCAAACCGACCCCTTCTTCCTTTCGAGGTCATCACCTGCTCTCCCTGACCTAACCGAGAAGAGTAGTTGCCATAGTAACTCGTGTGGCGCTTTCTTAAAATAGCCAGACCCCGCTTCTACTCTGGCCAAGGGCACAAGTGTTGCCTGTCCTCCACCCACTTCCTCCAGTCTCGAGGTCATCCCATCTAACCTCCTACCCCTGGGAAGGCAGGACAACTAACTCAGGCAGTAAGGAAGTTCCTCTTGAAGTCTGACTTAACGCCCCTCCCGCATTCTGGGTGGGTTGTCAGGATTGGGTTTCCTGGGTCTGAGAACGGCGAAGGGTTCAAGACCTGTAATCTTCATCGCCCTTCCATAGTTGGTCTCCTGGATTTAAGGGGCGGGTCCAGTGTACACCCATACCGTGTGCTTTGCTCGGCCGCGTGCTCGTGGGGGCGGGAGCGCGTGTGGCATGTAACAGGTCATGTGGCAACCTCCTAGGGACACGCGTGGGGTCTGGAGCGGGACACGCGTGTGCAGCTGGGCCCTACGTGTGGCTCAGGAGGCAGCGGGCAAGAGGGACCTGGACACGAGTGTGGTGGGGCATGTGAGGGTCTGGCGAACAGAACTGGGGGTTCCCTATGCTCTTCCCCTGGTCTGGGGCGGGTCCTAGGTTGGCGGGAGAGCCCAGTGGGGACCTAGCGACCAGGAGGATTGGCAGCCTCAGGGACTCGGGGGCCCTAGGAGAGGAGGTGGTGGGGGGATTAACGCTGCTGAGCGGCGCGTGGGGGGGGGGGTTGGAGGAGGGACTGAGAGGCGGGCGGGCCTGGAGCAAGCAAGCGGGAGCCGCGCTGTCTTCACAGCTGAGCAGGGCCCAGCCTCTCCTCTGCCTCTCTTCGGTCCCAGCTCTGGAAGAGCAGCGGTGAGTACTGAGGTAGCTCTGAGTAGGGGCTGCACAGGGGCACACACGAGGGCCCTGTTGAGCTCCAAGACCTACCTGGCAGGGGTGCTGCTCCTGGCCTCTGCCTCTACTCCGCATTGCTGCCAGAGCCCCCTTATCCCTTTATGGCCCCTCCTGGGCTAGGCAAGATCTGTCATAACCCTGAAGGGAGGAGGGAAGGAGAGGGATGTGGTGCAGTCTTACCCCCCAGAGATCCCGTGACTGTTGAGGGGGAGGGGACAGTGTGTGTCCCAGCTTGAATATATGTGTAAATGTGCATCTGTATTTGTATGATTGTGACCAGTAGGTCACTGCATTCAATACACCTGTGTGTGTGCTTTGGAGAATGAAAGCCTGTGTGTACATTTGGGTACCTCTTTGTGTGTTCTTGTTTGATGATGGTGTGTGTGTAAAACAAGCATGTGCCTTTCATTACACACATATTTGTTGTGACTGTGAGAGTGTATGAGGGTGTGTCTTTGAGCAGTATGCGTGTGCATCTGTGTGTGTGCCGGAGGGTGTTGCCTATGAATGTGTTTGTGTACTGATATATTTGTCCTTATGTATCTGTGTGTGTGTGTATGTGTGTGTGTATGTGTGTGCTTGCATGTGCATTTATACCCGTATGGAGGAAAAAAAAGTATCTTTCCCATTCAGCATACAATATCTATGTATCAAAAATAGAGGTCTCTGTTCAGACCTCTGCTCTCCTCCATCCTATGCCTCTCCCCTTCATCGTCCCTATGTAACCCCTGTTCTTCCTTTCCTTCCAGGAGACCTGAGTTCTCCCTCCCTGAGTGAGGGGCTCCCATAAGAGGGACTATAGGGGGCCAGGGCTGAGTAATGGTGATGGCTGACTGACACTCCTGATCCAGAGGTTGGGATGCCAGCCTCCCCCACATCAGAAGTAGCACCAAATTGCCACAGGGACTCAGCTCACTCAACTTCTGAGATAGCTTCCTAACTCCTCCCAGGGTGATGCTCAGGGCCCCCAGGTAGGAGGAAAGAAGCCAGGCTCTTCTCGGGTGGATGATTTTTTTCTTCTCAGGCCTCCATGGAAGTACCCCAGGAATGGGATCAATGACCCCATATTTCCAGGTTGGGCTAGGTCCCTGGAGCTCAGAGACCCCAGCCAACTTTCCTTTCCTTTTCTCTGCTGACCTGCCCATCTAACCACTGGCACTGCACCCCTGCTCCCGCTCCTCTCTTGCAGGCCTGTCTGAAGAGCATGCAGCCCTCTCACTCCCCACCTGGCCTCGCCATCCCTGCCCCCCCAGCCTGACCCCCGGCCCCAGCATGGCCCAGAGTGCCATGCGCTTCTGCTCAGAAGGTGACTGTGCCATCTCCCCACCACGATGCCCTCGCCGCTGGCTCCCCGAGGGCCCAGTGCCCCAGAGCCCCCCAGCCAGCATGTATGGCAGCACAGGCTCCCTGCTGCGGCGAGTGGCAGGTCCAGGTCCCCGAGGCCGGGAACTGGGACGTGTGACAGCACCCTGTACGCCTCTGCGTGGCCCTCCCTCTCCCCGTGTTGTACCCTCACCCTGGGCACCCTCTTCACCCACTGGGCAGCCCCCACCAGGGGCCCAGAGCTCCGTGGTCATCTTTCGCTTTGTGGAGAAGGCCAGTGTGAGGCCGCTGAATGGGTTACCTGCTCCTGGAGGCTTGAGTCGGAGCTGGGACCTGGGTGGAGTTTCTCCTCCCAGGCCTACCCCAGCCCTTGGGCCTGGCTCCAACCGGAAGTTGCGGCTGGAGGCATCCACATCAGATCCACTCCCAGCTGGAGGAGGCTCTGCCCTTCCCGGCAGCAGGGACCCCTTACGTGGGCCACCAGTCCCACCCCAGGTTGGAGCAGATGGTCTTTACTCTTCTCTTCCCAATGGTCTGGGGGGCCCCCCTGAGCACCTGGCTACACTATTCCGAGGACCTGCTGACACTGGATCCCTGAACCAGGTATGTAACCTACTTTGGGTTTCCTGAAGCCCTAGTGCCCCAGTGAAAGGGCAAGGCTTGGTCCCCTGTCAGACTTTGGCCTGTCTGCTGTTCACTCTGAATCCTTCAATGTCCTAAATCTGTCTCTTTCTTGCCTTCTGTGTTTGTCCTTGTGTCTCTGCACCTCCATCTCTGTCACTGTTCTTATATTTGTTTCTGTCCCATATTGTGTCCTTGTATATCTGGCTTTATCTCTGGGTGCTGCATCTGTCTCTCCCTCCTTGGTTCAGGGGGACACCTGGGCCTCTCCCCGGGAAGTCTCCTCTCATGCCCAGAGAATTGCTCGAGCCAAATGGGAATTCTTCTATGGCTCCTTGGACACCCCCAGCTCAGGTAAGGCCTGGGACTGAGCCAGGGGAAGGGGAGAGGGCCTCCTCACAGCAGCTGAGGACGATAGGGAGGCTTCCTTCAAATCTGCCCCAATCCTTTCCTGGGCTCCTGAGTTAGCCAAAGCCTTTCCCAGCCTCAGTCTTCCCAGCTGTGTCCTGATGGGGACTGGACAGGCCTGGACTGGGCACCTGAAGGAAGTTCAGCCATGGAGGGGACAGCAGGATATCAAGGTCATTCCTGGGAGTAGAAAAGAGGCTGATCTCCTTTGGGCTCCTCAAAGTTGACATTGACTTAGTTTGAAATGAACTTTACTGGCACAAGGATAAGCAAAATTTGTGGCAGGAGGAATGGTGACTAGACAGTGAAAGAACTTCCTGCCAATATGAGAGCATGGGGGAGGTGCAGAATAGGACTGGGACAGGGGATGACATGGATAACCTCCTGACCTGGATGCCTATGCATACTACAGGTGCTAAACCCCCAGAGCAGGCCTCCCCATCACCACCCGGGATGGGCTCAGGGCAAGGCTCTGGGGTAGCTGTGGGGCAAGCAACCAAATACTCCGAGACGGACCTGGACACAGTGCCCCTGAGGTGCTACCGAGAGACTGACATCGATGAGGTGCTGGCTGAGCGGGAAGAGGCTGACTCAGCCATCGAGAGTCAGCCCAGCTCTGAGGGCCCACCTGGCACTGCCCGCCCACCTGCCCCACGTCCTGGCCCATGCCCTGGCCCTCATTCCAGCCTGGGCAGTGGAAATGAGGACGAGGATGAGGCAGGTGGGGAAGAGGATGTGGATGATGAGGTGTTTGAGGCCTCAGAGGGGGTCCGGTGAGTGGGGAACTGGGAAAGAAAATGGCTTGCTCCTTCCCACTGGCTCAGAGATAAAGCAGGGTCATAGGGATGGGGATAAAGATAAGAGCCGGGTGGGAGGGTCAGGACCAAGCTGATGGTTCTGACAGGGCAGTGTGGAGTGTAGATTTCAGGCAGAGGCCTGAGGCCTGGCAGTGCATTGGGGATGTGGGAGCATCAGCAAGAAACCAGGAGACAGAGGTTCTAGAGGATCAGAGGCAAGAATGAGAGGCCAGAGGTCAGAATTCAGCCTGGGGACATGGGAGCATCAGTCTAGATCCTGGGTCCTGGCAGGAGAGTGGGGAGTGTGGGGGCTTTCCTTTCTGTCTCACACCCCATTGCAGCTTGGAGCCTCATCTTCTCCTAAGATGTTGCCAGAAATAGAAATGGGATGGCAGGAGGGAAGCGGATCAGGGGAAAGGAGGAGAAAGGGAGATTAGCGGGAAGGGAGGGAGGGAGAGGGGGATTGGGTGCTGGGGATGGGCTGCAGAGGCACCAAATTTCTACTCAGCTGACTCTTTTTTTTAGGGGGGGGTTTGAACCTGTGAAAGGGGATCATAATCCCCCTAACAAAGTCAGTGGTGAGAGCTCTATAAAATCATGCCCCAAAACTGTGCTCTGGGTCCCTGATCAGACCTCTCCTTGCCCTTGCAGGCCAGGTAGCCAGATGCCTCACTCCGGTCCTCTCAAGTCACCTGTGCCCTTCCTTCCTGGGATCAGCTCCTCAGCTGATGGGCCTGACTCTTTCAGTTGTGTGTTTGAAGCCATCCTGGAGTCGCATCGGGCCAAGGGCACCTCCTATACCAGCCTTGCCTCTCTGGAGGCCCTGGCCTCACCTGGCCCAACCCAGAGTCCTTTCTTCACCTTCGAGCTGCCTCCCCAACCCCCTGCTCCCCGGCCTGACCCACCTGTTCCTGCCCCACTTGCTCCTCTTGAACCGGATTCTGGTACCAGCTCTGCTGCTGATGGGCCTTGGACACAGAGAGGGGAGGAGGAGGAGACAGAGGCCAGAACCAAGCTGGCCCCAGGGAGGGAGCCCCCTAGTCCCAGTCACTCCGAAGACAGCCTTGGGCTAGGAGTGGCACCCCTTGGCAGGTAAGCAATTCCTTTGGTTTTCTCAGCCCTGAGACCTCCAGTGCCCGAGAACCAGCTGGTTTAAGGGACAGATCTGAAGTGTGAGGATGTAGTTTGTACTCCTGACCCAAGTGGGATGGTTAACAGATGTCTCTTTTCCCATTTGGAGGGCTACTACCATTGACCTCTTGTAACTCCCCCCTGGGCTCAGATCCAGTGATTGGAGAAACCATAATTTAGGACTGGAGGATCCCCAGAGAACATCCCTTTTCTCTCCTGGAAGGCCCTTTCCTTCCCAGGTGGAGTCTCTCATCCGCACCTAGCCTGAAGGCGTCTCTAAAACCCAGTCAAGCAGCCCCTCCCATTTCCTCCCTCCTAGGTCCCCTGCCCAGTCAGGTGTCTCTCATCCTGGAAAGTCCTTTCACAGCTTAACCTTTCTGCTCTCCCCTTTGCCAGCTACCCTCTCAGTCATGGAAGCCATGGCAACAGGAGGGGGTGGGCAGGGAGATGGGGTTGCCTAGCAACCAGGAGTTTCCGGCCTCTGTCTCTGGGGTGACAGGTGGCTTTTCGAGTAGAGCAGCTGGGGTGGGAAGGGAAAGGGAGGGAGTAAAAGGGGGTGTGGGGGGTGCACCCTGACCTCCAGTGCCCCTAACCCCAGAGCCTACTTCTCTGTGGGCAGAAGGAAAGCACCAAGGAGTCTCCTCACCCCAAAATGTGGGAGGAAGAAACATTTGTGAACAAAATGGTGTCCCTACTGTCCTCAAATCTTTGCCTGACCCTCCACTATTCCTCCCTGGCAGCGGATCTATCCCATTTTTGTCCATATCTCAGGCCACAGGCCCATGTTCTGAGGAGGGCCTGTGTGGTTAATGGGGAATCTGTATCTAATAGCAAACCCTGGGAGCTTTGGGGAAGCAGCCAGAACTTCTATAGCAGTAAGATAGATGAAGGTTAGACTTGGGGCAAGACTTCCAGACAGTTAGTAATGATGGAGTAGCTTGATGGACAGAACCTATCCAGTCTTCTTCCCTGAAGAAAAGACAAATAGATTTCCCATGTTCTCTTCTCCCCTTCTCCATCTCTGGGTCTGGAGGCAGAGGGAGGGTCTGGGTGATCCCAAATGACCCTGCCCCAGCCCTGAGCTGGTATTCTACCCTGGCAGTGAACCACCCCTGAGCCAGCTGGTGTCCGACTCAGACTCAGAGCTGGACAGCACAGAGCGGCTGGCCTTGGGAAGCACAGATACCTTGTCCAATGGACAGAAAGCGGATCTGGAGGCCGCACAGCGCCTAGCTAAAAGGCTGTACCGACTAGACGGCTTCAGGAAGGCTGATGTGGCCCGGCACCTGGGCAAGAAGTAAAGCCACTGGGCTGGAACTGAGGATGGGGGTGGAGGGAATGATCCTGGGGGCAGCATCTCCATCCTCTCCATCTAATGCCCCCAGGTCTCTAGGTAACCCCCAGCTGACCCCTTGACACTTCCCCTTGAGACCCCACCTGTCTCTCTGCCCTGTCCACAGCAATGACTTCAGCAAACTGGTGGCTGGCGAGTACCTCAAGTTCTTTGTCTTCACAGGCATGACTCTGGACCAAGCTCTCAGGTGGGTGTTGAGCCCTTGGAGGTCTGTGTCTACAGTCAGGGTTGGTGTGAAGGGCCCCAGCGATGCCTCCTTTGACCCTTATGTCTCCCCTAAGTGGTCTTTCCCAAGCTGATTGGGCATGGCTGCCTGGTAAGGGGACTTTGGGTGAGGATGATATCTTCCAACATCCCCCCTCCTCAGGGTGTTTCTGAAGGAACTAGCCTTAATGGGTGAGACCCAGGAGCGAGAACGTGTGCTGGCCCACTTCTCCCAGCGGTATTTCCAGTGCAATCCAGAAGCCCTGTCCTCAGAGGGTGAGGAGGCTGGGATCAGGACTGTCCCAACTGACCACTGAGGCAGAAGGGTGGGACACTTCTGCATGTGTGTGTGCAGGAGGGAATGAATGTACATGCTTGTATGCATGTGAACATGCATGTGTGCAGATAGTGCTAGCATGGTTACATGTATACAGGCAGGCATATTGCTAGGATCCAGAGTGTTGTGTAGAGGAGGTGGCAGTTGTGTTTGCATGCCATTGTGAATATACATGAGCAGGACCGTTTTTGGCTGGAGTGGGGATGTGCATGGTCTGCATAACAGTGTGGGGTGGACTTGCTTGTGCTTGGTGCACAGAAGCATGTGAGTGTTGGGGGCAAACAGGGAGCAATCCCTAGCACTTTTGGGAACTAGGGACACCTGTAAAGGGGGAGGTCCATGCTGAAGGATCTGCTGGAAGACAGTGATAGGGAAAGTTCACTAACGGGGCCAGTCTAAGGAAGATGTGGTTGTGGGCTAAAGCGGGTCCTGAAAAGGGGCAGGATGACCTGAATAGTTAGGGAGGCCAGTTGTAAAGAGTCCGTGGGAGGGGGCCAAGGCTGATGGTCAATTCTTCCCTAGACGGAGCCCACACACTGACATGTGCCCTCATGCTACTCAACACAGATCTCCACGGCCACGTGAGTTGGGGGTGGGAAGGTGGAAACCCGAAAACAGGACCCTGTCTTGAGACTTCAAGGCATGGGAGGCCCACAATCTCCCAAGTTCATAGGTTTCTGTTTCCTCCCTTAGAACATTGGGAAGCGCATGACCTGCGGGGACTTCATCGGGAACCTGGAGGGTCTCAACGATGGCGGCGACTTCCCCAGGGAGCTGCTCAAGGTGGGGGTGGGGTGGGGTGGGGCGGGGCAGGGCAGGGTAGAACCTGCTGGAGGGGAAGGACATCATCCTGTGGCCAAGTCTGAGGGAAGTGGATAGGGGCTCGCCGGCCCCTGCTCCTGCCACAAGAGCCCAGGCTCTCATGACTCAGCCTGGGGCCCGCCCCCTCGCCCAGCCCCCACACGCAGGCTCTCCCGGAACATGCGCACACGCGTGCAGTAGCTGCTGCGCGTGGCGGGGGAGGGGAGCCGACTTTGGAAAACACGTGAGCAGGCAGCCCTGAACGCTGCATTTACCTTCAACAGTTCCCCCTCTAATAAAGTGCACTGAGGGTGGAAGGCGAGGTGGGGGTCTCGGGTGGGGCAGGAGAGGGGACACAGGCACACGGCTCCCTAGTGTGTACATCTACAAAGACCTTTCAGGTAACCTCTTCGGAGGTAGAGGGGCCTGGGCCAGACAAAAGCTTTTCCAAGGTCTCGACGCTAGGGCGCAAAGCTGGGACTAGAAATGCCCTCCTGTAGGTGCGGACCACACGCCCAAGCGCCAGCGCTTGAGGAGTCAGGAAGACAGGAGCTGATGGTGGTGGGAAAAGGGGACATTCCCATCCCATGGGTTCACTCCTTTCCCTGATCAGGTGGTGTTTTATCCAGGGAGACCTGGACTTAGTTTGAGGAACCCCCAGGGTGGGAATAAGGGATCTCTGGGCCATAACACACACGTGACAGCACACGACGCGTCCTAGGATATATCTGGACTTGGGGTGTGTTGGGCTTGAGTTTTGGGATGCATCTAAGTGGGGGCATCCATTGTGAGTTGAGGTGTCAGTTGGGGTGTGTGCTTTGAGTAGTGTATGTATGGCAGGGTGCATTTGAATCAAGGGGTGTGTGACGTGTGTTCTTCAAGGGTATGCTGAGTGCCTTATACGTTAGGTATGCGTTTTTGAATTGACTGATTTATGACAAACGTCTGTGAGTAGAGTGTGTGTTTTTAAGTTAAAGATGGTAAATTTTGACGTGTACAACTGAATGTTAGGGTCTGTGTGAGTCGGGGGGAACGTGAATTGATGAACTGTGGTGTGAGTTGCGATGCACACATGGGCGTCTGGGGTATCTGCGAGTGGTCTGGATGAGTCCGGGACTCTTCCATGGCTATCCCTCCAGTCTTAAAGTGAAAAAGGGCGGAGGGGAGGACTTCAGACCTCTCCCCTCACCACCACCTCCAACCCTGAGGAGCCGGGGCGGAGTTCCAGACCCTTTCCGCAGCCCGCCTCCACAGCTCGGTGCTGGGCGCCCACAGCGCTGGGGGCTAGCGTACCCGGGCAGACCCCACGCATGCGCCCCCCGCCGGCCTCCCCCGGCTGTCCCCGCGGCGGCGCGGGGGCCCCCTGGCGCTCCGGCGCCTCCATTTTGCGGCGTCCCCGCCCCCAGCCCCCTCTTCCTCTCCACTCCCCTCCCTGTCGGCGACCCCTCCCTCTCGCGGAGCTGCGGAGCAGACCGCGCCGCCGCCGCCGCCGCCGCGCGCTCGGTGCGTCGGTGGGAGCCGGCCGGGCTCTGGCCGCGCGCTCGCGCCGGCTGTCGGGGGAGCCGTCCGCGGGCCGGCCGGGGAGTCCGGTGCCGAGGGCGGGCGGGGGCATGGCCGGGGGCCGCGGCGCGCCGGCCGGGCCAGCATGATCGGCGTTAACAGCATCCACAGCAGCGCCGGGCGGCTGCGCTCGCGCTCGCTGTGCTCAGTGCGCTACGGGCGCACCCACCGCGGCGCGGAGACCCTGTGCTACGGCTGGCCGCAGCGCTCACGCAGTCTCAAGCCCGTGCTCTACACCGATCTGGTGGTCAGCCGCCTGCAGAGCCGCAAGAAGAAAAAGGCGGTGAGAGCGTGGGGGCTGCGGCCCACGCCAGGCTGGGGGGCGATCGAGGAGGCGGCTTGAGGGAGGCACCCAGGGCGGCCGAGCCGAGGAGGACATGGATGGAGCTGTAGGAAGGGGGGGAGCCCAATAGGGACAGAGCTTGTGGGCAGCCGGAGGTGGGTATGAACTTGCGGAGGGGGTATGGCAAGGTGGCGCTCACAAATCGGAGTCTTTGGTGAAAAAAGGTTTTCTCTGTGGGAGCGTGACTTGGGACTTGCTGATGGGGTTCAGGACCTTTGAAGGAAGGTGTGGCGCTGCACGCAAAAGCAGCGGGGGTGTCTTGAGAGTTGGCAGGGGATGTACTGGAAGACTGGAGACAAGGATTGCAGATTGGATCTTGAAGGTTGCTTCACCCTTCTGGTCAGTTGGGAGTCAGGGTTCAGGGTCTGAGGCATGGCTGGGTTTGGGCCGGTGTATGTTAGGAGGGCTATGTGTTGATTAGCTTGGCATGTGCTGTGGGTGCCCCCACTCTGGGGCAGGTAGTGCAGGTGTGGGATGCCTGGGTAGCCTGTGGCAGTGAGAGTCAGAGACTGTGGTGTGTTGGGGGGTTTGGAGGGGCCTGTGTCCCATCACGGGGAAGGCGCCGACGTCACCACTGCACCCAGCTCACACGCAGGCAGCATCACATGCCACACATAGCAAAACACACACATGCTAGGGACACACCCACTCACACAGGCTGGCGGAAGCACCCCCACAGTTGGAGGAGATGGCATGGACCCATATTTCAGGCTACTGCCCAAAGAGGGGCCCTCTGTGCCACTCCTGGAGGCCATTCTCTTTCCTGACCACCCCAGAGCCCCCAGGTATCCCCAGGCCAACTGTACAGAGGAGAGAAGAGGAAGAGACAGAGGAAGAGAGTGGTTCAGGGGCTTACAGTTTGGGGTGGATAGACTTTGGAAGCTAAACTACTGTTTCAGACTAGTGTTCACTTCTCAGTTACATGAAGTATGCAGGTGGCTAGAGGGCTGGGCCACTGGCATTTGGCTTGATGATGCTGTTTGGATCAGGGAAAGTCTCAGCTTGTCCTGAGCTAAGGAAGGAGCTGGGGGAGTGAACCCCCTATTGTGGGACCTCAGGTTCTCCATATGCTATGTGTGGGTTTATTCTGTGGGAACAGACCAGGACACATGACTGGGGGAAGGAGGGTTTCTTGGGCTGCTCTTTCCCATTTCCTTAGGGCTATGTTTCTCACATCGGGATCAAAGCAGGAGTGCCCCTTAATAACAATAAAGATAATAATAGTAGCTACATTTATTGTGCATCAGCCATGTGCCAGGATTCCCTGCGCTAACTGCTTGCCCCCACATGTTGCTATGTTTGTTCTTCCCCATGGATACCTGCCCAAAGTCATAGAGCGAAAGTGGCAGAGCTGGGCCTGGGTATTGGTACAGTATTCCAGACCCTGTGCTTATGGTCATTATACACTGCTGCCCCCTCCCGCTTAGATCTGGCTCTTCTCCCAAGTTGGAGGAAGGGCTCTGAGCTGTGACATTGGGGTGCCTAGTATGCTTCCCCCCAGGATTGACCCATACTCCCTGATTTGTTCCTCTGCAGGCCTTGTACAGCTCCATCAAGAATGAAAAGTTGCAGTGGGCCATGTGAGTCCCAGGGCCATGTGGTGGTTTAGGGACGGGGCACAAGGAAGAGCTGCCTGGGTTATGGAGTCCTGGGGCTGTGGGTCCAAGGAGGGGGGTGAGACACAGGGTGGCTGCCTCACTTCCTTCTTTGGAGATGGCTGCTTAGACTTGGGGTCTGTCTTGTCTCCAGCGGGGTTGTTATGACAAGCTGAGTTGGGGTGGGAGGACATGTGCTGAGACATAAAAGGAAGGTCTCCTGGTAGCCTAGCAGGAAAGCAAAGGCCTCAGGAAGGATAGTATTGACCAGTAACACAAAAGGCCCCCCTTAGGTCTTAGGGAGCCCAGGTGTCCCAGAACAAGGGGCCATGTTGTCTCTTGGCAGCACCAAATAGAAACAGATTCAAAGAAAGTCTTGGAAGGTCCAGTATGAGGGAGAAGGTCCAGTTTTGGCCTTGGGGCCCCCAGTCTGAGGGCAGAGCCCTCACCTAACAGTCAATTCATTTGTATTTGCTGCTATCTACTGAGAACTGTCACTGCTCAGTTTGGCTAGGAGCTTCCAGTCTTTAGGAGAGACCTCAGAGGAGGTAGAGCTCAGAATTAGGGAACAGAGGGAACTCAGGGAATGCTTTTTAGAGGATTGGGACTGAGGCTTCCCTAGGGAAAGTATTTGGGAGGCAAAGGTGTGGCTGAAACGAGTGTGGAATGGGGAGACCACAAGGAGGCAGGCCTGACTGGAATGGAGAGTGGAAGGAGAAAAAGAGTATTGGGGAGATACAGTTACGTGTGAGAAGCAACAGGGACCTACTGCAGATTCTGGAACAAGGGAGTGACAAGATAGAATCTGATTTTTTAATCTTATAGAACCTGCAGACCAAGATTTTTTTTGGGGGGTTGGGGGACTAGGAAGCTGTCCTTTCCACCATTTAGCCAATGAACTATAAGCAAAGCCTCATAGTTCAGGTTAGGTATGGTTGAGATAGTTGAGTCTGACATGTGTCAGTTGTGGTAGAGAAGGGTGTGAGGGTTAGGTGTGTATCCAGAAACAGAGAGGATGGAATGGTTACACACGAGGGGAGGAAAAGGACAGCTGTCACTCTACTCTGGGGATGTCTAGTTTTGGGGAGGAGACATGCTGCCTTGAGGAGCCCTGCTTTGAGGGGGGAAACCCCGTGGCAGGAGCCTCAGGTTGAGGGGACCCCCCTGCAGCTCTGTACACACTGGAGGAGCTTTCCAGGGTGGGCAGGAGCCAGGGCTGAAGAGGGGTATGGCTCCATGACCAGCTCCCCTCTGAGGCCATCACACCTGCAGAGACGAGGAGGAGCTGAGGCGCTCTCTGTCTGAGTTGGCCGACCCCAACCCCAAGGTCATCAAGAGGGTCAGCGGGGGCAGTGGCAGCGGCTCCAGCCCTTTCCTGGACCTGACTCCTGAGCCTGGGGCTGCCGTCTACAAGCACGGGGCCCTGGTGCGAAAGGTGCACGCAGACCCTGACTGCAGGAAGAGTACGTGGCCGGGCGGAGGGGTCTGGGGGATGGATGGGAGTGGGCCTGTCCCAGGCCCCATTGACCTGCCTTCCTTCCCCCGCAGCACCTCGGGGCAAGCGGGGTTGGAAGAGCTTCCACGGGATCCTCAAGGGCATGATTCTCTACCTGCAGAAGGTGCGGGGCTAGGCCGTTCGTGGGGGCTATCTATGCTGACTTGCGGGGGATAGTGGGTGGCCTGGGCTAGGCCAGGCCAGACTGGGGCCAGGACAAGATGGTTACCTCTGCAGGAGGAGTATCAACCTGGGAAGGCACTCTCGGAGGCAGAGCTCAAGAATGCCATCAGCATCCACCATGCTTTGGCCACCCGCGCCAGTGACTACAGTAAGAGGCCCCATGTCTTCTACCTGCGCACTGCTGACTGGCGGGTCTTCCTCTTCCAGGCTCCGTGAGTGTCCTTTTCCTGTCCATCCCAGACCCCTTTCTTTGTCCCTGGATTGCCTCATTTCTTCTCAGGTCACATCCTAAGCCAGGACAGGCATCCCTTGGCCCAGATCCCAAGGGACTGTGCTGTCTCCCCAGGAGCCTGGAGCAGATGCAGTCCTGGATCACTCGCATCAATGTAGTTGCCGCCATGTTTTCTGCACCCCCCTTCCCAGCTGCTGTTAGTTCCCATAAGAGGTTCAGCCGCCCTCTGCTGCCCAGTGCTGCCACCCGCCTCTCCCAGGTAGCCTCAGTGTACTTGGTCCACCTGCTGCAAGTGGGATGGTGTGGGGCAGGCCCAGGCTGGGTGCACTCAGATTGCTGTGTATGCGTCCCTGTGACAGTCCCGGTAGGCAAGCTGAGGCAGAAGTTCAGCCTCTACACTGCTTGCTAAGCTGGAAAGCCAGCCACGGTGCTTTGCTTGTCCAAAGAGGCACCTTGTTAAAATTTGCCCAAAGGCAGCGTATAGACTAGAGTCATCCTGACTGTTCTCCTCTGGCTGCTAGGAGGAGCAGATGCGGACCCATGAGGCCAAACTGAAGGCCATGGCAAGTGAGTTGCGTGAGCACCGGGCCACACAGCTGGGAAAGAAGGCCCGAGGAAAGGAGGCTGAGGAGCAGCGGCAGAAGGAGGCCTACCTGGAGTTTGAGGTGAGCCTCCCTGCTTGGCACCGTGTTCCCCACACATGCTCAGGCTAGGTGTGGCTCTTAAGAGTTGAGTGAGCAGGGTGATCTTGGCCAACGGCTTAATCTCTCTGAGTGTCAGTTTTCTCTTGGGAACAAGGCTAACACTCCACACTCACTAGGGTCAGGAGGTAAGAGGTCTGTCAAGTGTTTCCTGGCTCTGGTCAAAGCTCAAAGAATGTTAGCTGTTTCCACAGGTAGTTCTGAGAGCCCAGAGGAAGTCATCAACCTGCCAGAGGATCATCTGGCCTGCTGGGGTCTTTTGGGGCGTAGAGGTGGGTGGGACACTCTGTTTTCTAGCTGGTCATGGGTGTGGGATAGGCTGGGAGAGGACAACAGGAGCTCATGGCTTCTGGCCCTCTGCCTCAGAAATCCCGCTACGGCACCTACGCAGCACTGCTTCGGGTCAAGCTGAAGGCAGCCAGTGAAGAGCTAGATGCCATAGAGGCAGCGCTGGCCCAGGCTGGGAGCACAGAGGATGGACTCCCTCTGCCTCACTCCAGTCCCTCCCTTCAGCCGAACCCCAGCAGCCAGACCCGTACTCAGCATCCAGGCTCAGAGCCTCGGTCCGGGGCAGGCAGCGCAAGGCGAAAGCCCTGAGCAGAGAGTGGGAGTGTGGGGGATGGTGCCTACTAGGCACCTGCATGATGACATGGCCCTGCCTAAGCCCGGGCCGGCCTCGGGCCACCCATGAGGGCCTCCTGGCCCAGGGCCCGACCGCGCGGACGGCGGTTGTCCGGGGCAGGGCAGGGCTGGGCATGGGCCTCAGGAGCCTAGGCTAAGGGCGCCTCTAAGATCCTTTTGTGATAATGTTTTGCACTTTTTTCGTACAGGGTGGGTGGGGGTGGGAGGGGCCAGTGCCCTGGAACTTTTGATGGGGTTCTTTTTTTTTTTTGTGGGGGAGGCCTGACAATATTTCTGCTTTCTGCCAAGATCATCCTCACCCTGACACCAGCAGTCACTCTCCAGCCTGGGGCCTGGCTCAGACAGAGGCCCAGAGTTGAGGCTAAGCTGGTTTCCACTCCTTTTCCCTGAGGGCTCACCTCTCTCTTTCCAGAGGTAGAGGAAGGGCATCTACATTTAGGCCCCATCCACAGACCAGGTTAGCACAGCCTGCTTTCCCTCCCTCAGTGGGCCTGGCCCTTTGTACAGCCTCTGCCCCATTAAAACTGCTCTGAATTGCTGGCTGGGTCTCCTCTTCTTGTTGACCTGGAGCCAGGTTAGGAAGCTGGTTCCAGGGACTAGAGTCACACTGGGAACTGCCATAAGTTGGGAAGAGGGTCCTCCCAGAGAATCTTTTATTTGCTCCAACTGGGTTGTGGGCATGGGGTGTTAAATAAGATTTGGACTAGATAGGGATGCTGTACAGAGAAGTTCAGGAAGAGGGCTGGAGGGTAGGTAGCAGTTCAGTGCACCTGAGGCTGGGGGTGCCCATGGCAGAGCCCTCCTGGTGGCTCAGGGGGTGGGCCCAGTTTCTCTGCCTCCTGTTCCACTGACTGGCTCCCATATGCACTGTCTTCCTTCACTTCTGCTGGAGGTACACAGGGAAAGGAACAGGAGCAAGTCAAGGCCTTGGGCCTCCCAACGTCCAGGCCCAGATCCATGTTCCAAGGTGGCCCCCTTTACCTGTGCTGGGCAGCTTGTCTCGGGTCTCAGGACCTCGCAGCAGTCGCACTCCTTCATCTAGACCCATGTCAGACAGGGCTTCCAACAGACCTGACAAGTCTCCACCAGCCAGCTGAAGAGAAGGAAGAGACAGGAGATCTGAATTATGCTTAGGGTATTAGGGTGCGGAGCTCAGGGGCCAAGGAATCTTCTGGGTTCAGAGGTGGGGAAAGCAGTTGGGTGCTTGGGTTGGTACAGGTTGCCCCACCTTGTAACTGCGCAGGAGGCTGCCGCTGGGTGAAGCTGTCTTCCGGTATGTGTCCACTAGACTGCGCAGCCCTAGCCGCTCTGCCAGCTCTGCCCAGCTACCCTGGGCTTCTGGCCCATCTAGCAGCTGCTCCAGATTCTGCAAGGTTGTCTCTCCGAGTGACAGCCCTGGCCCTGAGGGGGGCACAGGTATAAACATGTCAGTTACCTCCAGAGATGGGCAGAGACAAATACCTGGACACCGTTTTTCCCCCTGGAAACCTAACAGTCAAGGCCACTGGAAGATGGGAGTGGAAAAGGGGAGCCCTCCTTCCCAGGTCCTGAAGGAGAAGACCTCTGTTAAGATGGCTCTGGGGCCTGAGAATGCCTGGGAAGACCTTACCTGCAGGGCTGGGAGGAGTCAGGGGGGGCTCCATGGTGTTCTGAGCAGCATTTAGCAGCAAGGTCTTCACCTGGGGAGACAGCTTTGACTACCTCCCACCCCTGTCCTTAAGCCCAGCTATCCTGAAGTCCATACTCTGGGTCCCGTTCCCAAGCCTGAGAGGTGTCTGGTGCTTTGTTACTTCCAGTGCCCGGCTAGCCTTACCTTGGTGCTGCGAGTGAGGTCAAGAGGCTTGTGGCCCTGGAAGTTGCTCTGCCTGTCCCTCTCAGGCCCCTCGGAATCTGAGTCACTCCCAGAGGTGGGAGGTGAGGGCAGTGGGCACAGAGGCTCCTCATTCTCTGCGTGGATGTCAGCACCTGAGGGAGGAAGGCAGTCATCCAGAGGGAAGATGGGGCCCCACCTTAAGGACTATAAAGTGGGGGGACTGGGAGGCACCCTTTTCCTCCCCTTGCCCTGTTGATATGCCTCTATGGGTGAGACTGACCAGCCTTTAGAAGGAGGCGGGTAAGGGTTGGGGATCCTAGTCCAGCTGCCAGGTGTAGAGGTGTGTTTCCGGCAAAGGTGCGGGCGTTCACATTGGCATGGAGCTGTGGGGTACAAGAAAGTGGGTGACCCAGCATGGTCCAATTGGCTGACCATTCCTACACACCTTAATATCATTCTCAATTCCTCTCACAATCTTGGCTCCACCCCTTCCAGAGTCCTCATTCCCACCTTGGTGACCAGATGTGTAACCAGCCCCAACTCCTCCATCTCTGTGGCTAGATGCAGTGCTGTTCGGCCCCCCTGCCGCTCTGCAGCTTCCACTTCTGCTCCACTGTCCACCAGCAGATCCAGGCACTCAGGGCTTCGGGCACGAACTGCCAGGTGTACAGGGTACAGGCCTAGGAATGCAGGATACTCAGTCCATGGCTGTGATTCTGAAGTGGCCCCTAGATCAGTCCTGACCAGCCAATTTCAGCACCTCATATCCACTTGTCAGACATCCTCATTGGTCTTCACCTTTACCTTGCTGGTCAGGAGTTGGTGGGGAAACTTACCCTCAAAGTCAGGCATATGTAACAGCTGGGACACAGTGGGAGCTCCACTTTGCAGCAGTGCATGCAACAGGTTTGGGGCTCCAGCACCTGCCCGCAGTGCCAGGTGCATGGCCGAGTCTCCATGCCGATCCAGCATTGCAGGGTCTGCACCCACCTGCAGCAGAAAGCTCACCACCCTTGTCTGTCCAGTTATCACTGCCAGGTGCAGGGGTGTCTGAGGAAGAAGGCAGGGTGAGCCAGGCACACCCTAGCTTAGACCCACTTGCTTTCCAACTGCTACTCCCTCACCAGTAGGTGCCCCCTCACCTGGTGCAGGTGGTTGGTGAGGTTGACAACACCGAGGTGCTGGGCATGGTAGATGACATGGGCTATCTGCTCAATGACACTGGTCTGCCCGTGGATGATGGCCAGGTGCAGCGGCCTGGGGGTTGAGGAGCGACTCTGGCCTAGTAAGCCCAGCCACTTCGGATCCTGTGCTCTCAAAACCCCACCACTTCTTTCTTAATCTCCCTAGCTGGGGCTTGTTAAACCCAGAACATCTCCAAAGACATCGATGTACTTGAACTTAATTCTTCCCTGCACCTTTTTAGGTTGATAATGGCTATTATTGTGTCCCTTCCTCAGTTGACAAAACTGAAGTTTGGAAAAGATAAGTACCTTGAGCAGAACTAGTAAATAGTAAGGTAGAAGCTGAATCCTGGTCTTTTAAACTCCAGGGACCGGCTCTTTGCAGATCCCTTTCCTGCTCCCACACCGTGACCGTGCATCAGGCGTGGTATATCCGCCCCCAACCCTAGGAAGCCCGGCCTCCACCCGCCCTCTACCCGCTTACGTGTCTCCGTTCTCGTCCTGAGCCGTCAGCAGGTGGCGCTGTCCCGCCAGAAGCGCGCGCGCGTCTGCCGTGACGCCGTAGTCTAGCAAGGCTCGGGCGCTGCGCTGCGTCAGGCCGAACAGGCGCGCGTTGTACTCCCGAGCTGGGGGCGACAGGGGACGTGGATGCGGAATAGTCTCCAGCCCCGGCGCCCCGACCGTTCACATTTCGGAGCCATACCTCGATGCAGCGCCTCGGGAGCCTGTGGTTCGCCCTTGGGGTTCCCGGGGGACGCGCTGGGCTCTGCTGCTTCCTCCCCAGCATCCATGCCGGGCGCCGAGGAGGCCATCTGCGCTCCGCCCCCGCCGCCCGGGTAGCAGCCCATTGGTGCCGCGCCGGACTGGTAGGGGCTGTAGGCCAAGGAGGAGGGGAAAAAGCCGAGGCTGCCACCTGTGGGTACAGGCAGGGCTGTGGGGAGCGGACACCAGCCAGGACTCCCCAGTTTCTTCCCCCATCACTTCTCTTGCCCTTACCCTTTCCCGCACCACACCCCTTCGCCACCACTACCCCTCACCTCCTCCTCCAGCTCCTCCATAACCCCCAGCAGAGCCCCCAGAGCCTCCTCCCATATGCGAGCCACCTCCAAAGGGCTGGGAAAAGGTAGGCAAGGCCTTCCTCCGCTTCCGCTGCACCTCCTCCTTGTCTGGGGGCAGAGGGAAACGAATGTTAAATTTCTGGTTCATGGGTCATAACTGGGGTCTCTTCTTTCCAAAGTCCTCAGACTGGCTCCTAGAAATCACCTCCTGGGAAACCTCCAGCCCAGCCCAGCCCTATGGGATCCTCAAGCCCAGTTCCACCTTCCACCAGAGGATAATAGGTGAACTGTTTGGAGTCAGAGACATCCCCTCCTCGCTTGCGTTTCAGTTGTAGGAACACGGTTACAGGCCGCTCAATCTTCATCTTGTGATAGGGGGGTGTCCGGAACACAATGGCATACTGAGGGGGTGGGGGACAACACAGGGTGTCAGTGAGGCCTTTGCCTAGTTCATCCTCCAGCCCAGGCCCTGGTCCCTGAGTACCTGTTTATGAACATCTGTAGGAGAGAAGTCCCCAAAGGCCTGCCATCCGTTTTCATCATCCTCATAGAACCGAACTTCAATGTCATCTACAGGGAGAAGTGAAGCTTGGCCACAGTTCCTGGGTAATCTTCACAGCCATTTATCCTGGACCTACCCTGATCCCCAGTCTAAAACGCAATGTCCCAAACTCCCAGTTTGGGCTCCAGCCTCACCTTTCTGCACCTTGTCACAAAGCAGATAAACTTCATCTCCACCCCGTACAGAGCCTGCTGTCTTGTCCATTCGAGAAATCTTCAGGTTTGAGGCTCCTGGAGACTCTATGAGGTGGGAAATAGATTAGTTGACATAATGCCACACCGATGGAGCCAGGGGCTTTATGGTTATTATCTTGACAACCCAGGAAGTGCAGGAATTACTAGTGTCCTCTCATTTACCAAAGATGGAAGCAACACTCAGAAGGGGAAATGACTTGCTCAAGGTCATTCAGCACGTGGCAGGACCAGGTTCAAACCAAGGCCTGTTTGACTCCACAGTTTGAGGATGCCCCTCATGGTCCCTCTGGCACCCAGGCTGACACCCTTGGCAGTTAGGACACTCACTACTGTCGTGGATGGGCTGGGAGATAACTGGCTTCAGGGCCAGGGAAAAGGAGCCATCGCTGGCTCGAAGGAAGGCAGAGAAGCGCAGACGCACAATACTCAGATCCATCACTTTCTTCAGCTCTTTGGCCTCCTGCTCCAGCTCCCGCCGCTCGGCCTCTGAGGAAGGAGCACACATTTAATCCCTACACTCCTTCTCTTCCCTCTTCCTTCTATGAGCACCTTCCATGATTCTCACTGCACCCATACCTGTAAGACCATGGGGCCTGGAGCGGAGCCTTTGCCTCTGAAGTTTTTGTATCATAATCTCCATCATATTCTTCTTGGTCACATGCAGCACACCCAGGTTATTGAATCTGGGGAGGAGGAGTCCGAGGCCTTTGCCCATGCCTGCTTCTGAGGCAGTCTCCTCACTGCCAGGCTCAACATAGCCCTACTTCCTCAAGGAAGTTATTCTATTTAATACTTGGGCCTTCTGGTTCTGGGGCCAACCTAAGCCTCTCCCCTTTGTCAGATGCTAAGCAGCAGAAGTGGGCTGGGGCCTAGGATTGGCAGGCATTGAGAGGACATCTCAGTGTGGGCCAGGGCTAGGGGACACTTACTGGGCAGTCATGTCCTTGGGCCCCACAGAGACGGCACAGACCCCCAGCTCTGAGCACTGCTTGCCCACCAGGCTGTGGGCATGAGCACGAGGTGGGTCACTGTGTGTTACCAGGTCCACCTCAATCTTGGCAGGGCCCTCGTAGTTACAGATCTGAGCAGGGAAGAGAGCTGTCAGTAATGCCCCTGGACATGCTATCTCTTAGCCCACCCTCCAGCATCATCCTGGCTTACCTTGACAGTGGGATAGGTTTTCCGACCCTTCTCACTGGAGGCACCTGGCAGGCCTCCGTGGGAGGGACCTTCACAGCCATATCGAAATCGGAAGCCTCGCTGAAAGTCCGAGGGCAGAGTGACATTGTGATCAGGAGAGAACACCCCAAGTAGCCATACCTCTGGCCAGCAGTGACCACAATGATCAGTTTTCTCTACCCTGAACCAGAATCATTCCACTGTGATCAGCAGCAACCACCATCCAAACTACAGTGGCCTTCTTAGACACTGACCCTTGGGTCCCATGGTCATCCACCTACAACTACCCCACTTGCCCCCAAAGCTGAAGCCATCCCATACCATCCTTTTTGCTACTCACTTGCTTAGGCTGTTCCACAATCACCAGGTAGGGGCCATTAGCTGGGGACAGAGGGACCTTGTTAAACTAGGATCTCCTAGCATGTTCTCCAGGCAGAGGGAACATGCTCTTCCTTCTCCAACACAAGGGGGGGTCAGGTGACTTACTGACCTGTCTCAGGGACCGGCTCCTTGGGTTCCACAATGGAGGGACTGAATTTGAAATCATCATATTCAGCAATGCCATCCAGACCCTGGTTTGGAGACAGGTTAAAGGTGGCTGATTTTGGGCCACCCTACAACCCTCCACCTCTCAGCTCCAAACCCAAGCAGCTTGCAGATAGAGGATCAGACTGACAGGCGGGCTGAGATAATCTGAGGACATACTGGTATAAAGGAACAGAGCGGCTCAGGCAGAAAGACAGATACAGGGGGCACCGGCTGCCTTAAAGGCCAGGCAGCGTGACTCACTGGGTCGTAGCAACTGTCCATGTCTCTGGGCTAGGCCCGGCTCTGTCTGTTGGCTTCAGCCCCTGGTTCTGCTTCTCAGAGTTTTAGGCTCCCGCCTAAGGTGTGTGTGGAGGGGGGTGGGTAGGGAACAAATCAGGATGGGGTGGGCGGAAAAGGGGTGTCCAGATTTGGGGGAGGGTCCGATCTCCTCCGGTCGCCCGTCCGGGTGTGGCGGGTAAGATCCAGTGGAGAGCGAGATCCGGAGCTGGGCAGGGCCGGGGAAGGGGCAGAAAGTTAGAGCAGTTTAGGAAAGTCCCGAAAATACCAGAGGAGGCGGGGCCGGAGGGGGCGGGCCTGGAAATGACGCCACTGGTCCCGCCCCCGAGGCGGGAGGGGCGGGAGGTTCTCACAGGCTGTGGGCGCCGGTTGCCTGTCCACCCGCAAAGGGCACCAAGAACCAGGCAAGCCCGGGTGAGGGTTAGGCCTCTTCCTCCTTCCAGGGCAGGCGCCGCGGACAGGAGGTCTTTAGGGGCCCGAGAGGCTCAATCTGGGTCCAGGTCCGCCCCTCCCCGTCCCCGCGCTCCTCTGGCTTGGAGTAACCTTGGGATTTTCTGACAAGAGGGAGGCCACGGCTGATTCACCCCAGGGGCTTTTGGGGGGACATTCCTGCTGTCGAAAGGCCTCCTCTTCGAATGACCTGTAGGCGGGGGTTCTTCCCAGTGGGGGGGCCCTAGGGTGCTGCCCCGAGTATGTGACTGGGTGGCGGGGTGTGGGAAAGGCGTCTCCTTGGGATAGGTTCCTCTCCCTCTCCCCGAATGTCTCAGTTGCCTGGATTCCCAAGCTTCACCTGCTCCTGGTGTCCAGGCCGATCCTTGCACACCCCCGACCCCAGTCACAGCCGAATGTACTACATGTATGTGTCTCCATCACAGGTATACAAGTGTATTTCGGTCCAAGCGCTCAGATGCATGTTGTGTGCAGGGTGTCAACATGCGTGTGCAAGTGAGCAATCTAAATAGGTGAGTTCCCGAGTTTCTCGGTGTGGGTAAATGTCAGTGCATGGCTAGATGTGTAAGACACGAATGGGCATGTTTAGGAGCTTGTGAATGAAGGGTGTGTGTCCAGGAACTGGTGCACAGGTGAGCATGTCTACCTGTGCATGTGTGTGCGAGTCTGACTGTATGGACACTGCTGTATTCATGCCTACATAAATATAAGAATAGGTGCCGGTCCGCGTATCTTTGAACAAGGTTGTCGACGTGTACCTGTGAGTTTTGTTCGTGTCCACTCTTTCTGAATGTGTGCGTTTGCTGCTCTCCGGATCTGGGACTCGGTGACCTAATGCCCCTCCCTGCCACCTTGCTATCCTAACCACCCAGGGGTCTTAACCCGGCCACTCACCGTGGCGACGGCTCTGGTTCCGGTTACTCTCCGCGTCCGACCCGCTTCGGACGGGTGGAGACACCGCTCCTGTTACCCGGACTCCAGCGGGGAAAGCCCCTTTTCCGCCCCCGGGAGGGGGGGAATTCCCGTGACGTTTCCGTGCGTCACGTCTCATGCCCTTTTTCATTGGCTGGAAGTTCAACTCCAGGACTCGAGCAGCCAACCAAAAGCGACCCAGGCACGCTTCTCAGAGGAGAAAGGTTTGTGCTGGGCGGGATTCGGGGTGACGGTGCACCTGGCGCGAGCTGTGACCAGCACCTCTCCCAGCCAAGGGCCGCGGCTTGGTTCTCTTCATCCTCCCAGGCTTGCCCTACACGGCTGAGAGTTCCCGCTGCTACTTGGCTTTTGCTACTCCTAACGCATGGCTACCTCCAAAGCTAGGGAACCCCGAGGGGAAGCCGGCCGACTCCAGCACTCCGGTCCGCGCCCCAAGCCAGGCGGACTGCTGGGAAGTTAGGGAAGGAGGAAGGAAGTTGACCTGTGGTCAGTCCCAGGGCGCCATCTGGCGGCCTCTCTCGAGTTACTAGGAGATTTAGTACAGGCCCCGAAAGGCTCCTCCTCTTGTACTCTCTTCTCAGTCCTAAGAAGGGACTGGGCCCCAAACTTAATCTACGTGGCAGGTTCATAGCGGGCCAGGTTTTCACACTGACCTGACTTCTGGAACTCTGTGCTGGGGAAGGGGAAAGGACGTTTTTACCTGGGACATTTAGGCCTCTTTCATCCATCACAGAGGTCAAGAATATTAGAATTGAAAAGATAATCCCAAATCTAAATAGTTCAGTCTTTCTCTGATGTAGGAAATGACCTCTTGTATACTTTGTAACTTTTACTTGAACACGTCTAGCAGCAAAAAGATAAGGACAGGAATTCACCAAGCCCGACTCAGGGGTAGGACCTCTCTGGTTGAAGTGTTTCTCTTTAGGAGGTGCCTTACGTTATCTTCATTTCTAGAAGAGGAGGAGGAGGAGTTGGTCCTCTTAGACTTGTAGTGGAATACAGACCATTTCTGGGCCCTCTTGCAACGTCCCTGACTCCTGCAACATATCTCTGACCTTTTTTTTTTTTTTTTTTTTTGCGCAGGGGAGGGTACTGGGGATTGAACTCAGGGGCACTTGAACACTGAGCCACCTCCCCAGTCCTATTTTGTATTGCATTTAAAGACAGTGTCTCAATGAGTTGCTTAGCACCTCACTTTTGCTGAGGCTGGCTTTGAATTCGTGATCCTTCTGCCTCAGCCTCCCAAGCCACTGGGATTATAGGTGGGTGCCACCTCACCTCACCTGGTTCTCTGTAGCTTCTAGTGAGATATATGAGGTTGACCAGCCAGAGAAACAGGCTACCACCTTAAGAGTGGTAGAGATAGCCTGGCGATCTCTAACCTTCTTAAGGATGCAATTTACTGACTTGTATTAGTACAAAGAGAAAATATTATGGTTCTTGATTTGGGCTCTTCATTTCCTATGACTTTTCTTCCTCTTCCTCTTGCTAGCAAATGAAATGTTAAGAGTATATTAGTATAAGTTCTTATTCTTCCCTCCCAACAACCCTAGGATGAAAATATGCAGATTGGGTATCCCTTATCCAAAATGCTTGAGAACAGAAGTGTTTCAGATTTTGGGAGGTTTTTTGATTTTGGAATATTTGCATAACCTGAGCATCCCTTAATCTTGAAATCTGAACGGCTCCAAAATCTCTTGGAGAAGATGTAGAACTGCCCATGCCCCTGGCACCTCTGCTAAGAGCACAGTGCTGTGGCAGTGGTAGTGGGCAGCAATAGTGGTGAAGGAATCCTGACCCCAGTTCTGGCATCTGACTGATGTCTGATCAGGTGGGCCAGATTACTGGTAGGCTTAGCCTCACTTTACCTCTGTTCACCAAGGCCCAAGCCCTGCACATCACAATAACATGGTGCCCTGACCCACAAGCTCAAGAAAGAAACTGGAGGGGAAGGCAGTAGTGTTGGTACTAAGACATTTATTACATCATAAAAAGTCCATTTGTTGTCATTGTTTTCCATATGTACATGCTCCTGTGGGCAGTCCTCTCATCCAGCCCCACCTGCCCACCTTCCATGGTACCAATCAACTCTTCAAACTGATCCACCAATTAATAAAAGAGGAAGAATTGGAAGAGGTGGCCCCGGGCTGATGGGAATGGGCTGGGAGAGGGAAACAAAGTGCAGAGTGGTTGGGCTTGGCTCTCAATGGCTGACCTGGGCAGGAGGGGCACAAGGTGGGCACTGTGGGGTTGATATAACAGTGCCTACTCTGAGCTGCCCGGCTGGAGACAGAGACTACAGGTGATACCTGAGTGTACTCTCAGGTTGGACCCTCAGGAAGGGAAAGCAGAAGAGGAAGAAGGTCCCGTAGTCTGATGGGGGTCCCAGCAAAGGCTATAAAAGTTAATTTCCCAATCCAAGTGGTAGCAACAGCAACTTGGATTGGGCCTGAAAAGTTTATGGCCCCGAGACAGCTGGAAGCAGGGCTGGGAGTAGTCTGGTGGGATGTACTGGTTCTGATCTCTGAGGGACCTGCTTTATTTAATTGACCTCGGAGGTGGGTATAGGGTCTGTGGGGCGTGGTGTAGCCAGGAGAGGAACCGGAGAGGTGGCCTCTATAAGTGCAGGGTTGAGGATAATGGGCAGAGTCATGGGTGGCACGCCCACCTGCAGTGGGGAGGCCAAGGGCTGCAGGATCAGTGGGGGCTGAGCCAGAGAGGGAGGCCCATCTGGGGTAGGGCTAAGCCTGCTGGGACTAGAGGACACTGGTGATCCAGGGGAGCTGCTGCTGGTGGCTCGGGGGCCCTCTGGCTTCTCCAAGTCTATGAAAAAAATCAAGATGGCTGCAGTTAGACTCTTATTGGCAAGGGACAACTCTCACATTCCCTAGCTGGCTTACCAAACCAGCTGGGTTCCTCCAAATTGCCTCCCAGTCTAAAAAGTTAGAAGTCTTTCCTCAAAACTTATTCCAGTATTTGGCTACCTTATATCTACCCTTTGCCTCCTTTGCTGTAGCTCTCATCAGGTTAATTTTGGTCTGATCTTTACTAGAATCCCTGAAAGGCAGCCTTTGCTTATTCATTTCAGCCCACTGACCTAGCCCTCTCCTCTAAACCTCATCATCTGAAGCAGCCAGCTAAGCATGGCTTATTTGGTCCTGCCATTTCTCAGAGCAAGAGCAGGGAAACAGGATTCTTGGGTTACTTCCTTTGTCTGGCTCCCAGTCAGTGCTTAAGAGCAATCCCAAGCCACACTGGGCCTCCTCTTAGGTCTCCTGCTTCTTGTCCAACCCTCAATAGACTAGCCCTGAGGGACTCACCATATGCCCCCAGCTCTGAGGGTATTTCTGGGGGAGGTGGATGTCCAGGTGTCCTCGGGTCACCAGCAGCAGCAGGAGTCAGGTGGGCTGAGGCCAGAGATTTGGGACCATGAGGTTCTGTGGGCATGGGGTCTGGGGTAGGCCGAGAATATATATGGTCACTCTTAGTGCTTTTCTTCTAGCAGAGGCCTGTCTACTATCAGTCTTCCCAGGGCACAGAGAATGAATTCAGCTTTGAGGACTCTCTAGTAAGGCTGGGCTGGGGCCCCTACCTTGAATGACAGTCTGCTTGAAGAGCTCATCACGTAGGTGTGGCAGAAAGCAGTCGATGCGCTCCCAGGTGATCTCCCAGAGGGCAGAGGGGCTGCCTCCTCGTGTATCTGCACTGTGGAAAATCTCCGCTGTGTCCATCACCAGAAGCATGTTCTTTAGAGATTCAGGGATGGCCTCTGACTGCAGGCAGCAGCGGGATCATGAGAATAGGAAAGAGGCATGGGGAGGCAGCTGCCAAAGAGGTGACAGCAAGACTTCCCAGCAGGTGGGAAAGGAAGAGGGCAATGGGAGTTGAGCTAGGGTAGAACATACCAGTAAATCACTGGAGCCTGCGTGCATGTACTTGTCCATGAAGTCTAGAATGGTGAGCCAGAGGGCCGCAAAGGTGGAGAGTGACAGCAGTGGAGATAGGTGCTGCAGAAAGACCTATGGTCCACCAGCCCCTTCAGCCAAGGGTAGTGTAGGAGCCCTCTGCACCCCTCTCCAAGGCTGGGAGGTGGACCTGCCCCATCTTGCATAGGAATCCTAGATTAGACATTGCTGTGAAATTCAGAATCATCCTGAATCCCTGGGTCCTGCTGAGTCTCCATATTGGGGCTCCTGGGTACCAAGTCCTACCAAAAGCCCTGGCTTCCCCCCTGGGAAAAATGCAGGTGTGGGGAGAGTAGAAGGTATTGGGTAGTGAACAGTACCTTTGAAAGCAGCGTGGAAGCCCTCATTCGGGTCTCCTCCATCCCGCCCACATCTGCTGGGCTGATGTTCTCCAGGAGCTTGGTCAGTAGAGGAAATAGTACCTGGAGAGTAAATATCTGATGTCACCATAGCCAGGTCAGTTGGCAGGTCTGCTCAAGGAAAACCAGCACTGGGTGGATGGGCACAGAACAGCAAAGAAGGTACAACATAGGCTGAGTATACATAGTATGGGATCTTCAGGTTACATAGTTCTTCTTGCCTTACAATTTGAATTTTAAGAACGGTAAGAAGTCCTACCTTGTTAAAACAGGATTCCCATTCCAGGGCATCTAGCTTTTGCAGGTCATGTACCAGTAGTGCTCGCTGTAGATAGGTCAGTGCCTGCATCCGCACCTGGCGCCGGGCATCACAGCACAGGCAGGCAATGCCTGAGAGCAAGAGCAGGGTCAGGATCCTTCAGGCTGTTGGTATTGTGCTCCCCAAGCTCCAGCATCATCTCTGCCCTACCCTGCCTGCTCCCCCAGGATTACCCTGCAGTAAAGGGCACCAGCAGTGGGCCCAGAGAGTCCTTGAATCAGCTTCGATCTTCCGGCCACCTGTCTCCAGGTGGCGCTGCTCTTCTGCCCATGAGCTGTAGATAGAGGCTGCCCGTGTGTGCAGAGTGTGCATCAGGTCTAGCAACTGGGATCACAGGAGAGGGCAGGATATGAGTGGGGTTAGGTCTGGTGGACCCCCCTCCCCCAACCCCTGTCCCTGACTGAGTCCTCAAGGGGCCCCTAGCACCAGTTATGCCATACTCCAGCCCTTTTTGCTACTCCCTTTGCCTCAACTTGAAGGGCTGCTGCTCCAGTCCTCGTTGTTTCTTAGAGTCAGGAGTTACTCAGGGTAGAACAGACTTTAGGAGACGTGTAGACTAAGGTTTAACAACATGGAATCACAGCAAGAAAGGTTATTTTTGTTTCAATTCTATTTACACTTTCCAATGACTCAGAAAGCCTTGTTTTTGTTAATCTCATTTTAAAAATAAAGCAAACTCTGGCTCAGAGGCTTTCATTGGGCAACAATGTGTGGCCAAATTTAATAATTTTTATTTTCATCACTCTTTTCTGTGTTCTTTTTGGCAGTGCTGGGGCATTTTCATCACTTTTCTAGTTATTCTAGTTAAGGCAATTGTTTCTCCATTTATTTAGTGACATAAAGTCAACTCAGAAGAGTTGAATAGACACAGAATAACTGGAAGAACAGACAAGAAACTGGTGCCATGGCTGCCTCTAGTGAGGGGAATTTGGTGGCTAGGGTCAGGAATGGAATGGCAACTTACTTTTATCAGTTTACCCTTTTATACCTTTTGAATTTTGTACCATGTGCATATATTACCTATTCAAAAAATAAATAAAACCTTAATTTAAAAATAAGCAAGCAAAGGTGTACAGGGGGTGTTGGACAAGAGGAATATTGTGGAGGTGGTAATTGAGGGCCTGGGCAGATACAGAGACCATTCCTCTCAGCTCTGGCTTTCCCTGGCCCCTACCAGTCTCCCAGTCTCAGGTGCATGGGAGGAGAGGAAGAAAGGGTGCCATACTTACGTCCTGACTGACCTGTAAAGACACAGTATGGTAACTGGCAGGCACGCCTTCATCCTCCTCATCATCACTGTGCCCGCCCCGAGTGGCATGTTGGCTGGAGGTTCGAGGCCGCCGAAGCACTGAACCCTCCTTAGATTTCTTCTTGAAGCGGTTCCCTTTGCTGTCATATTTGTGACTCTTGCCACGTTTCTCCTGGGACTTGCACCCTGAACAGAGTCAGACCTAGATCAATTTCCATAGTTACAGGCAGAGATTTTCTGCCCTTTTCCCCTGTATATTTGCACGGCCATCCCCACTGCCCATTCACCAGGTGACCCACCGCCATTCAGACTGGCTTCCACAAAGATGCGGAGAGTCTTGATGCACAGCTCAAAGTTGTCAGGGGTGATGTGGGCAGCGTCACGCACAATGAAGGATAGTGATTCCACACACTTAAGCAGAGACTTAGTGTCATGTGGCCCCAGGTCCAGACCCACTGTTAGGCTATACTGATTGACCAGGGGTGAAGGGCCTGGTTGACTGGGCCCTGATCCTGGCTTGGAGTTATCAATGTCATCCTTTCCCACCTGCAAAGTACATAGGGTACAAACTGGGGATACAGACTTGACCTCTACTCACCCCTAGATGCCCTCTCAGAGGACCAGGAATCTTTCTCACAGGACTGGGAGGGAAGACTCAGCCGCTGCCCATACCCTCTTCACTCACCACCAACCAACCGCTGTTGACTACATCAGCATCTGTGGCTGATCGGTGTATCTTGCCAGGTCTGCCATGATCTGTGTAGACCTCTGAGTCAGAAGTGTACCCTCGGTCCAGGCTCACATCATTTTGATGGTAGGATGGGAGCTCGCTGTCTGACTGGGCCCCTAAGCCAGGCAGAGAGAAGGGCAGAGATAAAGTAGAAATGGGACACTGGGACAAAGGATAATTTAGACTCTCAGAAGAAAGGTTTCAGGGTCTGGCCTTCCCTCTCTCTGGCCTGGCTCATTTTCAGCCATGTCATCAGAGGGCAAAGGCCTGGACAGCTTCTCTCTTGACCATATAGGGGAACAGGCTAATTTGGGCTTCTGATGACATCTAGTAACAGCTGTCAGGGAAAGTGGATGGTGGTGAGAATAGTTTCTGGGAAAATGGTCCTCAGGATAATAGGAAGCCTGCTTCATAGACTTTTGGCTGGTCTGCTTGCCTCCATGTGATTCAACTTGTGGGTACTGGCCAAGTGGGCACTGGAAATTCTGGAAGCAGATGGCAGAAGCCAGGCATGTTTAATTTGTAATGGCAATAACCTGTGTTTTATTTTCCTGTCCCAACTCCTGGGGCTATAGCTGTTTATGCATCAGGAAGTAGCTCTCTGGGAAAGAGCTTACCCGCATCAGGTGCATCAGTCCTGGCTGTGGCCTGCAGAGCTGCTGGAGGCTTCACTCCTGAGCCGATGCATTCCAGCAGTGTAAAGAGGGTGGCCCAGTCATCACTGGAGTGGATGTTGGCTGCGTTGGTCTTAAGAAGTTCATGGAGCCCATATGCAACCTGGTGACTGACTCTGGACAGCACACTGGGCTTCATCAGTAACAAGATGCGCAGGGAGAGCAGCACCTGGGATGAGGGTAGGAAGTAGGAAATGAGGAGGGGGCACATTGCTTCCTGTCTAGTTTCCTTCCCCATCAGCCTTTTTAGGCCAATGAGGAGATTAGCTAGGACCCAACTTGAGGCACTGCTGCTGGTCTTCTCTTCTATCACAGCTAGGATCCTGATATTGATACAACCCACTGATCTTATTTGTACTTCCCTAGTTTTCTTGTATTCATATGTATGTGTGTGTATATCAGATTCTACCACCTGTAATGAGGACTGAACCCAGGCGCACTTTACTACTAAGACATATCCACAACCCATTTTGAGACCGAGTCTCACTAAATTGCTTAGGCCTTGCTAAGTTGCTGAGGCTGGTCTTGAACTTGCCATCATCCTGTCTCAGCCTTCTAAGATGCTGGATTATGGGTATGCACCACTGCACCCAGCTACTACCTGTATAGTTTTGTGTATCCACCAATGTCAAGCTATGCTAAACAGTTTCTATACCAGGAGATCCCTCATGTGGTGCTTTTATACATCTCCTCTTATTCCTAGCCTCATTCTTTTTTCTTTTTTTAAGTTATAGATGAACACAATACCTTTATTTTATTCATTTATTTTTATGTGGTGCTAAGGATTGAACCTAGTGCCTCACACGTTAGGCAAGTGCTCTACCACTGTGCTACAGCCCCAGCCCCTCTATCATTCTTAACTTCTAGTAATCTGTACTTAACTTCTAAAAATTCTGTAAATCCAAATATTATACAAATGGATTTATATAGCATATTGCTTTTTTTTTTTTTTTTTTGCACTAGGGATTGAACGCAGGGACACTTTACCATTGAGCTACATCCCCAGCTCTTTTTATTTTATTGTGAGACAAAGTCTCACTAGGTTGCTGAGGTTGTCCTTGAAATTACCATCCTCCTGCCTCAGCCTCCTGAATCTCTGGGATTACAGGTGTGTACCACACACTAGGTTAGTATATAACCTTTTTTTTTCCAGTTGTAGAAGGACACAATACCTTTATTTACTTATGTGGTGCTGAGGATCAAAGCCAGGGTCTCACACATGCTAGGCAAGTGCTCTACCACTGAGCTACAATCCCAGCCCCAGTATATAACCTTTTGGCTTTTCACTCAGTTTAATTCCCTGGAGATCATTCAAGTTACTGCATGTATCACTCAATAGTCTGTTGCTTTAAATTGCTCAACAGTATTCCATGGTATGTGTGTACCACAGTTTATTTTGAAAATCATCTAGGCTGATTCCAGTTTTTGGCTATTATAAATAAAACTTTCATGAACACTCATGTACATGTTTTTATGAGAAAATAAGCTTTCATTTTTCTGGGATAAATGCTCAAGAATGCAATGACTGGGTTGTATGATAACTGCACATTTGGTTTTATAAGAAACTGCCAACAGAGTAGCTATACTACTTTACATCTATACCAGCCATGTATGAATTATCCAGTTCCTTGGCATTCTTGTCAGCATTTGGTATTGTTACTGTTTTTTACTTCAACTGTTCTGATAAGTATGTAGTTTTGTCTTGTTTTGGTTTTAACTGCATTTCCCTGATGGCTAATGTGTTTTTATTTGCCATCTGTATATCTTCTTCAGTGAAATGTCTGGTCCTATCTTTAGCCCATTTTCTGGCTGAATTGGTTTGTCACTGTTGTTTTGGGAGATTCTATGTTTTAGATACTAGCCTTTTTTTCTTTTTAAGAGGAACAATCTTATTTTCCAATTATTTTATATATTTATTTACTTTCATGCTGTGCCAAGGATGGAATCAGTGCCTCACACATGCTAGGCAAGCATTCTGCCACTGAGCTACAGCCCCATCCCTACATACCAGCTATTTTTTAAATATATGATTTACAAATATTGCTAATGGTTTGTAACTTTTCATCCTCTTCACACAGGCTCTCCTACGGCAAAAGTTTTTAATATTGATGAAATTTAATTATCAATTTTTCCTCCTATAGACTGTGCTTCTAGTGTCAAGTGTAAAAACTCTTTAGTGTAGATCCTGAAGATTTTCCTTATGTTTTCAAAGCTTTTATAGTTTTACATTATGTATTTAAATCTATGATTGATTTTAGTTAACTTTTCTGCAAAGTAAGAGGTTGGGTTCATTTGTTTTTTTTTCTCCCATGGATTTCAGTCACTTCAGCACTATTTGTTGAAAAGGCTATCCTTCCTCCATTGAATTATTATATTTTTTTTTTTTTTTTTAATTTTTAGTTGTCTTTTTTTTTTTTTTTTTTTTGTGGTACTGGGGATTGAACCCAGTGTCTTGTGCATGCAAGGCAAGCACTCTACCAACTGAGCTATATCCTCAGCCCTTAGTTATTTTTATTTTAAATTTTATTAGTTATTGATGAACTTTTAATTCATTTATTTATATGTGGTGCTGAGGATCGAACCCAGTGCCTCACACATCCTAGGCAAGAGCTCTACCACTGAGTTATAACTCAGCCCTGAATTGTTATATCTTGGTAAGAAAATCAGTTGAACATATTTGTGTTTATTTCTGGGTTTTCTTTTCTGTTCCATTGATCTATGTATCTATTCCTCTACCATATTACATATTCTTGACTATCATAGCTATAGAATAAATTCTTAGTATCAGATAAGAATGATTCCTTTCATTTTATTCTAGGGCTTTCCATCTAAATTTTTGATAAGCTTGTCTATGTCTACAAAAAAACCTTGCTGGGATTTTTATAGGAGCTGCATCAGACTTACTGATTTGGGAAGAACTGAGAGCTTCACTATGTTAAGTCTTCTAATCCATGAACATGGTATAGCCTCTTCATTTATTTAGGTCTTCTTTGATTAGCATTTTGTAATTTTCAGCATACAAATCCTATACATGTTTTATTAGATGTACATCTAAGTATATCACATTATTTACAGCACTTATGAGAGGTATTGAATTTTAAAATGTTACCTTCTATATGTTCATGTGGAAATATAATTAACTTTTGTGTTGTGTTTAAACTCACTGGTTCTATGCATTTTTTGTTGTTGTTGTTGTTTTGTTTTTGTAGTTCAGTCAAGAAATCAGCAAGGTCAGAAAACCAAGTACAGGGCTAGGAACATTACAAAGTAGCAGCAGTCCAATTCTGCAAAAGAAGACTCAGAGGAGCCTACAGAGGTACAGGACACTAGCTTCATGCCAAAGGCCACTCCAGGCTTACTTCCAGTACTACTTGTTAGTCTGCACCAGCCCTATGATTAGTCACTGGGCTCATTTATACTCTGTCATAGACTACTTTGTCTGTATTCAAAATTGATACTGTGGCCTCAGTCCCTTGTGTAACTACCCACCCTCCCAGATGTACTATTTACCTGGCCACTGATCTCTTCTCTCCGTAATAGCCGAATAGCCAGGCGCAGCAACCCAACCACTGCCCGTTCCACAAGGAGCAGAAATCTTGTGCCTGGACACAGAGGTGGTATAGATGGTCTCTAACAGTCTGCCAAACACAGCCTACACGGTCCCTGCAGAGAACATAAGGGATGAGGATCATCTCAGTTGGAGGAGCCACTGGGCAATAAGTCTCCTAAGTCTTTCATGGCTTATTGGTATCATACCGTAAGCAGATAGCTATGGTGAGCAAACATCCCCCTACTGCTTATTGTCTCCAGAGCCCACTCAGCAAGATGGCTTCCATCCCATGAACCCAAGGTCTGCCTAAAGACTGCTCTCACCTGCCTTCTCCTACCTGTTCTCTAATACGATCCTTAGTAGCATCTCTAGACAGAAAGCAGAATCTTCTTCATCATATGTCTCTTCATCTGGTGTTACTGACACCAGAGCCTGGAGGGGAACAATAGCAGGAAAGTACACATGGTGGAGAGGGCCACCACTGGCTCTCCCCCAGCAGAAAATAAAGCATATACCACTGCCCTGTCACACCTTCCAGACCCAGCCAGTCCTTCCATCTCTTTCTTTTCTTCCTTCTTACCTTCATGAGTTCCTGCAGTGACTCCAGCTGGAGGAACTTGCTTTCTGTGATCATCTTTTCTGGGTCACATTGCTAGAGGGAATGCAAGAGAGAGTGGGGTGTGTAACAAAGGTCTTAAAGGAAGGAAAATGTTTCTTAAGAGCCAGTGAGACAGGGTAGAGTCACCCTGGTCACAAGTCCTGAATGTTTCTATTCTCCCATTCACAGGGCCACATTTATCCAGTAGGGAAGGGCTTAGGCTTTCTCACTAGGAATGAGCAGGAAGTTACCTTGATACAGTCCAAGGCAACTCTCTTGGCTTCTTGGTTCTCAGTGGATGGGCCCCGCATGCTGGACTGCTCAGGACCACTCAATGTCAGCCAGCTCACAAAGCTCAGTACTGTTGACTCTCCTCTGTAGGAAAAGGAGTACATGTCCTGGTAAGTCCCAAAGTTCTGATCCTCCCTCTGTAAGTCCTCAATCTCTGGTCTTCTCTTACCGGTTTGATGGTGTCTCCTCCCGCTGTAAAGAGATCTTGCCATTGGGATCCACAAAATCTTCTACCTGGGAAAGCGGGTTAGGAATAATTTCTTTCCGTATGTTCTTTATATTTATTGCCCTCTGAGTAAAGTTCTCTAGCTTTCTTCCTTTAGCCCTCTGCCCCTACACTATTGTACCCCTTCCAAGTGGTGACTGGCAATGGCTTCTACCAGTCTTCCTTTATAGCTGCCCCCAAGATCTGTGGTATTACATTTGAGATGTTGCTAAGGAGCTTTGGCAGGTATCAGGCCCAGTGCTACTCTCAACCAGTTCAATATATATGAACAGCATAGAATGCTGAGGCTCTTTCTTTGTTACTGTTGACGAGTCTACCAAGAATTACCTCCACCATAGCCTTGGGTAGCAGTTGGGCTCGGAAGAGCTGCAGCATGGCCTCCATGATATTCTTCCATCCCTCCCGCAGGATATCACCATGACGATGGGCCAAATGGAATACTGTCTTGGCTGCAATATGAGCTTTAGGGTTGCTTCCAAATACACTGGGCAGGTTCTCAATAGACTGGAAAACAGGATGAGAAGAGGCTAATGTCTCAAAAGGAGGTTCTCTTAGGCCTATGGTTCCCAGGGTCCTTCTGCTTCCCACCTGTAATACTGGGGATAATGGCTAACCTGGAACCACTTTTGCATCTCCTCTTCCATCCTATTACATGAGGTGACACTATTCTTATTCCAGAATATGCAAAACAAAAATGGTCTAAATTCTGGTGTGGTTGAGTGATAGGTGTAGATAAGCAAAAAAGGGTAGACCCATGGCCTCCTTGAAAATCCAAGTACAGTTTCTGCCCCTACTCACCTCATTGCTGAGAGCTGTGAATTTGCAGAGGGAGATGATAAGATTGTCAAACACATCACTGAGTCCATAGTGGGCGGAGATCATGGCACATTTCCTGTAATGTCACACATCCCAGAAACAGAGTCACTGTAAGAGCAGGCAGCCCTTCCCCAATCAGTCCCAGAAAAAAAAAAAAAACTTTGAGTCTGTTTAAGACTGAGTTTTTCTAAGCTTCAGCCTGCCTTCACAAACTCAGGAGGAACCTCATTCTAAGGAAAGTAAGATCAGGAGTCAAAGAGGCTTGGAGGCTACATGTTCACTTGGAGAAGTAAGAGGAGGTGAAGATGAAGGCCAAAGCTGGGTTACCTGAAACCTGAGATGGCTTTCTGAATAATTGTCTCTTCAAGGCTTTTGTCAAAGACATAAGAGAGAGCAGCAATAGTAGGGCCCCAGGTCATGGTGAAGAGGTCAAGGTCGTAGCTGCCAGGAGGCACATGTAGGAATATGCCCTCAGGGGTGGCTCCTCGATGAAGCAGCACATTCCACACATAGTTCTCTCGAACTAAACCTGTCTGCTCCTCAGGCATCACAATTTCTTCATTCCTGTCAGGAGATAAGGTAAGGAGTAGTAAGGGTACTGCTGTGAACCTGATTGGACCAAACTAGGACAAGGGCCTGTCTTTAAGCGGGGCCTTCAGTTCTGTAGTAAGATCTCATATTTTTTCTGGGTGTGAAAGGATAAATGATTCTCTCTACTTTTCTGATTTACAGTAAAGAACTAAGTGTCCCATCTCTGACTCTGACTTCTGACCCAAGCCTCACCCTCCAGTGCCCATCCTGAACTATCTACTAGTCAGAGAATGAATATAGCTTGCATGCTAAATGGGAAAACCCAGCTGCTTTAGGTTCAGGAAATGGGGTATGATACCCCACTTAAGAGGGGCAGTGTGGGCTGGGAATGTAGTTCAGTGATACAGCACATGTTTAACTTGTGGGAGGCCTCAGATATGAACCTTAGCAATACACTCAAAACATTAAGACTTGGGAGGCTGAGGCAGGAGGGTTGTATATTCAAGGCCAGCATGAGCAACTAAGTGAGATTCTTTCTCAAAATAAAACAAAAAAACCAAAAAAGTGCTGGGGGGCTGGAGTTGTAGCTCAGTGGTACAGTGCTTGCCTAGCACATGTGAGGCACTGGATTCGATCCTCAGCACCACACACAAATAAATAAAATAAAGGTACTGTGTTCATATACAACTAAAAAAAAAATTCTGGGGCTGTAGCTCAGTGGTAAAGTGGCCCAGAGTATAATTCCCAGTACCAAAGGAAATAAAAAAATAATAGAGTGAAAGGGATGGGGATAAAACATCCCTGAGTTCAATCCCTAGTACTGGAAAAGAGGGAAAAAACCAGAGGAACAGTTTGGACCATGGCTTATAGTACTAGAGTCCCAATATTGTTTAGTCTTCTTTAAGGAAGAAATTAGTTGGCAGAGAGTGGACTGCCCACCTCAAGTCCCAGGGCATGTGGGTCATTGTAGTCTGAAAAATGGGAAAAGAAGCAATGTGTTTTCCTTAACAGAGATGCTACCCTATTCTACATATATACTCACTTGATGGCATGGTACATGTCCTCCAGGATGTCTTGCTCAAAGTCCTTGCCTCCATTCACACCTTTTAGGTTTTTGCGAAACTCCTAGAGACAGGCCAGTAAGCTTTTCCCCACTTGTGCAAGTGCTGAAGCCCCACCCAAGGAACTCCTGGGTCTGTGATAAATAGGACTTAGGAAATAGTAAGTGAAAGAACCCACCTCCCCACCCCAGTTCCTCTTCTGGATTGGTCAGCCTTTCCTGATTCTCCTGGATAGAACCCTGCCCACCATGCTCACTGGAAATCCCATATTTTTCTTGCTATACCCAAAGCTATGACAGATGTTCTATTGCCCGAGTTGGGACCTAAGCTTACCTCCAGGGTCATGGGTGCATTCTGTTTGCGAACATTGTGGTTATGCTGGTCTGTGTTAAGCATGATGACAGAATAGGCCAGGGCAAAGCAGGCATCGCTATTGGCAAATGGGGAGCCATTACAATTCTGAAAAAGCAAAGACCCCGCTTGTGTCAATGCCCTTCTCTGGCCAGTTAACCTTTCACTACAACCCATTGGTCAGTGTTGGTACCACCCAGAAAGTGGTCAACCTTTTGCCAACTCCTTAAAAGAAACTGGTCCTTCCATGGAAAGTTCACTGATGTTACTCTCAGGCTTCTTAGGAGAGAGGAGCTGGGATTTTTAGTTGGGGGTCAGAGAAGTCGTCAAACTGATCTGGGCTTAACCCTTGTCATTCAGACTCACCCTCCAATGCTCTGTGAATGCTTCCAGCAACCTATGGATGACTGGTGCCTCCCCAGGCAAACGGAAGGCTTCCAGATAGAGGCGGAGAGCTTCATCAAGTCGCAGACCCTGAAAGCTGAAGGTGCTATAGGGAAAGGAAGCAGAATGAAGAGGCTGGGCATATGGAAACTGCACATATTGGGCTCTGTTAGCCACAGTTCTCCTAATTTTCTCTTAATAGAACAGAGGAGGCTACGGGATCTGACAAAGGACAGAATCTCCTGGTCATACCTAACAAAATTCCTAATTTTAGCATTTGTCACAAACAGACTTGCTGAGAAACCTGTGCCCCTGGAACCTGCTTCATATCTTTGTAATGCTTTCGATGCAGAATGGAGGGGCTTCCTGAACTATCTTATTAGAGTCACTTTTTGGCTCAACAAATATAATGGGAAGAGTATGTGACCTAGTCATCAGCAGGAACTAAGACTGCTTTGAGGGAGATGCCCTGTCCTCCAAGACTAAACACCCAACTAGTTTCTCATTTCTTTCTTTCTGTTTTTATGGAGTTAGGGATTGAACTCTAGGGCCCAGGGCATGCTAGGTGAGCATTCTACCATTGAGTTATACCCCCAGCCTTCACACATCTTATAGTTTCCTCACCTCACAAAACTCTCCAGCAGGTCAATGTTTTTGCGGTCACTCACAAATTCTCCAATCATTTTCTTGTCCAATCGAGGGTTCTCTCGGAGCCACTGGGCTACCTCTGTGTTATCTATTGGGATGGTGAGGAGGCCTTTCTCCTGAAGAAACTGGATGCCTTTCTTTGGTTTTTGGTTGAACTGCTCTGTGCCAGTGATTAGCAGCTAGAAGAGAAAGAGTACAAGTGTCAGAAGTTGTTCTGCCCCTAAATCAGACAAGGTCAGGCCAGATTCCACTACAGCCCACAGCTGGCTATCTAATGGGCTCCTAGGACATGGTTCTTGGTGACTCTACAACTAAGACTGAGTCAAATTGGCCCTGCTTTCTCCCTAACTTCTCCCCATCCTCCATCCTCTTGTTTCATTAAAAGCGGCTAAAGAGCTAGGGTTGGTGGTACATGCCTGTAATCTCGGTGACTTCGAAGGCTAAGGAAAGAGGATCACAAGGTTGAGGCCAGCCTCAAACTTAGTGAGGCTCAAAGCAATTTAGCAAGACCCTGTCTCAAAAATAAAAAGGGCTGAAGATGTGGCTTAGTGGTAAAGCACCCCTGGGTTAAACCCAGGTACCAAAAAAAAAAAAGTGGCTGAAGAGCTCCTTGCCACTCCTTTTCTGAGTGCTCAAGATGCATGGAACAGCCTCCTCCATTTTGGGAATCAGGAAAAAAGTAGAAGAAAGAGACCAGAGAATTCTTTAGTGTTTTTTGAGTTTTGTTTTGTTGCAGTACTGGGGGTCGAACTCAGGCACTTGACAGAGGTAGAGGCGGCACTGAGCAACATCCTCTGAACCCCCCTTTTAAAATTTTTTATTTGGGAGCAAGGTCTCACTAAGTTGCAGAGGTCTCGCTGAGTTCAACTTGCCTCAACCTACTGAATCACTGGGATTATAGGTGCGTGCCAAAGCATCTGGCTTCCGTTAGTTTTATATCCATCCCTGGCATCGGTTGACAGCCAGCATCTTGTTTATAGCTTGGCTTAGATTCCCCTTCTTTCTTTGGTTGCTTAGTTCTTTTTTTTTTTTTTTTTAACTTATTGTTGATGGACCTTTATTTTTTATTTATTTATATGTGGTGCTGAGAATCGAACCCAGTGCTTCACACATGCCAGGCAAGCGCTCTACCACTAAGCCACAACTCCAGCCCTGGTTGCTTAGTTCTTAAGGCCCTGGCTTTGAAGGTCAAGGTGGACTAACTGTCATGTTGACTGCTCCCTATGTTCCTGTAAGCAAGGGCACACACAAGACAAAGTCATTTAGGTTGGCAATAAGAGGAAGAAAGGGTTAAATAAAAGGTTTACTTTTTGTGTAAACAAAACCAAAAGTAAAAAGTTTTTTGAACTTTACTAAAGCACCAGAAGAAATGTCAATTCCTTTTTATTGCCAGTCACTACACCAGAGCTGGATGACTGATAGCCTTTGGTGAGCCACATGACAGCTGCTCCTAGAGCTCCTGTCATCACTACCAGTACCTTTGGGCTGGATTAGCATTTGGCTAGGCAAACAATAGCATCACTCAACTACATGGCTTAGGAGTAAGGGAAGGCATTTAGAGGAGACTAGGAGATTGCTTAAGTCCTCAAATGCCTAAAGACCAGTCTCAGGAAGCTGTACAATGAGCTATTAGAGTCTCTTTCATCCTCATCCTCTGGGACAGAAACCCTACAAAGGTTATCAAGACAGAGATAGGTAAGGCTGACTCTGGGGAATATATGCATGAACAGATATACCTTCTTTTTGTTTTTAATTTCAATTAGTTCCCGTGGATCTGGCAGCAAACAGGAAAATCGAGGTGGCTTCTGGGTAAACTTTTTGTCAGCTAAGAATTGGAGGAAGAGAGGAAAAAAACCCATAAGACCTTAATCAGAATAATAACTTTTGGAAGGTCTCTGATACATTCCCTAAGAAAAGGAGAACCTCAGAAATTTTTTTGTTTTCATTAGTCTCCTACCCCTAGAAATCCTACCTTTGGGGGCTCCAAATGTTTTCTCTCTCTTGAGCTGGAAGCCACAGCAAACCACAGTGAGTTTCCAAGGCTTGCTTTAATAATGCCCTAGGTCACTCTGCCCCACTCCCTTAATTCCTTACCACACCTTTCAGTTGGGTCATGGACACTCAGTACTCACTCCCAGAGTCACCAGTGTCTTCCAAATCACTGCATCCTTGCTTCCCATGTTCTGTCAACAGCTGTTGTAGGCCTGGGACCTCTGGAGCCATGTTTATTGCTTTCCCATCGATGGCTGCTCTCTCGGCTGTTAAGAGAAAAAAGATAATATGAAGACTTAAGGATGGGAAACCAAGGAGGGCTGCAGGAGAGATGGAATTCCAAGATACCATAATCTGCATGTTCCTCTACAGGGTGCGAGCATTGACAGGACAAATTCAAGACAAAGTAAGCAGTCATTGTTTCATGTTGGCCAAGAATTGGATTCTTCAATTTAACAAAGAGAATATCCAGTCATTTTCCCTGATGTTCAACCTCCTCAGTCTTAAGGAGGAGATGGAGAAGGTTAAGAGTGCAGATGGGTACTGGGGATGGGAAAGAGCAGGGCCTGGAGCTTTCAGGGATAGAAGTCTTATAAGTTTTAATTTCTGTCCTCTTCTCATGCCAAAAGGAAATAATAATTCTATAAAAACATCAAAGTGGGGAGGAGAAGAAAGGAAGAAGTTCATGAGTCTTGCTAACTTGTCTGCTTGGCCTGTGACTCAAATCAGCAAACTCTGCAAACACAGAAATGGGTGTACTCTAGGGAAAGTGATAAAAACAGCAGAAAGACTCATCAGTAGAGACAGGATAAGCACAAAACCCTGGGCTCATCAAAGAATGAAATGTAGTTCAATCCCTAATACCATAATAAAGAGAGAGAAATGTCTCTTACTACTGCTAGCTTCTTTGGTGCCATCTACTGCCTCTTGGCTGGGTCTGGCTGTTTCTTTCTTCTCCTGCTGGGTCAGGTTGTTGAGGACTTTGGCCTGGCAGTGGGCCTCAGTGCTGTCAATCACTGTCAATAGGGCATCAAGAGACAGGAGATGTGTTGTGTAGAGCTGACCAGATACAGGAAAGGCATTCTGGAAAGAAAATATAGATTCAATAGACTTGAGGTTAGAAAAATACTTTATACTTTAACACTTTTTTTTTTGGTACCAGGGATTGAACTCAGGAGTACTTGACCACTGAGCCACACCTCCAGCCCTATTTTGTATTTTATTTAGAGATAGGTTCTCACTGAGTTGCTTAGTACCTCACTTTTGCTGAGGCTGGCTTTGAACTTGTGATCTTTCTGCTTCAGCCTCCCGAGCCTCTGGGATTACATGTGTGCACCACCACACCCAAGTTAAAGTTCTACTTTAACTTATTATTTTCCCCCAAATCCCGAAACCTATGACTTCTTCATTGCTCTTAGAAAATGCCTTTATTCTTCCCATTTCCATCTCTGAAGTGCTCCCATCCTTATAGGTAGCATCTTCACTACCACCAGAATTTCCTTAATGAAACATTCAGTCTAGAGACCAGTAATCATGTTCAGCACCTTGGACAGCAGCTTAGTGAGGTCCTCAAAGAGATTGGAACAGTAGTAATCACAATCATAGTTGATATAGAGCTCAGTGACAAAACTGGGGATGCGCCAGAGCTGCACAGTGGCCTCCAGTGCCATTTCCTTCATCTCATAAGGCATCTTGGGGTTTTCCACAGTGATGATCTCCATGAGCTTTTTGATGTACATCTGGCAACAACCATTTGAGTGGGGAAAGGATTCAGGATAGGAAGAGAAAATTGGACAGGAACATCAGTAAAGAGCAAGCAGAAGCCCAGTCAGGAGGTATGTATTAAGAGACACCTAAAGGTATCCTACTCCCAAATACATCTCCCTCTGGTTTCCATGTTGGAGTATAAGGTCTGGTTCTCATCCTTATGCCTAATCCCAAAGAAGTTGTCTATTGCCATTTTTGTATTCTCTATGTGAGTCCGACCCTGGCCCTATTTAGAACTCCCCTTTCTAATTTAGGGGCCAGTGCTGGCTTGACTTGTACTGGAACTACTGAGCAGAAAAGCTGTTTCCATTCATGGTGAGGTTACCTTACCTGTCAGTCCTCATATTTGGGTTTTTCCATTTTATGTCAGCCAGTTTTCTCTGGGTTCCTTTGAACTATTCCACACAGAGGCCAGTCAATCAACCAAACTATGGAGGCTAAAAGCATCCTCTTACGTTTATATCCCATGCCTGCAGCTGGCCCCACTAATGATGTCATACATCTCCCTGCTTTATTGTTCTTCCAAGGTCAAGAAACTTACCTCCAATTGGAACTTAAGGTGCTCCCGCATGCTCTCAAATAGCAGGAAGCATACTCGTAGGGAAGCTGCGTACAAGTTCAGCCGTTCTACGCTGAGTAGCTGGAGATCAGAGGAGGGTAGGTCATGAGGTTTCTGAAGCTGACTATGGCTCAACCAAAAGAGAGGCAGGAAAGCAAACTAGGTAAAATTGCCACTGAGGTCCTGTACTCTGAAGGAACTCTGTATCTAGCTATTCCTGTATTTCCCTCAACTAGAGAATTTCTCTCAACTCTGTATCAAGCCATTCCTGTATTTCTCAGAATTCTTGGAGAATTACTGGAACCCTTTAACTATGACTACTGGCCAATTGGGAGAGAGGTGCTTTCCTGGGACGACCTACTCTCTACATAATCATTCAAACCTCCTTGTGCTCCCCTGGTCCTTGAGAGGTTCTGAAAAAATAACCAGGAGCCCAGTAATCTGGTCTTACCTGGAATAAGTGGCGACACATCTCATCCTTGATGAGGCTCAAGAGGGTCTGGCACTGTGCTACAGGGGCTGACTCAAGGGCCACTGTCAGCAAATGAAGTCCCATGTGGATCATAACTTCTGAGTTGTGGCGGTCGTGTGGATTGGTGAGGGAGATAAGGAAGCGAAAGAGCTCGCGGATGCAGGGAAGACCATAGGGAACCAGAGCTGTGCCTGGGAAGGTTAAGTAGAAGAGTTTCTACCAAGAAGCAGCTAGCCTATAGGTTCAATCTAGCCTGCTCTGCATTATACAAGGCAATATCAGGTAAGTGATTATCTTTAAGGATAAGGACACTCTCCATCCCCCAGCCCCAGGAAGTGAGAGGACTAGTCTCATTTAATGGAGGGAATCAGATCCTTGCTTTCTAGAAGGACTTCCCTCTCACTTTCTATCATCCACCAGTCTTCCTCTCCGTGTAACTTAGGGAAGAGGTCCATCCATGCCAACAGTTCTATGGCTTGATTCCATTTTCTGCCTAAAAAATGGCCAAGAACTAGGACCAGCAGTACCTTGATCCAAACTGCTCTAGATTCATGTGGCTTAGCAGGTAGGATGGGGGAGGTGGATGAGCAGAACCTGCCAGAGTACCCACCTTCTTTCTGAGAAGACTGTGTAAAGCGCACACCTCGGGGATTGACGTAATCCATGTCATGGACAGAGGCAGAGTCAGAATGGTCAGTAGGGGATGTGCAGTCCTCTAACACTTCAGGAATGGATTCCACTGATGCTGACTGGGCCTTTTCCACATGGGTCCCTTCCTGCTATGACCAGTTGCAAGCAGATACAGGAAGAGGAATGAAGCAAGAACTTACTCCCCTGAAGTACCTGTCCTTGAAGTGATCTCTGGTGGACTGCAGGGACAGGACCAGCTCAGTGTTTAATAATCAATACAAGATGGCTCAAGGCACGAGTATGATGAAAGACTTGGAAAACATCTCCTGAGGCACCACTGACCTACTATGACTAGAACCCTAGGAGCGTAAATGCTCTCATAGGCTTAGAATTTGGATAACTACCTTCCAGAAAAAGTCATGTTCAGGGGCTAGAGTTGTAGCTCCGTGGTAGAAAGTGCTTGCCTAGTATGTGTGAGGCACTGGGTTTGATCCTCAGTACCACATAAAAATAAATAAATAAATAAATAAATAAATAAATAAATAAAGTGTTGTCCATCTATAAGTTAAAAATATTTAAAAAAATCATGGGCTGGGGACATAGCTCAGTTGGTAGAGTGTTTGCCTTGCAAGCACAAGGCCCTGGGTTCAAACCCCAGCACTGAAAAAAAAAAAAATTATGGCCGGCTCCCTCCCTTTGGCCCAGGTACTACCTATATATATAACTTCATAAAACCTATCAGCTTTCCTTCATAGTAAGTCATGATGTAGGTCTTCTGGGCAGCATGACTATTTCTGGGAAATGGAAGAACCCCTCCCCTAACCTCCTCTTTAGCCAAGGTCTGCATACAGAATCCAAAGGATCAAGCCAATTCCTACAGTAGAAGAGGGGCCTTTAGAAATCAAAGCAATACCTGGGAGTCAGGCTGTTCAGGAACCCCTAGCTCATTGCTCCCAGGCTCTGCAGCTGTACTGTACCCTGGAGAGCCAGGTTGCTCCAGGTCAGTGAGGTCCTCTTTGGAGGTAGTCTGGGAGGAGAATTCCAGGCCACTGTCTGTAGAGGGACTGACCACTGCTGAGGCAGTTTCTGAACTTGCAGAGGAGATCGGTGTGGGCACCTCAATGAAGGGCATGCCACCTGCCAAGAAGAGTAAGTGAAGCTTGAATAAGAGAGACTGTGTGGCAATACATACCCTCCATGGTACTGGGGCCCTGCATGCTCATCTCTGAACGTGCTTGTACCCAGAGCAGTCAGAGTCCCTCTGAAAGCAACCTTAAGACAATGGGCAGCTGCTCAATGGTCACAGTCTGCTTTGACTTGGAGTTTCCCTTTTTGCTACTAGCAAAAAGTCCAAAGTCCCTCAACTGGTTTGTCTTCCATTTCAAAATCCCTAAGAGAGAAAGAAGTTTTTCTTCTACCTGTTCTAATCTAGAGGAAGTAGCCCAGAACACTCACCTGTGAGGTTTGAGGATAAGGTGGTTCCAGTGGGGGCAGGCAGCTCTGTACCTGGTGTGACTTTGGTCATATGACGGGGAGGCCGGGGGGATCTCTTCTGTTTCTTCCATTTGGATGAATCACTCATGCCTCCTGCTCTCATTTTCAGCTGGAAATATCACACTTCATTAGGAATCAAATTAAGAGTACTCAAACTAAGACTCTATCCCTAGAAATCTCTCTTCATTTAGTCCTTCAGGCCTCTAGAAAACAGCCTATAACCGTACACTTGTACTGGAGTTAAGAATCTAGATCATCAGTTTATCTTCCTATTCCTCTAACCTGGCTTTTACATTTGCCATTTCAGGGTGGTATGGCAGCCTGTGAGTGGAAGTGACATTTTGCTTCTGAGCTGGAAATTGATAGGGCTAGTTGTCACAATTATCACTTGCTTCCCTGGGTCCTGTGTATTACATTAACCAGGCTATCTGAATCCTGTAGATGATGCATGACTCTCTTGCAGGAAGGGTAAGGACAGGTACTCTTTTGCTACCCCCCTCAGATCTATAGGCTTATGGACTCCTCGGCTTTCTTCCTCAACTACTCTACAAAGCAGTTCTTACCTACTATGAGAGGATACTCTTTTCTGTCTAGACTTGTAGCTTTTTTATTGGTCTGTGGACTAGAACTAGACCATAAACACATCTTTTACTCTCTGGAATTTCTGCATCAAATTGGTCAAAGACTAATTTCCTTAGAGAAGGGAAAGGAGTGGCATTGCAGGTTATTTGTGGAGTTAAGAATATAGAGTCATATTATGCTGCTACCTTGTTCTCTGCTGCTCCCAATTTTGGTAGCAACGGGATCTCCTGTCCTTTTCACTGTTGGTCTTTCTATATGCAATTTTAAGAAATTTGTTCAATCCCTTCTGATATTTGGGAACAGGCTCCCTTCCTCAAGCTCCCCCAGACTCCTAGCTTAGAATCATATAGTTCTTCTTTCCCTACCAATACTCCTTTCAGTAAAGGAGAGACTCCCAAAAGCTGAGCCTTTCCCCCAGCTCTTAGTAACAGCAACAGCCTCACATTAGATTTACATTCGTGGTCACTCCATCTCCAAAATGCCTACAGTCATATTCCTAGAAATGAGCTTCAAGTGTTCTGAGCACTATAACTAACAGAAAACAGAAGAATGCTCTTTCCAGGAACCATTGGAACTCAGCTAGATCAAGTTCATGGTAAAAATGTTCTGAGAGAACAGTGAGCCAAGCAAGTAGAAAAACAATAAGCTCGAGATCAATGAGGGAAAATGAGGACCTCCTGGCTTTACTGGTAATTGTTACTAAGCGTGAAAAAGTTCTAACAATTATATCCACTTTTATGAAATAGTTCTTCTCTCCAGGAGGCTCCCCCATTTCTGTCCTATTTCCACTAAGAATGACTGTCAAGTCATTGATATTTTTTCCACACTAGGATCAGTTTTTGATTCCCTCTCTATTGTCTGCAAAGCTAGCTCCAACCTGGTCATTTTAGTAAGTGCTCTTGATCTTCTGACTGGAATAGGTGCCAAAAGGCTATCAGTTCTCATAAATACCTCAACTTTTTAAAAGTATAGCGATGTTTCCTGTCATAAGGTGCCGGTTAGGCAGTAGGTGTTCATGAAAGTCTACCCTACCTTATCTGTACAAAACTGTATTAAAGGGGCCGGGGTTGTGGTTCAATGGTAGAGAGATTGCCTAGCACATGTGAGGCCCTGGGTTTGATCCTCAGCACCACATAAAAATAAAATAAAGGCATTGTGTCCACCTACAACTAAAAATATATATATTTTTAAAAAGAAGGATTAAAAAGGACAGCAAAATCTTTATGAAAAAAGAGCAGGTCCTAGGTTAATAATCATGGCAACATGCTGGGTAGCCACTGAAGACAGCTACAACTTGAGACTATGCAAGCACACAAAGGAAACTTGAGACAATGCATTCAAAGAGGACACAGGCTTATGGACTACCTAGGTAGGGATGGACACACACACACACACAAACACACACAGTGATTTTTATCTTCATGACTGGGATGTCCCCATCCACACCTCTAGCATGCATATTTTTGTGGTAGATAACTCCTACCTACCTATTTCCCCTCTTCTTCCTAAGGCAATGGTATATTGATTGGGATAATCTTTATCCCTAAGCTCCCCTGTGTCTTGACTTTGAAAGGACAGAGGGCATCTTTACAGATCCCAAGGTATACCTAATGTTCTGGGCTATCCTGGCATCAGATTTTTTTTTTTTTTTTTTAATCTACAGATCTAAATTTCAGAATAATTCCTTTAATGGTAACTAAGAAATAAAAAGTACCCCACTAGATGAACTACCTTTTCCCTACAAACCCAGTCCAGGTATCCCAACTGACTTGGGGACTGGTGTTTAAGCTCTTTATGCCAGCTGTGAGACAGGGAGAGGGTAGAAGAGGAAAGGGTCTTGCTTGGAGGTCCCTATAGTTCCCCTATAAATGGTGTTTCTTCAGCTTCCCCACAAGATGAGAGCAGGACCCAGCCTCTATAGGCTCATTATATGATGCTCAAGGCTTCCTTCTGCCTCCAGGCAATCAGAGGCCCCAGCAGAATTCCCAATACTGCAAAGCTACAAACACATGCAACTCTTCCAAAGCCAAGCTGTGTTACCAGGGAAGGGTAAGTTGTGCTCTACACAACAGAAATGGGACCCAGGTGTTACATATAAAAATAAACATTTAAATAAATAAATAAAGGGGAAAGGAGAGGGAGAGGGAGAGAGACCTTGAGGTTCTTAAAGAGTAGTACCCTCTCTAACTGGTTCAGGGCTTTGGTCTGCTCCCCACTACTTAGCTCCAGTTTGTTGAGGAGACATGGAGAAATCTGTGAAAGACAGGCAAATGCACGATTTAAACAGAGTGAAATAAACTTAGACACACGCCAACAGGGCACAGGGCAGGTATAGGAATGGATGGCAGGGGACAGGGGAAGGTCAGGTGCATGCACTGATCAGCCAAGGGTTATCTCCACGGGTAGAACCTCTTAGGGCTGCGAGCAGAATCCTTGGCCAAAGAGGCCATCCTTCTGACCACTATTCTTTTAGTAGTTTGAGAATCCTTTGACCTGGAGTCTGCCTTTATTTATCTCTTCAACAGAGACTATAGCAGGCATGAGGCCTGTCTAATCCAGGGTAGGATTTGGGGCATAGCTTCTCTAGGACACCTACCTGCTGACAAGGCTGAGCCCTGAGGGGATGGCTGGACTTTTATCTTTGTCAACATACATTTTTAGCCAGTCTGAAGGATCTTACTCCGTTTCCAGAAAGGACTGGCTCATCAGTTTATGTGGTGGATCAAACAATGCCAGAAAGGAAAAGTTTGGGAAGGAGAAGTATCTGGGACAGAACAGATTTCTCAATAAAGGAGAGCTACATTCCAAGCAGAACTGTCTAGGCAAAAGCATTTCTTTGCTAAGCAAGGGCCATAGCACTGAAGTTGGGAGATTAAGGTTTGGACAAGGGAGAGCATATTAGCTTGCAGATCCTACCTTCTTCATATTGGTCCCCACATAGCTCTTGGGTTCTTCTTTAAACTGAGGTAACCTACAAGATAGAGAATCCCATAGACTATTATTGGGGGTAATGATAAATGACTTCCTCCATGCCAGCCACAGCCAAAAGTGCTCTAGACTAGAGCATCCCTGTCTCTTAGTAAAAGCTAGTTAGAGAAGCAGGCTAATTTCACTCTTTTTAGAGTTTCATCAGAGAGTCAAAGGAATTGGAGAACATATGACATGGATAAAGAAGGCAGTAACTAGGGTAAGGTGACTAAGTACCCCTGGAGTGTGAGACTCTTTTTATCTTTGGAAAGTATTGCTTAAAGCAAAGAGATGGGAAGAGGGCAAACTATCAAAATCCCAGGGGACTAGGCATAGAGCAGGAAGTAAAAAGCAGGTTGAAGTTTTGAAGCCAGTAAATTTGAGCCTAAGGAATAACAAACTCCTGGTATCAAGGTCCAGGGGCAGTCTAGTTTAGTCTAGATAATAAGGATTATTATCTATAGCCCTGAGAATGAAAAGAAATTCCAGAGGGAGGTTTTCAGCTCCTCTCAAAGCAAGTCTACTGAAAGGAGGTACAGGAAATAGGCAGTTAGGTCTAGTAGGAAAAGGCCTTAGACTGAGGTCTTAACTGGGGAAATCAACCATACTGGTTTGCCTAGGACTGAGGGATTTGCCAGGCTGTTGAACTTTCCTAAAATCAGGACAGTCCTGGGCAAATGGAGATGAGGGATAGCATATCAGCTCTCATGACTGGTGGTAGCCCTAGCCTTAGCCTTCTCCCACAGAAATCAGTAACCAGCTCCATACTCCCTTAAGTTTGACTTCTTTTCAGGGTTCCCTTTCCTAGCTGATACCAAAAGAGAAACAGACACAAGTTTAGGAAGCAGAACTAGGTCTATCAGCCTAGATTAAATAACTCTCTGCCTCCTCCTCCTGAGGCTAAGTCAGCTCCCTATTCTTTCTCCCTTGCTCACTAACCCTGGGCCCAGACAATGACCCCTATCCATAATCCCAGTGGCCTCGGATGTGGCTGTAGAGTTGGACAGGTCCCTGAAGTGGCTGTGTGGAAGCAGGCAGACTCAAGAGGCCTGGGCAGCAGGGCTGAAGCAAACAGCAGCAGGTTTACCTTGTGAAGAGCAGCTGCACCATGTCTACAAGAGTGTGCTCTGCGGATTTTCTCAATAACTCTGCACAGGCAAAAACAAATAACACAGGTGTCATTACTTGCTGTGCTATTATCAGGAGGCTTCTCAGAGCAGACTCCCCTCCAAACCTTGTTTACCAAGGATTATGCCAAACTTATTAAAACCAGCTCCAGCGCAGCCTAGTGGGCACAACTTCACTGGTACACTAGGTGGCACTACTGAGTTAGGAAAAAAAGGAGGGGGGTTACCATAGAAGTGTTCTCTGGTGTTGGCAGGCTGGTGTCAATCCCAGAATCCCCAAGGAGGGAGATTTGGTGCTGGGGCTGAGTCAGTCTGGGATCCATCCCTACTCCTATCTTGGCATAATGGGTTGAGGTCTCTATTTCAGCTTTCACAACTGTCAACTAGAGATTTCTAGATCTCTATGGTTCCATGGGGTAGATGATAGAAAAGTCCTGAGTTCTCTCTCTCTTTGGGGTTCAGAGACAGTATCCTATATGTACACCCAATAACTTGCCCCAGAAATGGTGAAGAGCCAGTATTAAAGTACCTACCACTGAGTCTCATTTCAAAGCAGATCCGGAAGCAAGACTGCATAATCTCACACACAGATTCATTGGTTAGGTGGGCACCCACTGGGGTTAGCAAGAGAGTCCGTAGAACCTGCCAAGAAGAGGAGATGCAGATGAAAAGAGGTTTACCTGTGGGAAGAAAAGCTGCCTAGTGACCATCCATTCTCCTAGTGAAATACTGAAGGGCAAGTTTTTATTATTTTAAAAACTGTTATTATTTTGCAGCATCTGGGGACTCATGCATACTAGGTAGTGCTCTACCACTGAGCTAAATTCCTAGTCCAGGAGTGAGTTTAAAAAAGATTAGCAAGAGTGCTGACCTCACTTCAGCCTGATAAGAAAGTATCCCAGAAGCTTGGCTTGGGAACTGTTTCTTCCCTCTGCACTATCCTAACATAATTGAGAGTAATTCCAACTCTAGACCACAAGCCAAACAGATGGATGGCACAAATACAGTCTGCCAGAGGTACAAGAGTATTAAGGACTTCCAGTATTTGATATTAATTCATTTAAAGCTTTTAACTATTTTCCTTCGAAAGAGCTTTTACTTTGGGTATCTGAGCTGCTTGTTTGGAAATAAAGTTGGTCCCTAAGCTCCAGGAGAGTCAAAACATTGCTCCATGCTACTGGCTGCCTTAGGTAAAAAGAGCTGGTGGCACCAGCCCCTGGTCATTACCCTAATTGTTTTCCCCCTCCCACTTACCTGAAGGATTTTCATCAGGACAACTTCATCACTGGCAGGATCTGTGCCCACAAAACGGGCATGGGTGACAGCATCTGCCATGTTTTCCATGCCCTCTGCTGTTCCCTCATGTGTAGGATCTGCTCCAGAGGAGTTAAAAAAAAAAAAAAAAAGAAAGAAAATGAAAAAAAAGGACAGAGTAAATGTTATGGAGAAGAGAGAAAAGGAAGATAACCTATCTATGCATTGCTTTAAGAGACTGATTTTCTCCTCTCTGGTTCCCAAACCTGTGGTTCCTTGAGTTAGTTACCTGAGAATTTTTGCCTCAAATTGGCTTTAGCAAGTTCCTCAGCAGAACTACATTAGGTAAAACAGTACTTCTTAAACTTAGGTATGTGTGAGAATTACCTTGCAGTACTTATTAAACATGCAAATTACTGACCCACTTGGACAGTTTTTGATTTTGTAGGTCTAGAGTGGGGCCTAAGAATCTACATGTCAAGCAAGATCCCAGGAAAAGTTAATACTGCTGGTCAGGGGACTATATGTTGGGAATCATTGGCATTAACCTACTCAATTCATAGAGGTAGGAAATAATGAGTTTTGGGTCCAGAGAAAGCACCAATTATGGCCAGAGCTTTGAATGTCAAAATTATAGCCTTTCTCTTTTCATCTTTAATATAGCTTCTCTCTCTCTGGTGCTTTTTGGAGTTGTGTGTTCAGGCACAACTGAGGTGGAGGAGAAGGGGGAGGAAATGAATGGTCGGTCACTGACACCAAATATTCGTATCTGGGTACTGGGTGCCATATGACAGTAGATCAGAGGTCTTTCAATTTTTTTCTTTCCTTGTTTGTTTGTTTTATCCCCCCTCCCGCCGCCCCTCCCCACTACTGGGGATTAAACCTAGTGGTAATCTACCAATGGGGGCGCTACATCTATATCCACTTTTTATCTTATATTTGGAGACAGGGTCTTGTTAAGTTGTCCAGGCTGGCCTGGAACTTGTAATCCTCCTGCCTCAGTCTCCTAAGTACCTGAGATTATAGACATGTACCACTGTGCCCAGCTCTTGTTTCATTCTTATTTAAAACAATATGACACTGAGCAAGAATCTTACTGGCAGCTTAACCAGTCAGGTATTAGGAAAGAACAAACTAAACGGGACTGGAGGCTGACCAGTTGAGGAGTAGGAGGAATTTCAGCTATAAATAAGAAGAGGGGAGAAGCTGGAGGTCAGACAACCAGCACCAGGCTGGAAGTGAACACAAATGCTGCCAAGGGGGGAACTCTGCTCTTACTCCTATGTTAAATAGACACAAGAAGTAGGCCAAGAAGTTGCCTCCATTTAGACCTATGGGGTTCCTACAGAACTGCTTGGATTGCTGGCTTCAGCCCCAGATCTGTTCTGAAGAATCCTTTCCACTAATGTTCTGTCCTGAAAGGGGAGCATAAGTAGGGGAGAGGGGCAGGCACATCATAAAGCTCTATAAGTGACAGAGAAAGATGCTCCCAAGGTGGCATGGTGTAATGCAGGAAGCACTTCCTAGTCTGAAGTGGAAGGAGTTGGAAGACATTCTTGCCATTTTCCCTTTCTTGGTACCTGAAGTTAATGGAGTTCCTGAAGAGAATGGAGATGCTGAGAAACCCAAGTATTTCTCTTGCAAGGATGAACTAGAAGATTATCAGTAGTTTAGAAGTAACTTGTGTTTTTTTTTTTTTTTTTTTTCTTTTCTTTTTCTTCTTCATGCAGTCTCTGACACTGTATCAAAGACTGTTTTACTTATAGCATACCTCCATTGAGCACAGGAGTGGCTACCTGGTTATGCAGAAGGAAGCGTTTCATGATACATAGTACAACAGGGTAACCCAGCTCCTGCTGCTATCACCCTATTTTCTCTCATTTTTCCCAATCAGCAGAGAAAATTTTATACTCTCAGGCCCTTGTCCAAGCCTTCTCTCATAGTCCTTCTTCAGGCCTCCAGTGCCCACACAGGAAAGCCAGGTCCTTCTCAGTGTTGAGTGGCATGTCAGGGCTCAGTGAATGGCAGTCTTGCTTTCATCTCATAAGGCTTCTGGGGGTTCATTTTTTCTGTTCTTTCAGTATTCTCTTGTTAAGGTGGCTTATGCTTTACTGATCTCTTTGTATTCTTATCTTTGAGCTTGAACAAAGCAGCGAAGTTTATTTTCTAAAAAGGCAAGTAAAAGTGCTTTTGCAAGCTGGGCAGAGTGGCACAAATCTTGGTCTAGCTGCTATGTGTGGCCAAATCAAAAGCCAGTACTTGGAGTAGCACCTAAAAAGAATTCCAGAAGCCTTGAACCACAGGATTCAGAGGTGTGGGGGGTTTCTTCTAGGAGGGAAGCCTCAAAAAATAATTGTTTGGCTTGATACCATTTAACAGAGCTTGTCCTCCCCTAGACCTTATCCTCAGAATGTCCTTTTCTGGCTGCTCTGGGGCCAGCTTCAGGGAAATTCGCCAACCTCATCTGGCTTTCATACACTCCTTCCTGCTCCTATTCTCATACCACTGCAATCACCACCTCCAGCATTCTCCTTTCCCACCACAGGAAACTCCAATGACCAGCTGGCCTAAGTTCTCCAATGACTAGCCTGTCTGCCAAGTCCAGGAAGGGGAGAGAGCAACACCAAGAGATCAGAGGGAAAGGCATTGAAGGGCAGCCGCTGGACGCTGTGAAGAGACATGACCTGCAGGTGGTGCTCAGGGCAAGGCTGGAAAGTGGCTGTGCCTAATTTTGTTTAGGAAGTATGAACCTGGGACTAGGGTGCCCTGAAAGGCTGATGTACCTATTCAGAACCTGGCTGGTACCCAAGACTCCTGCTTAGGATCCTGAATGCTTTAGCTAAGCAAATTCAACTTTCTAGAAAAGATAAAGGGCTTTCTTGCCCTGAACTGAAGGTCATTTGCTTTTCTACCTAGCTATAGCCTGAACCTCATATTTTCTTTGTCTCCCTTCTTAGAAACAAGGACAGCTGCCTTTTTTTTTTTTTTTTTTTTTTTTTTTTAATTTTCTCATCCTTGCACATGGTTTGGTAATACAGGAAAAGATATTTAGGATTTTGAGTGACAAGACCAACTAAAAAAAGAATTTAAAAAAAAAAAAAAAAGGCACCATAAACAAATTCAGAGAGCAACTACAGACTGGATGAAATGATTGGCCTAGACTGGGAGCAAAGACTTGTAATACTGTGATAGATAATGGGTTAATATCCCTACTATACAAACAGCTTCAACATATTGATAAGAAAAACCAAAACAACTCAATGAAATAAGAGGCAAAGGAGAGGAAACTAACATTCAACCTCAAGGAAACGAATATGACAAAATACCAGTTTTTTGTTTTTGTTTTTTAAAACCCACCAAAGTGGCACACAAAAAGAAAACTGACAAGGTTCAGTGCTGATAACAGAGTAGAGAAATGGAAACTCTCAAATATTGATTGGGGGAAGTATAAAGGCTGCAACCTGTAGGAAAAGCAACCTGGTAGTACCTATATAAATATAATATGAACATAGCCTTTAAACCAGAAATTCTAAGTTCAGAAATATTTTGTACAAAAGTAAAATTAGTAAATAAGGACACATAAACAAGGATGTTTATTTCAGTATTATTTATAATGGCTCCAAAAAGGAAATAATCTAAATATTAATAACAGAATGAGTCAATGAATTGTTGTAGTATGGGACTTATATAGCTACTAAAAAGAAAATAACTGTATCAGAGGCTAAGGGGGAGGAAGAAATGGGGAATTATTGCTTAATCATTAGAGTTTGTATTTGGGGTGATGAAAAGTTTGGGAAATAGGTGGTGAAAATGTTTGTACAACACTGTGGATATAATTAATGCCATTGAATTATATACTTAAAATGATTAAAAAAGACAAATTTTATGTATAATTTACTACAATAGAAAAGGATAAATCAGGGGCTGGGGTTGTGGCTCAGTAAGTGGTAATGTGCTCACCTAGCATGTGTGAGGCACTGGGTTTGATCCTGAGCACCACATAAAAATAAATAAGTAAAATAAAGGCACTGTATCATTCTACAACTAAAAAATATTTAAAAAAAAGAAATCAGATGGATAATTTTATCATGTACATTTAAGTTAACAACAAAGAAAATATATAGCACATAATCCTTTTTCTTTTTAAAAAGGGGCAGTGCTTCATATTTATATACATGCAGAAGTAGGTATAGAAGGTACACAAAGATTCAAACCAAGTGGGTGTGGTGATGCATGCCTGTAATCCTAGTGACTTGGGAGGCTCAGGCAGGAGGACTGTAGTTCCAGGCCAGCTTCAGTAACTTAGTGAGGCCCTAAGCAACATCGTGAAACCTTGTTTCAAAAAAATGGGCTGGGGATATGGCTCAGTAGTTAAGCATCCTGGCAAAACCCCAGTACAGGGTGGGGGGGGGGGGGGAAGAAAGATTAAAGCCATTATTCACCTATTTACTTACAGAAAGATTCAGACACTGTTTACCTAAGGAAAGGGTTGGAGCATTGAGAAAAAAGAGAGACAATTAACTTTTTTTTCAGACACCTCTTTATTATCTGTCTTCTTAAAATAAGAATGCATTATATTTGAAAATAGAACTTTAGGGTTGGGTATGGTTCAGTGGTAAAGTGCTTGCCTAGGATGTGTGAGGCCCTGGGTTCAATCCTTAGCAACACACACACACACACACACAAATAAATAAATTATCCTATTTCTTTTCTATAAGGAAAGAGATGGCTGGGAAACATTTCCCAATATCACTCGCTCATTGACTAAGGCCTCAGTAACCCAAGAGAGGCAAGAAATGAAGTGCTGCAGTCATCCAACAAAGTATAAGCTCTTACCTATAAGTGCATAGGACAGGAACTTGTTGACAGAAGTAAGAGCCAGTCCAGTGATAGGGCCAGTGGTATCTTCTGAACGAATCACTTCCAGAAATGGACGAAGGAATACATTGGGCTCAATTTCTGAGAGTTCTATGAAGAAAAAACAAAGAGAGAAAGATAGAAAGAAACAAATGAACATCTTACAAAGAAAAAAAAAAAAAGGCTAAACCCTAGGAAAAAAGCAAATCCCTGGAAAAAGGCCCTTCTTGCCTGTGCCATGAGGCTAGAGGTCTTCATTGCTGGGGTCAATGCACCTCCCCTGAATTACCTTAAATCAAGTCCCAGATACCATACCATTTTATCTGTAAAATTTTTGGTTTGTAGGGAGCAGTGGTGCACACTGTAATCCTAGCAACTCAGGAGGCTGAGGTAAGAGTATTGCCAGTTTGAGGCCAACCTCAGCAACCCTGTCTCAAAATAAAAAATAAAAAGGACCATGGATGTAGCTGAGTGGTAAAGTGTCCCTGGTTTCAATCCCTAGGACATAGCTCTAAAGGATTAATAATTTTTGAAAGCACAAATATTTTTAGAAATTAACAGTAAAATTGTTAAAGTGGTAAATTTTGTTATGTATATTTTATAATAATTTTTAAAAAATTAACAATAGTTCTTTAATTTCATCAAATATTGCAAGTCAATTTTCCATGTCCATTTCACACCCCGCCCCCCCCACCACAGTGATATATAGGTAAACTTTATCTGACGTATAGACAACATAGCCAAAGAAATCCCAGGGTGAGCTCCAGTCTTTATGTCCTTTACTGTTATGGTCAAGGTTACATCACTTAAAGAGTATAGCACAACCCAGAAAAGTGAGGGAAAACCTTGTTTATCTTTGTTGAAAAATAAGCCTAAAATGAACAAAAGGCTGAGCACTCCCTTTGTCATGGAGGCATTCTGCAATCTTGGAAAGTCCTTACTACTCTGTTTTCTTCCTGCCTGGAGTAAGCAGAGAGCTACCTTCCCTGAGATGAAGGGGCATCATAGTCTTTATTTTACAATAAGAAAAATAAGGCTCAGATAAGATACATGACTGGCTTCAAATGACACAACTATTAAACTGAGATGGGGCTTGAACCCAGTTTATAAGGCTTTAAAACTTATAAAATCACTACATCTATCCTATTTAACTGCCATCACAATCCTGAATTTAGAATATCTCATGCTAGGTCAAAGGAACCATATTACACTGGACTTGCTCTCTACTCTGTCTAGGGTTTAATTTGTTTTTCTAAACTCACTATGCTTTCACCTTTAAGAGCCAGTTCCCTAAAAGGCTTCCTTCCTAAAGAGGCCTAAAAACATTTAGAGAAGTAACTCGGGCTATCCTACCTTTTCAGACAAAAGGAAGCTGGGTTTCCTAAGCACCTTCATTTTCATGCAAATGTAGGTAGGTTCCCACTCAATTCCTACCACCATCCCTCTCTGGGTAAACATTCCCTGGGCCTCGGCTGCTCTTCAGATTAATGCTTTAATTAATTGGCAGATTGGGTAGCATTTCCCAAGCTTATCTGTACAGTGAGTGATCACGTCAGCTGTATAAAACCTGCTTCTCATCTACTACTATGTCCACCTAGAGATGTACACTTTGTAGGGGGAAAAAAAAAAGAGAGAAAAACCTGTGTGTGGGATGCTGTGGTGTGGTAGTGGAGGACTGAGATGTAAGGAATATATTTTGGGAAACCGATCTAAAATCACATTTAAAAATTAAAGTCATCTAGTCTTGCTTTAGGAACACAAATGCCTTATGTACGATTTGATCTGTCATTTAAAAAATGGTCATGGTTGGTTTATTTGAGTTACAAAGTCCAGAAAAAAAGTCTTTGAGAGTGGGGAAAGGGAACAGATTTTCTATTTTCATTCAGTTGCTATAACTATATACTTGTTTCCTGGCTTCATGTGAAAGAGTAGGACAGGTTTTCAGCTGGGGTCCACACTTTTTAAAAATTTTTTTAAGTTGTAGATGGACACAACATCTTTATTTTTATGTGGTGCTAAGGATCGAACTCAGTGCCTCACAGGTGCAAGGCAAGCCCTCTACCACTGGGCTACAGCCCCAATCATGGGGTCCACACTTTTAGGGTTATAACATTTTGCCTCTTTTTATTGTTTGTTAATTTGGTAAGACTCACTCTCTTTATGAGTGATTCATAAAGTTCAATGAATTTACATATTTAGTTTTGTGTAACTACCACCAAAAACAGGAATATATAATAATTTCATCACCCCAGAAAACTCCCTCTGCCCTCTCTTTGTAGTCACACCTTCCTTACCCGCCAGCCTCTGACAACTGCTGCTCTATTCTCTTTCACCATAGGTTTATCAAGAAGTTCAGGAGCTGGGGATGTAGCTCAGTTAGTAGAGTACTTGCATTCCAAGCATAAGGCTCTGGGTTCAATCCCCAGCATGAATGAATGAATGAATAAATAAGCTCATAAGGAAAGTACCACACAGCATGTAAACTTTTGAAATTAACTTCTTTCACTGAACAGGATGCCTTTGAGATATGTCCAAGCTGCTACATATATCAGTAGTTTGTTTTTTACTGCAGAGTAGTATTCCATTATATGTTCGAAGCACCATTACTTCATTCATTCACTGGCTGGAAAGGCATTTGGGTTCTCCAGTTTGGGGCAATATGAGTGGAGCCCAAATAATCAAATAAACATTTGCTTTAGGTTTTTATGTGAACACAGGTTTTCATATTTCTAGTGGAAGTACCCAGGAGTGGAATTTTGGGGTCAAAGATAAGTGTGTGTTTAGTTTTACAGTCAAATTATTTTTAGAAGTCACCATAAGAGTCTTGCATTCCTACCAGAAATGAGAATTTTAGCTTCCCTTCATCCCCCCTGTAAGGGATCCCCCAGAAACCACGTGGGACATGAGAAATCACATAAAGGGAGTTTATTAAGCAAACAGAGTGTCTCCCTACAGGGTAAGAGAGAAAATGAGAGGAAAAGAGAAAGGAAAGAGAAAGGGTGCGTGCTACAGAGAGTATGAAAGCCAGGAGGATAGAGAAAGTGAGGAGGAGAGACAGAAGAATGAGAAAAGATGGTGGGGAAGCTATAGTAAACAGTTGAATTCCGCAGGGCTAAAAAGGGACCAATATTGGAGAAGGATACTTGCAAGCTGACTGATGAACCAATAGCTAGCCAGGATGTTCACAGACTGACAAGTGGTTGGGAGGCCGGAAAATGGCTGCAACAGAAAGGACGGGGAGAGCAGTTTTGTACATTATACCCTCAGTTCTTGGGATTTTCAGTATTTTTATACAAGACATTCAAGTAGTTAGATAGTAGTATCGCCACCTGGCTTAAATTGGCATTTCCCTAACGGCTAATGATGTTGAACATCTTTCGATGTGTTTATCTGCCATCCACATATCTTTTTGGGTGATGTGTCTGTTCAAGTCATTTGCCCACTTTTACACTGAATGGTTATTTTCTTACTGTTAAGTTTAGAGATTTCTGCATTCAAATAATTTACTGGTGAAACAATTACTTACATACATTTCCCCCCAGTCTGAATCTTATCTTTTTGTTCTCTTAATAGTATCTTCCACAGAGCAGACATTTTATCTTTAGAAAAACTCCAATTTATCAATATTTATTTGATGTATTTTGGTGTAATGTCTAAATTCCCTCTGTCTAACTCCAGGTCAATGTGTTTTCTTCTAGAAGTATTATAGTTTTACATTTTCCATTTAGATCTGTGATCAATTTTTAGTTAATTTTTGGGTAAGTGTGAGGTTAAGGTTCATTTGTTTGCATGTGGACATTCAATTATTCCAATACCATGTTAAAATCATTTTTTTCTTTCTTTTTTTACAGTACTGAGGATTGAACCAGGGTCTGGTATATGTTAGCAAGTGTTCTACCATGAGTTACATCCCCAACCCATTTTATTTTTCATTTTGAGAAAGGATCCCTTTAAGTTTCCAGGTTGGCCTTGAACTTGAGATTTTCTTGCCTCAACTTCCCGAGTAGCTTGGATGCAGACATGCACCACTGTGCACTTCCACACCTGCCTGCTTTTTTAGATACCAAATTCTCCTTAGAACTGTACCTTTTAAAGGAGTTATGGAGGATTCTTTCTTGGTCTCTCTTCTTTCTAGGAACCACTCCTTATTGTTTAAATGCTATATAATGGAACATCCATTTTGAAAGTTGATTGAGCATAAAGTATTTTTTATAAAGTCGCCATCCATCACAAGGAGGCATGTGGCTATAAAAAACATTAACTCTGCACTCTAGGCTGGAATGCAACTTTAGCAGAATAATGCAGCTTTTATATTAAGTTGGGATAAAATAACAGTCAAAAAGATAGACAGATATTGTTAAGAGAACAGGTGTTGGCTGGGCCCAGTTTCTAGTCTTTGTTTGGTGGCGCTGTCTCTCAATTCTTTTAGGATTGTTCATCCAAATTCAGCAGTCTTGAGAGTTTCTCTGGGCATCTTTCAGAGTAAAGTAAGGTGTGACTTTTCAGAGTAATGATGCTCCCATGAACTTTGTTTACTTTCTACCACACAGACATGTATTTAGAGGCAGCAATGGCAAGCGATTTTAGTACTTGTATTAGCCTCATCTGTTAAGATTTTTGATGCCTTTGTTTTTCCTATCAATAAAATGGGAAATGGCCTGGGGATGTGGCTCAGTGGTAGAGTGCTTGGCTCACATGCATGAAGCCCTGGGTTTAATCCCCAGTCCCATAAAAATAAATAAAATGGGAAATGTCCCTTATGGTCAAGTTCTTGACCCCTTTGGCTTGAGGTAGCTAAAGGAGAATAAGACTCCTCAGTCTTGCTGTCACTAAGAATTTATGATATGCTGCTAAAGTGACCATTACTGGAGACAGGTTGTGTTGTGTATGTTTAAGTTGCTTAGCAGTGTTATAACAGAAACTGTTTGGGGATCCTCTGAGTCTTCTTCAGTAGCTTTGGTTATTAGCTTTTAGGGCTTTATTATCTATAGATTTGCTAATGTCAATTTGCAGTTTTATTTTTTATTTCCTTTTTCTTTCATAGCTCCTAGAGAAGACCTGACATGACAGTAATTAATAATAAACTTACAATTGTCTTCTTGCTGCCACTGAACAACTATATTACTTAATTTTTGCTGAGCTGACAACAAAAGTTTTTATGAGACTGAGAAGAATTTGGATTGAAAAAGCTGCTTCAAGTGTAATGGGTGCATAAAGCTGGGTTGAATTGCTCTGTTGTAAAGTAGAGCAATGGAAGTTTTTAATTTCTCCTGGGCTTTCAAATTGCCTGCTTAAGTTTGGACTTGGTAGTGTACAGTGCATGCAGAAAACAGCACAGCAGACTGAAGGGCTACAGCAGCTCTGGTTTGCCTGTATGTTACAACCTAATTGCTTTCCTTTCAATATGTGCCAATTTCCTCTAGAAGGAAGAGAACTACTGTTTAGAGTTGATACGCATCAAACTTGTGCTCTCGATAAGACAGATGGATCAGTTGTCCTTAGGCCTCTGAGTATGTTTGAGGCCAGTCCCTGTGGGCCTCATTTAGCCTCGTGCTGGCCTTGTTAAAGGGAGCCTCACTCTCTCTTCTTGGATTAGGAATGAACCTAGACAAACCTAACAATTTATGTGGCAGTCCTACAATCAATAGCTTATAGTGTTTAGTCACTGGTTAGGAAGAGGAAAGAAACAGAAGAAACTTTAATTCTAGGATAGTTGAATTCAAAGTTTGTATTTGCTATTTTAGTCATGCAATTAGTAAAACCTACAGCAATGCATGGTATAATATTTAAGAGTATAATGCATTGTTTAAGAGCAATGGCTTTGGGGTCAACAAAACCTGGGTTCAAATTGTCTCCCACTTACTGTGTGAACTTAGGTAAATCATTTAACCTCTTATAGCCTTGGTTTCCTTATTTGTAAGAACTGGAGACAATAATGCTATTTCTCAAAGTTATTGGAAGAATAAAATAATCTGTATATGATAATTATATTTTGGGTTTTTTTTTGAGACAGGGTCTAATATCTTAATATCATGTTCAATAATTTATGTGGCTACTGCTGATATCTGAGGCAAATTAAGGTTTGTCCTGGGCAATGGAATGCAATTCTTACAAAGGTGATAGATGGCACCTCCTAGCAGCAAATTAACCTGGTTATTTAGTGGGATTGCCCAAGATGGAAAACTCATTTCTATTTCAGTCAGGATTCATGCATCATACTGGACAAAATCATGCAATAAAGTATACTTTTTTGTTGTTGTTGTTGTACCAGGGATTAAACCCATGTGTGCTTAACCATTGGGTCACATTCCCAGCCCTTTGTAATTTTTTTATTTTGAGATAAGGTCTCACTAAATTGCTGAGGACTTCACTAAGTTGCTGAGATTGGCTTTGAACTTGCAATGCTCCTGCCTTGGTTTCCCCAAGTCACTGGGATTACAGGTGTGCATGACTGTGACCAATTCTTTTTTTTTAATAGGGAAGGTGCAATCTAACCTCAGGCCAACCACGGTGAATAAAGGGAATATAATAGAAATGAGTATTTCAAGAGAAGAAATTTACTGAAAGCCAGTTGTAATTGGTTCTACATGCTGTCAAGGATTTTATCCCTAGGGATATACATCCTCCTCTTCTACTTTCCTAAGAAGAGGTCAAGCTATTGTGGACAGAGAGGTGGCCAATGTCCTGAGAAGCACATATTCAAACCAGAGAGCACATATAAATGCTAAAAATCGTTTTCTTTTTTGGTCATCTTGAATCTTTCTGTGCCAGTTATCTAGGGAGGATGAGTCCTTATATCATTTCTGGCTAAGGCTAGCACCTCATGAACATAACTTTCTACAAATAATTATGCATCAATGACAATTGAGGGGAAAGTATAAATTATGACTTTTAATCCCTAGGGTTTTTAGACTTAAAGTTTAACCCCAAAGTGTGTAAGTTCAGGAACTGCTCATGTGTAAGGTTTGGTTTTTTGATTCATAAAGGATATGTTGGAGTTGGGCATGGTGGCTGATGCCTGTAAACCCAGCTACTCAGGAGGCTAAGGAAGGAGGATTTTGAGTATGAGGTCAGCCTGGGCAAGACCCTGTCTCAAAATAACTAATTAAATAAAAAGGGCTGGTGATGAAGATCGGTGTTAAGAGTGTCACTGGGTTCAATCCCCAGTACTACACACACACCCACGCCACCGCCCCCCCTCAAAAAAAAAAGGCAAAACAAACCTAGAATGACAAAACTCTAGACTTTGAGGGAATAGATCAGCCTGAACAGTGAATATTTTCCAAAGAGTTGTTAAAGGATTCAGTGTAGAAATAAATTGTCTTAAAGTAAGTGGGTATGGGCTGGGGAGATAGCTCAGTTGGTAGAGTGCTTGCCTCATAAGCACAAGGCCCTGGGTTCAATCCCCAGCACCACCACCAAACAAACAAACAAAAATAAGTGGTTGGTTCCATTATTCTCTACTGCTGGCTCTAGGTGGGCCCATGGACCCACCTTCTACTTGGATGCAGCAGTGATTAAGTCATTATCATACTTTCTTATCAAAGAAAATCTACCCTCCTAAGTGTAGAAGCACCTTGAGAAACTATTCATTTAAAAACAAAATGAAATCCTGGGAAATTGTTGAAAAAAGAGGAACAGGGGCTGGGGTTATGGCTCATTGGTGGAGTGTCTCATGTGTGAGGCACTGGGTTCTATCTCATTCTGCATATAAATAAAATAAAGGTCCATTGAGAACTAAAAAAATATTTTTCGTTGTAGATGAACACAATGTATCTATTTTTATGTGGTGCTAAGGATTGAACCTAGTGCTTCACATATGCTAGGCAAGCGCTCTACCACTGAGCTACGATCCCAGCCCCACTTTTTATTTTTTATTTTGAGACAGCCCCACTTTTTATTTTTTATTTTTTATTTGCTAAATTGCTTAAGGCCTCACTAAATTGTTGAGGCTGGCTTTGAACTTGCAATCCTCCTGAGCTGCTGGGATTAAATGCATGTGTTATCACACCCAGCAATGTGAGGTATTTCTGCTCAAGGTTACACAGAGACAGAACCAGAACTGGGCCTACTACATTTCTTTATTTCATTTCTCCTTTTGTACAGGGCAGGGTTGCAAAGGCCTGTCTGGGTTTGAGACTTAATTGCAGGCTAGGAAGTATAGCTCTGTGGGAGCTACCTTTGGTAGTTTTCTCTGGAATCAGTTCCTGAAACCAAGTTTAAATCCCCACCTGGCCATCCTTAGCCCCAGAAAACTTTGAAGCTGATAAACCAAGATACGAGAAGTGTAGCTGATATTCCAAAGGCATCTAGGTTTGCCAGAGTTTTAGTTTTACTCATCTATTGGACTATTATTGTTTTTGAAAGACCACTAAAGAAGTCTTGTTATATTTTACAGTATCTCTTTTTAAATCCTCTTGCTTCTTTTTCCTTCTCTTTTCTTCCCTCTCCTCCTTACTCTTTCTTCTCCTTCTTGTTTTTTCAATAGTATTCTATTCTTACTCCTCATGTAGTATAGATTGTCTAATCTTTTGAACATAGCAGAGGTAGTTTATTTGACATTTTAGTCTTTCTACAAAGGGTATTTCCTCCAAGTCACTTTTATTTCTTTAAATTCTGTTTTTCCAGTTCAAGTTGGTTTTTTGTTTTTTGTTTTTTTAATTGTGGTGATCCTATAATCATCTGAGTGTTTATTCCTGAGTGTATGGATGGGGCCTCTATACTGATGGCAATGTGTCTTTTCATTTGGATTATGAAATAATCCAAATGGATTATTTTTATGGATTATTTTTTAAAGTGTTTTGCATTTTTAAAAAATATTTGTTATTTTAGTTGGACACAATGCCTTTACTTTATTTTTATGTGGTGCTGAGGATCGAACCAGTGCCTCACATGTGCTAGGCAAGCAATCTACCACTGAGCTACAACTCCAGCCCCTGGACTATGTCTTTATGTTCCCTTTGTGACCAAAAAGGACACAGTTCCTTTCGACTAAATTTACAGTATTTCAGAATTCCATTTGCAGATCATTCTTATTCTTAATCTCTGACTTTTTCAAGAAATATATTCATGGGTATAGAGCATAGTCAGAGTAGAATATGAAGACCTAACACTTTATCCTAAAATAGAAGGTGCCAGCATAGACAGAAATACCAACTTAAAGCTTTTGTGTTTAAATAATTTTGTCCTATTCCTTTGGTTACAGAAATGTCAAGAAGGGTAAATGAACTGTACTTCTGTTTTTATCATGCTCTTATTTGTTACTTTGTTCTATGTAATCTATCTTGTGAATGATGATATTCTGTCTCCAGGAATTGGGCCAATATTTGAAGGATGAAGAGCTAGGACAGAGCAGTCTGGTGACCCTGTAGAAAGCAAGAAGGGAGAAGTAGACTCTGAGGGCAAAAGGGTCGAGACAGGCATTTCTGGAGCCAAATGGTGTTGAAATAATATACCACAGGCCTTTTTCCTTGTCAGCGTAATCCAATTGAGAATGCCCAACTGCCCCTGATAAGAGTCACTCAGGAGTGAAGAGCTATGCTACCAGGGAAAGCAGCTTATGTGTGCATTTTGGCTCAGGAATGTGCCAGCCCAATGCTGGCCAAATGAGAAAAGGCTGCTGCAGGCTGGAGAACTCGTTCTCCTGGGAGGATGGTGGCTGCTCCCTGTGGGTTAAGAGAGTGTTTGTTCTCTTTTGTCCAAAGGCAGTGCCTGAGGCCATATGTTAGGCCTTTGACATACATAATTAGAAAGGGTGGCAGTTCTGATGTGAAGAGAAAACAGTGTCAGGATTCATCCCCCTTTTGGTCAGGTCACTCATTTGAGAAGACAGGAAAATTGGGGGTCATTGGTAGATTCTCAGATTAACATTGGGTCAATTTAGAACTTCTCCTTTAAGCAAAATATGATCAGAACACCCACCACCAAGACACTTCCAAAGGGCTTCACCCTGCTTTGGGTTGAAGTAGCCTTTGAGCTTTTCCAGAAATAGTTTAGTAATTCATGCTGTAAATTTGGCACTGACTGACCAGAAATTGGACCTGGATTTGACTTAGGAGCACCCCAAGGGTTGTTTCTCCAATGGGGGTTGGATTTCCCCTTCTTGTACCTGTCCCCTTCACAAACACCCATCCTAGAACACTAACCAGTCACCTTCAGAGCACCCCTCTACCTAATCTGCACTCTTTGTTTACTGGACTGTTTGTGCCTTGAGGTTGACAGCCTTCCAGGGTGGGAATTTTGGCTGCTTGGCTGGAGTGTCAGATGTCTCCTTGGTTATGAAATTAGACTTCTTACTATGAGCAGCATCATGACATTTTTTTTTCCTAAAGGACTCAGGTATCTTTCCTCACTCTTCTAAAGAAGATCCAGACCATTGAATCCAGTCCCCAGGCAGGCCAAGATGTGAGGTAGAACACTAGAAACCTTTCTTTCTGTTCTAGGCTTGTAGGGAGCAGTAATGTTGAATAACTAGGAGTACAGCTTTTAGGGTCAGAGAGACCTGAATTTGATTCCCATTTCTACCACTAGCTATTTGTATGATTTTAACTGGTATGTGCATCTACTTTTCCTTTCTAAGTCTCTTTTGTCTCCCATATGGAGACTATTATATAAAGAGAAAAGATACCTAAGGTGCTTATTAGTGTATGGCATGGTAATAAATGGTAGCTACTATAGTTATTATCTTTATTTTTTCTAAAAGGAAGAGGAATATTTCAATCAAGAGGGTCCCATGGAGGATTCTTTGGAGGCTCTGGATACAGTCCTCATACAAAATAATTCAGTCAATGGATGAGGGGATTAGTAATCTCACAGGACTACTGATCCAGAACAGGAAACAGGAAAACCTGTTTTCTTTCTCTAATACTATGTATATCTTGGGATACATAGAAATTAAAAGAGCTCTCCTGAATTGCACCATAAATAACGACCACCAGTTATCTTGGTAGTATTTATCTTTAATATGTTCCTTTTAAGGTTTAGGAGTCAAAGGTAGAAGGCCTACTTTTAAAATTTTTTTCACATTTATCTTAAGTAATAAACTACTATACCAGTGCAGTGGCACTCCAGTGACTCGGGAGGCTAAAACAGGAGGATCAAAAGTTCAAGGCCAGCTTCAGCAATTTAGTGAGACCCTGTCTCAACATAAAATATAAAAAGGGCTAGGGATATAGCTCAGTGGTTAAACATCCCTAGGTTCAATCCCCAGTACCAAAACAAACAAACAAATAAATAATGAATAATAAATAAATAGTTATAAAGTATAAAAACATTGGACTGGGACTCTAGAGCCTAAAAATTAGAATATTATCTTAGTTGTATTTATTGCACACTTTATTTCATGCATTGTAAACAACTGTTTAATTGAAATAAATGAGATAACACATATAAATTGATTAACAGTGCCTGATAGAGAGTATATGGTTTTATTTATTGTGGTATTGGGGATTGAACCCAGGGGTGCACTACTGAGCTACATTCCCAGCACTTCTAATGTTTTTATTTTGAGACAAGGTCTAAGTTGCTCAGACTGGCCTCAAACTTGCAATCCTTTTGCCTCAGCCTCCCAAATGACTGGGATTACAGGTATGTGCCACTGTGTCCAACTAGTATATGTTTTAATAAATGTTAGCTGCTGTTATTATTTTAAATATAGTTTATTTTAATTCTCTAACAGCCATTTTATAGGTGATAAAATAGAGGATTAGAGAAGATAAGTAACAAGTGACACAGCTACTAAGTTGCAGAACTAGGATTTAAATAGTACTCTAAAGCCCATGATTTTATCTAGTGCCCTCAAATTCTAGTCTTAATACCAACATTAACTGGCTTGGTGTCATTGTACAAATAATTTGATCTTCCTAAATCTCAGTTACTTCATTTGCAAATTATTTTTAGGGCCAATTTTAGCTATAATAGCCTAGGATTTGGAGTATTTTCTGGAATGGTCAATAAAAAAATCATGCATTATTTTTTTTACAGTACTATGGCTCAAAATATAATCTGTAAAGTAGTGCAGTCCAGCTACTAATTGATAAACAATGATATATATATATATATATTCCATATATATATATATGGAAATTGAGAGAAAGCATCAACAATTTGAGAGTAACATCATGTATAGTTATAAAAAATGGCAGTTTATTCAGGTGTGATTGTTATCCCAGGTACTTGAGACTAAGAAAGGAGAATCACAACTCAAAGCCAGAATGGATAATTTAGTAAGATTCTGTCTCAAAATAAAAAATAAAAAGGGCTGGGGATGTAGTTGAATGGTAAAGTGCTTACCTAGCATACACAAAACCCTGGGTTCAATTCCTAACACCCCCAAAAAAGAAAAAGAAAAAAGTTTATTTATTTATTTTTTAAGTAGCAGGTTACAAGATCAATGCTCATAAATCCAACGCATTTTTATACATAAGTGATGAATCATCAGAAAGAGAAATTAGGAAAAATATCCCATTCACAATAGCCTCGAAAAAAATAAAATACTTGGGAATCAATCTCACAAAAGAGGTGAAAGACCTCTACAATGAGAACTACAGAACACTAAAGAAAGAAATTAAAGAACACCTTAGAAGATGGAAAGATCTTCCATGTTCTTGGGTAGGAAGAATTAATATTGTCAAAATGGCCATACTACCAAAAGTGCTATATAAATTCAATGCAATTCCAATTAAAATCCCAATGATGTACCTTACAGAAATAGAGCAAGCAATTATGAAATTCATCTGGAAGAATAAGAAACCAAGAATAGCTAAAGCAATCCTTAGCAGGAAGAGTGAAACAGGGGGTATTGCAATACCAGATCTTCAACTCTACTACAAAGCAATAGTAACAAAAACGGCATGGTATTGGTACCAAAATAGAAAGGTAGATCAATGGTACAGAATAGAGGACATGGACACAAACCCAAATAAATACAATTTTCTCATACTAGACAAAGGGGGCCAAAAATATGCAATGGAGAAAAGATAGCCTCTTCAACAAATGGTGCTGGGAGAATTGGAAATCCATATGCAACAGAATGAAACTAAACCCATATCTCTCACCATGCACGAAACTAAACTCAAAATGGATTAAGGATCTCGGAATCAGACCAGAGACCCTGCAGATTATAGAAGAAAAAGTAGGTCCAGATCTTCAACATGTCGGCTTAGGACCAGACTTCCTTAACAGGACTCCCGTAGCACAAGAAATAAAAGCAAGAATCAATAACTGGGATAGATTCAAACTAAAAAGCTTTCTCTCAGCAAAGGAAACTATCAGCAATGCGAAGAAGGAGCCTACAGAGTGGGAGAATATCTTTGCCAATCATACTTCAGATAGAGCGCTAATCTCCAGAATCTATAAAGAACTCAAAAAAACTCTAAGAATGGCGATTATCAAGAATACAAGCAACAACAGGTGTTGGTGAGGATGTGGGGAGAAAGGTACACTCATACATTGCTGGTGGGGCTGCAAATTAGTGCAGCCACTCTGGAAAGCAGTGTGGAGATTCCTTAGAAAACTTGGAATGGAACCACCATTTGACCCAGCTATCCCACTCCTTGGCCTATACCCAAAGGACTTAAAATCAGCACACTAACAGAGATACAGCCACATCAATGTTCATAGCTGCTCAATTCACAATAGCCAGACTGTGGAATCAACCTAGATGTCCTTCAATTGATGAATGGATAAAGAAACTGTGGTATATATATACAATGGAATATTACTCAGCCATAAAGAATGATAAAATTATGGCATTTGCAGGCAAATGGATGAAATTGGAGAATATCATGCTAAGTGAGATAAGCCAATCTCAAAAAGACAAAGGACGAATGATATCGCTAATAAGTGGATGATGACATATAATGGGGGGAGGGGAGGGTTAGTGTTAGGGTTAGAGTTAGGGTTAGGGAGGGGGGCAAGTATGGAGGAAGGAAGGACTGTGTAGAGGGAAAGAGGGGTGGGAGGGGTGGGAGGGGTGGGAGGGGTGGGAGGGGTGGGGGGAAGGGAAAAAATAACAGAATGAATCAAACAACATTACTGTACATAAATTTATGATTACACAAATGGTATGCCTTTACGCCATGTACAGAGAAACAATATGTATCCCATTTGTTTACAATAAAAAAAATACATTATTAAATTAAAAAAAAAATTCATTTTTTCTAGTAAATCATTTTATGGAATTTTATAAGACTATGGATCTGCAATGAATCAACAAAGAAAAGTAAAACTGGCCTTGCACCACAGATAGTTTGAGATGCATTATTTTAGAGATCCATCTGAACATCTCACCAGGAGTATGAATTAAAATTCCAGTTTGTTTTCTAATTGCATGTTTACAAAGAAGTACCCCCTAAATCAGAAACATCTTTACTAGTGCCCTGCTAGAAGCACAGCCTGCAGCTATAGGAGTTACACCTATTAGAGCTCTTCTGCTCAGAAAAGCAATCAGAGGTCGAACCTAAAGAGCAAACTTCCATTTCTGCCTAGATGAAACTCTCTTGGGAAAGCTAACTGTATAGACCATGATTACTTTCCTGGGGATGAGTTAGCAAGTGAGGAGGACAGTGAAGACTCCTGGTGGGCTTATTAAAAAAATCTAACCCTTAGCTGGGTGTGGTGGCAGACACCTTTAATCCCAGCAACTCAAGAGTCTGAAGCAGGAGGATCACAAACTTGAGGCCAGCCTCAACAGCTTAGCCAGACCCTGTCTCTAAATAAAAAATGGGCTGGGGATGTAGCTTAGTGGTAAAATGTCCCTGGGTTCAATCCTCAATACAACCACAACCACCAACCAACCCTCAGAGTTTTCCATCAGTAAGTTTCTAAAAAGCATTGACTGAGAGGATGAAAATGCTAGAATGAATGTTTTTTTATCCACCCTGGTGCTAAGAATCAAACCAGGGCCTCATGTGTGCTTGGCAAGTATTCTGCCACAGTACCCCATCCTTTGTTTCTGAAATTAATGTATCTGAACATCCAAAGATTCCACCTACCAAATTTGACAGATGAGAGGCTTCAGTATCATATGCCTGGCTACTGATAGGAGTGAGACTACTGATCTCGCATCCTCAATTCACTGACTGAATTGTATACTGTGTGAGGGCTATGTCCAGAGCATCCAGAGAGTTCTCCATGGGACTTTGTCCAAGTCTGTAAGGTATCACTCCTGCTTTTGCCAAACTTTTCAATACCATATTGAGCTCTTTCACTTAAGAGACAGATTAGCAAATCAAATCCAGCAATATGTAAAAAGAATAATATACCAGGACTAAGCGAGGATTATCCTAGGACTGCAAGGATTCAATATCTGAAAATCAATCAATCTAACACATTGACATTCTTTTAGAGGGGGAGTTCTGGGGATTGAACCCAGGGACACTTTACCACTGAGCTACTCCCATTCCTTTTTATTTTTTAAAATTTTGACACAGGGTCTTGCCAAGTTGCTGAGGATCTCACTAAGTTGCTGAGGCTGGCCTTGAACTTGTGATCCTCCTGCCTCAGCCTCTGTGAGTCACTGTGATTACAGGAATGTGCCACCATGCCCAACTTCACACATTAATATTCCAAAGAAGAAAAACTGCATGATCATATCAATTGATGAAGACAAGATATTTGACAAAATATAACATCCATTCATGATGATAAAAATCTACAAAAAACTGATGGCTAATATCACACTTTAGAGTAAAACACTGAATGTATCCACCCTAAAATTGGGAACAAGATAAAATATCCACTTCATAGAACTAATAGTCCTGACCAGTATAATGAGACAAGAAACGAAAATAGAAAGCATGTAAATTAGAAAAGAATAAATAAATCTGTCTCTGTTGGTAACATGAATATATTTAACAACCTGACAGAGTAATATCATGCATGTTGACTCTATTAATAAAAAACAATATGCTGATAAAAGAAATTAAGAAGATCAGGCTGGGGAGATAGCTTAGCTGGTAGAGTGCTCACCTCACAAGCAAAAGGCCCTGGGTTCAATCCCCAGCACCACCAAAAAAAAAAAAGAAATTAAGAAGATCTAAATAAATACCATGTTCATGGACTGGCAGGCACAACATAACAAAGATGCCATTTCTCTGCAAACTGATCCATAGAATCAATGCAATTCCTTTCAAACTCCCAATAAGATTACTTATAAATATAGACAAGGTTATCAATTAAAATTGAAATAGAAGGCTGGGGATATGGCTTAGAGGTAGAATGATTGCCTAGCATGTGTGAGGTACTGGGTTTGATCACCAGCCTGTGTGCCCTCCCACCCCCTGACACACACACACACACACACACACACACACAGTTAAGAGAATGAAAAGACAAGATTCACATACTGGTAGAAAATTATCTTCACATAATTGTGTTACCAGTTAAGGACTTGAATGCAGAATAGATACAGAGGTAAAAACTTCAATTAGAAAAGAGGCAAAAGATGGACATGGTAATGCATACCTATAATCCCAGTTACTCAGATGGCTGAGGCAGGAGCATCTCAAGTTCAAGGCTAACTTCAGCAAACAAGCAAGATCATGTTTCAAAATAAAATTTTAAAGGGCCAGAGATGACATTGCTCAGTGGTAGAGCACTTGCCTAGCATGCACAAAGCCCTGGGTTTAATCTCTGGCACTGCCAAAAAAAAAAAAAAAAAAAAGAGAGAGGGAGACAAAAGACTTGAACAGACTAATATATGGATGACAAAAAGATATGTGGATGGCAGATACACATCATTAGCTATTATGGAAATGAAAATTTCAACCATGTGGAGATACCACTATCTACCTACTTGAATGGTTTATATAAAAACTCTGAAAATCCCAAGGATTGGGAGGATGTAGAGAAACTAGAATTCTCATTTCTGGTGCAAATACAAAGTAGTAATAGCTAATTGACATAATCTTAGCCTTTCAATCTAAGTCTAGTTCCTATCATGGATGGCATCCACATTATGTAGCCCAATACCATGCCCTGCTTCCTGAGACTGAAGTCTGAAGATATCCAGAGTAGATTTAAGGTAATGGTCACCTATGAAGGTGAAGCTGAATTCAGAATGCCCTTTCCCCTCAAGGGTTTGTGGAAAGGCTTACCCGGCACAGGTATCATAATATCAGAAAATATTTGGAATTAGAACCTGTTCTTTCAAACTCTTCAGTTGAAATAGTCCTTTAATTTCAACTTCATTGAACATGACTACAGAAACCACCGATTTGTTTTGTTAAGTCATTTGGTGTTGGGAGCTCATATCCTAACTTTCAGTTTCCTGCTTTAATCTTTGGCACATGAGAATTAGTTCCCCAAGACCTAGGTAACATAGTGTTATTTTTTAAAAAATAGAGAAAGAATTTACCAGGGCATAATTTATCTCCCATATTTGACATACAAGATATCAAATCCTACCTGGTTAAAGGCCCTTGGAAATACACTATTAACTTTACTAAAGAAAGTGCTGACTCCACTGTTTACAGCTTTGTGGAGAAAAAGTAGATACAGGAGGGATGGGGAAGGATTTTTCATCTGGCACATAGTCTAACTAACTATCCCTCACTCAAGAAGTATTTGGGCCACCAAAGAGCCCTCCTACATGAATATATTCATTTTCCTGCTTCGAACATGATAGGTCATAGCATATACATTATTATGTAGCTATGTCCTATAATCTAGCATCCATTTGACTAACCCCCAATTCTGCTGGCCAAGCCTCAGTCTCTCGGGGAGCTGGCACCAGATAGAAAGAATGGAGTAGGGTTTCAAACACCTGTTTCAGTTTTTTAAGTGTCCAATTCAGGCCACTGTGCTCTGGCAGCAGGGATCCTAATGATGTGGCTGCTTCTCTCTTGCCAAATCCTCAACTTAAAGAGCCTAGATTCTCAGGGGAAGAAAAGATAGAGCTGGGGGTGTATAACTAAGATGAAGAACTGTTCTTTTAAATTTAACACACATCTCTCCTATGACACAGCAATTTTACCCTCAGGTATTTATCCAAGAGAAACAACAGCAATAATAACCCCAATCTGGAAGCAATCCAAATGTCTTTCAATAAGAGAATAAATAAATAAATAAATATATATATATATATATATATATATATATATATATATTTTTTTTTTTTTTTGGCAGTGCTGGGGATCAAACCCAGGGCCTTGTGTTTGCAAGGCAAGCACTCTACCGACTGAGCTATCTCCCCAGCCCTATATTTTCTTTTAGTATGGCCATACAACAAAATACCACTCAGAAAAAATAAAACAGAAAAAAATACCAATGCATATGTCAACATGGATGAATTCCAAAAACATGCTAAGCTAAAAGAGCTAGATACGAAAGAGTATATCCTTTATGATTCCATTTATATGAAATCCCCAAACTAATCTATGGTGCTAGAACTCAGAAAATGAGTTTTGTGTATGTGTGTGTGTGGTAGGAATTAAAGGAGGAATGAGGGAACTATCTGGGGTGATGAAAATGATCTGTATCTTCCTTTTTTTTTTTTTTTTTTTTTTTAATAGTGGTTATATGGTTTACCCAAGCTTATCAACTGAACACCTAAGTTCTATATGTTTTATTGTATGTTAATTATACTTCAAGAAAAACAAAGAAGGCTGGGGGTATAGCTCAGTGGCAGAGCACACTTGTCTAGCATTTGTGAAGACCTGAGTTTGATCCCCAACACCCCCCCCCCACACACACACACAAATACTACAGGGGATTGGGGTGAGCCTCCCTGCTTGTCATTACAATAAAATAAAAGAGAAGAAATAAATTTGTCTATCAGCTTACCATGTTGGGACAGAGGCTCAACAGCTACCTAAGTTGCCATTTCAGTGCCCTTTGGGCAAACTTTGGGGAAAGAAGAGATTTTCAGGAGGTAATTTACAATACCCTCAATGGGGCCCAGTTGCTTCCCAAAGAAGTAATATTGAAACCTGTTCAACAGTGTTTACTTCCCCATTGCTTAAGTATGATCCAGGTTCCAATTTAGAAGAAAGTTCACATAAAACAATACATAGGCCCAAAAGAAAAAAAAAATTATAACCATAACAATAGATAAGTCAGAGCATTGTTCCAGAGCTGCCACTGCTCTGTCATGAGGTCTTGTACAAGAAATGACTTTCTGTGGGCCACAGTTCTTTCCCTATAAAATGAACTTTAAAATGAACTTTTATCTCAGTTTTAACACTGTAGGATTCTAAAACTCTTATAAGTTCATGTGACCTCCAGGATCAGAGAGGAAAAGCAGGCCTTCTGTTTTACCTGAGCATTTATACAGAAATTTACCTATTTTTTAGTTAATGAGACCTCCAGAGGGATTCTGCATATCATCTAGAATAATTCCCTTCCTCTAACACACAGAGTTAAGACTGAGGGAGAAAAGCAACAAATTTAAGATGTGAAAAGTTGCTAACATGGCAAATCCAACATGGCATGGAATGAAAGAGTAGATATCATCTTGTACACATTATCTCATTTAATCCTCACAAAAACTCTGTTTAAGTCAATTTTTTACTCCCAATTTTTATTTTAATTTTTTTGATACTGTGGTTTGAACTTGGGGGTGCTCTACCACTGAGTTACCTCCCCGGTTCTATTTATTTATTTTTAAAAATTTTGACACAGGGTCTAAGTTACCCAGGCTGGCTTGAAATTTGTGATCTTTCCTGACTCAGCTTACTGAATCAGGATTACAGGTATATGCCACTATGTTCAGCTTTACCTCCATTTACAGATGGAAAAAAAGAGGTTCAAAAAGATCAAGAAACTGCCCAAGATCACTCAATGCTAGAGGCTGAATCTGAACCCAGGTCTACTGCACACCAAAGTCTATGCTTCTTTCTGCAACTATTTTGCAGGAAATAACGTGAGATCCTAAATCCCAAGGGGCCCTATGAAATCCTAGCATTTTCTCCTTACATTTAACTCATTTTATGTTCTTAGGCAGCCCCTGGCATTACGCAGAAGAAAGGGTTAAACCTACAGTTAGGAAGAGGAAATTCCCTGGAAAATTGAAACACATGCTGTGGCTCTGACTAAATTTCACACTCCTTTGGTTAAGCAGTATCCATAGTGTGTGAGAAAAGACTCCTTCCCTCTCTAGCCTCCCACCCCCCATCCTTTATGTATTTTATCACCTGCTGCCTTCCTTCACACTAAGCTGAAGGAAAGGAAGGGAAGACTGTATATATATCTTTCCTTACTGTATATTTAAGCTGGAGGTTAGCAAACCCAAAATAGGAAGAAGTACTATGTGAAAAAAGTAAAGGAATAATACTCTCTCATTGCTAACTGAATAAGAGCCCCAGTATAGTGGGGAGCTCTTATGATAAATCATAGAAAGGGGATGGATTTCTGCTGGGGAGGAGAGGGGGAGGCAGTCCTTCCTGAAGAGTAGGCAGAATTCAGAACAAGCCCCATTTACACCTGTCTCCTTGTCTGGTATTTTATGCTCAAGAGAACTCTGTATTTCTGTCCCTAAGAATTATGTCTTCCCCAGAACAGAAAATGGGAAGATGGAAACATTAAATTTTTTTTTCCCTCCTTGAAACGCTTTTCAACCACATTCCTGCTCATGACAATGAATACAACTATTTGGTACTGGAAATCAACTGGACAGAAGATGCTTGCAGGAACCTAGTCTATGTTATAGAGTCTAGGGTAGCTACCTAGACTAAAAGGAAAAAGAAAAAAAAAGGCAGCAAAGAAAAATTAACAAATAACTACCAAACAACGCCACCCCTTGAATAAAGAAGTGGAGCTTATGTCTCCTCCCCTTGAATAGGGTCTGTGACTCTTTTGATAGATAACATATAGAGGAAATGACAATCTGGAATTTCCATTTCCAGGCATTAAAAAGGCCTTGAAGCTTCTGTTCTTCCTTTTTGGAGATGTGAATTTCCATGAACAAAGTCTGAGGTGTCCTGCAGCAGAAGGAAGGCATAAGGAAAAGCCCTAGAGGATTGAGGCATCACATCAAAAGAAGGCACATGTTATCAGACATCCAAACCACAATCACAACTGATTGTTATCACAAGAGAGACCTCAAATGAGACCATTAGAAGAACTGCCCAGCTGACTGCTACTAACCCATAGATAAAAGATATAATAAAATGGTGGTTGTTTTAAGCCACAGAGTTTTGGAATGGTGTTACACAGCAACAGATAACCGAAACAGCTAGCTTTTATTGAAAACTAAGTCAAAGATGGTAGTTCTTTCTCTATGGTATATAATAAATGATATTGTAGAAACATGGGTGAATCTACCCCAGTTTTGTTTTATTTTATTTTATTTTTTGGTACCTGTGACTGAACATGGGAGTGCTTAACCACTAAGCAATATTCCTAGCCACTTTTAAATTTTGAGACAGGGTCTCCCTAAGTTGCTGAGGGCCTTGCTAAATTACTGAAACTGGCCTTCAACTTGCCATCCTCCTGCCTCAGTCTCCAGAGTCACTGGGATTACAGGCATGTGCCATCACACCTGGCTACCCAGTTTTAATTAAAATTAAAGGAATCTGATAGGGTGGCAGTGGTCCATGCCCATAGTTTCAACTACTCAAGAAGTTGAGGCAGGAACCCAGGAGTTTGAGGCCAGGATGGGCAACGTAGCAAGACCCCATCTCAAAGCAAACAAAAAGAGAGAGAGAGAGAAAAGGAAGGAACTCATAATGAAAGAAATCCCATTTCCATTAGCCTTAAAAAAATTTTAACAAGAGATTTAATAAGAAACCTTTGTAGGAGCTGGGGAGATAGCTCAGCTGGTAGAGTGCTTGCCTCGCAAGCCAAGGTCCTGAGTTCGATCCCCAGTACCACCAAAAAAAAAAAAAAAAAACCTTTGTATCTCCTTAGCTGCTCAATAAATATTTGAATGCATCCAAAAAAAAAAAAAATATATATATATATATACATAGCCAGCTCAGTAGTACGTGCCTATAATTCGGTGATGCTGGAGGCTGAGGCAGGAAGATCTCAAGTTCAAGGTCAGACTCAGCAATATAGTGAGGCACTAAGCAACTTTGCAAGACCCTGTTTCAAAACAAAATAAAAGGGCCGGGGGTGTAGCTCAGTGTTAAAGTGCTTGCCTAGCATGATGAGGCATTGGGTTCGATGTTTGGCACCCATAAAAATAAATAAAATAAAAGTATTGTGTTCATCTACAACTAAAATAAATAAACAAATTTTTTTTTTTTTTTTTTTGCGGTACTGGGGATTGAACTCAGGGCCTTGTGCTTGCAAGGCAAGCACTCTACCAGTTGAGCTATCTCCCTAGCCCAACAAATTTTTAAAAAATAAAAGATCGGTGAAAGAACCTCTGGGCTAAATCCCCAGTACGAGAGAGAGAGAGAGAGAGAGAGAGAGAGAGAGAGAGAGGGAGGGAGGGAGAAAGAGAGAGAAGAAATGGATATAAATAGGGGAAAGAAGAATTTACAAACTTTATCAATATCATTAAAAAAGTCTTGATTAAATAAAGAAGTCAGGACATGTTCCTGGACTAGGAGACCAAATATAAAGATATCAATTACATTAGAAAGATGTTAATTCTCCTCTTCAGATTAATTTTTTTTTCTCTTTTAAGTTAAAATCCTCTCAGGCTAGGTGCAGGGACGCACACCTATAATCCCAGCTGCTCAGGAGGTTGAGGCAGGAGGATTGTGAGTTCAAAGCCAGCCTCGATAACTTAGCAAGGCCCTAGAACAACTCAATGAGCCCTGTCTCTAAATTTAAAAATATTAAAAAGGGCTGGGGATGTAGCTCACTGGTTAAGCACCATTGGGTTCAATCCCTGATACTGCCCCCCTCCCCAAAAAAATCCCATTCAGACTTTCAAAAAGAACTCGACTAAGTGACACTGTACTTCATCTGAAAGAATAACCAGATGAGGATAGCAGGAATATTTTTTAAAAGTAATGACAAAATTATACAGTACCATTTAAAAACATCTAATAAAGTTATAACAAATAAACTAGTATAGTATTAGCAAGAGAATAGGTAGACAATATGTAATATATGATATACAATAACAAATATTCAATAAATGGGTTAATTATGAGGGGGAAAAGCTAAATTTGTATTTCATTCTAATTCTACCTGAGCCTGGCATGGTGATGCATGCCTGTAATCCTAGCAGCTCCAGAGGCTGAGGCAGGAGGATCTCAAGTTCAAAGTTAGCCTCAGAACTTAGTGAGGCCCTAGGCAACTTAGGGAGAGACTGTCTCAAAATAAAAAAAATAAAAAGGGTTGGGATGTGACTCAGTGGATAAATGTCCCTGGGTTCAATCCCTGGTACCCAAAATAAATAAATGTATAAACTCAATTTGATAAAAGGAAGGTGATGATTCACTCATTAAATATTTACAGTACTGACTTTATGCCAATCACTAGGCTAGATAACAGAAATATGGTGGTAAATGATGCAACAAAATCCCTTCCCTTATGGAGTATGCTATGTAGTGGGAGAGAAAGACACTAATTAGCAAGGGAAAACATAAGTAATTCACTAACTACAATCATAACTACAATCAAATGTTATGAAAGAGAAATGCAAAGTGCTAAGAGTGTTCAAGAGTTCAGTACAAAAACCTAAACATATAAGTAAAATAAAGTGATCCTGGGGGAAGAGGAAATAGTGAATAAGGTTTATCAATAGATTCTTACAAGAAGAAAGGGAAATTAAGCAGAGGTGAAAAGGCTGAAAAGGTTGCATACCAACTGCTTTTACAGGGAAATACCAATGGAGAACTAAGCTTAAAATGTAGGCATCAGGTAGAGGATAAAGCATGAAACAGAAAATAGACTGGACCAGTTGAGAAAACAGGAGGAAAAAAATAATGGAGCAAGGGGAAATTATTGAAGAACTAAAATAAGGTCATTTCCCCAAACTATGTAATTTTTTTAACCAGGTCAAACGGACCCTAAGAATCCAGCACAATGACTAAAAAGAGAGACCCACTCTAAATGTTTTAGAACAGTAGAAATAAGGAGACTGTAAAAACTTCTAATTCAAATGCAAAGGTCTGAGATTCAATATGGCATCAGACTACTCAAGATCAATAGTGGACATGAGAAGACAAAGAAGTGAAACCATTAAACTTGGAAAGAAAATGATTCTAAACCAGAATTCTATTATCTTGTCAAACCTTCAATCAAGTATCAGAATAAGAGTTCACATATGCAGGGTCTAAAAATATTTACATCCCAAATGTCCTATACCAGTATTTTTTTTTTTTTTAAGTGAAACAAGAGAGTAAATCAAGAAATTGACATGGAAACCATGAAAAAAGAGATCCAGAGAAAAGTGAAGGAAGTTCTAGAATGGCAGTTGCGTGTGGTCTAGATTGAAAAACAAAGTAGAACTGAAGAGGCGGACTGGACACTCTAAGGAGGAAGAGATAAAAACGGAATAGAAGAATTGTGTATTTGACCATGTGGAAAAATAGTATTCAGAGAGTTTTAAAAACCACTGTTGGGGCTGGGGAGATAGCTCAGTGGTAGAGTGCTCACCTAGTAGGCATGATGTCTTTCTGTATTTAATTACCAACATTGCAAAGAAACAAACAATAATTTGGAAAGGAGACCATAAAGTTGGTGGGCAGGGTGGACATATGATTCACAGTGTTGTTTGACTTTTTAAAATTAAGTACATGAATTACAAAAATAGAAATTATAAAAATAAATCTATTCAAAGAATTATGTGCAAAGATGTTTATTTTACTTTGCTATAATATTAAAAAAACTGGAAATAATCCAAATGATCAATGATATAGGAAACCAAATACATTTTTTTTTTTTTTTTTTTGGGTGCTGGGGATCGAACCCAGGGCCTTGTGCTTGCAAGGCAAGCACTCTACTGACTGAGCTATCTCCCCAGCCCCCAAATAAAAAAATAAAATTTTATTTAATTTTTTTAATTTAATTTTTTTCTTTTTTCCATTTTTTTATTAAAAATCATAAATTTACATAGGTCAATGTTGTTTGATTCATTCTGTTATTTTTTTCCCTTCCCCCCACCCCTCCCACCCCTCTTTCCCTCTATACAGTCCTTCCTTCCTCCATTCTTACCACCCTCCTTATCCCTAACCCTAAACCTAACCCTAACCCTAATGCTAACCCCTCGTACCCCCCATTATATGTCCTCATCCGCTTATCAGCAAGATCATTCGTCCTTTAGTTTTTTGAGATTGGCTTATCTCACTTAGCATGATATCCTCCAATTTCATCCATTTGCCTGCAAATGCCATAATTTTATCATTCTTCCTGGCGGAGTAATATTCCATTGTATATATATATACCACAGTTTCTTTATCCATTCATCAATTGAAGGGCATCTAGGTTGGTTCCATAGTCTGGCTATTGTGAATTGAGCAGCTATGAACATTGATGTGGCTATATCTCTGTTAGTGTGCTGATTTTAAGTCCTTTGGGTATAGGCCGAGGAGTGGGATAGCTGGGTCAAATGGTAGGTCCATTCCAAGTTTTCTAAGGAATCTCCACACTGCTTTCCAGAGTGGCTGCACTAATTTGCAGTCCCACCAGCAATGTATGAGTGTACCTTTTTCCCCACATCCTCTAACACCTATTGTTGCTTGTGTTCTTGATAATCGCCATTCTAATTGGGGTGAGATGGAATCTTAGTGTAGTTTTGATTTGCATTTCTCTTATTACTAAAGATGGTGAACATTTTTTCATATGTTTGTTGATTGTTTGTAGATCTTCTGTGAAGTGTCTGTTCATTTCCTTAGCCCATTTGTTGATTGGATTATTTGTATTCTTGGTGTAGAGTTTTTTGAGTTCTTTATAGAGTCTGGAAATTAGCGCTCTATCTGAAGTATGAGTGGCAAAGATATTCTTCCACTCTGTAGGCTCTCTCTTCACATTACTGATAGTTTCCTTTGCTGAGAGAAAGCTTTTTAGTTTGAATCTATCCCAGTTGTTGATTCTTGCTTTTATTTCTTATGCTATGGGAGTCCTGTTAAGGAAGTCTGATCCTAAGTCAACAAGTTGAAGGTTTGGACCTACTTTTTCTTTTATAAGATGCAGGGTCTCTGGTCTGATTCCAAGGTCCTTGATCCATTTTGAGTTGAGTTTTGTGTAGGGTGAGAGATAGGGGTTTAATTTCATTCTGTTGCATATGGTTTTCCAGTTTTCCCAGCACCATTTGTTGAAGAGGCTATCTTTTCTCCATTGCATATTTTTGGCACCTTTGTCTAGTATGAGAAAATTGTATTTATTTGGATTTGTGTCCATGTCCTCTATTCTGTACCATTGATCCACCTGTCTATTTTGGTACCAATACCATGCCGTTTTTGTTACTATTGCTTTGTAATAGAGTTGAAGATCTGGTATTGTGATACCCCCTGCTTCGCTCTTTCTACTGAGGATTGCTTTAGCTATTCTTGGTTTCTTATTCTTCCAGATGAATTTCATAATTGCTTGCTCTATTTCTGTAAGGTACATCATTGGGATTTTAATTGGAATTGCATTGAATCTGTATAGCACTTTTGGTAGTATGGCCTTTTTGACAATATTAACTCTTCCTATCCATGAACATGGGAGATCTTTCCATCTTCTAAGGTTTTCTTTAATTTCTTTCTTTAGTGTTCTGTAGTTCTCATTGTAGAGGTCTTTCACCTCTTTTGTGAGATTGATCCAAATACATTTTAAAACAAAATTCAATGAGTAGTATCACTAGATCTTGTTTTCTTTCTTTCTTTCTTTTTTTTCTTTCTTTCTTTTTTTTTTTTTTTTTTTTTTTTTTTTGTACTAGGGATTGAACCCAAGGGCACTTAACCACTGAACCATATTCCCAGTCCTTTTCTGTATTTTATTTAGAGACAGGGTCTCAATAAATTGCTGAGGGCCTCGCTCATTTGCTGAGGCTGGCTTTGAACTTGTGATCCTCCTGCCTCAGCCTCCGAAGCCACTGGGATTACACCAAGCCTGGCCTAGATCTTGTTTACTTAGAGTGTATAATGATGTAGGAAAATACCCATAATTTTTAAAAAAGCAATGGAAAAAAAAAAAAAAAAAAACTTACATAAAAGAAAAAAGCAACTTAGTTAGGCCCTGTCTCAATAAATAAAAAGGGCTGTGTTACAGCTCAGTGACCAAGTGCCCCTGGGTTCAATCCCTAGTACAAAAAAAAAAAAAAAAAAAAAGAAAGAAAGAAATAAGCAATCAGGCTTGTAATCCTGGCCCCTCAGTAGGCTGAGGCAGGAGGATTGCAAGTTCAAGGCAGGGCCAGCCTCAGCAATTTAGAGAGGCCCTAAGAACCTCAGCCAGACTCTCTCTCAAAAATAAAAAAAAATAAAAGGACAGGGTTGTACCTTAGTGATAAAAGACCCCTAGTTCAATCCACAGTACCAAAAATAAAAGAAACAAGCAAGAGGCAAAAATGTGCAGGCTATAACCCCCATTTTGCTAAAGGGTGTATGTTTGTATGCATAAAATGAGAAAAAATAGTTATCTCTAGGTGATCAAACTATGGGTGGTTTTTATTTCCACCTCTTCATATTCTTCTATATTCTTCTAAATTTTCTACATAAAGTATTATATTGTTGAAATTATTATATTTTTTCATCAAATTTTCATATTTTTATAGGCTAGTTAGAAAAAGAGTCTAAATCAGAATCTGATAAAATATTGTCACTGTCTCAGTAAAACTCACTTTCCAAAGCAACATAAATATTTATTTTCTTATACATGAATAGCTAAGAATAATTTTATATTATTAGAAAATTTGAAATATCATTTTAAATGATCACTGAAGCAATAATGGTCTTTCTGGATTCAAATTCCTCAGCCTCTCCTTCAACAACTTTGTATTGCTTTGTACTTCCAGTGGGCATGGAATTATGCTAGCCATTAGAGATACAAAGATGAATCACCCACAGTCTGCTTACAGACTAAGCTATATGAGCTTGAATGACGATGGCTAAACTTCAAATTTTCTTGGTCTTAATTTATCTATCTAAGAGGATAGTACTAGAACTAACTATACAGCTATGAAATTCAATGCCTAGGGTTTTTCTCTCTCTCTGTGTCTGTGTGTGTGTGTGTGTATCTGATACTAGGGATTAAACCTGGGGCTCTACCACTGAGCTGCATCCCCAGCCCTTTTTATTTTTATTTTTATTTTAAGGATCTCACTAAGTTGCCTAAGCTGGCCTCAAACTTGGAATCCTCTTGCCTCAGCCTCCCAAACAGCTGGGGGGTGAGCCATCTATCCAACAATGACTATGATTTCTGATTGCTAGGCAAGTCAAGTGTTCCCACTAATTAACTGGTGCACTGTTTTGTTTTAACAATGGGTTCTCACTGTGTTGGCCAGGCTGGTCCTGAACTCCTGAGTTCAACTACTCCTTCTGCCTCAGCCTCCTGACTAGCTGGGACTATGGGTGTATGCCACCAGAAAAGTTAAAACTGTTAAGTTTTGTAGGAGGTTTCTTTCTTTTCCTTTCCTTTTTTTGGGGGGTGAGCGGTGGTGGTGGTACTGGGAATTAAACCTTGGGGTGCTTTACCACTGAGCTAAGTTCTCAGCCCTTTTTTATTTTATTTTTATTTTAAGTTGCTCAGGGTTTTGCTAAATTACTGAGGCCGGCCTCAAACTTGTGATCCTATTGCCTCAGTCTCCTGAGTCATTGGGAATATAGGCGTGTGCTACTGTGCCCAGCTACTTTACTATTGTTTTTTGTTTGTTTTACTTCACTTTTTTCTTCCTTTTCTTTTTTTCTTTTTTTGTGCTGGAGGTTCATCCCACTTGTTCTACCACTGACCTACATCCTCAGCCCTACTGTTTAAATCTGTGGCTCACATACGATATGTAAATGGTGGTTGTGTTGCTGATGCTTGTTGAAAAGTCACTAATATGGTGATATACGGTATGAGAAAAGGGTAAGAGAAAGAGAACAAATTAAATTACAAGTATAAGCAGTCCATGTCCTTACCTAAACTGTACTAAAAAACTAGAGGGGAGAAACATCATAGGGAAGAAAAATGGTGAATTTAATCTTAAGCATATGACGTAAACACCAAAGTGACAGGAAACTATTGCCCTTGTCTTTTTTTTTTTTTTTTTTTGGTACTGGGGATTGAACCCAGAGGCATTTTAACACTGAGCCACATCCCTACCCTTTTTATTTTTTATTTTGAAAAAGGGTCTCGCTAAGTTGTTTAGGGACTTGCTAAATTGCTAAAGCTGGCCTTGAATTTGTGATTCTCCAGCCTTATTCTCCCGAGTTGCTGGGATTACAGGCATGTGCCAGCACACCCAGCTGATCCTCATCTTAATATAAATTAGTACCATTTTAAAATAAGGGGGACAAAGATTACCATTGCTCACCTCGCAGTTAAGGTGGAGGCACCATTGCCACTATGATGTGTTAACATTCCTCTTCTAGATTAGTTATTATCCACTGGTTCACTGCTTTGATGGTAATAACAAAACCAATACCTTCCCTAGAGCATAAGTATGGCTTTCCCATTGCTCACTTTTTTAATTTCAACAAAGAGCCACACTTGATTTTTTTTTTTTTTTTTTCATACCAGGGATTGAACCCAGGGTTCTTCATGACTGAGCAATCCCCTACCCTTATTTATTTTTTATTTTGTGATAAGATTTTGTTAAATTGCTTAGGGCCTCACTAAATTGCTGAGGCTGGCTTTGAATTTACAATCCTTCTGCCTCAGCCTCCCAAATCACTGGGATTACAGGAGCGCACCACCATAGCCAGCTACCCATGATTTCTTTCTTTCTTTTTTTTTTTTTTTAATATTATTTCAGTGGTTGATGGACCTATATTAATTTATTTATATGTGGTGCTGAGAATTGAACACAGTGCCTCATACATGCTAGGCAAGTGCTCAACCACTGAGCCACAACCCCAGTCCCTATCTATGATTTCTTGCTACCAGAATTATTCTTTCTTGGTATTTCCATGGTGTGCTGCTATTGCTTTAGTATAGCATATTCTAGTTTATACCTCATTATGGTATGTAAGCACCTAGAAAGTAGAGGGGGCAAGGCTGGGTGCGGTGGGGTACTCCTGTAATCCCAGCAGCTCAAGAAGCTGAGGCAGAAGGATCACAAATTGGAGGTCAGCTTCAGCCAAAGTGAAGTGCTAAGCAACTCAGTGAGACCCTGTGTCTAAATAAAATACAAAACAGGGCTGGGGATGTGGCTCAGAAGTCGAGTGCCTCTGAGTTCAAACCCTGGAACACCCTCCCCACAAAAAAAGTAGAGGGGATAAGGATTCTTTACGTTTGTTACGTAGGTACAGTGTCTAGTAGAGGGTCATGAACACAGTAGTGCTTAACTAATGTTTTTGAATTAGTTGAAAAAGGTCATATGGAAGTACTGAAGAAATCTACAGCCTGATTTTCCTAATGAGATTTCTTGTCATGTCTAGGGAAAACTGGTAAAAGAGATGTTTACAAGGAATAGGGCAACACCTGAACAGAAGGTCCCCCCATATGTGACCAGTGGCTGTTGGCCAGGAATGACAGTTTAGAGAAGTAACATCTCTGAAGCAGTCTGCCAATGGTGATGGAAAGCAGCCTAAACACTGAGGTGGCTGTATTTGGAGGGGAGGCCATTTTGTGCTCTTTGGGGAAAATGTTAATGAGAGGTTTCACAAATGTCAGACTTGCCTGATTAAACGAAGCTAGCTAGGTAGATGTTTTCCATATTAATATCATCTCTGCTGAAAGAGCAAAGAGAGGGAAGAAAGGGAGGTTTGAGAAAGGAAAACGATAAACCTCAATTATTTACAAAAGAAATTATGCTTCTGCTAGCTTGGGCAAGGATATCAGAGAAGAGAACCGTTATATGGCAGGCCTGGCTGTTCTACCTTCTTATCACTTTCAAAAAGAGAAATTAAGCCTTTAAGTCAGAAAAGGATAGACTAGATAGACCAATGCGACCAGTGACCAGGGTGTCTACTGACTAAGAACTTCAAGGAAACTTTCTTAAGAAAGTTGGGGGGGGTGGGGGAAGCTAGGGAAAGTTCATCTAAGTAGTTGCTCTTATAAAACTTGAAGAAAAAGTATAAGAAGAAAGTCATTCGAATAAAATGTTTAGGGGATTTCTTCCTCCTTAGTTGAAGCCTATACCTTTAAAATTTTTCAATTACTCATGTAGTTTTTCCTCTTCTTTGACTTTGCATGCACAGAATTGAATGATCTATAATCTGTGTTTCTGAAGAGTTTTAGAGTTTCTGCTACCTAAATTAAAGGGTTGGGGTGGGCAAATACTGTTAAGAGAGCTCCTTTTGCTCTTGTTTCTCCCCAGCCAGCCTGCAATTGTGTCCCAATCAACCAGCATTAATACAGATACACGGAGGTATTTATTTGCTGCTGATTCTGCCTAGCTGTATTCAGACTCAATCTCCATGTGTATTTAATAAATCACACTAGTTAGGTGGATAGGATTAGTTCCAAGTCACCTAATGACTATATCATGAACTGCAGCATTAAAGGGATTAATATTAATCTGAGTCATTGCAGTTCAGTGGAAAAGGCCAATCCATTCTCCAACAGAAGCTCTGTTCGGCAAGAAATCCTCAACAAGACCAGGAAGATTAATGAGGGCTTCTACATCCTGACTGCAAATCTTCACCTACCAGGGTGTAGTGTAGTGCTTCTCAGTCCAGATGAACCCATAAATAACCTGCAATATCACAAGTATTTGGGGCAGCTGAGCCCCAGTAAGAGAGGGCCAACTAGCCCGCTCTATCTTCTCCTCCTGTAACCCACACCACAGGGACAGCACAGGAATTTTACAGGCCCACACAGCAACCGGTTTTGTTTTCTTTCACGTAAGGGCCCACACCTCGTAAATCACTTTCTTATTTCGGGAAAAGAAGAGTTCTAACTGCAGGACGGACCTGTGTGTCCTCAGAAAAAAATGAAACTTCTTATAATGTCACTTCCCTGAAGATGGGAAAATAACCTGGCCTCCACAATGCATGGAACATGCTTTCAAGTCAGGAAATCTTTCCTTTGCTTGCTGCACAATTCCTTTTCATTAGCACCCACAAGATACTAGGTCAGCACTGGGTCTCTGTAATTCTTAGTCAGAACTACTTTTTTTGGTCCCAAAGTGAGCACACTAGGAAGAACTGTATCTACCAGATACACAAGAACCAGTCTTTCCTCAGACTTTGGACCTATTTTCACCATCTAGATACTACCCACATGAGCCCAGGCAAGCCTGAGATCTCTAGAGGACAAGGTACAGCTTGGATTTAACTGGCTCAGAAGCAAGTCATGATGCCAGTATGATATGCAGACAGAGAGAGCAACAGGCCATCACTAAACCCAATTCACTGGAAGACTGTTTCTTCCTCAGTAACTCTACCCGCACCTGAGAAAAATACCAGGAGAAGGCTGCATGGGCAAAGTTATACCTGCTGGAGAAACCACACTGAGACACCTATTTCTACTTGTAGCATCCATTTCATAGTCCGGGACCACCTAACGTATGGGTTTATTTGAACTAAGACCCACCAACCTGCGCAGACCACAGCAGATCAGTCATGAAGATTCCCTCGTAATGGATGTAACTGCCAACTAGAATAGCGAGGCTCCTACTAACAAAAGCTTCTGAACTGAAAGCATCAAAATATAAGTGAACCAAAAACATGGTGCCAGGTTATCCAAAGTTTATAAATGCTTGCCAAGCAAACTAAGCATGCAGCTGCCATGGCTAGAAAAAAAGGGAGCAGAGAAAAGGGACCCATTAACTCAACTCCACTGAAAAGTGGGGTTGATTTAATATTTTCTTAGTTTTTAAACATTCCACCATACTTACAGGAGGGATGTCAAAAATTGGGGCCCATTCAAGTTCTTCATGAAGCAGTGGAAGAGCTGAGGGAAATGTTAAGGTTGGATCTTTGTTCTTTCAATTAAGATGCAAGGGAAGAAAAACTCGTATTTGTTGGGGGACAACATGTGAGAATTCAGAGAACCTGTAAACCCTCAGTTGCACTGGAATAGTTCAACTTTAGGAAAATGGTTGATTCTTGGGCTGGGGATATAGCTCCGTTGGTAGAGTGCTTGCTTCACAAGCTAAGGCCCTGGTTTCAATCCTCAGCACTGCTTTTAAAAAAAAAGAAAAAGAAAAAGAAAAGAATGTTTGATTCTAGCTGGGTATGGTGGCACATGACTGTAATTCCAGTGCCTCAGGAAGTTGAGGCAGAAGGATTGCAAGTTCAAAGCCAATTATGAGACCCTGTCTCAAAATAAAAAATATAAAAGGCTGGAGATGTGGCTCAGAGGTTAAACACCCCTGGGTTCAATACCCTGATATCCCCCCAAAAATAATGGTTGATTCTACAGCTAACAAAGGCAGTTCACTTGAATGGTAATAGAAGCAATTAGGCCATTAGCCATACTTCATGTTTTCCTGACAGCCAGGCCTATTTGCATGAAATCCCAGAAGGGACTGATGGGTTAAGAGGGGCTTTTTCATCACCCTACCAAATCAAGGCCCTAAGATGCCATTAGACATCTGACCTCATTCCCCACAAGACAAATACATAGAAACAGTAGCATAAGATCATTCTGGAGAAAAAGATGGGAACATGCAGCACCTTTTCTTGAGAAGAGCAAAAGGCTCAATACTCTCTCTCTTCCTATCTTTTCTATAACCATTCTTTCACCTTCCCATCCCCTGCAGCTTCTTTCCTGGATCTAAGGAAATTAACTACCAAACATGTACAGTCCCAAATCTCTTACTCATAGCCACATCACACCTAACTTAAGGCTCAAGCCAGTGGCCCCAGGACAACTTGAGACATTAATCAAAAGTGTTACTATGCTAAGATCATGTATATACACCACACAATCTGCTTGAAGTTTCAGCCCCAATACAGAGTGACTAGGAGTATTTATAGTACCTAAGAGTTCCTCTGTCTCTTGCCAGACATTCCTGTCCTTCTAATAAATAAGTCCTGAAACCATTAGAGGAAAGATGCTCCCTGGACACAGGGAACTTGTTACATAACTCCATGGGAAGGGGACTTCTGGCAGCAAACTTTCTTTCTCTCAAGCATCCTCTAAAGGAGAACACTCTGCACACTGCTGAGTCCCCAGGCCATCATGTACACAGGACAGGGCTATCCAGCGGGATGCATCAGGCTCCAGGAATGCTGAAGTCCACATATTTGCCATTCAACACCAAAATGGCTTTTCAAGTTCAATCAGCTATAAATGTTGCTTTGTTTTAATTTTCCACTGAACTTCCTGGAACCTATTATCCAACTGTCAGGGATGTATATTTAGCAAGAGCAACATGGCCTCTTTGCCACTGCCCACTGCTCATGTCACCTCTAATAAATACAAATCAACCCTTTCCTCAATCCCTGCTGCAAATGTGGCTTGGGGTGGTAAAGAACAGTCTTGATGTAGAAGCCAGAAATTGAACAACACCCACCACCCACAGTTATATGCAAATACCAAGTCTCTCCTAGGTTAATGTTACTCAAGGTTTTCTGACAGTCCCAAGAATATCCATAGTGTTGAACTCACTGGAATCCAAATGTGCCTACATGCCTCCATTTCAGGAAATGCCAAAAATGACCTAATAGAGAATTCTAATGCAAATTAATAGGGACCTCAGTCAATATGGAACAGCAAATATACAATACTAATACAGCTTGTTATATTCACTAGAAAGATCTGGAAAACAAAAATGAGAACTGAGAAGAATAAGCAAAACAAATGTACAATTTTAATTTCATCCCAGAAAGCTAGTTTGATATAATCTCTTGATCAACAGAATGTATGAAGTACAACTTTTTCCACTCTGTCAAGATTCTTAGCCTTTTCTAGCTACTGATACATTTCACTCTGACATCAAGCAGTAAAAATAGACGACTTGAATGAGAAACACACATATCCTACCACCTTTCTAATTCACCCTACCAACTACAAATACATCTAAATCCCTAACTATCCACATAGTCTTTTTCTAGTTCCATAATATTTAGCACCAACTCTTCAAACCAATAGAAAGGATGAGGCCTATATGTACATAAAATAGGTTGGTCATATTTTGCCCAAGTCATACAAATATAAAACAAGAACCAAAATATGAGATTTTTCTATAACCTAGAAATGCAGAATAAATTAAACTAACATTTCTAGGATTAATTTAGCATCACTAAATTAGCCTCTGACTAAAATTTTGTGACAGCAGATCTAAAATAGAGAGAAAATTCAGGAGAATAGATAAATGAAATCTGAAACTCCACAACTAACAATGAATTAAGTTCCAGATCCACAAACAAGAGCACACAAAAATTTTAAGTAGGAAGACCCCATATTTTAAAAAATACAAAACAAATATATGAAAAGAAAACCAACATCTAAATGAATATAATACATAAGATCTTCTCATCAGTTATGGGCAGTAGACAATTAGGTCAAAAGCTAAGAAAAGCCACTAGTACAAAAAAGAAAGAACAAACTTCACATTTACAATCTATGGGGCCTGCACTAACAGGGACAAATCAGTATTATCAGGGGAAATAGTAGACCTTTTCCCTAAAACACTTTAACGATCTCATACTCAAAGGCCATCTTATTAGTGTTGGTGACAAAACAATATACAGTCCTGAACCCACAGATTTAACATTTGCTATTTCAAGTATTTAAGAATGATTCTGCGCCTGATACGTGGCATATACCTATAATCCCAGGGTCTCAGGAGGCTGAGGCAGGAGGATTGCAAGCGTGAGATCAACCTAGGCAACTCAGCCTGACTCAAAATAAAATTTGAAAAAAGGGCTGGGGATATAGCTTAGTAGTAGAGTACTTGTTGAGCACATTTGAGGTCCTAAATTCAATCTCCAGTACTGTAAAAAAAAAAAAAAAAAAAAAGTGATTCTGAAAACCCAAGATGAATTCATAATAACTTTTCTAAGACATGAGTCTGTCTAATTGTAGGAGTTAAGATAACTGCTCAGCATCTGCAAATTTAAGCCCTCCCTCCTCTTTTTCAGGAAACTAAGTTGAAATATATAACATTGTAACCGTATGACTCAATGCATTTTCACAAATTTAACTACTCAAGTACCCAGCACCCAGATTAAGACAGAATTACCAAGACCAAGAAGTCCCAATAGTGACTTCTTCCAGTGACTTCTTTCCAGTTCTTCCTCCAAGAACCACTCTTCTGGCTTCCAATAACATTGATTTGCTTGTTTTGACTAAACTAATATAAATGGTATCACACAGTTTAGATTTCTTTATATTTGAATTCTTTTACTCTATTTCATTGGAAAAATTCATCTATATTGCAAGATGTTGTAATTCTCATTATTGTATAGTATTCCATTGTGAGAATATATATATTTTACTTATCCACCTTCTTTCTGATGTCATTTGAGTATTTCCTTTTTTTTTTAACTTCTATGAATAGCACTATATAAACTTTCTCATACATCTTTTGGTGAACTCCGATGTATCAATTCATATTGGCATATCCCTAGGAACAGAATTGCTGGTTTATAGGGAATAGGCATATCATCACTTATTCAGAAGCAGCCAGTTTTCCAATTTATAAACTCACCCTCAGGGCATGAGAGTTTTAGCTGTTCCACATTGTTCTATAACTTTGTATTGGTTGTCCTTTTCGTTTTAGCCAGTCTTCCCTATGTGTAGTAATATTCCACTGTGGTTTTGAATGGAATGAAGTTCAGTACCTTTTCTTATATTTACTGATTTTTCAGATACCCTCTATTGTGAGGTATCTGTTCAAGTCTTTTGCCCATTTTTCTTTTGGGAAATCTGCTTTTTTCTTATTGATGTATACAAGTTTTTACAGGGACTTCCATTTGCCAAGTTTGGCGATTTATGAATATCACTAAAACAATTTCTCTCAAAAAATCAAAAGTTTTTGGGCTGGGGAGATAGCTCAGTTGGTAGAGTGCTCGCCTTGCAAGCACAAGGCCCTGGGTTCAATTCCCAGCACTGAAAAAAAAAAAAAAAAAAAAAAAATCAAAAGTTTAGGGGCTGGGGAGAAAGCTCAGTTGGTAGAGTACTTGCCTTGCATGCATAAGGCCCTAGGTTCAATACCCAGCACCACACACAAAAAAACATCAAAAGTGTATAATGATAATATTGGGATCTTAGTCCCTGTATCCCTCTTCTTTTATTTAAATAAGAATTTAAAAACTTTTTTCATATTTTAATGGTACACCATTACAATGGTGCATTGTACATAATGGTGGGATTTGTTGTTACATATTTAAGCATGCACACAAACATAATTTGGCCAATCTCTTTCCCCAGTATTTCCTCTTTCCCTCCTTATATTTCTCTTTTAAAAGTCCACTATTTCCCCAGCAGATAGAGTCACAGCCTCTGGGACAGTAGTCTCTACATTTCTCCTTTGCCAGCAAATCAGTAAAGTTTCTTTTTCCTTTTTCTCAAAAAACGAAACAAAAAACCCAAAGTTTAGGAGCTGTGGCATAGCTCAGTGGTAGAGCGCCTACCTATCATGCACAAGGCCCTGGGTCCAATCCCCAGAACAACACATTAAAAAGGGGGAACGGCTAGGGATATACTGTAGTTCCAACTTCTGATTCTGTCATCCTGAGGCCCTTTGCATCTAAGACTAGCAAGAAACACTGAAGTCCAGGCCCCAATAAGAGGTGAAAATCATCTTCCCAACATAACAGAAACAAAAGTGTGGGGAAAGAAGAGAGAACACAATACTTTTCCCTTTGACAAAAAGCCCTAATAGCGCATAAGCCTGATTAGTAAATGGAAATTCTAGATAGCCTCTGAATAGAATCCTTTTCCACCTTTCAAATAATTTACAGCTTAATGTCAGCTAAATTTAGTAACTTCTCCCATTTGACCATGGGAAGGAGATTTCTGGCTGGTTTTCCATGGTCATTATAGGTCTTCTCACAGATCCCTGAAATATGATGTGGCCATCAAAATGTCAGCACTTACCTGCTGCCCACACTCTGGACACGTGGTCCAGTGACTTATAACATGAGGAAATAAGAACAGTTTCAGATCTAATTCAAGACTAGACACATGACAGTCCCCATGTTCTTGATAATTTAAATTAATAATAATAATAAAGGCCAACTTCTTGGCCACATTAGGATCTCTAAATGGACAGTACCTCCAGACCAACTGCACAAGTGCAGAAGTAGCAGTTAATCAATGAAAGCATCCACCAGCAGAGGAATAGCAGCAGTTCTGTGTCAAAAATTCCCATGCTCAGAAATCTTTAATAATTTCCCACTTCTATCTGAATTAAGGTGAATAATAAAATTTAGAGTTGTAAGGAAACACATACTCATACAGGCCATTTCTCATCCCATTTGTGTGTGAATATATGTGTGAGCATGTATAAAATATACTGAAACTGGGGTCAAGAGAAGTTAACTCAGCTGGGCGAGGAGGTGCACGCCTGTAATCCCAGTGGCTTGGGAGGCTGAGGCACAAGGATCATGAGTTCAAAGCCAGCCTCAGCAAGAAATAGGTGCTAAACAACTCAGTGAGACACTGTCTCTAAATAAAATACAAAACAGGACAGGGGATGTGGCTCAGTGCTTGAGTCCCCCTGAATTCAATCCCTGGTTACCACCCCCCACCCACAAAAACAGAGACATTAACATGTTAACTCATCCAAGGTAACGCACCTCATTATGAGAAAGCCTATATCTCAATTCTTTAGATGTCTTGTTCAGTGTCTTTGAATTACACCTGGTGACCCTCTTCAGTATTTAAGGCCCTCCACAACATGAATCCAACCTATCTATTTACACTTCTCTCCCACTGTATTCCTTGCTCTTCCCCAAACCCTAGTTTGTCTGTCCCACCTCCATCCTTTTGAAAGAGATGCTCTATTTTTATCTTTTACCTATCCAGAATAGTACAGCACTCATTAAATACGATTGTATTCTGCAAAACACCAAAAATATCTGACGTGTTAAATGACCAGAGAGAAACGGCTGAAAAGACTACTATTTCTATAGCTAGGAGAAAGATCTGACCAGAATTAGAGTGGTATCTCTTAATATTATTTCACTGAGGTGACCAAGTATAAAGCAAACACTTGCTCAAGCATGAGGAAACAAGAATGTCAATTCATAAATGGAAGTCTTAACATCAAGGTTAGAAGGAAACTACAGATCAGAGAATAGCTTCATCATTTTAAAAGTGAAACACATAAATACATACAAACATAATTCTGCATATAATTTCTGGGGATTCACTAATCTCCTAAAGCCCATTCCTGGATCCCAGATCAAAATGCTTGATCTCAATCCTTCTTGAACCAACTTCTTGTATAAAATTTTATAAATTTACTTACAACCACATAAGGAAGAACCTTTTTTCATACCTAATTCCAATATTAGGATTATGTTCCTGAACTCTAATATTCTATATTCCAAGAATTTTAAGTTCTTTATTTTATTTTACTCTTCTCTGAAAATTTTTCAGGGGTGTGTGTGTGTGTGTGTTTGGCAGTGTGGAGTTTGAACCTAGGGCCTCATGCATGCTAGGCAAGTGCTCTACCACTCTGCTACTGAGCCACAGTCCTAGCCCTAAAATTTCTCAGGTTGTAAAACAAAAACACTAACGGGTTCTGGTTACAACCAGAATCACATATAATAGGTCTTGACATGCTATAATTTTGTCTTCAAAAGTCCTATAGGATGAGGACCATGACTGTGGGAACCTCTTTAGCTATAAAGCAAATAAAAAGCTTGAGAACAGTCTATATTCTTTTCTAGGTCAGAATATAAACTATGAAAGGTCAATGAATCTTGATTATTATCTCTAAGTATATATTGGCTTAAACTTGAACCTCATGGATCATTTTTCTGTTTGGATACATTTTGCAATAATTTTATTCCTATTAGAAAACCTCAATTACATGTCACAATGGGAACCTTGTGTGTGCTCTCTAATGGTAGTCAAAAAAGACCTAGATTCAAATCCCAGTTCTGGTGTAATCATAGCAAATAAACTTCTCCAAGCCTTAGTTTTTGCATCTGTAAAATAAGAAAAACTCCCCTACCTCAAAGGTGTCTAATCAGAGGCAGTGGTGCACACCTGTAATCCCAGCAGCTCAGGAGGCTGAGGCAGGAGGATCACAAGTTCAAAGTTAGCCTCAGCAAAAGAGAGGTGCTAAGCAACTCAGTGATACTGTGTCTAAATAAAATACAAAATAGGGCTGGGGAGGTGGCTCAGTGTTCAAGTGCCCCTGAGTTCAATCCCCAGTACAAAAAAAAAAAAAAGTGTCTAAAACCTTTAAATAAGAAAAACTAAGGAATTTTTGAGAAGGTTAAGTACTGAAAGAGTACTTATTTTGTATAGTAAAATGTATCATGAAACAACAACAAAAGTAAAAGCTAATACTATAAAACTCATAAAAGAAAACAGGTCCAAATTTTATACCAGGGTTTTTCAACCTTGGAACTAACAATTGATTAAGTCAGATAATTCTTCGTTTTGTGAGCTGTGCTGTGCACTGCAAAGTATTTAGCAGAATCCCTCCTGGTTTCCACCTACTAGATATCAGCATTATGCCTTTTTTCCTAACTTATGGCAATCAAAAATGTCTCCAAATATTGCCAGGTTGCCTCTCGGGGAAATCATCCAGTTTAGATTCAGTTTTAAAGTAATGCTGCTTAACCTCCTCTTTTCCAAAATTACCAATGTCTACATCACAACTACATGAGTAGTTATTTGCTTAGTAAGCAAATACATTTTAAGAACTCTTCAGAAATATTAAATATTCCATAATCCATCATTTTTGGAATGATCTCAAACCCTAAGTGCAAATAACCCCATTTTGAAAAGTATTTAGTCCAACTTCTTCCATTATTTTTAGTATGACATTTTTTGTTAACAACTTTACTGAGATACAATGCACATACCAAAAAATTCACTCCTTTGAAGTGTACAATTCAATATTTTTCAGTATATTCAGATTTGTACAACCAAGTATTATGACTGTTAAAAATTCTGGTCCTCTTATATTTTAAACCACTGTCCTAGGTAATTACTCGGAGCCTAAATAACAGGGATCTAAAAACTAAAGCCAAAGTCAAACAGCAGGTTAGTCTCTTTGGCATTGTGATGCTCCTCATAGCTATCAATTTATCAATCCCTTATACTTAAAGTAAGACAAGCTATGAAAGAAGCAAACTGAGTGAGATTTGCTTGAAATCTAGTGTCATTGCTGTAAAGAAATTTCAAAAAATAAAAGTAAAATAAAAATAAAATAAAAGTTCCTGGCCCTGTACCAGGAACCCTAAACACTCCTTTTCTCCCCTGCTTCCTGAATTCCAGTGTCATTATCCAAAATGAAAATAGTCACAGGCTGGTGACAACTTAGCAATAGCAGGCATTGTAAGGTCAGAATCTTTTTTACCATTAATTCAACTTGTTTTGATTCATGTTTTGAGATCCTAAACAAGACAACCATCTGACTTGACAGAAATGCAACGGTTTTAATTTAGAGTCTCTTTTTCATTGTGAGTACAACTACAATGCCACTGTAACCTTAACTTTTTTTTTTAGCTCCTGAATAAGGCTTGCCCTACTGCTGTCACTATCTAATCCAGAGACTGTGGCTGGCAGGAAGAAATAGTTCTGGAAGCCACAGCTGTTATATAGACTAGCTACCATCTTCCAAGTATGAGAACTACTTCCAGCTCCTTCTTTAATCAGTTTGCTGAATCCAAATTGCAGATAAAATCTGAAGCCAGTCAAAGAAGCTGCAGCTTCAGAGACCAAAGCTATTTTGTTGAAGAATACTATCAAGGGAATTGTCCAGTCAGACAAGAAGCCAGCAGCAAGATACTCCAGAAATACTAAACCTAATCTTCCCCTACCTTCCAGAAGACCTCAAGGTTCCTGCCAAGACATGTGAAAACATACTCCATCTGACTCATGATTACTCATTTTTCTCACTGTTTACTGACTGTACCCATCAGATGGTGTGAAAGTTTATTCCATCTTCCTTTCAATGAATGTCACTATATTAAAAGCCATACTCTTAATTAAGTTAAAAAGAACAATAATCATTTAGTCATTATGTACTACATATACTAGGTAGGTTCTGTGATAAACACTCTACTTGCATTCTTATTTTTAATTTTCACAATGACCTTATAAGAAAGGTTTTATTACTGTCCCTGCCCTTTTACATTTATTTTTAAAATTACATATAGCAAATTGATTTGGGGGAGGATGGGATGTGTATTCCATGAGGTTTTTTTTTTTTTTTTTTGACCTTTATTTATTTACATATTTATATGTGGTGCTGAGACTCAAACCCAGTGCTTCACACGTACCAGCAAGCACTCTACCACTGAGCCACAACTCCAGCCTTTCCGAGTTTTAATACATGTAGTATCATGTAACCACTACCACAATGAAGATAAAGAATAGTTTCATCACCTCAAAATCACCTCACCCTGATCCATAGTATTCATGCCCTTTCCCCACCTCTAATCCATAGCAATCATGCTCTCTTCCTTCTCTATATAGTTTTGTCTTTTCCAGAATATCATATGACTGAAATCATTCATTCAGTATAATGACTTTGAAATCCATTCAAGCTGGTAGATGTATCAATAATTCATTCCTTCTTATTGATAAGTAGTATTCCACACTATTCCTGTTTTATAAATGAAGTACCCAAGGCTCAGAAATGTTAAGTAACCTGCTTGAGGCCACCAAGATGAGCCAACATTCAAAACCAGGCTCTGCATGGCTCTAGAACCTATATTCTTAACCACAATGCCACATTAGCCTAAAATCTCAGAAGAGAAAAACAGCGATCTATGATTCTGATTGAAACATCAAGGAATCTTCTGGAACAACAGTGCAAATGAATTTTGTGTTTACCAAAAATAAGACGAGAAATATTTGTCAAGATTTCCAGCAATGATTTCAAACTCTTAAAGGAAGGATGATATAGAAGAACAGGAACTATAAACAGTGAAATGGCCTGCATCTAGAATTTAGTACTGCCACTTATTAAGAATGTGACCTTACACAAGTTCTTCAGTGAAACTTCTGTTTCCTCTTCTTTAAAATGTTGGTATTATCTTGAAATATTCTTGGAAGGATGAAATAAGATGATATAAAGTTACTCACACACAATATTATTACCACCTATTAACATTCTGAATAAAACCAAAATTCTTGCCAAACAAAATACCTACAAAATATGCAAATCAGTATTTATGAAGATATAAAAGATGTTACAAGGTACAAGTCCCTTCCTACAAGGGAATATTTTAGCTAAAAGACACACCCTTTCCTAAAAATAAAATCAATGCTATTATATAATATGGTGCTAAACTGTATGGCTAGATCCATAAATAAAATATAAACTCACAACTACTTTTAGTCATTAGCTTTAACTTTCTATTTAATTTTTTTTAATGGCATTATGACAGTTTATTTTGAAGGTCATTTTAAAAACAAAGTTAAAGACAATCTGAGAAAAAATTGCACAGAATACACTCATTAAATAAGTATGTGATTAAATCAAAATAATGAAAATATGCTCTCTTTTGTAACTGTGGAAATAAGTTCTGTTGTCTTGAAGATTCTTCTACTTCCAAAAAAGGGAAAAATCACGGCAGCAATTAATCATTAATTGCTTAATCATGTAAATCTACAGTAGCAACCAAATTTTTCTGTTCTTCCCAATGAGTCAGTTTCGATCTTCAAATTGTGCCTTGTTGTTTAAAAGATAGGATGCTAGAAATTCAATGGGATTTGGTGGTCTTCCTTTGCAAGCACAGCAAGTCCCTATAATAAGATAGGCACAACTGTCTGATCCAGGTAGGCACAAGTTGGCAAAGACTGTAGATCCACCTTCTGTTTTGATGACTTTTCTGCATTCACCTTCTCGTTTTCTACTATTCCTCTCGACATTGTCCATCAGACCATACTCAGAGTGAGGATTTTCTGCAACCTGCATCTGTCCTTCCACCATCTGCTCTGGCTCCACGGTGGACCCTGCAAACCACAGTCCCCAGGTACCAGCCCGCGCCCAAGCTGTTGGTTCCTAAGAGCTCTCTCTACTTAATATTTTAAAAAAAACAAAATCAAAGTGTATGGTGGTATATGCTTGTAACCCCAGCAGTTCAGGAGGCTAAGTGAGGAGGCTCATAAGTTCAAAGCCAGTCTCAGCAACTTAGCAAAACCCTATCTCAAAATTAAAAATTAAAAAAGGGCTATGGCTCAGTGGGTAAGCACCCCAAGGTTCAATCCCTTGTATGAAAAAAATAAATTAATAAATAAATCAAGATTCAGTTGTAAAACCCACCCATCTTCTCGTCTAGAACATTTCTTTAGCACAAATAAGGACAAAGCCTTTACTAGTCAACTTCAAAACTAAATTTTTTTGTGGGGGAATTCTGGGAATTAAACCCAGGGGCACTTAACCACTGAGCCATATTCCCAGCCCTTTTTATTTTTTATTTTGAGATAGGGCCTCACTGTGGCTGTGGCTGGCCTCAGTAATCCTCCTGACTCAACCTCCCAAGTCACTGCATTTATACGTGCGTGCCACCATATACAACAAAAATGTATTTTTTAAACTACTGGTTTCAATTATTCATTCCAGGTACCTACCTCAATTTCAAGATTATTAAAATAAATGTTTTAATAATATTTGATAATTAAATCAAATGTTTTAGTAATTTTGATACCTGAGAGGGAAAAACACACATAAGAAAACTGACCTCTGTGCCACTTCGTGTTATAAAATTTTGGGGTTCTGTAAGAAAACAGGGTATACTTCAAAAGGTTATGAAAGTCCAAAAGAACTCAAGGTCTCTGCCCAAAGGAATCCAGTAAGGTCATTTCTTTCCCTCCTACCTGTTTGTTCTGAGTAGGGAAGGAAGGTAAAAGAGAATAAGTTGGAAAGGTAAAAAGACTATTCAAATCTATCTGTAAGAGTCATGCTACTTTCTTCTGGTGTTTTCTATAAATCTTCTCCCTTCAACTGATGTTTACTATATGAATCTTTGCCAGTACAGAAATAACTCTTTGAAATCCAGCTCAGGTTTATTAGGTTTTTAAAGTAAGCATGCAAATAAAACATACATGAGACTGTCCAAATTCTTACTTCCTGATTTGACCTGGGAGCAAAACCTAGTAATGGCTGAAGAGCAAAGCATCTTACCAAGGCTCTGTTCTAACTACTTAGCAACCATTCTTTACAGTTGGCAAGTCTGTACATCTATGCTGTTCACTTAGTACTTGGACTTGGAGAAAAAGAGTTCAAACTTTAAAATAAAGGTTAAAGTCCACACACAAAATAGTGGCAGTGAAATATCACTTAGGGACCAAATAGAACCACAGGGTTCATTTTTCCAGTCCTTCTTCAGCTTAAGTTTTATGCTTATAACTTACCTAAGCTCTATAATTCCTTCCCATCCGAAGAAATACAACCATCTGTAGGCCTGGATTTCTACCAGACTTTAAGGCTGAACCTCTTATCCCTATCACCTTACCGAAAGGGAGAAGTCAAATCTAGCTAACATTCTAAAAAACAAATAGCTAAGGTTAGAAAACAGAAGAAAACTGCCAGCAAAACTATACCTCTTTTTCTCATTTGAGTTAGTTGGGCAATTTTCTCATAAGCCGCAGCAATGAATAGGAAACCAGGAGTCCTAAGTTCTAGCATGTTCAACTAATAAAGCTATGTGACCTTGGTGAAATCATGACCTGGTTTTACTTTATTTTGTAAGACAAACTAGCTAGAACAGACTCATGAATCACAAACTGAAGGTCAGCCTAAAAGCTTGTGCTGGTCCAAAGATGTGCTTTATAACTGAAACACATATTTTTAAATGAATCACTATAGGATGAGTATCCCTTAGAACCAGAAGTGTTTTAGATTTTTTCAGATTTTGGGATATTTGCACATTATGTGCTGAGACATCATGAGGATGGAACCCAAGTCTAAAAATTAATTTATGTTTCATATATACCTTGTAATATGTAATTTCATACAATATTTTTGTATGAAATACAAAAGGTAATTTCATACAATATTTTTTAGTAATTTTGTGAGTTTTGATGGCAACCTATCACATGTGGTCAGGTATGGAATTTCCTACTTGTGATATCACGTGGCTCAAAAAGTTTTGGATTTTTGAGCATTTTGGATTTCAGATTCTCATTAAGGATGCTTAACTTATATCCACTACTTAATATAAATATTTATGCTGGGCACAGAGGGGTACGCCTATAATCCTAAGTACTCCGTAGACTGAGGCAGAAGGATTCTAAGTTTGAGGCCAACCTGAGCAACTGAGTGAGACTCTGTCTCAAAATAAAACAGAAAGGTCTGGGCATATAGCTCAGTGGTAGAGTGCTTGTCCAGCATGTACAAGGCCCTAGATATAATCCCCAGCACTACACATACACACAAAAGAATATTTAAATATGTATTTAACTGACTATGTCAATAAACTTGACAGAGTACACTAAGCTAATAAATATTTATGATAACAAATACATATTTATTAAAGTGAATATAGTATTAAGGCTCTAGTGACAACCCTTAATCAGTGTAGCTAATACAACTAACTGCCTTTGTTCTAGCCTAATCTGGATTCTTTCTTTCCTTATTTTAAAACTCATCTCCAAGGAGACAAGGTTTTCAACCATACAATTCTTTGACTGATTGATAGGGGTATAGAGAAATGAATCCAGGAATCCCCAGTCCTTTTTATTTTTTATGTTGAGACAGGGTCTCCCAAGTTGCTGAGAATGACCTTGAACTTGTAATCTCCTGCCTCAGCCTCCTGAACTGTTAGGATTATAGGTGTGTACCACCATGCCCAGCTATAATTCTTTTTTAAAAATAATTATTATGAAAATTTTAAAAATTATATAAAAGTAAATAGACTAACAAACTCCCATGTACCCTAAACCCAACCTCAATCAACAATTAGCAACTCAGAGCTAACCTGAAGTCTCTTCCAGTCCTAAAATAATTTGATTCTTATAAACATTAACAGAGAAACAGAAAAAAAAAAATGACTAGATCCTGTTTAAGAGGAAAAAACATAGAAGTAGAAATATAAGCTTGTTAATTAGAAATATAGTAATAAATTCCAAAAGAATATATTAAAAGATGAAAGGTGGGGCTGGGGTTGTGGCTCAGTGGTAGAGTTTGCCCAGCATGGGTGAGGCACTGGGTTGGATTCTCAGCACCACATAAAAAAATAAATAAATAAAATAAAGGCACTGTGTCCATCTACAACTAAAATAATTGGGTTTTTTTTTGTTTTGTTTTGTTTTTTTTTTAATGATGAAAGGTGTTTCCCCTTAGGAGTAGGATGACAGAAAAGGTAGGTGTTGGGGACTGCTATTCCACATTCTTAAACTTGTCTCTCAAGACTGTTTTGAGGCTTAACTGATATACATTAATGCTTCTTCAGATATATTAATGCATAAAATATAAGGATTTTTGGTTTGCTTTTTTGGCTTTCTTTGGTACTGGGGATTAAACTGAGGGATACTTTACCACTGAGTGACATTCCCCAGTTTTTATTTTGAAAAAAGGTCTCCCTAAGTTGCACAGGACCTAAGTTGCTGAGGCTAGCCTTGAACTTGAGATCCTCCTGCCTCAGTTTCCTAAGTCTCTAGGACCATAGGCCACTGTGCCCAGCTATAAGATAATGTCATAAAAAAATTATATCAAAATAGATGAGGTCCACTTAACATTTATGCAAAATTAATCCATTTTAAGAATTACTAAAAATTTTAAGAGATCTAAAGATCTTGGCATTATTCACTTGAAAGTAAATGACCATTACAAGACTATAAGTTCAAAGCAGAGTTTATTCAAAAACTGGCTTAACTGGACTATATAAAGACAAAGGGAATTGTAAAGTTAGTCTATCTTAAAAGGCACAGAAGCAAATATTGTGTATATTCTTCTCTTTATATTCTGTAATATACCAACATTGAATTTTCATTACAAGTAAATTATAGTGACAATTCATATGGAACAGACTCCAGCTGAAAATATTTTCAAACTTGTGTGAGAGGACAACATAACCAATCAATTTTAGGACTTCAGAGACTTTAGAGATCTTTTGGTCCAATTTTCTTATTTTAGCAAAAACAAAACCAGAAAGCCCAGAGAGGACAATATTAGGAACTAGGGCCTTAGAAAAAGTTCTAAGAATATGGGTATATAACTGCAGAGTCCAGTGATAATAACCATGGCAGCCTATAATAGAGATAAAATGGGATCTTTGTCAATGGTGAGAATGACAAATATTAGGTCACCAGCTCCTCTTTTATGTGGTAAAGTCCACACTCAGCAATGGTACCACGGTAAAGGAATAAAGATAAGGCCTTTCACTGTTTAGAATTCTACTTTCTCATTTAGAAATCTAAGAAATTATTTCTAGTTAATTTTTTTCCCTAGTTAAAACAAGTTCTCACACCCAGACTGTCTACCTAACAGAAATAACAAGAGACTGAATTGATCAGTATCAGATTTTTTCACTTTCCTGAGGGCTGAAAGAGTAACATTTTCTCCCAAATTCCTAATGCCTCTTCTTCACAGTCAACCAGAAAATAACTTGGAGAAGACAATGAAAGTGATCTAATTCCTATTTCAAAGTACAAAGCTAGATCTTAGGGTATTTATAGATCTGGTGTCACCCTTGTCCTCATCTCCCCTCCTTACATCTTAAATTCCTTCTCTCCACACACATTGCTGCTCCCAAGCACACCCTGAGCCAAAGGCTCATTCAGGAATTCTTATTTCTACCCTTCAAGCACCAATAAACTAGTTGATGCATGAGCAACTTTCTGTGAGGACCAAAAATATGTAAGGTAGAACCAGCCCAAAGATACTGGCAACAAATATGAAAAGACAAAAAGCATTATTGAAATATAAAAGGATTTGATAAAACCTGAAAGAATAATCCAGTTTCTGTCAAATAAGTAGCAAAAAAGAACAGATAATGAAAGGCCCAAACAGTAAAACACTTGAGAAAATGCTAGTAACTAAAGTAAAACAAATTACAGTCAATTAAATTAGCAAAGATAATACATTAGAAAATCCAATACAAGTAGTAGCAGAGCTATAAAATGTAGTCACCCTACTAATGGTACAATTATTAATAAAAACAATTAAAATAAAAACAATGTGATAAATACAAAGATAGCTATACTATACAGAACAAAATAAAAATTAAAAAATAGCCAACATATGGCATTGTAATTCAATATATTCTATATTATCATTAAAGATGATAAATATCAGTACATGCATGAAATCATGTTAAATGAATAAAAAATATGGCATATTGATTAAACTATTAAATTATATTTATATAATGATAAGGATTAGAGGAAGTAAATAGTGATTTTATGGTAAAAATGTTTTTGTTCTTGTTTGTCTGCTTTATTACTTTTATTTATTCACTTATTTACTTTTTTTAACTCATTTTTTTGCAGTCCTGAGAATTGAACCCAGGGCCTTACATATGCTAGGTAAACCCTCTAGCACTGAGCTACACCCCTACCCCTTTTTAAAATTTTACTTTTGAGACAAGATCTCACTAAGTTGCTGACACTGGCCTCAAATTTGCAATCCTTCCTCAGTCTCCCAAGTATCTGGGATTACAGGAGTGTGCTATCATCCCCAGCTGTTATTTTATTTATAGTTACAGTATTAGTGTTACTTATATTCTATAGAGTTAAACACAATTTTGGATCCTCTCTGGTTCTGTGCAGCCTAAGTGAAAAAACAACCAAAAACACCCAGTGGGTTTTCTCAGGCATGGAATTTTCTACTTGGACCGTCACTGGCAACAGGAATATGAGACCTGAAGTTCATTTGTAGCCACAGGCAACTTTCTAGGAAGCCAAAGGTCCTCTGAAATTTTTGAGAAAATAAGTTGATTCTCCATTTTATCCCCCTCAAGAACTGAACAAGTTCATTAACACAATCAAGTATGGAGGCGGGCATATGCCAAGGTAGGGAAAAGAAGGGGAAGACATCAATATAACCGCGCACAGCTGAAATGGTTACCAAACACAGAGGCACGACAGAATCCCCACTTCGTTTCAGCAACTCCTCGTGCATGCCTAATCAATGTGACTATAGACCTGCTAGTCCTAGAAAGGTGAATAGCACAAAACTCCTCAGGTTCTTATTTACTAGTATACATAAACCAGATGAATCTGTCAAGTGACAGACAAGTAATTTTTTTTTGTAGATGGACACAGTACCTTTATATTACTTATTTATTTTTATGTGGTGCTGAGGATCAAACCCAGGGCCTCACATGTGCTAGGTAAGCGTTCTACCACTGAGCCACAGCCCCAACCCAGTAATTTGGTTTTTAAATATCTCCCAAACATTAGGCCTTTATCTCCATTTCACAGCTCCTGGACAGAATACAAAAAGAAATCAGGTCCTATATATTTTAGTCTGAAAGAATCACAGTGGCCCCATAATGTATGGTATAGTTCATCTATACCAAATTCTAAAGGCTCAGTGGTACACAAATTGAGGGTCCACAAAGGATTATCTGAATCCAATTGAAGGGCTCTCATGAACAAAAGGATACTTTGACCACTTGATATGAATGTCCCAGCAAAAGAGGGGAGATGGGAGATGAATGGATTATCCTTACTGGGCTTGTTTTAGAAAACAAAAGTGTTTTTATTAGTGCTCAAGTTTGAGATATCAAGAAAGAAATAAGAGACTAACATGTTGAAGTATTATTCACACAAATATTTGCTATATACACTCTGGATAATTTCAGAGACAAAGAGTTTGGGAGAAGGCAGGAAGTGAGTGGGGAGAACAGAACTTTCCAGATTTAAAAAAAAAAAATGGCCATGAACAGTGACTCACCTGTAATTATAGCGATTCAGGAGACTAAGGCAGGAAGATCACAAGTTAAAGGCTAGCCTTAGCAACTTAGCAAGGTCCTAAGCAACTTAGTGACACCCTCTCTCAAAATAAACAATAAACAGGACTAGGGATATAGCTCAGAGGCACAGTGCCCCTGGGTTTAATCCCGAGTACCCCACCTCCAAAAAAAATCTTTAATATCTCAGTCAACATTCGAAATTTTTCCTTTAACTTCCTGCAAGGTCAGCCTCCAAAGATGACTTCCAATAACTTTGTGTAATCACCTCATAGACTGTATCAGGGTTGGTTTGGTGACCAATATTGTATGGCACAAGGGGCCATATGTTACTTCTGAGGCTGGGTTGGACAAGAAAGTACAGCTTCTGGGTTCAAGATATAGCTCAGTGTAGTGTGTGTGCTTAGCATATGTGAGGCACTGGGTTTGATACCCAGCATCACAAAAGATAAAAGAAAAAGTTTGGCTTCTGCTCTCTCTCTCTCTCTCTCTCTCTCTCTCAGATTATTTGCCTCAGAGAACATCAGCATTGATGTTGTCAGCAGCTCTATTGAAAGGCCCATGTTGTAAGGACTGAGGTTTCTGACCAAAAGCCATGTGAGTGAACTTGGAAATGGATCTTCCAGTCCAGTCAAACATTCAAATAACTAAATCCCTGGATGATACTTTGAGAAACATTAAGCCAAAACCACTAGCTAATCAGCACCCAGATTCATGACCATCAGAAACTGTGAAACATTAAAAAAAATTTTTTAGGCTCCCACATTTTGTGATAATTTGTTATACAGCACAGATAACATAACATAATATCAGACTAAGAAAGTCTGTTGGAGAAACTATTTATAATATCATAGGGCTGGGGTTGTGGCTCAGTTCACGGTGAGTGCTTGCCTAGCATGCCTGAGGCCCTGGGTTCAATCCTCAGCACCACATAAAAATAAAATAAAGGTATTATGTCCACCTAAAACTTAAAAAAAAAATTATATATATATAATATATAATTTTATATATATATAATATATATATATATATATATATATATATATATATATATAAAAGATAATACCATGATTTCATCTGCTGGGTAAGAAAGAATCATCATCAAATTAAAAGTGGTCTATTGCCTAAGATACTACTAAAAGCTAAAGAAGGATAAGAAGACTTTTCACTGGAAGGAATAAAATGTCCATCTCTTCCAATGCTAATCTAAGGATTGTTACAGTTAAAATGGCCCCATCAGGAAAGTCCAACACAGTCCCCTTTCAGTAGTTTTATTACCTGTCTTACAGCCTACATGTGCGGTTAAAGGTAGGTTTCCTATTTAAGGAAGCCACTGTGAGGGTGTTGTCTCAGAGACATAAAGGGTTAAAGTTGAAGCAGCAAATTTATCCCCAGAGATATATGTCTGGCACTAAGCTGAGATTCACAAGATTCTCCTTGAGTTTTCCTTACCTCTAAATGCTGGGATAACTGATGCTCACTGAATTCCGATATTTGTATGAATAAAAATGAAGGGATTTAGCAAATCTTGTTCCTGCACACAGTTGTCAAAAAAAATCTGACCTTTACAACAGGAAAAAGAGGGGGGATTTAAAGATTTAAAGAAGAGGCAGTGACTGTCTGATGTATAACAAACCTTTGAAAAATTATGAAGCAGTGAAAATCCCCTACAGGTCCCAACAAAATGTGTCCAATTTGCATTCCAGCAAAGCTTTCCATACATACCAGTTGGCTCCTATGTGTATTTCCAGGCAAATAAATCCTGGGGAATAATCCCACTGGGACCTAAGTCTGATCTCTGATATATTACTGCTACATAACTCTGGACCATCCTCCACAAACTGCCTTTTTGGTTCCAAATAACTAAATCAAAGTCATCCCGATAAGCTTTGAAAACAGGGAATGTGAGGAGTGGTTTAATGAATGTTACAACTCAACCTATTATAGACCATAGTACGCTATGGGAAGAGGGGGAAAAAAAACACACACACACACACACACAAAAAAAAAACCTCATGCTTTTACATCCCCAAATCTCTTAAGACCAAATCCAGACATACCTGTCATTCATCACACCTGACAATAAAGCCTTATTCAAAGTCTGACTTTGTTTGATCAATGGTTAGGACGCATTTGCCAACCCAACACCAGTATGTATCAGTGGGTGGAGGGGTACAGTAAGACTACAATTTTTTGTTTACTTTGAAACTGGCTTAAACATTTTTTAAAAAGGTAGTCAACAGTAGCAATAAACACAGAAATGTATTCTGATTTAAAATATTTCAAGGAAAAAACACAGCAAACACATTAAATAGCAAAAAAGCAATTTTTCTAAAAGTTGGAAAAATTACTCAATATATAAACTGGAGAAAACAGTGTCGAGAAGAAAAAAGGAAAGTTAGATTTCTGAGAAAACTGAGAGGACTAGAAATTTCAATATCCAAGATTCCTGCTTCAGCTTTCTCCTTCCACAAGAACAAAATAATTTTCACAAAAGAAAAATAAATTTAGAGAAGACACACCAAAACATTAATCATAGTGACTACTATTAGACAAATCACAAAATATAAAGATACAAGAAGCAGAAATTAGTGAACTAAAATAGAGAAGGATGGGCTGGGGGTATAGCTCAGTGGTAGAGCATGTATATTGTATGAATGAGGCCCTGGATTCAATTTCTGAAACAAAATAAGTAAGGAGTGGAATAACTACTGAAATATATATAGAACCTTAAAAAGAACCAGTCACTTATCAGAAATTAGAGCTATCCCCTCTTCAGAAGGGTATTCTGCAAGCAGGTGGGTAAACTGGCAATCTGTAAGCAAACAGCCTCCTGTATAGTCAGCAAGACCCAGCCCATTGCCTGGTTCAGGATTATGATGGCAGATGAATACAGAAATGCCATCTGCTCCCAAGATCCAAAGTGTAACTCTTTTGTTGTTGTTGTTAAGTCATATTTCAACCCTGTCTAGGCACCCAGAATAAGTTATTTTCACTATGTTTGAGGCAATTTTTGGAAGAAAGTCAATATTTAGCACAGAAGCTTATTTAGCCCAGAAGAACCATCCAATTACCTCAAGAGAGAAGCATGCCAGGAAATGCATAAGAAATAGAAGGAAGCTGGGCACAGTGTCGCATACCTGTAATCTCATCTGCTCGAGAGGCTAAGATAGGAGGATTGCAAGTTCAAGGCCAGCCTCAACAACTTAGTGAGACTCTGTCTCAAAATTTTTAAAAAAGTTTTCAAAAAGGCTGAGGATGTAGCTCAGTGGTTAAATATCACTGGGTTAAATCCCCTGTACCAAAAACAAACAAACAAAACAAAGTCCTAAGAAGTCTCAAAAACTTCTGGAGTTTTAAAAAACAAAAAAAAACAAACAAACAAAAAGAAAAACAACAAGTATTGATGAAAAATGGGAAAAATGGGAACACCTGCGCATTGGTGATGGAAATAGAAAATGGTTCAGCTGCCAAGGAAACCCATTTCACAGTTCCTCAAAAAGTTAAACGCGGAATTACCATATGACCCAGGAATTTCATTCCTAGGTACACATTCAAAAGAACTGATATATACACATATGCACACACATTTGTAGTCAAAAGATGGAAGCAGTCTAAATGTCCCTCAGTGGATGAATGGATAAACAAATTTTGATAACACATACAATGGAATATTATTCAGCCATAAAAAAAATGACAGACTTATTCATGTTTCAGCATGGATAAACCTCAAAAAGTGAAGTGAAAGAAGTCAAACACAAAAAGTGGTTACACTGACATGAAATATCCAGAACAGGTCAATCAATAGAGAAGAAATGCAGATGTTGTTATTAGCCATTGGGTACAAGGGAAACCCAGGAGCTTATTGGGTACAGAATTTCTTTTTGGGATAATGAAAAAGTTTTGGAACCAGATAAAGGTGATAGTTGTACAACTTTGTCAATGTATTAAATGATACTAAGTTGTTCACTTTTTTTTTTTTTTTTTTTGCAGTGCTGGGGATTGAACCCAGGGCCTTGTGCATGCAAGGCAAGCACTCTACCAACTGAGTTATATCTCCAGTTGTTCACTTTTAAATGGTTAATCTTATATAAATTTCACCTCAGTTTTTTTAAAAAGCTTTTGAAAATTAAAAATTCTCTTACCTCTAATTTGATTTTATTTTTCTAAAGTACTTTAATGGGATATAAGCTTTCCTTCTGGGAAATCATGAGCAAGTTCTAGTTAAAGCCCATGGTGTTCCCTCTGTAGTTTTTATAGAAATAAGCAGTCACCTCAGTCTCTGGTATAGTCACTTTGAATTCTTACAAAAGTGAAATATACCTGGTAGTCTTCTACTCAACAAATTGGTCGCCGCAAGGAATGTCAGTGGGGCTTCTGTCTGTACTCTGGCTAGAGGCTTACTGAACCTTAGCTTCTTAAGCCTGCAACAAACTCCTGCTTGGAGACTCTTGCATCTACTGATACTTCATGAAGATTTCTCATGATACAAAACCACAGTAAGGAATTTCCCACTCCTCCATCACAGCTCAATTCAGAGTTCTCTGGAGAAACAGGTACTTCCACTGTCTCCTGTCTTGCACTGAACAAGAGATTCTCTCCCAGGCATTCCTTTTACACAAGGACAGCTTAAATCTCACCAATGGGCAGCTTAAATGCCCATGGGCATGATTTTCTCATAGAGGCACTCTGAATACTCCTTCTATATACTGTCTCTTTGACTTTCACATTTTTCTCTTTCAAATTGTTGAGGCAAAAACATTTTCAGAGTTTGAGGTTCATTCTGTGGCATTTAATACCACAGGTGTTAACACTTTTGCACAGTAACACTCCTCAGTAACATTCTAGCAGGTCTCAGTTACCTGTGCCTTAAGACTCCTATAATTGGTGATTTATAATTCCTCCCCATCCCCATCCCACTCCATGATGCCATGAATATACACAACATACACAAATCTCCTCAAACTCTTTCTCACTGTTTTATATATTGATATTTCTACAGCTTCCTTTTGGAAAAAAAAAAAAAGTGAGGCCTTTCCCAGTCCCGGTTAACCAAAGGAAGCAACAGTCACTACCAAAGGGTTCCAAACCTACCTCTATGCTCACAATTCTATACAATAAAAGAATAAAATGAGAACCACCCGCTTTCTCATTAACTTAAAAAATAAACTGCTCTAATAAAAAGTGATTGTTAATGTTATCAATAAATGCTTACTCTCCATCAGCCTAAGTTACAGCATTTTACCTATCAGGATCCAGGTACAATCTTTACATCTCTAGTCAACATGTTCTGTTCCCTCCCTTTGGATCTGATATTTGGGCTGGGGATATAGCTCAGTTGGTAGAGTGCATGCCTTGCATGCCCAAGGCCCTAGGTTCAATCCCCAGCACCACAAAAACAAACACAAAAGATCATCTGGTTTATGCCAGATGAACTTTTGGCCACACTAAATGACACATGATCTCTTTGCCCTCCTAGTCCAGGAGATTAATAAGGAGCACCCCCAAGACAGTGAACCTAATTGGCCATTTCCCAGAGAGTTTAACAAAAACAGACCAGGTTGCTCCCTTCACATTCTTGCAAACTCTTTCCCTTTCCCCAGGGGATCCTTTCCTCTATTCAAGATCATTCCTTTAGCTTAGAGCTAGGCAGTGAAGTGGATATCTCTGAAGGAGAGAGGAAGCGCCGCTCTACTGCCTACAGTACCATGATCCCTCAGTATGTAGAGGAAGATGCCCCCTCACATAATGACAGTGGCATCTCTATGAGTCCAGAATCCAACCTGGGTTCTCTCCAACATAGACCTTCTACCTCAAGGGGCTCTCCTAATGTCAGCCTGTCATCTCCAGGTGTCCCTTGTGACTCTAACCGCCCCAAACCTTATGACCCTTCTGAGGATAAGATGGTAGTACCAAAAGTAAAAAGCAAGAAGCTGGATAAAAAGTTGCAAAAACTGGAGCAAAATAAGACAGCAGCCATCAGGTACCACCAGAAGAAGAGGGAAGAACAGGAGGCTCTCACTGATAAGTGTAAAGAGTTGGAAAAGAAGAACAAGACTCTGAAAGAGAAGGCAGATTCTCTGGCCAAGGAGATCCAGCATCTGAAAGATTTGATAGAAGAGGTTCACAAAGCAAGGGAAAAAAAAGGGCCCCTTGGTAGGATAGTCAGGAGTGCTGTGTGCTTGTACATAGGTGTCGTGCTGATGCTGTGTTGTAATAAATTATTTTGTAATGAAAGTTAAATAAAAAAAGATCTGATGGTTTGTACTGCCACAGTTTCCATCACCCTGAGATAATCATTTAACAGTAGGATCGTTACAACCTTACAACCTTACCTCCCCTCTCTTCTCCCCCTCACTTATCCCTCTACATGGGACACTCTGGGCCAGTATTTGCCAGGTCTTGCTGGATTTTTACTCATTCTTTCTCTCAGCACTGCAGTTCTGTGAATCTCCTAACCCCAAGCTAGAACTTCAGCCTTCCCAATTAGACACTGGAACTGAAAACTGCATGTTCCTTATTCCCAGTTAGTGACTTCCACACATGCTGGAACAACCTGCTTGTGTTAATGTATATGTCATGCTCTTAGCAGACCTTCCTATTCAGTCGGGTACACAACACCAGGGACCAAAAGGCAGCCTGAACTCTGCTGCCAGAGAACAGGTTTTCTGGGTAACCAGTCTAGGATTCTCTGAGATCACCTCCTGTTAGACATAGCAGAATCAACAAGAAAAAGGGATATCTGCTAGATTTTTGATTAATATTGTTAATTTGCACCAAGTAATAAAAGGATCCAGGAAGAAGCTATATTGACATGTCTCTTGTTCTTCTTCTGTATATGGCTCTCTTAAAGGTTAATGCTAATTCTGTCCTCATCAACACACAAAGCAAATAAGTAAGTTACCTCATCGCTTTTTCCTAAGTCATAATCACATTGTAATAGAACATTTTACTGAACATGCTATTTAACCTCCCTGGAGCCTGAGTTTTATCTATAAAGGGAAAATGCTAAAAAAGCATAGTCTATTTTGTAGATACTATGAAACTTAAATGATAAAAACACAGGCAAACTGTCATAGCCCAGAGAAGCCCAAAAAGACATGAGAACTAAATGTAATATGATCTCCTAGAACAGAAAAAGGCCATTGGGTTAAAAACCAAGAAAACAGGAATCAAATGTGAACTTTAATTAATAGTAATATATCAGGCCCGGGGTTGTTGCTAAGTGGTAGAGTGCTTGCGTAGCACAGGTGAGCAGTGGACTCAATCCTCAGTACATAAAAAACAAATAAATAAAAATAAAGGTTAAATTCTAAAAAATAATAATATATCAATATTGTTTCATTAAATGTATCATACTAATATAAGATGTTAATAAGAGGGGAAACTGGATATAGGGTATATGAAAACTTCTTTACAACTTTTCTGTAAATCTAAATGTATTCTGAAACAAAAGACTATTTAAAAGGATGTTTAAAATACATATCTATAAATTGTAAAGTTCTAGTCAACTATAAAATATTAAATAATTTAAAAGTTTAGTCTTTTATGTAGTGTTAGTACATACTCAACCATCTTAAGTAGCTCAGATAATAGGGAGAGCTTGAAGAGTTAAGTTCTCGGGTGGAAGAATCTAGCCCCCAGAAACACCACAGCTGTTTCCTGCCAGTTGGTGCCTCATGTCTGACTTTCAATAGAGCTGGTTTTCTTTGTATAATTATTTTTGCCTTTCACCTTGTCTATTTAACCCAAAGAAGAGATACTTTTTAAAAAGAGGTTCTATGATGGCAGGTTCTTTAAGACTGCAAAAAGTGAAATGTTTAAGGTATGGGTATTTATCAGATATAGTTCCTAAGTGGTTCTAATAAATCTGATTTCTACTCCCAACTTCAAATGTAGGAATAGACAGATACTCAGAGATAGAATTCAACAAGTGTACCCAACCCCTGCCAACTCCTGTTCTGCCCTGAAAAAAAAGAAGAAGAAAGCAAAAGTCCCAGAAGTACAGGAAATTGTTTCTCAGACGAAAGACAACACTTCCTTTCCCAGAACAATCCATCTCCCACACTGACATCCTGCCCCTGCTATATTTACCCAACCCAAATCTGCTGATGATATACTTCCAGCTGCACTTTTGCCACATGGTCCTGTCACTCAGCTGGAGCACTCAGAGGGGAATCTGTCCAGAGGGTAGAGCCTAGAAATCACTACACTCTAATCCATGCTTCCTCTACTGCTAGCCTTCAGAGTAAAGCGAGACAAAATACGAAGAGTATTACTCCCTGTTTATTTTGGAAGTGACTGGGGAGACAAGAGGTACTTCATTTCATATAGTTGCTAATTTTGACTGCTCTCATGGTAGCCAGTAGAGGAACCTGAACAATGAAGAGATTGAACAGGAGGTTAAAAATAACTCTGTTAATGCTAGCCATCCAAAAAACATCACTTAATAGCCTCTTCCACCCTAACCCACTAGGATCAGGCTATCAAGTCACCTTATTACAGGGTGAACACTTCGGTTCTTAGTAGATGGATCCGAAGATTCAAGGATATGACTATTTCATTCACCCCACTTCTTCCTACTTCCTAGCACACTCTCATGAAATGGAGAAAGCCCCAACACTGGACAGAGTAAAGGTAAATGCTAGGGTAACTTCCATTTTCCTATTTTAGCAGGTCTGTATTCTTCGTCCTTCTCTCCACCCTTGCCCCCAACATTCCAAGTTCTTTTCTTTTATCCCTTGTGGTTCATTCTTCCTTACCTTCTACCTCTCTAGTTCTTTACTTTTCTTTCCCTACATTTCTCTCTGTTTTTAAATTATGAGAAGGCTGGGGCTATAGCTCAGTGGCAGAGCACTTGCCTAGCATGTGTGAGGCACTGGGCTCGATCCTTAGCACCACATAAAAATAAATAAAGTGATTATTTAAAAAAAAAAATGTAAGCAAGATTCCCTTAATAAAATATAATTGATAACTGATAAGGTTTTCATTAGTAATGGTCATATCATTAGTCTACTCTCCACAGAAATAAGAGCAAAGAACCTGAGCCTGAAGAACAATATTTCTTTTTCTTTCTTTTCAAAGGAGATTCAGTCATGCATATTAATCAAATCCTTCAAAAGAATGATAGGAAAAATGTAGAGAAACAAGGGGGAAAGATAGAAAAGGGTGACAAGAGGAAATGTTTTTCTAACCTTCTTCTTTCTTAAAAATCCTATACAATGGGTATTTCCAAACCTCACAGATTTTTAAAAGCTTAAGTAGAAATTCTTAATGAGTCCAATCAAGCTTTTAAAATGATTTGGGAATAAAATGTGAAATAGGATCATAAATTTATAGCCAATCCCACTTATTAAAAGTAGGGGGAGGAGCCAGGCACGGTAGCACATACCTATAATTCCAGCAGCACTGGAGGCTAAGGCAGGAGGATCAAAAGCCAGCCTCGGGGTTTACTGCGAAAGGAACCTAACCGGGTCACCTCTAAGGAGCCTAAGGGGTAGGGATTTGGTTCGAAATTCTTCCAGGTCTCGGTATACTGGGCGTGTGCTTGGTTATCCCGGGAGTGGTCACTGCCTACATCCACAGGTTCACCAACGGGGCAAGGAAAAAAGAATTGCTCATTTTCCTTACCAGTGGAGTTTGATGGAAAGAGATAGATGCATATCCGGAGTTAATAGTTACTATAAATCAAAGGGTTTGGAGAACATTGATTAAGGAAACATTTTCCTGATTGATGGAAAAAACTCAGTATGGTCATCTACCCCTGCCGTTATTGGATACATTATGTAGCATGCAGTGTGTTATGTAATACATAATCAAAATAAAATGAAAACCAAAATAAAACAAACAAACAAAAAAAGCCAGCCTCAGCAAATTAGCGAAGCACTAAACAACGCAGTGAGACCCTGACTCTAAATAAAATATAAAAAAGGGTTGGGGATGTTGCTCAGTGGTTAAGCACTCCTGGGTTCAATCCCAGGTTCCAAAAAGAGTAGGGGAAGGGCTTATGGTATAGCTCAGTGGTAAAGCATGTGCTTAGCATGCAAGAGACCTTGGGTTCAATCTCCAGCACCATCAAAAAACAGAGGTGGGGAGAAAAAAGGGAGTCAATTCCACATGGCTGTTGTTAATGTAGGTTAGATGAAAGCATTTATGCTGTTTGTTGAGTGGAGAACAAATTCCACTTGGTGATGCTGCCATAATTATCAAGCCCCAATTAAGACACATGGAACCAGTTCTTTTCCAATTTTCAAAACTCTTTTTAGTTACTACATTAAAAAAAAAAAAAAAAAAAAAAAAAAAAAAAAAAACTGGCATCACCAAAGCCATAAAATATAGACATTTAGGACATGCAATTGTTTGTCATAGGAAGAGAAACTAACACAAGCAAGCTAGGAAGACAGTTTGTGTCCACACCTAAAAAGTAATCATTTAAGAACAAATATTTTGGGGTTGGGGATGCAGCTCAGTGATACAACACTGGCCTACTATGTTCCAGGCCCTGGGTTTTATCCTCAGCAACATACACACTAAATTTTTAAGCAACCATTCAAAATTCACCATCGCTGCAAGCTGAAATTCTTTCAGGCGAGACTCAACAATGGAAGATAAACAGGATGGGGGTGGGTAATGAGGAATATGGTCTTCACATATTTCCCCATAAATGGCTTATTAGTTTCAACAGGAAAATATCTTTAAAGAAACCAGCTAACACTTGACTGGGTGATCAATGGATGTGATACCTTGAGAAAGACACAATATCAGTAGTGGAATGTACATTCATGCCAGACACACATAACCTGAATTTAATCATGAAGAAACACAAGGCAAACTAGAAATAAAAAACAGAGACAGAAAGACAGAGAAAGAGAGAGGCTGGCAGGGATGGAGGGAGGGATGGAAGGAGGAAACAAGGGAACATAATGATGGACCAGAATGACCTATAGTTATAAAAAAATGTCAATGTCATAAAGGACAAAGAAAGACTGAAGAACTACTCCAGATTAAAGTAGACTAAAGAAACATAATAATTAAATGGTGATCCTTGGGGAGAAAAAAACACTAAAACTTTTATTATTGGACAACTGATAAAATCAGAGTATGAATAGTAAATTATTGGATTAATGTTGAATTTCTTGATAACTATACTTAGATTAAGTAAAAGAATGTCCTTGTCCTTAGAAAATATACAGTGAGCAGGCTGGGGAGATAGCTCAGTCGGTAGAATGCTTGCCTTGCAAGCACAAGGCCCTGGGTTCGATTCCCAGCACCGCAAAAAAAAGAAAAAGAAAATATACAGTGATATATTAAGGAATAAAAGGCCATGACATATATAACACACTCTCAAATGATTTAGAAAAAATAATTTTAGATATATACATACATTGTGTATCATGAGAAAAATAAAAACAAATAGCAACCTTGCTAATATAAGGATTAGAATAAGTGTTATTAAAATTTATTTCCTTTATTATGCAAAACTATGCTTATTAATTAGAAATACCAAAGCAATAATATTTTATACATCAAATTTCAAATAAAAGGTATGGCCATTTTTAACTTAAAAAAGAATAGCAAAAGGACATATGGGAGACTTTTTTGTAAGCTTGAAATTACTTCCAAATAAAAATTTAAAAATATTCACTATCAGTTGATCTAATGAAATGTCCTGACACCAATTAGGTAAATGGGGAAATGGGAAAGAACTCACACTCTAGACAGCAATAAAACAACCTCTGGTAGGGAAGTAAGTCAACTTTTCCTTCACTTTAGAGCTTCTGGAGGAAGACTATTACCAACATAAGTATTTCCCATTCTCTATTTTCCTTTATTGAATTCACACAATCCACTTTTGTTGACAACTGAGCCTGTGGCTTATCTAGGATCACTTAAGAACCTGGTAGAATCACCCATTTCCTAAATACAAAACAGTTCTACCAAGGGCAGCTACTGCTTATTTTCTCCCTTATAAAACCTAGAGAAGGAGTTTTTAAAACCCTTGAAATGAGACTGATTAAGATGCTAATCTTGGGCTCACTTGGGAGGATTAATGAGTCCTATTTGGATTCTAATAACAGAAGTCCATTTTCCCTTGACTACTTTCCCTACAATGCTTTCTAGGTAGGCTGTACCAAAAACTAGTATCCTCGACCAAAGTCACAAAAAGACCAGGTCCTTGTCACAAAAAGTATTTGGCTGCAAGTCAGGCACAGTGGTACACACCTATAATCCCAGCAACTGGGGAGGCTAAGGCAGGAGGACTCTAAGTTCAAGGCCAACCTTGGAGACTTAATGAAACTCCATCTCAAAATAAAAAAAATAAAAAAATAAAAAAAAAAAATTTAATTAAAAAAAAATACAAAGGGCACAGGATGTAAGTTCAGTGGTAGAGTCCCCCTGGGTTTAATCCCAGTACCATAAAAAAAAAAAAAGTATTTGGCTCTAATAGTTATTAACAATATACCTTGGATATATACTCACCAGAAAAAAAGCAGCAAGGGAAAAAAAAAACCTGCACTTTAAGTTCAGAACACAATAAACTATCAAGCAAATGACAGGTCACAGGTCTTTCTCAGGAATACAATTATACTCTAATATCCAATTTCAACTTTCTCTTTTAGGAAGACCTTAACCATTGTTTAACCACTTTACTACCTCACTACCTCCTTCTGCCCTTGAAAACCCTAGGAATACTTTTCCTAAGGAAGAGGACACTCTGAGATCCCAAGGTTCCCAAGGGCTACTTCCATGTCCTTTCTCTGGAATTCAGGGAGAAATATATGATAAGAAGTTTTACTGATTATGGAGTCAATATTATAAAGGTCTTGCTGCTACTTTCCTATGTGAAACCTCTCGGCTAGAGACATTAGGTTGCTACTAAAAACACAACATTATTTCAAAACTATTAGACTTTAGTTGGAAAAAACAGCTTTCCTCATTCTTTTAGCACCTTAGCTAAATAGCTCCTCAAATCTTTATTTTGTGTCCTAGATTTTAAAATCCTGACAACTATGTCATAAGTCCAAGGCTGAGAGGACTCAAAATGCGAAGTTGAATTTTATTTTTAGAAAAGATAATTGACAGGGCACAGTGGCGTATGCCTGCAATTCCAGCAACATGAGAGGCTGAGGAAGGAGGATCTCAAGTTCAAGGCCAACCTCAGCCATTTAGCAAGGCCCTAACCAATCTAGCGAGATTCTGTTTCAAAATAAAAAAATAAAAAAGGGGGGCTGGGCATGTGGATTAGTGATTAAGCACCCCCAGGTTCAATCCCCAGTACCAAAACAATTAAAGATAATCAGTCATGGGGCTGGGGCTGGTACTCAGTGGTAGAGCATTTGCCTAGCACGTGTGAGGCACTGGGTTAGATCACTAGTACCACATAAAAATAAATAAAATAAAGGTTTTGTATCCATCTATAACTAAAAAATTAAAAAAGATAATCAGCCCTGGTTACCTTACCCACTGTATTCAGTTCAGTTCTGAGATGCACAGACTTATTAATCAAAGGCCAATATAAATGGACTAATCAGTCCTAAGACATTCAAGACCCGTACAAATAGTATTTCCATGGTCACTGCTAAGCAGTCAGGGCTGGGATATAGGGTGAGGATGGGATATACAATGTAGACAACACCACTGTTATTCTTCTGATCATCCTAGAACCTCTTTCCATAAACCAGGGTATGTAATAATTTCCTGATGCCTCATGAGGAAGCTGGGCAGACTTTAAACCAGTGCCCAGTCGTCCACTCAAATTCCAGAGCTTCTCAAATCACCAGCACACTAGACCATAAACTTTATGAGAATAGAAACTGTCTCAGTTCCCTTCAAAACTACCTAGTTCAGTTTCTGGCATAGAGCCAGTGCTCAAGAACTCTTTGTTAGCCAGGCTGGGTAGTGTACACCTGTAACCCCAGTGACTCAGGAGGCTGAGGCAGGAGGATCACATGTTGAAGACCAGCCTTAGCAACTTAGTGAGATCCTCAGTAAATGAGAAACACCCTATTTCAAAATAAAAAATAAAAAGGATTGGAGATGATGTTGTTCAGTGGTAAAAGGCCCCTGGGTTCAATTTCTAGTACAGAGAGAGAGAGAGAAAGAAGATTTTTTGTTGACTTAATATATACACATGTGTGTGTGTGTGTGTATGAATTTCTGCTACGAGAAAAGTTCCCAGAGGACATGTTGTTTGACAGTCTTTCCAGTACAAATGACTCCCTTCTTGACCTACCCAAAGTACTCAAAAAGATGATATGTCTGAACACCCAGTTTAACATCACAAAAAAGGAATAAGGTACAAGATACAAAGTGACTTGTCAGTCATAATTAAATCTACAATCCCTATTTCCTTGGGGAAGAATATTTATTCTAACAACCTCCAGGGCTGTAATGACTCAAATGGGGCTCAAATTATTCTCTGTCTAGCAAAAGCTGAGTTATCCAGAAACAACCATCTAAATAAAATTATTTTATTGAAACTGAGACTGAAGCTGATAGGGATGAAACTCAGATTTAGTAGTCCACTAGTTCCCAAAAGTCAAGGGGCTATATATGACACCTCACAGAGTCCTTCACAGAATGCCAAAAAAATGGGAGGAAAGGCGCCCTAATTCAACACTCTGTCTCCTTGCCCAAGAAATAATATTGCAGAGAGACAAAGTCAAACCAGTGCTGGAACAGGAATAAATTACAAGCACTTTTTAACAGGCTTTCAGACTTTTTTGACCATAACCAACACAATGACAGTTTACATCGTAACCCAGAATATACACATTTTTAACTGAAACACAAGATTCACAAAACAATAATTATTCTTATTATAAGTGATGCACTAATAACTTTCATTTTTTTCCTGTTCCCCCATCCCTTGCTTAATGCTGGCTGCCTATACCAGAAAGCAATGAATTACTAAGTGGTCATGTCAAAAGAACAAAGGAAGGGCTGGGGCTGTAACTCAGTGGCAGTGCGCTTGCCTATCATGTATAAGGCACTGAGTTCGATCCTTATCACCACATTAAAAATAAACAAATAAAGGCATTCCAAAAAAAAAAAAAAGAACAAAGGAACCAGTTTGAAGGGGGGTTCTCTGGTCACACTTCGAACAATTTATAAAATAATACTGATTATAATTAATTGTAAAACCTCAAATAATTAACTATTCATAAGTAAACAATGGGGGGGTCCAACATTTGCTCTCACTGGTCATTTATATATATGTAAATGTAGTTGTAGATGGACACAATACCTTTATTTTATTTATTTATTTTTATGTGGTGCTGAGGATTGAACCCAGTGCCTCACCAGTGCTAGGCAAGCACTCTACTACTGAGCTACAACCCTGGCCCCACTAATATCATTATTTACATCAACTTCCTACTCTGAAAATTTACAATCAAAGGGAAATAAGCATTTATCCCGCCTTTTTAGGAGAAAATGGTTTATCTTCCAAATGAAGAGAGAAAGTAGTTCTTTAGCAAGAATGTCAGCTAGTAAATACAGAATGAACAACAAAAAATCATCATTGAGTCACCCAATAAAATAAATAATTCAGGCAAAGACTTTTCAATGGGTGACCATTAGGAGATTCATATTATTTCATGGATTACTTACTAATGCAAAGAGAAAAATTAGTATATTTTATAATGAGTAGATACAGCAGCACCACCAGAAGCAAGCAATGAAACTTAAAATCATTAATAGCAGGACAACCTGGTAGAATGTGTCTCTTATAGTGATATAATATAAAAGTACACAGCTGGGCTTGGTGCATAACCCTGTACTCTCAGCTTCTCAGGAGGCTGAGAAAGAAGGATCACTTGAGCCCACAAGTTCAAGACCAGCCTGGGCTACACAGTGAGATCCCCATCTCAAAAAACAAAACACAGGGGCTAGGGATGTGGCTCAGTGGTAGATTACTTGCTTAAGCCCTTGGTTCAATCCCCAGCACCACCGGAAAAAAAAAAAAAAAAAAAAATCGGGGGATGTAGCTCACTGTAAAATGCCCCTGAGTTCAATCCCCAGTACAAAAATGACAACAATATGTGAAATACATAGTATCACCTATGAGGTTCTTGCCCAAAATGTTTAACCTGATCTAATTAAGACCCTAATCCTAGTATATAGAAAATATATGGGATAGAGGAATAAGTTAATGACACAAAATAAACCCAGAATGTACAAATTTCTAAAGATAAATGGCTTGGTTTCTTCGAAAAGTCAATGCCAGGGCTGGGGTTGTGGCTCAGTGGTAGAGCACTTGCCTAGCATGTGTGAGGCACTGGGTTCAAAGCTTAGCACCACTTAAAAAAAAAAAACTAATTAATTAAATAAAGGTATGTGTCCATCTACAACTAAAAAAAAAATTTTAAATAATAATAAATTTTTAAAAAGTCAATGCCAAGAGGGAAAAAAAGGATGGTGAAAGAATGTGATAAGATTTTAAAAGTGTAAACAGACATAACTATCTAATGCAATGAGAATTTTGCTTGGGTTCTGATTTATAAAACCAAGTAGAGCTACAAAAGACAGTTTCAGGACAAATGGAAGAATTTTATATGACTGGATATTAGCTAATATTGGCAGGTTGCTGTCAAGTTTCTTTGATGTAATTAATTTAGGATGAATGCTAAATATTTAGGAGTAAAATGTCAATATGTCTCCACTTATTTTCAAATGACTCATGAAAAAATAACGGATAAAGCAAATATGGCTACTTGTTAATAATTGAACTCTGTCAGGTGCATAGACATGTGCCTGTAATCCCAGTTATTTGGGAGGTTGAGGCAGGAGGATTCTAAGTCTGGCAGTTTGAGCAACTTAGCAAGACCCTATCTCAAAATAACAGTATCAATAACAACAATGACAATAATGGAAGAAAGATCAGTAGAGTAGAGCAAGAGGATCAAGAATAGGAAGGAGGGTTGGGAAAGAAAGTAAAGGGGAATGAGACTGATAAAATTACGTTATGTGTATAAACAAATATAATGAATCCAACCTGTAGAAATAAATACACCAATTAAAAAAAAAACCTCATGTTTTATTTTTATTTTCTGCCAATTACTTACTTTACTTGAAAACAAAAAATAATCAGTGAAAAAAATTCCCACCATTTTGGAGAAATCTCATTTGTTCCTACTTAGAGGATTTTTCCTAGTCCAGGACCCATCTGAGATAACACTGGAGTCCTTCTGATGTTTTTCCTCCCCAATTAATGTCCCTAAATATCCTTAGCCTCCAGTTTTCAAGTTGCTTTCCAGGACACCTGGAAGCAAGCTGCCTGGCAAACTACAGAAAACTCTTGCTCCCACAGTACATCTGGCCCTGCCTTTCCACCAAATCAAATGCCAATTATTGCCCTCTGATGTACAGGCTATCAGGCCACTTCCTGGATGCCCCCACTTCACACTGGGCCAGAAACTCAAGGCAATAATACGAGTTTCACAAACTGGCAAGTAATTGCTCAATAAGCGTGGAACAAGGAAAAGTCAGTTGTGATCTGTGCACATGTGGCAGCCCTTCATAATTCAACCTACAGTGGTAACAGAAGGCCGGTGTTACAGAAAAGACACTCAATGAGAAGCCAGCCAACAGGCAGCCAGGAGTGCTTGTCCATCTAAGTCCTGCAGGGTCCACAAAGAACAAAGGAAAGGAACAAAGTCCCAAAAATTACTAAGGAGCACCCTGAAGCAAAACACAGTATAAAGCAGTCACTGCTTTCCATTTATCACTTTTTTTTTTTTTTTTTTTTTTGGTACTGGAGGTTGAATCGAGGAGCACTTAACCATCGAGCCACATTTATTTTGAGACAGGGTCTCACTAAGTTGCTTAGGGCCTCAATAAGTTGCTAAGGCTGGCTATGAACTTGAGATCCTCCTGCCTCAGCCTCCCAAGTAGCTGGGATTATAGGCATGTGCCACCACGCCTAGGTGTTTACCACTCTCTTAATAACATTATCTGTGCTGAAATAATCTAATCTACATTTTGTATTATACCTGATTTTATCTCCTAATGAATGCCAGGAGAGAAAAAAAAGTACTCATCGTTTCCATAAACATATTCAATATCACTTCAGAAAATTAGGTGATCGATTACGTATCCATGAGCATAGGAAGGTGGTTATAGGTGGGGCAAGGCTGAAACAAAACTGTTCACTCTCTCTTTTAATCAATACTATACTTTGGCCAGGCATGATGGTGCATGCCTATAATCCCAGCTACTTGGGAAGCTAAGGCAGGAAGATGGCAAGTTCAAGTACGACCTGAACAATTTAGCAAGAGCCTATCTTAAAATAAAATAAAATAAAATAAAATAAAATAAAATAAAATAAAATAAAAAGGTCAGGATGTAGCTCAGTGGTAGAACACTTGCTTAGGAAGTGTGAGGCCCTGGATTCAACGTCCCATACACACCCATCCCCCCAACACACACACACACACACACACACACACACACAAGACTGCACACTGAATTTCAAACATTTGGCTTCCAAAACCCTTCTGGCATCTGCTCTGAATTTGAGTGGGTGGAAAAGAAGGGGACTCTGCCTGCCTCCTTGTTAGAAACAAAAACAGCAGCTGGCTTTCTCTCTTTTTCCTTAACTGACTGCTGTCATGGCTAGCTGGCCATATACCCAGAGAGAAGTTTCAGGCCTCAGGCAAAAGAAGACAAAGGCAATGACAGCAACACCAGCAATTCTTGACCCCCACCACAGACCACACTGCTACACTACCCACTAATCTGCTATAAAGAAATCAGGTTTCTTTGCCTGTTTTTGAGAGCTAAGTTGTTAAGAATGTTCTTTCCCCTTTTTTTCACAACTCCATTTCTGATAGATGTAGTATAAAATGTGTCCAACAGACTAGTTTTGATGGCTAAGTGTGACTGGGTATTAGGGAGAGAAAAAGAGAAAGCTGGACTCATGAGAAGTCAGACTAGGTGCCATCATTTCTAATCCTGAGTATGAGACAAATGTTTGGGAAATTTTTTTGGTTTACAAGTATCAAATGAAGAAGGTTTAGAGGTCATTTGGGGAAGGTCCAAGCAAAAAGAAATAACAAAGTAAAAATCATCAAAATACTGGCCTCTTAGAACCACCTTATTGATATGAATATTCACTAAGGAAAAAAGGAATCAAAGCCAGGCACCGTGGCACATGCTTGTAATCCCAGTGACTTGGGAGGCTAAGGCAGGATTACAAGTTTGAGGCCAACTCAGCAACTTAATGAGACCCTAAGTAACTCAGCAAGACCATGTCTCAAAATAAAAAACAAAAGGAATCATACCTTTATTCTCTCTAACTGTGCTGAAATGTCCACATTAGAACAATGTCCAAGTTGGAACATTAGGGAGAGTCTAGTCACTCTTTTTTGGAGAGAGAGGAGGAGAGGGGGGCATGGTCTTGCTATGTTGCTCAGCTATCCTCAATTGATCCTCCTGCCTCAGCCTCCCGAGTAGCTGGGACTACAGGTGCATACCACTGTGCCCAGTTATCAAATCATACTCTAACATGCCAATGGTCTCCAAACAAATATAGTCTTCTACTACAAACCAAAAGAGTAAAAGAAGAGCATAGGAAACAGATACTTTTATAACTTTGCCCATCCTTACCTCCCCCAGCATTCAGCTCTTTACATAAATTTGTCTACCAAATTTTATCATACTTGATTCTTTCAGTCTCCTCTTAGGACTTGAATAATACACAGGTTCAATTTCAAGTGGGACAAGCCAATAATTCATTCAATCTTTTAAGCATGATGATTAATGATGATCACACACACACGCACACACACACACACACACACACATATGTATTACTCTAATCTGCAAACTATAGACCCCTGTAGAAAAAAAATGAAACTGCATTCAATCGCTAGGCAAGCTCTCTACCACTGAGCCACAACCCCAGCCCATATAATGTACTCTTAATCTTTTTCCTGAGAGTGACCCTAAAAATCTCTTTTCCCTACACTTTCCCATCTTCCAAATGAAACCTGAGGTCTGAGGCGTTCTTAAACAGTTTCATTTCTACTTAGGTGGTTATCTCTAAAAGGCCTAGGCCAGACAGGTGTTAAGTCATAGTTCCTCCCAGGCTGACTTCCAGACTCTGTTTAAATGTTCTCTGAAAACCTCTGGAGGTTAGATGGACTCAAACCTCACAGTTCAGATTCTGAACTCACAAAGCGTGAGACACACTGAACCCTACAGGTGTGTTTGTCCAGGATAAACTATATTTAAATAAATTCCTAACACATTCACTTTCTCCGAGCACCTGCTCCTCTAAAACTCAAGTACATCATTTCTTGCTGTCCCAATAAGCACAGTAAAGAAATATCTATACCTCAGAATCACTCTATACAACCCACTAATGTCTCTGGGGATATCTAAATTCTGGCCATAAGAGTTTAATGTAAGAAAGTCAAATAAAAAAACATTTAAGTTATCATTATAAGTCGTTTACTCAACTTGTTATGCAGGAATAAGAAAAGATGGCCATAGATTGCTCTTACCCCTGTCATTCATTTCATACCTGATAGGGATCACTGAGCATACAGTGGAGTCCACAAAGGTTAGATTTGGAATGGTGAGACAGTCAACACTCTTGTAAAATATGAGGCTAGAAATTTGACTGTTGTTTTCTTTTGACCATTACAGACTCAATGCCTAAATGCCTAAAAAAAAATGCTGGGTATGTAGCAGATATTCAATAAGTATTGGTTAGAAGCAACTCAATAATGCAGGCCCTGAAGGAATTCAAATCTTGGGGAATCCCAGAGAAAAGGTTTCAAAAAGTTAGAAGATAAAATGAGTGCTTATAATGGGCCTTTAGAGCTTAATCTTACACTGAGTATCCCCAATCTTGACAAATGAAACTTCACATTAAGTTCTTAGCACTAAAAAGGCAAACTCCTTAACTGTCCACTGACCCTGACACACACATACACATGGACACACAAATGCCACTAAGAAATCTTCCTCAAGCCTGGCTCTGAAGGTTTTAATATCATTAAGAGGTAATTCCATAAGAGAAAATTTTGGTTGTGATACTTTTAGAATGTTCTCTTCCTGCTGCAAATCAAATTTTCTAGAAAAGAATCTCTGTAGAGATCTAAGTTCAAAGACCAAGGACAAAGACAGTCTAAATCTGGAAACAAATGACCACAGACACCACCACAAAACACACCATAAACACTGGATAAAATATACTAATGCTTGCAAGGACTTATCTAGTCTGAGAACAAACTGACCAAAGACCACAGTCTGTGTCAGTCAGAACCATTCTTCTAAACTGTCTGCTCCTCTCAGACCTAAAACCAAGAACAGTATCAAATATGCAGATATTTTACTTTACTTTCCATGTCCCTATTCCATGCTACAGATCTTACCACATGGTCTAACTGTACAACTGAACATAACTCTAATATGCAAGAGTTCCACAACATTGCTAGAAGACTAAAAGGAAATGTATCTTTGGAATCTACCCACAGGAGGGCTTGGGCAGATATAAGAAAGAAGCAGTGGCCCTTCCACCCCTAAGTGCAGGTCACCCTAGCCCTACAGGCAGCACAGAGTTAACTACCCACCCGCTCTGAGAAGCACAAAGGTACATCACTGCAACATGCCTAACATTTACATTGCCTCTCTCTGCTCATTAAACAGGTTTTGGTTAAATAATGAACAAACTGTATTACAGACTCCGATGAGAATTCCAAAATTATAAATCAACTGGGAAAGCCCAAAGGGGCAGACAGACAGGGAGGGGGGAGAAGGATAATATTGACTAATATAAAGGGCGCAGCTTGACAGTGGATATTCCTGCCACACCTGATCAAACACACTCCGTGGGGGGAGGGGAAAGAGAGCAAGAGAGGGGAGATGGGACAAGACAGTCTGAAATTTGCATCCGGAAAAGATTAAAACGGATTCTTTGGGGATAGAGAAAATACATAATATATATTACTATAAATGCAAAACTGTACTAAAAGCTAACTCAAATGTCAAAGATTACAGCTTGAATAAATTTAAATATAAAAGCCATGTGCTTCCTTGAGTTAATGAGAGAGACATAAAAGGACAAACTGGGCCAGGAGGCTGAACAGAGCCTTATGCTGCCTTTGCTGGGCAATGGGTCCAAAGCACAGCAGCATCTACACTCAAAGCCTTCCCACCAGAGTTCAGACACATGAGAAAGAACTGTGAATCCATTGCCTTTGCAGCCTACATTTGTAGTTTTAAACACTGAACTATAAAGCGGGGTATGGTAATGCATGCTTGTAATCCCAGCTACTCAAGGGGCTAAGACAGGAGGATCATGGTAGCCCAAAAATTCGAGGACAATATAGTGAAAGACCTGTCTTTTTAAAAAAATAAAATAAAATAAACTGAGATTGGGGTTGTAGCTCAGTGGTAAAGCACTTGCCTAGCACGTGTGAGGCACGGGGTTTTACCTTCAGCATAACATAAAAAAACAAATAAATAAATAAATAAAAGTAAAGGTATAAAAAATTAATAAAAATTTTTTAAAAATAAACTGTAACTCATATACCTTAAAATTACCCTTATAAATTATACAACGCAATGGTTTCTTGTATTTTAACAAAGTTGTACCACCATCACTACTATCTAATGCTATAATACCAGATTCTAATTTCGTTACCCCAAAAGAATTCTGTACCCCTCACAGCCCTAGCAACCACACATCTGCTTTGACTCTTTCAGAATAACCTCCTAAAAGGATTCATAAGAGAACTTAAAGACCAAACAAAGGGGAGTAATTCAGTCTCTCTCACTGGTGGTAAGCTAGGGTCTTATCCAAAATAATGATATACAAACTTTGCTCTTTGACAGCTTTTTTCTCCCAACCTTCTTTTCAGATTTGGTATGAGACTATTCTACTACTCTAAATAGTACAAAGCATGAAGTCTTCATGGAGTTTGGACAAATAATGACTGCAAGTGCGGTCCAAAGACACGTATCTGTGACAATGAATAATTGATATGGATTTAGCAACCTTACTGGAAACAATGGACTTATGTCCTTCACAATCATCAAATAACATACCTAAAGGAGTAGAAAGTAGGGGCTGGGATTGTAGCTCAGTGGTGGAGCACTTGCCTAGCACGAGTGTTAGGCATTGGGTTCAATCCTTAGCACCACATAAAAATAAATAAAGGTATTGTGTCCATTTAAAAAAAAAAAAAAAAAGTAGAAAGTAGCTATGTACTTAAAGATCCTCTGACAATGGGTTTAGGGGTATAACCATTGATAGAGTGTTTGCCTAGCATATGCAAGGCCCTGGGTTAGATCCCCAGCGCGCGCGCGCGCGCACACACACACACACACACACACACACACACACACACACACACAAATTCTCTCTGCTGGTTTATAAGGAAAACAAATCTGATAACATCCAATGAACCACCTATTTCCAACAATATTTTTACCAGCAGACAGCCTAGAAAGGTTTTGCAAAAAAGGGACCAAGTCCAAGTCAGTTTCATGAGTTAAACTAGGCAGAAGTCCTAGAATTCCTGCCATCCCTCCTCCAATCTAAATGGTAAACTATAACCAGGCACATAAGACAGGCCCAATTCCTTCTGTTTCTCTCTCCAAGTTCAAAACCATTTCCCAGCCTTCTACCATTAACAAGCTTCCAGGAAAGCTATCCTCCTGACACTGCCAATCAGAAAAATCTGTTTGTTTCTGCAAAAGAAACAAAAAATTGGTCATGGACTGTGGACCACAGGGACAGCTGACCCATGAACCTGCTCCTGGGAGCCAAAACTGTGTGTGTTGGGGGGGTGAGGTCAGACCTAATCTGAAAACCATGAAATGCTCTATTTTGGGTCTACTCTGTCATTTTCTCAAGTAGGTAATATGCTAAAACCCAGGAACTAGGGGGCAAGGTTGGCAGACACCAGCTCAATATCTGTCACAGCTGTTGGCCTTGGAAAACCCTACCATCTTCTTTTTTTTTTTTTTTTCAGTACTGGGGATCGAACTTAGGGCCTTGTGCTTGCAAGGCAAGCACTCTACCAGCTGAGCTATCTCCCGAGCCCAACCCCTACCATCTTCCTTCTCACTTTAGGGGAAAGCTTCGAAACACACAGTTATGCTCCTAGTACCACTGACAGAACTGACTCATCAACACATTCTGATTCATTAGTTCCAAGCAGCAGATAATCTGGATTTCTAACCCAAGGACATAAGAAAGTTAGGCAGCAGACTCAACTATAATAGCTTTTAAATGGTGTAGAGACCATGGATGGTCTACTCACCACAAGTATGGTCTCTTATAATAGAACCTTTTACTATGTATAAGATAATTACAAGTGATTCCAATTACATTAAATTGTTTAACCCTCTTAATAGCTATTAGAAAGATAGCGCTCTTAATTCTAGCCAACTGAAAAGAATTACAAGTCTCCACTCACTATATTTTCTTTCTAATTGGGATATGTAAGTTTTATCTGTAAAATTCTTTTAGAAGTATGCAAATAGCCAAACTTTTAAAGCAGCCAAGTCATTTACAATACAAATCATAAAATAAGAACATGTCCCCAATAGCAGCATCAACCCTGCTAACTAGCTAATAATCATTTTCTCTTTTAGTCCTTGACTAACCTTTCCAAAGATTTCTCTTTTTTGGGGGGGGTACTGAGGATTGAACTCAGGGGCACCCAACCACTGAGCCACATCCTCAGCGCCCCCACCAACTTTTTTTTTTAATTTTTGTAGTTGTAAATGGACAGAATGCCTTTATTTTTATCTTGTGCTAAGGATTGAACCCAGTGCTTCACATACACAAGGTAAGCCCTCTGCCACTGAGTCCCAGCCCCAGCCCTCCTCAGTCCTTTTTTGTATTTTACTTAGAAACATGGTCTCTGAGTTGCTTAGTGCCTCACTGTTACTGAGACTGGCTTCCAAAGCTTTTTCAAGCTGTCAGTGAAATTTTTTCCTTTACAGAAAACATTTAAAGAAACCTTAGATAACTTCAGACCATGTTCAGGAAAGTAAAAAGAAATTTTCTCCAGATCTTCTCCCAAGTTTTTCATGAAAGGAAAATTCTTGTTTATTGTTTGTTTAATTTGTAGAAGTCTAAACACCATGGTGAGATGTGCCACTAGATAGCAGCATTCCAGGGTTACATCACAGGAGCCCTACCACCTCGAGAAATGCATAAGTATTCAGACTCTCTGTCTCGTCCCATACTCAAACACAAACACTGTAAGACACTTCACGTATACATTTTCCTCTAATTATAAATACAGAAACAATGCAGAACAGGAATGAACACTAAATCAGTGTCAGAGCCTGGATGCTAGTTTTAATTCCACTTCTAAGGATTAACTAAATCACTTTAAACCTCTCTGGGCTTCACTTTCTTTTATAATAGGGGGGCATCTACCATGCCTCCCTCACAGATTTGTGTAAAAGTTCAATAAGGGTAATAAATGTGAAAGTGACTTTGAAAACACTTAACATGAATATTACATAAAATTTATTATGATTAGGAAAAGAGGACGAAAACAAAAGGGCAAAAGACTCTGGGAACATAGGAAGACTGAAAGACCATGAAGGAAGAAAGTAATGCAATAAACCAGGGATTGGCAACTACACCCAAGGGCTAAATCTGACTTGCAGATTTTTTTATTATGGGGCTAGGGTTATGGCTCAGTGGCAGAGCCCTTTCCTAGCACGTGCAAAGCACTGGGTGGATTCTCAGCACCACATATAAATAAATAAAATAAAGGCCTACCAATTAAAAAAAAAAAAAAAAGATATATCGCTCATTCATTTATGTATTACCTATGGCTGCTTTTGAGGTACAAAGGCAGGTTGAGTAGATGCACAGTTACATATGGCCCATAAAGCCTAAAATACTTACCATATGATCCTTTATATGGTATAAAACTTTATAGAAAAAGTTTTATCTATCCCAGTATAATTAATCTTAACTAGGTGTTGAGACTTACCTATTATATTGTTTAAAACTTCCTTTAGGTGACTAAAACTATGCAGCAGAGGATCCCGTTCTTCATCCTGTAGATTACAAAGATCAAGAAAAAAAATCATTATTGGGCCAAAGGAAGAAAAATAAAATAAAGGATAGATCAAGGGACCAGGGATTGGACCCGGGGATGCTTAACCACAAAGCCACATCTCTAGCCCCTTTTATTTTTCAAGACAGGGTCTCGCTAAATTGCTAAGTTGCTAAGGCTGGCCTCAAACTTGAGATCCTCCTGCCTCAGCCTCCAGAGTCACTGGGATTACAGGCACCCAGCCTCCTCTCCTGCATACTCATTATGTGATTACACATATTCATTTCAAAGACATTCTTGATTCCATTTTCACTTCTAAGACAGTTTGTTTTTGTAAATGAACATGAGAAAATTTCAAACACACTTACCAAGTGTTTATACACATTTACCAAGTTGAAAAGTTCTAAATTTGTTTCTATAACTGTGCCAAAAATTGCTTACACAACACTACGAAAAAAAATCTTTATACATATATAACCAAATAGTGAACCTTATAACAGGTAACTTTTTACTCATCTGATGGGCAAAGTATGGCCTGCTTTTACTCAGATGTTTGCTGAATGCCCTGTAAAGAGCATCATCAGCAAGTCATACTCTATGTATCAATAATTAAACTAATTTATATGAATAAGATACCTAACTATAATCCTTGAGAATTAGAAGATAGGAATCTTTCTGACATTTTTAGACATATTAAAGCAGTCCCAAGTACCACCTTAGGTCATTTATAAAAATAACTTGAAGAAGAATGGTATTACCTTTAAAGTTCAATAGAAAAAAAGAGTCTATAAATTTGATGTTGGTTGAATAAAACATATATCCTTTAAACCAAGAATGACTCTGAATTTCTATTACTCTTATTATGACTAGGAACTTGATTACTTTTTTTTTAACCAAGGGCCAGATTCCCCACAAATCAGTAACCAGACTCTCTTGCCCATTCCCCACTTACCAGTGGTGTATGGGTGCTCCATCGGGCATTTCGTTTGATGGCCCCAACCACAATGTTAATTTCCCCTTGAATGATGTAAATATTCTTATCCACCATCCTGGCAAACCTAGCAAGATAGTTAAGAGAAATGCCTAGTTAATATTTGATTACCCAGCTAGGTATGGTAGTGTACAGCTATTTTGGAGACAAAGCCAAGAGGTTCATAAGTCTAAGAACAGCCTGGGCATCTCAAAAGAAAATAGAGCTGGCAATGGTAAAGCACCCCTGGGTTCAATCCCTGGTGCCAAAAAATAAAATAAAATAGAGCGGGGCATGGTGGCACATGCCTGTAATCCCAGCAGCTCAGGAGGCTGAGGCAGGAGGATTGCGAGTTCAAAGTCAGCCTCAGCAAAAAGCAAGGCACTAAACAACTCAATGAGACCCTGTCTCTATATAAAATACAAAACAGGGTTGGAGATGTGGCTCAGTGGTTGAGTGCCCCTGAGCTCAATCCCCAGTACCCCAAAACAATAAATTAAAAAATAAAATAGAAAGGGCTGGGGAGGCAGCTCAGTGGTAGAGCACTTGTCTAGAATGTGTGAGGCCCTGGGTTCAAGTCCCAGTTATGCAAAGGAAAAAAAATAATTTTTTGGTTACCCAGAGCATATCTACATATAAATCAGTAAGCATATCAGGTTATTAGAAATGTGATTTAACTTTTCAGTACCAAGATTTTCTACCTGTAATACTAAGATGAATGAAGTCTATCTTATGTTTTGAATCCTACTACCTGGGCTCTCTCAGAGGTCTCTGTAAGTTCAGAGATGTTTAAGATAACAACCCAAAAAAGTCATCAATCTAAAAAATTTCTCAAAGGCAACTTAACACTCTTTAGCAAGCACATCAGATTCTTCAAAGTCAATTGTTCCTAAAGTTCTATGATGTCTTTTAAGTAAGCAGGTACAATTGTGATAATAACTTGTTAAAAATAATATTTCAGCCAGGCACGGTGACACATGCCAGTAATCCCAGTGACTCGGGAGGCTGAGGCAGGAGGATCTCAAGTTCAAAGCTAGCCTCAGTGATAGTGAGGCACTAAACAACTCAGTGAGACCCTGTCTCTTACTAAAATACAAAATAGGGCTAGGGATGTGGCTCAGTGGTCAAGTGCCACTAAATTCAATCCCTAGTACCAAATAATAACAATAACAATAATAATATTTCAAAACTTTCTTTTGTTCTCTTTTTAAAATCTACTCAATAAAGTAACAATGAAGATTCAGGTTATAAGAAAAGAATTAAAGTTGTTAAGGATAACCTTGATTTGGAACCACAGCTGTTTGTTCTGTTCTGTTTTTTCTTTGTGGTATTGGGAATCAAATTCAGGGCCTCATGAATGCTAGGCTAGCACTCTACCACTGAGCAACACTGCCAGTCCTGGAAGCATAGGTACAATGTCAGCTTAAAGACTGCATCCATTCTGATAAGTAAGTTCCAGAAAACTGGACAGTGATAGTGACATGACCTTTGAAAAGTCCTAAGAACTCAGGTTCACGTACTTACAGCAGGAAATCTCTAATGAGACTGAAAGTAAATGCTTTTAAAAACTGCTTTATATCAATCTCTGAAATGAAGCTGAAATACTATTTCAGTATTTTAAGTACTCCCAAGTGAAATACTTAAGGGTTTTCTTTGCTGCCTGGAATAATACTTAGAAAAGATATTTGTTTTCCCAGATACAAATATTAAAACACAGAATTTCTTCTTAGCATAGAGAAAATCCTAGGAGTATGTAACACCAACCTTTCCACTTTTCATTATTTAGAAACCCTCCCCAGAAAGACAAAACTTAATAAAACAGAAAAGAGGGAAAAAGATAGGGAGAGATACAGTTAGACAAACAAGCTCAAAGAGGTAAAAACAATAAGGCTATTTATTGGGTGTGGAAAAAAAGAAAGTCCACCTACTATGCATAAAGCAACTTTCAGAGTGTAAAGATAAAAAGCAAAAAAGACATGGAAAGAGTTCAGACATATTGCAAAGTGAAAAAAAAATTATATGACTCTATGTTGCCTTGTATGTAAAAACCAACCAACCTACCATACACAAAATATATTTTTATTTTTTTAAATATGTAATACTTAATACACAATAAGATAAAGATATAGCTGGGCACAGTGGCGCTCACCTGTAATCCCAGTGGACTGGGAGGCTGAGGCAGGAGAATCTCAAGTTCAAAGCCAGTCTCAGCAACTGTGAGGCACTAAGCAAATCAGCGAGACTCTGTCTTTAAATAAAATCAAAAAAGGGCTAGGGATGTGGCTCAGTGGTTAAGCACCGATGGGTTCAATTGCTGGTACCAAAAAAAAAAAAGGTAATAAAACAGCCAGTACCCAGGGTTAACTGTACAACTAAAGTTTCTGTTATTCTCCCTAATTGTAGCCTCTTTTGCCATAAATCTGATGTTATTAAATCCTTACAATGTTTTATACTTTTGCTTCACAGATACAAGGCTTTAAATAATATTTAGTATTATTCTGAATGCTTTTATTTTTATTTCTTATTTCTGTTACTAAGAATTGAATCCATGGACAGTTCACCACTGAGCTACATCCCAATCCCTTTTTAGTTTTTTGCAACAAGACAAGGTCCTGTGCTAAGTTGTTTAGGTCCTTGCTAAATTGTTGAGGCTGGCCTTGAACTAGTGATCCTCCTGCCTCAACCTCCCAAGATACTGGAATTATAGGCGTGAGCCACTGTGCCCAGCTCTGTATGCTTTTATATTCAACTGGAGATAATCCTGTGTTGGCAGATTCTTACAAATCATTCCAGAGAACTATTCCATATTCACATAATTAGGAAGGAGACACACTATGAAAGAGTTCTTTTCTCATTCTTTAAATTTGTTTCTATTTTATTTCTTGGTTCTTCTCCTCAGAAGAGAACACTGTTGTACATTCTCCTAATGGAACATTCTTGGAAGAGAACATTATTGAGTTCCTAGGGTTTTTCTTCTATAAGCCCTTTTCCCCTAAAATATTATGTTTCTGAGTCACCATTTGATAAGTTTAGTTATTTATTTCACAGGTACATATATAGATATATAAATACAGGATAGAGAGTCTGGGCAGATATACCTAAACTCATAGATCACAGTTATCTCTAGAGAAGGTACTGTGAAATAAGAGTATATAAACGTAGAATATTTTAGCTTTATCTGGAATGTTTTAATTTTACAAGGAAAATACTGTATCATCTATATAATTAAACATTAATAATGATAAGAGATAAATTATTATTTCTATCCTTGAGGTATTTTATAGAGTTTAGTGGAGTCTGAAATAAAACTGAGGTATAGCCAAAGAAATTGAGGAAAAAACGCACCCTAAAAGCAGCTCAATTTGCATGTTTTTTATAAGATGGGGCCTCTAGAAAGTGAAAAGTATGAAAACCACCATATAAAGAAAAAAAAATTGGCATAAATTTTTTTCCAGGCCTACATCTCCCCCAATCTACAAGAGACTCCAACACAGACAACATTTGTGTTAATGACAATTTTAAGAAAGGACTTGGTTAGGCCCTAAAGACTATTTGCTTTCCAAAAACGCTAGGAACTCAATAATGTTCTCTTCCAAGAATGCTCCATAAAGAGAATGTACAACAGTGTTCTCTTCTGAGGAGAAGAACCAAGAAATAAAATAGAAACAAATGTAAAGAATGAGGAAAGAACTCTTTCACAGTGTGTCTCCTTCCTAATTATGTGAATATGGAATAGTTCTCTAGAATGATTTGCAAGAATCTACCAACACAGGATTATCTCCAGGGAAATGAATCCAGTGACTGGGGACTGGTTAACTGAAGACAAGAGTGAGAGGAAGGTTGACTTTTCTCTGTATATTCTTTTGTATCTTTTGAATTTTTTGCCACAAACATATTACTTATTTTTAAATTTTAATTAACTGATTTTTTAAATTAATAAGCTAAGTAGTTGTATTATTCCATATGCCAAAGATTTAAAGCAGTAATCAAAACTAAATTTTACTTCAGTCAATCAGATAATACTTAGTACACATTAAGTGAAGAAGGCAAAATAATACAGAATTGTCCCTATCCACTCACTAGATATTCCAAAAGGAATTTATAATCTAGTTAGGATTAGGTAATAAAAAAATATACATATGCACAGAAACACATGTATCTCCAATAATAGTGGTATACAGGGGCTAGAGGTGTAGCTCAGATATAGAGCACTTGCCTAGTATGTGTGAAGGTCCTGGGTTCAATCCTCCACCACAAAAAAGTTAATGAAATAAAGGTATTGTGGGGGCTGAGGTTGTGGCTCATTTGTAGAGCACTTGCTTGGCATGCATGAGGTCCTGGGTTCAATCCTCAGCACCACATATAAATAAATGAATAAGTAAAATAAAGGTTCATTGACAACTAAAAAAATATATAAATTTTTAAAAAATAAAATAAAGGTATTGTGTTCATTTACAACTAAAAATGATTTTTAAAAAAATAGTATACAGTATTATAGCAGTGAAGTCAAGAAAATAACTTCTGGGGGAGGATCACAGAAAGGCAACTAAAAAACAGAATTCAAACAGTCAAAAATGTAAGGAAGAAATGGTAAAAGTGAAGGCTTATAGTGGGAAAATTCAATATGTATTTAGGGGATCATGCTTATTCCAGATAGTTTGGAACATTACTCCTAGGGAAGTAATGGAAGGTAAAGCTAAAAAAGCAAGCAAGGGACATATCATAAAGCATCTTGAATGTATAGTTATAGTCTATATAGTCTATAGTCTATAGACTGAACACCCATCACTGTGAAAAAAAAAAAAAAAAAATGTGAAGGCCCTAGGAGAGACACCAGTAAGAAGCTAAATAAGAAAACATAATTTTTCTTTCACAGAAGAGAAAACATTCCCAATTGAAAGCAACAAAACAACACTACACCACAAATTTTAACAAAAGTGTCAGTGGGTCCAGTTGACATCTAATAGGATCTATGTGCTGCTTGGAAGGCTTCCTGGAGGAATAAATTTTGAACTGGGAACCCACCTGAAGGTAATCAACCCAACATTTGATCAAAATTCATTAGGTACCAAAAGCTGTCAACTTCCTAAGAGAGCAAAGATCTAGCCCAAAAAACACTGTTTAAAGCTTCTTAGTAAGAAAGGAACATCTTCAAGGACTATGAAGTTTTGCCTAATATCTCCTCACCCAGGGAATCTCCTAATGGAAGCCTCCTTCAGGCTTCAAATGGGAAGCTGACTTGTTACCTAGCAGCCAATGGCTGAGAATCCCTCATTACAAAGTCACAAAAGGCCTGCAGAGACCTCATATCAGTATGGTAAAAAAGAATTTAAAGTTTATATCATGTCAGAAATAATATGAGAAGGAACAACCAAATACATATCCCTAAACCACTGGCCCAGATACTCTGAGCAAAATGTATCCTTTGAAAACAATATCTGCTTAAAGCTGGGTCTAGCAATCCCCTAGTGCTTTGAGGCATTCCAGTTACCCCAATGAATTCAAAGAGAAGGAATCCCTGAAACCAAAAGCAGTAGAAACAAAAATAAGTTGGATCCTTACTCTATGGAATACTAAAAATTTTCCTTCAAATTAATTAGATTTAAAGGTGAAAAAGCAAAAGTTGAGAACTTTTATAATATATATTTTTATAAACCCAGCTCAGGGGAGAAGTACCTAGACAGGAAACAAAAAGTACAACCTTAAGAAAACAGCAAATTCAAACACATTAGAATTAAACTCATTTATTCAGAAGATAACAGAGAAAAGAGGAAAATGAGCTGGGCACAGCAACTTTGAAGGCTGAGGAAGGAAGATCCCAAGTACAAAGTCAGCCCAAGCAACTTGCTGAGGCCCTATGCAACTTAGTGAAACCTGTCTCAAAAAAATAAAATGAGCTGGAGATGTGGCTCTGTGATTAATAACCCTGGGTTCAATCCACAGTACCAAAAAAATTAAAAATAAAAAGAGGAAAATGATGTCATAACCTGAGAAAAGATTTGTATCATATATAAAGGAGAAATACTCCAAATATATAATAACTGCTACAAAACTAAAAGAAATAGATACATAATCCATCCCCCAAATTAGCATGAGACTTGTAGGAACAGGCAGTTCACAGAACAGGAAATATAAACAGCAAATAAATACACAAAAAGATTATTAGTTTCAGTAATGATCAGAAAGATTATAATGAGATCATTTTACACCCCAGAATAGAAACAAAATTATAACTGATTATACTAAAGAGTTGGTAAAAATGCAGACCAAGTAGTTAGCAAGTACCTAATTTGATACAGCCAATTTGGATAACAATTTGGCATTGTTTTATAAAGTTAAAGAACTTCATATCCTATATCTCAGCAATCCCATCTCTAGAACTAGACTCCAGAGAAACACATAAAAACTCTAGTAATGGCAGGGGAACTAATAGGGTCCTGCATATGTCCATGCAGCATCAGTTTTGGTGACATTCTGATTTTTAAGCTTCATGGGAGGCAATGATGCCTCATATATGATATATATATATTTTATATAAAATATATTTTATAAAAATATATTTTTTTAGATATATTTGTTGGTTGTAGGTGTACACAATACCTTTATTTTTATGTGGTGCTGAGGATCGAACCCAGGGCCTCATGGGTAGTGCTCGCATGGTAGGCGAGCACTCTACCACTGAGCCACAACCCTAGTCCCTATATTCTTTATATGTATAAAACAGACCATAAGTATTTCTTTCATTTTGAAGTCATGGTTTTTGTTGTCTCTTTGTCTTTGTGCGTGCTGTTCCCTTTCTGTCTAGACTTTTTTTTTTCCCCATTCTTATCCACCTGGTAAATCCTTACTTATTCCACCTAGAAGTCAATGAGGGAGTCACAATGCCACACTGGTTACAAGAACAGGTTTCAGAGTAAAAACATACTTGAGTTCTAGTCCTGACTATGATTACCTATATTATGATCTTAGACAAGTTTATTTGTTTCTTTTTTTTTTGAGAGGTGAGGATTGAATCCAGGGCCTCCCCCAAGCTACTGATGAGGTATACCTCCTGAGCTAAGTTTCTTAACCTCTCTAATCTCAGTTTATAGTTCTACATTGTGTAATACCTCTTCATCAGTTTGCAGTGAGGTCTAAATAATAAGTCTGGGGCTGGGGAGATAGCTCAGTTGGTAAAGTGCTTGCCTTGCAAGCACAGGGCCCTGGGTTCGATCCCCAGCACTGCAAAAAAACAAATAAATAAATAAATAATAATAATAATAATAATAATAATAGTAAGTCTGTAAAGTGCCTAGCACAGGACCTGAGATATTAAAAACCTAATAAATGCTATATTTTTATGATAATGCTTGCTCTGTGACATCTTCCTTAGCTAACTCCTTTTCCCAGACAGTATCAGCACCCCTTTTCTGTCAACCCATAAGACTTCGTACATACCTCTATTTAAACACATCTTAGACTGATTTTTATTTATTTATTTAACCTATCTCTACCATAAAAATATGAACATCTCAGGGGAAGAAACCATGATTCATTCACTTTTTATTCCCAATACCTGAAAACATACTAAGAAAAATTATTAATAAATATTGAGTGCACAAATGAATTAACATCAAGACTGACTGGTCAACAGTGGTGTAGTGAGAACAATGACTTCATAGAAAACAACAACTCTGAGCTAGGCAGACAAACCTTTCTGTATCTCCTACGTGTTTCTCTACAAAGAAGTTATAAACCTTCCACACAGGCCAACATACAGACAAAAAAAAAAACAAAACAAAAACTATATATCCACCAACCAAATTATGCTTCTATTTTCACATCTTCTTGTTATCTCCTGAAATATTCTTTGAATATTAACATATATTCTGTGAAATATATAATTCTTTATGTAACTGACAATTCTTCATATTATGCATATTATTTTCTTTCATTCTAAATAGGTTGTTATTAGTACACCTTTTTTTTTTCCAAGTCACTCTTAAAAGTTGTCCTTATCCAATTAGCAAATAGATTCTCCAAAGGTAAAGACCCAAGATTTTTTTCCTTTTCATAATTCTTTGGTATCTAGTACAGAGCTGCACAGAGTTGCTCTGATGGATTTTCTGAGAGTGGATGGAACCAGGGAGCTGATTGGCCTTCAATAGGCCCTTCCAAGGTTTAAATTCACTCAGTCTTGCAGGGTGTGGTGGCACACACCTGTAATCCTAGCAGCTCAGGAGGCTATAACAACTTAGTGAGGCCCTAAGCAACTCAGCGAGATCCATCTCTAAATGAAATATAAAAAAGGTCTGGGGGTGTGGCTCAATGGTTAAGATCCTCTGAGTTCAATCCCCAGTATGAAAAAATAATTTTTTTTCACTCAATCCCTTGAATGGTCCAGAGAAACACTAAAGATGAAGAACTTATAACATTTGAGTTGACCAAAAAATACTCAGTAGTTTTGTGCATTACTGAGAGTGTCTAAGAAATTACTAATTAGTAAACAATTTACTGGGCTCAAGAAATTTACTCAAAGGGTAGAGGTAAGAGAATCAAACCAGGAAAAAAGCTGGTGCCATGACAAGGCACAACTGGAAAATCCTCCCAAACCTGTTAATCAGGTGAACAGTGTACCTCAGCTTTGCTATGTCATTTCTCTCTCTCTCTCTCTCTCTCTCTGACTATCTCCAGAACTATATGCACTGTAAGCCACTGATATGTCAAAAACTATCCCTTTTACCAGCCTGGACATGAAAAATGTAACAAAGCTTCTCACTCATCTTTTAAACACTCAAGAGTGACAGGTAGTAGAGAAGGACAAAGAATAAGTTATTTGCTATGATTATGCATAGAGAACTGTAGTGACTTAAGTCTTATAAAGTCTGCCCATATTCTTTATCACAGGTCATCATCCAGTGGTCACTGGGTAGAATCTAGTCCACAGACATATTTTGTTTATACCGAAGGTTTTTAACATTTGTAACCAGTTGCTAACAATTAGAAAACACAATGATCAGGATTCCCAGCTTCCCCTGAAAAATAGGAAGATTGGTCACACTGCTTACATTTAAATGAATAAATAGCAGATGCTTTCTTTAAATAAGAGCATGAATTCTGTAGTATACTAAAGTTTCCACTACATCCTAACACATTCCCACCTAACTTTACTTACTTACATCACCTGCCTGAGACTTGTGCCTTTGGATTTATAACCTGTTTATATGATCTTTCATCATACTACCTTAACTATTTATACCACTATTGTTACTATGATCACTTCCAATACTTTTGGGAAAAATCATCACTTCCATGATTACTTCCTCTACCACTCCAAAGTAGCACACTATTACATTTCCATTTAATTAAACGAGTGTAGTTGACAATACTGAAATAAAGAAAAAGAGGAACAATATAAAAGAAAAACAAAATATAAAAAAAGATAAAAGAGGAATAATAAAAGCAACCTATCACATTTATATAGCTCTTCCAGGTGAAGGTAAATAAATATTTTCTTCTTTCAACTCAACTCCTCCAGGAACTCAACAGAATCATTCTAATCAGTCATACCGAACCACAGGGATAGAGAATGACCAATCAATTAGAAGTGGAATATGAAGGCTAGCATGATCTTTCCAGTGATTACCCTGTGTCTCCTCAAAAGCAGGAGCTGTGTCTTCTTCCTCACAAGCTGCCCACAGTAGCCAGTCTAATGTACTCACTCTATCAGTGAGGTTATTATTTAGAAGTGTCTGTCATCCTGACTTCTGGAACACAGGAAAGTAAAATAGTGGAACTCTTGACAAATATAAGCAAAAACTAGGACTGATGCCCAGATACTGATGTGTTTACAACCTGAGTTCCACAGTGCCAACTGTCAAGACTATAAAACTGTAGTGTATTGTCTGTCTATAGCCACCATAAAAAGGAACTTGAGGGCTGCAATTGTAGCTTAGTGGTAGGGTGCTTGCCTAGCATGTGTGAGGCACTGGGTTCAATTCTCAGCACCACATAAAAAGAACTAAAATAAAGGCACTGTGTCCATCTACAGCTAAAAAAAAATTTTTTTAAAGAAAGAAAGAAATAGGAGGCTTGCCTATGAAGTGCAAGCCTGGGTTCAATCCCCAGTACTGCACCCAAAAATAAAAAGAAGCTCAAATACAAGTGTTGAATGAAAGGCAAATTTTCTGATTCATGGATGCGTGGAAATTATTTCTCTATAGAAAAGTATTCAATCTAGAAAATCCCTGTTATTTTCTTCAGTGATATGGATTGAACTCAGGGCCCTGTACAGGCTAGGCAGATGTTCTACCACTGAGCTACACCCCAGCCCTGAAAATGACTTTTTAAAGAAAGAAAAAGAAAAACTTTTGACACCTCTAGAGTTACCCTCAGGCCCAACTGAAAAGATGATGAATTGATCACATTACCCAGAGACCAGATTGCCTATTATGCAAAGTATATAACTCAGTAGGGCCCAGATGAGTAAAGCAGGCTCATCAAACCTGGGCACTTCCTGGACTGACTATGTCATTTCATTTGCCATTTTTCAACTACTCTTTTTGGAAATTCTACAACTTTGACCAGCAAGTTAAAATGTAAATAGTTCTTTGTACTATTTCCATCCCACTTATTTTCAAATCAATAAATGTAAACTCTAAATACTATTCCTTCTTTCCCCAACACACACACACTTCAGGAGGGCAAAGGGAATTAGGTAGGAGAAACTGAGTTCAATTACTTTATCATCCTAGACAATATCCTTCCCAACCTCCTTGATACTACCTTACCATGCAAAAGTGCAGTGTTCCTGTCTGCCAGGGACAGAACTAGGCCACAAAGCCTGATCACAGCCTGATTAGTTTGATGCCTTTAATCAAACTAATCACAGGTACAGATAACAGTCAAGTGCCCATGACCTGCTGAAAGGCATTAGGCTGATCCTAGCTGAGGTGTTGCACATATATGCTTCTACTTTTAAGTGGATAAATGAGCATCCCAAAGCAGATCTTTCCATCTTTATCTTTCACAGGACCTAAAGGACTGCCTTATATACCTGATATAAAGGCATACAAATTTCTATTTTGTACATTAAGAAATATTATCCACACCGTCCCTCATCTGTAAAAGTACTCTTCAACTTTGGTGAACTTTTACAGCTTTACAACATAGCAGTTTATCAAAGGTCATCACTGTACCATAAACTACACTCTTTGGGGTTATGCCCAATCATTCACAGCTGTCCTGACTCTACCAAAGTGGTCAAACATTTCTCATGACTCTTTTTGTCCAACAGAAATAATAAGACAATATCAAATTTTACCAGTATTCAAATTCCTCTCTGCTCTCGGTTAAATGGGTCAGAATGACTTTCTTGTGATTAAATCTTAACCCCTTAGGCCAAATGAAGAGAAGACCTGGGGAAAATGTCAACCCAAAACACATACCAGAAGAGAATGCCTGTAAAATGTTGTATAAAGGAAGACACAGGCCCAGAAGTCCAGTGTTTACGTACAGACTCAGAGTGGTGGCAGAGTTGCCCTACACGAGATATAGCCCAATTCTCCAGGCTGCTTGCCTCAACTCTTCTGGCTACCTGAGTCTGGGTCGCACTGGTTCATCATTCAGTATTAATGAAGCAATTTCAGTTGCACTGACGAAGGAATCACATAGACGTTGAAACTCTACAAAATCCAGAGAGGCTTATATCCAAGGTCCGAAAAAACCAACTCTTATTTAACAATGCTCCTTAGCTTTTACTTTGAGCTTTTGAGGACTGAACTCTTTAGGATGCAGAAAGCCCTGGAAGAGAGGAGCTGAGGGCTACATTAAACCTGGGAAAACAGGAAGAAGAACTGAAGAACCCACAGAGATCACAATTCAGAACTGAAATCTCCCCTCCTGCAGTAGAGGCCTGACCTTTGCCCCCTGCACGCCTCCCAATTCCCTCCCACAACAATCCCTCACTCGTTTAATTCCTGAGCCCTGAGTCCTTAATCCACCCCCGCGCGTCCGATTTAAGGACTCTTCTCCCTTATTCCCTATAGCGTTGTCAGGGCGGCCTTCATAACGCTGGAGCTCTAAGAAGAGACTTTGCTGACCTGTCAGCGGATCCAAAATGGCGGGGCCTAGTCCCAGGACCGGCAGCGGCTGCTCATGTCCAGCCTGGGTCCCGGAGGCGTCGCTCCCAGCAGCTCTCCCGACTCGGGTGGCAGGTGGTAGAAGGGAGGGCGCCTGTTTTCTGGGGAAGTTAAGGTTGAAGTCAAGGTGGGACCGCACAGTTGGCCAGAACAAGTAGGCCGGGACGAGCGGAGGAGCCGGCTACCTTCCCTGTCAGCTCACTGACGTGGTAACTAGCCTCAGTCTAGCCCGCTGCCTGGTAACTGCGAGATCCCTGCCGTTTATAGCCAATCATAGCTTGGCACAGTAAGAAGTGGCGTTCCAGCTATCCAATCGAAGAAAAGAAACTGGCTCCAGGAGGCGGGTAGTGCCTAAAGAGGCGAGATTATAAAGGAAAGAAAAGGGTTGGTAAGGGACAACCAACGGATACGAGGATTCTCTGAGTGACAATTATAAAAGCCAGTAAAAATAGGGAATTGCTCCGAGCGGTTGGAGAGGTGGAGTTAGGTAGAGTTCGGTTGCAGTGCACAGTTTGGCAGTGGCCGCTTGGCATTATGGGGAGGAAGGTTACGATTTGCTGGAAAGGAGGCGGGGCCCGTTTTGAGAGCTTGAGCGGGCACTCCTTGCTCCCGCGGCTGCATCCTAAGAAAGTCTTCTGAACCAATACTATCCTCCTTGAGTGATCATTCCTTCTCGAGGCAGTCTGTGGCCCCTTCATCCTAAGACTAGTCCGGCGACCTATTCCACACTCGGCCCCCCTCCCCCGCAACCTTCCCCGTCTGCCGGCTCGATCTGACTTCGCATAGGTGGCTGTCCCGTCCCAGCTCTCTTTCTGCGTCTTCTGCCCCATACTTAGCATCCAGAAAAAGAGAAAATACGAGATGGCAGAAACCTTGGATAGCTCCTTATTTTACAGAGCAGGAAACTAAGTCCCAAAGTGGAAAGCTGGCCCCATATTCACATAGCTGGTTAATGGCAGAGAAGAGAGACAAATCCAGGTATCTTCACCACCCCCACTAGTCCAGCTCTTTTTCACTGCTCCTTGCTACCTCTTATGCTTTAGTCTGACTGTAACTTTCAGCTCTGTCATATCAAACATTGGACATATCTCACCAACCAGGGTAGAAAGCTAAACCCACAGTTTAGTCCGCATCACCATTGACAGGTTTACCTTTCCTCTTTGCCTTGGAAATGCTAAGAGGGCTGAGGGCTGGGTGTCCATGCATTTTTCCACTCTGCTGTCATGGCTAGCTGCCTCATCCCCTCCACAAAAGATGACAGAGGTTGCTAAGATATTTAGAATTGTCCAGAAGTGAGTGAGGGTGGGAAGAGAACAGAGGATGGGTTTTCTTCTTGCAGATTGAATGGTGGAATTCCTATTCCTATCTATTGCTGAATAGAACTTAGGTGTTCCTGCAGACTTGGAGAGGCTTCTGGAAGGCAGTGAAAATAAGATGCCAACTCTCTCCACACTACCTCCCACTTATAGATAATTCAAGTTCAGGGAAGCTCTATACCTAACTCTATAGGAATGTGGCCTCAAAACAAGGCATTCAAATACTATTTATGTATTATGATCATCCAATTTGAAGAACCCTGCGTACCTGACATCTCACCTAAAGAATCCCTCAACAGCTCCCTGCATTAGGATTCTGATCTCTGAGACCAGTTCAAGATCTTGCCTTCCTCACCCAAAACGAGTCAGGGAAAGAGGATACACCTCCCCAGCACCTCTTTCTTTTGAGTTATTTTTCTCTTCTTTTGAAAACTGGAAGCTGGCTTCCTGTACCTGTCTCAGACTGAGAGGTCTTAGAGAACCAATTTGAAAATTCTCTAAGTAGCCCAAATTCCTTACTGTCCCACCTCTACTTCCATGTACCTCCAGAAATTCATTATCAATAAAACATGTGATTGTGCATTAAAGATGGGGAAGAGAGAGATGACAATTCCCTAGCCCCTCCTAACTATTCAGGTAAGACATCTTCCTCTTAGATTTCAGTATGACATGTTTATTGAGTTTCTACATTGTGCCTGGAAACAGAAGGATGAAAAAGACACAGATCTTGCTTTCCTAAATCTATCTTATAGGGGACAACACATAAACTAATCCCTTCAATATGGTGGGTGGAGGTAACAATGTATGCACAAGGAAGGTCATGGGAGCAAGAGACAGAAAAAGGCTTCCCAGAGGGGAGCTTAGAATGAAAAAAGTTGGCAAGGTAAGGACTAGTTACTGTCAGAAAAGGCCAGGATATGCAGGAAACCACTTGGAGATTGGAAATAAAGACAAGGTCAGTCAGGCACGGTGGCTCACATCTCTAATCCCAGGGGCTCCTGAAGCTGGGGCAAGAGGATCACAAGTTCAAAGCCAGCCTCAGTGACTTAGCAAGGTCCTAAGCAATTCAGCGAGATACTATCTCTAAATAAAATATAAAAAAGGACTGGGGATGTGGCTTAAGTGACCCTGGGGGGGGGGCAGGGGAGAAAGAAAAAAGAAAAAAAGACAAGGTGAGGACCTAAAGTGTACTATAAAGTGTATTATATACTGTCAGACTATGGAGCTTGATTTTTATCCTGAGGACAATCAGGAGCCATTGAAGGTTGGTCATGTTTGCCTTAGGAGCATATTGTGTGCACTGGTCCCATTCTTAAGGCACACAAGCAAGCCAGCCTAACTTCACATATTCCTTGGACATCCAAATTCCTAACCAGCAAGTACCAAGGCCACACCTTGTGTCCAAGACTGAATCTGGTACCACCATGGGGACACCAGTCCTCCAAAAGCTGGGAAAGCACAACACCAGCAAACCTAAAGTGCAACGATAGAGGCGAAAGGTCCATGCATTAGAAGAGTACCCAACACGAGCCCAAAGAGCCAACAGGAGCCCCCTTTTAATTTTAGGGAAGCAATAATAGTTAAGTTACTTGTCCAATGCAACTCCACGAGGGTACTGTTAGTGGTAGGGTTGGAAAACACTTTGGTTTGTCTCATTCCAAACCCTCCGTTTTCCATGAAGTCACCTTCCTTGGAGAATAGGAAATTAAAAAATGGGGCGAGCGGGGCGGATAGCTGAGAAGAGAGAAGATGTGAAGAAAAGTCACAGAGAAAGAAGTTAGACTTTCCAAGTGACAGAGGAGGAAGGAAAGGGTCTAACAACAGGAACGAAGCGGTAGAGAAGAGGAAAGATAAGCGAGACGTGGGAGGACTGGAACAGAGACAAAAGGGCGGAGAGACGGACAGCAACAAGTGGAGAAAATCGGCGAAACTTGAGCAGCAGAGAAGTCTAAGCGCTGAGACCAAGCGGCCTCGTGCGCCTTTCCACCTGGCACCCCAGTAGCCCTCTCCCCCGGCACTATTCCACTTTGCTCCAGATAGCGGTGGGGCCTATCCTGCCGAGGGTTAGCTTCCCGGGGTAGGCGGACCCCTCGCCTTTAGCCCGCAAGGTTCTCCGCAAAAGCATGCTAGCTGGAATGGGTCTCGGCCACGTGGGAGGGGCGTGGCCTAGTTGTTGGGTCGCTTTTCTGATTGGTCGAGGGGTGGGGTTCTTGGCGGCCCGCCGAACGGACCCCTCCCTCAAAGGCGGGGCCTGAAGATTCACAGCTGGAAAGGGTGGAGCCCGGGCGGCGCAGCTGGAAAGGGGCGGGTCCGGAGGCGCACAGCTCGCCGCCGCGGGCTGGGGGCGCCCTATGCTGCAATAAAGTGAATGGGCTTTGGCGGGGGGTGGCAGTCTGCGGTGAGGCTCACTCTCCCTCCGCGAGTCTGGGAGCGCCAGAGCCAAGCGGCCGCCCCGGAGCAGGGGGGCGGCCCCCACCCCGCCTGGGTGCCTGGCCCCTGGCCCCTGCCTGCCCTCCAGACCGTCACCGCCGCCGCCGCTATCCCGAGTCTTCCTGCTGCGGGACGTACTGTGAGTTCTTGACCATATGGGGGACAGGAGCTTAAGGGGCCTTGGCGGATCCCGGGACCCCAGAAATGGGACCTGGGCGGTAGAACTCCAGTACCTGAGGAACAGGTCGGGACTGGGAGGGAATAGTGCAGAACAGGTTCCAGGATTTGGGAATAGGAAAACTCAGAGTAAGGACCAGGGGAACTGCAGGGGTAGACTCAGGGGATTCCGGTGTGGAGCCGGAGACATGAAGCCAGGACAGGGGCTCCGCGAAGCAAGGAGTAGGGAGTCAAAACCATTCCCAGAAAGCGCCCTAGAATCCGGGAGCACAGGGCAGATCGCCTGAGAGTGAAACGGGTTGCAGAGGCCCTAGCCAGTTGAGAAGCCGCCCGCGGCCGCCCAACCTGCGGGCAGTTGGCGGAGCCCTACACCCCTCAGCCCAGGCTCAGGCAGACTCTAGGGACTGGGAACAGGGGTGCGCCTGGTCGCACACACTTCTCTTCCCAGCTGCTCCGCAGTTGGAATAGGAGCCGTGTTATGAGAGCGCGGTAGGAACTGGGTCAGGTGGCGGTTCTTAGAGCCGCAGGACCGAGGCTGGAAGCCCTAGTAATCAAGGGGCAGGAGTGGAGGGTCGAGCTTGGGGTGTCGGGGTCTAGATGGGCCTAGACCCCGCGCCTCCTCAGAATCGGACGGAATGTCCGTGGCGCGTGGAGCTCAAAGCGAACAGAATGTCCAGGGTGGCAAAGTGGGTCTCTCCGGAGCAGGCGCTCTGTCGGACAGTGGTGGACAGAATGTCCCTGGCCGGGTGGCATGTCCATCTACTCGGCAGCGCCTGCCCAGCTGCTACGTGTGCGATGGAGTCGGCAGTGGTGGGTCACCTGAAATCCCAGCTTACACTTTGCAAACTTGTTTCTGCTCCTCCAGGCAGTGGGGCCTGGATCAGAGAGAGTAAAGGATGCATGCAGCCTGACCTTGGGACAGGGTGAAACTGGGAGGCATCCTCCCTCCATCTCAGAATAGATCAGAGCATCACCCTGGACTTCCAGAATTCAAATTTGAGAAGAGACGGCTGATAATGGAACTGCTAGTGAATCCAGACCAGAAAAACAAAGAATGAGCCACAAGAGCAATAGGAGCACAGTGAGGAGCCCAGCACAAGTTCTAACAGTCCAATTTCCTAACAAACTCAGAGTCAACCCCTAATTCCAATACAGCTGACCATACACCCCCAGACTCCTTGCCTGGGTATTAGCCATCTCAAGAGTCCTTCTCTGCAAGGATGCAGAAACCCATGCCGGAAGGAAAAGCTGCAATCCCTTAACAGATTAAACTCTACGGTCCTGTTATTCTTTTTCTTCTTCAGCCCCACCAGTCCTAATACCAATTTGGTGGCTGAAAGTGAGAAGGAAACATAGAATCCAGACTCTGGTCCAGCATGGGGCCCATATATGCCTGTAAGTCTGGTTGGGAAGGACATCTCAACTAGCCTGTTTGTTTTCCCTGTGGATGGGAGTGGGCCCTGACTCCTATAAAATGACCTTGCTTGGCTCTAATCAGAGTCCAGTTAAGCTAGAAAGGACAGAATAGAAAGAACTCTCCAAATCTATTGAATAAGGAAGGCAATCCAGCTGGGGACTGTGTTTTCATAAGGACAAGTGCAAGGCTTTTTGTTTAGCACTCCTCAGTTCTTAAGTTTGCTTAGAAACCAGCTAGCACTTTGTCTCTCAACCCTTTTTTGTCCCTTGCTCTCATTTAATAAATATGGAGTCATACACTAATTGCCATTATCACATCCTGATATACTTTTTAGGGACTTGTGCTCCTATTATTGCTTTTGAAAACTCACTGAAATTATAACTAGCTGAAATGAAGGGTTCTGAGTCAGGAAAGGAATAGGGACGGCACTACACATGATTTCATGAAGACTTCGACCCAAATTTCTGATTTTGGCAAAAAAGCCAAAAAGAGAAGGCATTGTAACAAAGACGATGGGAAACAAAAGACAGAATCTTCTCCCAGTCTTGCATACAACCATGTAGCTGAGTGCATATCTGGACTCTGGCCCTTAGGGAGAATGTTAAGGTTCAGAAGATGTTTGGCAGAATGGGGAGACAAGGGTTGCTAGAGAGAGAAAATTTCAAAGTTGAGGCCTCTGGAAGGTGAGACAGGATGGAAATCTACAACATAATGAAACTCCGAGATAAGCAGAGGACTTGTTTACTCCCTAAATCCTGAAACTGAAGATGAGGGGGTCTTCTTAGAACTTCTTAGAACTGGAGTGATGCAAGCTTAGGATGAGTAGAAAACTTTCTTTCGCAGTAGTGCTGGGGCTTGAACCCAGGGCCTTATACATGCTAGGCAAGCACTTTACCAGCTGAACTGGATTCCCAGCCCCTAGCACACAGTGGGCATCCAACTTCCAGAGTTCATTTCCAGAGAGATGGTAGAGGCAGGAAGTAGAAATGGAATGCTTCAGGGCTTGGGAGAGTCAGTGTATGTTACGGTCACAAAAGACTGCAGGGTGGAGGGGATGATGCATGCAGAGAGCGGAACTGGGGTTGAATCTCTTCTTTCTATGTAACCATGGATGACTGCCTGCCCTTGGAGATAAAGCTGGGACAGGCATTCCTGCCATGTGGGGTGGTTGTGAGAGTTAAATGAAATCATGTGGAGGAAAGTCCTTTGCAAATGGAGAAGCACCAGGAGAAGCCTTACTGCTATTATTCTGCCCAATCTGCAGGTCTCCTATAAATTGCAGAATCTTTGTTTGGAAGGGTGGACTCTTGATTGTTAGAGAAGCCCCATCACATCCCTGATTCAGTCACAAGAAGGTCCTTAAAGATGAATATGTCACCTCCCCCAAGCTTTAGATACCAATCATTACCCTGCCCCTCTCTAACATCCTGAGAAGCTCCCCAAATGTTTAGTTTCTCTATCAGGTCAAATATTCTAATCTGATTATTTCTGCCCACCTCCTACTCAAGATTATGAATATGGGTCCAGGACCCAGATCCAGGAAGGGAAGGGAAGGGTGACAGATTGGAGCTGAGTTATGGTGAAAGAGGGATGGTGCCAGGTGGACTCTTTTCTTCTCTATTCACTTTCGATGATCCTGTCAGAATGTGGGGAGATAGTAGTTAACCTAAAGGAACCATTAGGTTCTGAGCTTTGGGGTGGTTGGAGTGTCCATGGTCATCAACAGGGACTCATGATAAGAGTGATGGGAGAAAGAGAAAAGAAGATAATGGAGTGAACGAGAGCTATATAAAGACAGAAAGAAATGGTTTGCAAAACTCTCTCCTTTCCCATTTTCCTTCCCCAGGGCCTTCTTTACACCTCCCGGTTTGTAGTTTCTGCTTTCCTATCTCTCCCCCGCCCCATTCGTTCTGATCATCATTGCCAAATAAGGGTCACAAAGATGCTGATTTTTTATGTCACTTCCCTACCTACAAGCCTTAAGAGATTCCCAAAGGTTAGATCAATGCTACTGGGGTGGGGGGCAGCAGTACAGGAGTGGGAGGGGCATGGCCCAGTAGGATGAACAGGGCCCATCTTCCTGATGTGGTTATATTACTTAAAGACTGAGGATATAGGGCTGGGGCTATGGCTCCATGTGTGAGGCACTGGGTTCAGTCCTTAGCACCACATAAAAATAAACAAGTAAAATAAAGGCATGCTGTCCCTCTACAACTACAAAAAAAAAAAAAAAAAAAAAAAAAAAAAAAATTTTAAAGACTGAGGATATATGTCCTTTACTTTTATATTAAAGTTGACATGGCTAAAATATGAAATAGAACTCAAAATTTGCTTGAATTTTTAAAACCAAGTTAGATTGCAAAGAAATTTCTTACGAGTAACAGCCATTTCAGTCATGCTTCTAGTTTTCTTTTACTAGTCTTCGGAACTTTTTGATGGAAAAGTTAGAAATACTGTAGTCTAGACTATATAAACTATGAAACAGCAGTTAGGCACGGCTGCACATGCCGGTAATCCCAGCCTCTCGGAGACTGAGGCAGGAGAATGGGAAGTTCAAGGCTAGCCTCAGCAACTTAACAAGGCCCTGTCTCAAAAAAGGAAAAAAAGGACTGGAGATGTAGTTCAGTGGTAAAGCACCCCTAGATTCAATCTGTAGAACCAAATATGAATCAGCACTCCCTGTCTCTCTTCAGAGGACCCCTCAACCTGAACAATTTTTCTCTGCTGATCTTTCAGTGCCTACACTGAGACTCTGACCAAGCAAAGTTTCCTGTTGTCCTCTGAATCTACCAGCTTATTCCTGACACTGCTGTATTCTTTAGAAGGCCCTGACCCTTCTCTGCCTCAACTCTCACTTGATCATTTTTTATATTTATTTTATTTTATTTTTGGTACCAGAGATTGAACCCAAGGGCACTTAACTACTGAGCCACATCCCCAGCCCTTTTTAATTTTTATTTTGAGACAGGGTCTCATTAAGTTTCTTAGGGCCTCACTAAGTTGCTGAGGCTGGCTTTGAACTTGCAATCCTCCTGCCTCAGTCTTGTGAGCTGCCAGGATTACATATGTGCACCAAAGTGCCCAGATCTCACTATATTCTCTGAGCCTCTGACACTTGATTCCACCTTATGGGGGCTTTCACCTTTCTGATCTCCTACAGTATAAGAGTAAGAATTGTGCACTCCATTTTTCTATGCACAATTTGCCTCCCTAGATTGTAGGCAATTTAGAATTTGTGCCTTACCACTCTTGGGGATCCCTCTTAGGATCTATCACTTTCCAAAGGAAAGAAGAAAGGGAGGGACCCTGAGAAGAGTGTAGGACCATTTCTCTGATCCCCTTTTCACCCCTTGGTAACATGAGTACATCAAATCCTTGCTGACTCCATCTGAGTCTTGAGGTTTCATCCTAGGGCGGTGAACCAAGGTGTCTCCATATGCTGCCATTTGAGTAGAGTCTGAATGCTCAGCTTCCCTAAGAAATGGAAGCCTAAATCCACTTAAGGGTCTCACTTCAGTTTCAACTTAATATGATTCCCCATTAAGTTCCCCATTTTGCTGCTGGCTGAGCTGAGCCACAGCATCACTAGTCTTATATCCTCCTCTCCATTCAGTCCCTGCAAAAGGAAGGGTTTTTTTTCCCATTTAAGTTCCATGTTCTACCTCCTGCCTCAGGTGTTGTTATTGCAGTTTATCATGGGCTCATTCACTGAGACCTTGGTTGACCTCTTTGGCTTCAGGACTTCAGGGGGGCCCCATGCGTTTTTGCCATGAGACTGTGTTTCTTGAAAACTCTGGCCTCCCTACAGTGGCTTCCCTGGCCTATGATTTGCTCTCCACCTTAATGTATCCTGGATATTTTCTTCTTATTACCCTACAACAGACTTCCTGTAATTCAGCCTGTACTTCAGAATCAGAGCACACCTGCAGGACCTTTATTCTCCCTAGGTTTGGGTTGGCCACCATCATACCAGTGGAACCTGGGCTATGCATCCAGGAGTATGTATCAGAAAGGTTGGGGATGGTGGAAACAGCCTCTTCTCAGAGAAGGACTTGCCACCATTGTTATCTCTTGACTCTCTCTGGCCCTGCCTGGTATTTCCTACCAGCATCAACCAATCCTGTAACTTCCACACCTATTATTTGTCCCTTCCTAACCACTGAGTGAGGCAATGTTCCTGGTCTCAGTCCCAACTCCCCAGCTTCTTGACTGCCAGTAATTTGGGGAACTTAATCCCACACCAACCTATCTCCAGCTCAGATCACAGTTTGGTGCCTCCAGCCTTTGCTCGACCAGCGCACCTAGACAAGAGGCAGCAGGAGGCTATGCCCCTGACGCTTACATCTCTCCACTGTCCACCTGACTTTAGTGTTCTTTTCTTCTCTCTGCAGTTTCACAGTCAGGGCCCTTCTCAGCCTTGGCCCCTCTCTCTCCTAATAACCCATTCAAGAGCCTGAAGATTTCATTCTTTTCAAGTCCCTGCTCTTCAAAGTGACTTCCAGCTTGGGTTACTGTGCCTGTTTTGCTGTTGTATTATTGTCTGGGCCCTCTATGTTCAGGACAGTGTTGCATCCCTCTCTGAAATGCAGTATACTCACCTTTATTCACCAGAGAAATTCTTCACTGGAAGATACAGAGTCTGGGGAGGTGAACCACGCAAGCGAAGGCAGGGGCAAAGGTGAGCTCTTAGTCCCCACTCTACCCTCAGTGCCTAATTCAATGTTTAGCTCCTGGAAGGTACTAAATAAATATTTGTTCAAAAAATGAGAAAAAAAAATTCTCAGTTAGAATTTTATTTCTATCCATTTTTACATGTTATCTGAACCTTGTAACAATACTGAAGACAGTGGGGAAGGGATTATTAAGAAGTATGTCCAGAGAAGTAAAGTAATGGACCAAGGACACCCAGTATGTTGGGGAGCAAGGATATGAACTTAGGACATTTAACCCCAAACCGAATTCCTTTGCCCTATACCATATTACCTTCTTAAGAGAGGCCTGGAAACTTTCTGTCCTCCATCACCACCCCATCCCCTAGCTCCTACATTCTCATGCCTTCTCCTCACTCAGCCAAGCAGGCTTTTCCCAGCAACCACTGAAAGTAAAATGTTCCCTGGCCCCCTTGACTTCCTCCTCCCCCACACAGTCCTTAGTTCCTAGGACTCAGAGCTGAGGTTCAGAGGGGCCAGGGAGAGGAGGGGGAAGGGTAATGACTAGGTCCAAAACAGTCCAGGCAGCTGTCCCTGTCACAGAGAGAGGAGACTGTATGACTTTGTGTATCTGTCTTCCTGAATGTGGGAGCGCACGTGTGGGAGGGTGTGTGCGCCCCCCTCCAAGTTCAAGTGCTTATTATGTCTGAGTGGGGGCCTGTGTGTGTCTGCACATGTGTCTGTCTGTCTCTGAGAACACACAGCCTGAACTCTGCTTTCTCAGCCTCATCTTTTACTCTGGCCCTTATCCCTCCTCACCCTGCCTCCCTCTGCTGAAATAGAGAATGAAATCAAGACCAAGGTATGGAATGCTGGGGGGCAGGGGAGTTTGGAAAACTAAAAGTCTGGAGCCAAAGCAAACTGGAAGTATACATGGCAGTGGTGGAACTTAGTTTTTTCTATAGGTAAAACACACTTTCCCTTTTTTCTCAGTCCTGTTATTCCATAACTCCTGGAAAAGTGAGGGACATGTTTGCATTTCAAGGTCATCTTGGCTCTGCAGGAAGAACAGACTTCAGAGCACAACCCCCCCACCCCACCCCCCACTTTCCAGCTCTCAGTTTTAAACCTTTTTCTCTCATCTTCCCAGCTATTTGGGAAAAGCTACTGGTCAAGATTGCCATAGATCCCTCCCAAGAGCATCTCCCTTCCAGTGGAGAACTGTTGGGTCCACGTTTTCCAGCTCCAGGTCTCTGGTTTCTGACCTCAAAATTGGAAAGGGAAGTGAGCTGAACATGCCTCCACTCCTGACCTGACTCTGTTCTTCTTTCCTGGGTTCCCTCTGCTCTGCCTCTCCAGCCTCAGTGAAAGGTCCAAGGTCTAGACCCATCTGACTGTAGAAAGAACAGGAACTGTTTCTCAACCTCTTCCTTTGACCTCTGTCACTAGCTTGGGTGGGGCACAGCTGCGATCTTGGAGTTGGTTGAAGGGGCATTACCATGTGCAAATACAGGCTGCTACCCATCTGCACCTCCTTGAGAAAGGCTCCTAATAAATTCAGAAGCAAGTGACACACTTCTCAATCTGGACTAATCCATCACATTAATGCCACCCATGAAGGTGTTAATGGTGTTGGGAACAGAAAGGCCCCTCCCACCCAGATCTCTATTCTATCCTTCCTTCTATCCCTAGTCTCCCTCTGTTCTCCTCTGACCAAGAAGCATCCAGAGTGTTGAGCCCCGCTAGTACCCCTTTCCCACTATAAGGGTCCTAAGGAAAACTCGCAAGAAAGGGACCCTGCAAGGGAAACCTAAAGAGACAGCTTCCTGGGCAATGTCAGGCTAGATTTAGGATAGGAAATGCCAAAAGGAAGGAGACTTAAAGAAACCATGTCCACTACTTGGAGTGGGCTTAGTAAAAGCTAAGCATGAGACAGAGATATGACTGGTGCTATGTGAGATGTGTTTGAGCATGTAAAAGAGCAGACACGGCACAAGTGTCCTGTTGTTTCCAAACTCATATTTTTTGGGGGGCGTGCTGGGGATCGAACCCAGGGCCTTGTGCTTACAAGGCAAGCACTCTACCGACTGAGCCCCTCCAAACTCATTTTTGATCTTGGAATCCTTTGTTCAAATTAAATCTCTTCAGAAATTATAAATGAAACAGACAAAGGCAGAGCTTCCCTAGTTGAAGCTGACTCAAGCATGGCCAGGATTGAGTTCTAGCTGAATTCCTGAGGGCTCCAAAGAACACAATTTTAAAAAGCAAATGAAGAAAAATTGTTAGTTCAGGAGTCCCAAAGACCTGGTTCAGATCCTAGTTCCACTGCTTACAAGCTCTTTGACCTTAAGTTACTTCAAGTTTCAGTTTCCTCATCCGGAATCAGGATGACAGGGGGTGGGCATCCCTAATCTAAAAGTTTTAAATCTGGAGTGCTCTGAAATTATGGTACATTTCAGATTTCTGAGTTTTGGATAAGGACATGTTAAACTGATAAAGCTAAGCAAATATTCCAAAGTCAAAAAAACAAAACTGTGAAATCTGAAACACCTCTGTTCCCAAGCATTCCGGATAAGGGATACTTGACCTGTATTAACTACTTAATCTTGATGTATTCTTGTGAGGGGAGAGACAGTTAAGTACCCATAAATGATAGCAGTGATTATTCTTATGGATGAAATATCAGACCTGGTTCAGAATAACATCTGTCCTAAGGAAGGTGAATAACAGAGGTTCAGGTTGTGCCCTAGTGTGGATGGCTGAGGGACCCGTATGACCATATGGAGATATGGAACAGTCAGGAAGTGACCTTTGGAGGATGCAGTATAGGGGAAGTGGTGTGTCACAGCATGCATTGCATTTTGAATATAAATAACAAACGCCAAATGTGCACCAGGCACAGTTATATGTGCTCAGCAGTTAACAAAGTACAATGTGTATGTGTGCATAAAACCTCTCAGTATGCACTCTTCTCTTTGGGTCCTGTTTCCCTGCTTTATCCTAGGCACCCAAGTCAGGGGTGGCTCTTTGTCAGTGACCGAGAAAGGGCCAGGAAATTTGTGGGGAACCCTGCAAGGAACCGGCTAATCCCGTGATTTTATTCCCATTAACTTGATGTGTGTCTTCTCTCCAGAGCCCTGGCTCCATGGAGTTCGGGCTGCTCAGCGAAGCGGAGGCCCGGAGCCCTGCCCTGTCGCTGTCAGACGCCGGCACTCCCCACCCTCCGCTCCCAGAGCACGGCTGCAAGGGCCAAGAGCACAGCGGTGAGCACGCCCCCTTCTGGGGATGGAGGACGTAACAACTCAGCCCCTAATCGGGTGTGACCAGGCGTGGTCGCCTGGGTGGAAGCAAGCTGGCGGTTGAGGAGGTTCCAAAACCTGAGAATCCACTCAGGCCTGGACTCCTTGTGACCTTACTCTCCCCCGCCATCTCCAGACTCGGAGAAGGCCTCTGTCTCGCTCCCCAGTGGCTCCCCCGAAGACGGCTCACTGAAGAAGAAGCAGCGACGGCAGCGCACGCACTTCACCAGCCAGCAGCTGCAGGAGCTGGAAGCGACCTTCCAGAGGAACCGCTACCCTGACATGAGCACACGCGAAGAGATCGCAGTGTGGACCAACCTCACCGAGGCCCGCGTGCGGGTACTGCCTTCCTGACCCTTAACCCTCTCCCACCCGGGCCTCCCTCCTGTGGTATCCCCTGCAGCTTGTGGTTCTGAAGTCTTGCCTGCCCCACCTTGGGCCCAACATCTGACACCCCATGTCCCGAGTCGGGACACCTCCCTGCTGCTGTGCTCCAATCTTCAGTCTCTGCTTTTATGGCTCTCTACCTCTCGCGACTGCGTGTTGCTTCGTCCCCGAACCAGTCTCTTGTTTCTTTCCTGACCCTTCTTTAATCCATCCTACTGTCCCCCCAGACCCTGAGGCTACTGACGCTGTTCTTCCATTCACGGTTTCGGTTCTCAGGCGCCTGGCCCTATGCGCTTTCAACCTGTCCCCCACCCCCACCCTCCGACACCAGCCACCTCGTTTCATTTATCCTCCGCACGGCCCGGGCTGGGGCCCCAATCCCCGTCTGGGTGCCCCACTTACCAACCACTTAGCTGGCCCCCAGCCCCATCCCACCCTGAGCCTAATAGTTTTTCTCCCACACCCGCAGGTATGGTTCAAGAACCGGCGCGCCAAGTGGAGGAAGCGCGAGCGCAGCCAGCAGGCAGAGCTGTGCAAGGGCGGCTTTGCAGCGCCGCTCGGGGGTCTGGTGCCGCCCTATGAGGAAGTGTACCCCGGCTACTCGTATGGCAACTGGCCACCCAAGGCGCTCGCCCCGCCGCTCGCCGCCAAGACCTTCCCGTTCGCCTTCAACTCAGTCAACGTGGGGCCTCTGACATCGCAGCCCGTTTTCTCGCCACCCAGCTCCATCGCCGCCTCCATGGTGCCCTCAGCCGCTGCTGCCCCGGGCACTGTACCAGGCCCCGGGGCCCTACAGGGCCTGGGCGGGGCCCCTCCCGGGCTGGCTCCGGGCGCCGTGTCCTCCGGGGCAGTGTCCTGTCCTTACGCCTCGGCCGCCGCAGCCGCAGCTGCAGCCGCCTCTTCTCCCTACGTATATCGGGACCCGTGTAACTCGAGCCTGGCCAGCCTGCGGCTCAAAGCCAAACAACACGCCTCTTTCAGCTACCCCGCTGTGCCCGGGCCACCCCCGGCTGCCAACCTTAGTCCATGCCAGTACGCCGTGGAACGACCCGTATGAGCGGCGGGCGGGTGGATCATCCCTGAGGGCGGGGTCAATAATTCACAGCTTCCCGGCACTGGGGTCCTCTAGACTGGTTTGCCCCCGCCCCAGTGTCTGAGAGGGGTTCATAGGCAGCTGAGAGGCGGCTAGCTCAGGATCGGTCCTTCCCCCTCCCGGCTCTAAAGGGCGGACTGGGCCCTACATGCAGATCACGACCCCGGGACTAAGTCCTGGAATAGGGACCAGCCCTCCCGGGCCAACTCACCCTTGGTCCATCCCGCCTTCTCCAGACTCCCTCTACCCCGTTTTCAAAGATAAATGAAATAAATGTACGCGGACTGTCAAAGGTCTGATGATTCAAAGTTGCCGTTGAGCCCTCATCCCTTCAACCTCCCCCATTGTCTAAAGGAGATCCGGATGCAGAGGAAGGAGGTGAAGGTCCAGGCTTCTGGGGCTTCAGTCCTATTCACTCCCCTCAAGAATGGGGAAGCCAGGACTCCTGGAGCAAAGGGGTGCACGCGTGCGTGGAATTGGTGAACCAGTCACTTGGCTGGCATCGGTCAAAGCTGGTGCTGCTTCGCCACCTTGTGGTCTCAGGGAGAACAGCTGGTAGGTCTGGTCTCCAACGCTTGCAAGGATCAATTCTGCAACTTAGGAAGCCTACGACTTATAGATAACTCCGCCTTTCTGCACCTGTTTCTCACTGTTCCTATGAGGGGCTTGGGCCTCTAACAGCAATAAAATTATGGTCTGTAACAGACATTTACTAAGTGCCTACAGGCCTAGGATTCTTATTGAGTGTCTGTGTGTGCCTCATCCTTCCTCACACCCCTCAAGCCTCCCACCTGCAGATCACCATATTGCCAGCAGCCTTCTCCCATCACAGGAGCCCACTTCTTCCTCCAAATCCCTGAGCTCCATCTCCCATCTGGTTTGGCATGTTTAATTTTAAAACAGAACAAAAAGAAGAAAGATTTCTGGATAGAAATACAAATAACTCAGCTCTGGGAGCCCACCTAGTCCTATCTCCTTCCCAGGGCTTCCGTGGTCTTCCCTTATTCATCGAAGTACTAGGCCACACCCTTACCCCAGAGGTGACACCTCTTGTCTGTTATAACTTCCCGCCACCTTGGGGTACACCTTCCGGAGTGGGGGGAATCATCCAGGGAAGGCTCCCTAATCACTCCCAAACCTAAGCCCAGACCCTCAGTGCCCTTTTGGAAGAGGGAATCTGAGGCTCTTTCTCTCCAGTTCTTCACTGACTTTTGGTCATGGCTTTGACCTTGGGCCTGAAGTAGGTTTGACGGAAGAAGTGGGCAAAGAGGATGAAATAGGACCCATACAAGACAAAGGACCAGAAGGAGTCTCCCACTGTGGTGTAGCATCCTTGTTCCTGCCTCCAGAGGAAAGTCAGGATGCCAAGGATAGCTCCCATAAACATCTGCAGGATCTGCAGGCTGGTGATGAGCATTGCAAGCATGCTGGGGCACTTTACTTTGGCAGCCTTCAGAGTGTAGTAGGTGTACATAATGGCATGCACACTGAAGTTCATGGTCATGAACCAACCACCTGAAGGTACTTTGTTCTTGTATCCAAAGCTTGTGAATAGTAGCACTGTGCTGTGGTGGTACCAGTGAATGAAGATGAGTGGTCGCTTACGCAGGATGATGAAGGCTGTGTCTCCTGGGAGATAAGAAGTTATAGCTGGCAAACCACCCAGTGCTAGGACCACCCTCTACAGTGGGTGTGGGGACCCAGGAGGAATTTTCAAGGTGGGGAGGAGAGTCTTTGTGGCAGACAATCTGAAGAAGGTCTTAGGTGACATGTGTTGTTAGAACCCAGGAGTGGGGAAGGGATTCTCCATATGATGGGAGGTGAGGGTTCCAAGGAAGGGTACAGTTCACTGAATACCAGAGAGACACAGCCTTGCCACTCACCGAGTTCAATGATCTTGCTGAGAAGAAAGACACAGGACCAGAATCTGACTAAGTCATTTTCAATGTAGTTTTTGAAGCACACAGTTTGCTGTAGGCCCCACTTTAGTAGCACAGTACTCATATAGCTCCATGTCCTCACTGTCCCCAGGATACTGAAATGGAACAGAGAAAGAAAGGCATCAATCCACCCTTTCCCCTGGCTTGACAAGGTTACCAAGTCTCAAGTTCCTTCACCTCCTTACCCTCTCAGGGGGATAGATCAGATTCTGAGATCCTGGAGCCAATTTGGTAGATTCATTCAGTATTCCACAGGAAATGAGGATTGGAAAAGACCACGGAATGTGAAGGGAGTTGAGACTTAGTGTTTTTAGGATTGGGAGCCTGAGAAGTGAGTAGCAATCTGGGGAAAATCAAAGGATTTGGGGGAAGGAAGCATGGGAAGGAAAGGTGGGACAGTTTTGGAAAAGGGTGTTAGCGTTAGTTGCTGAGAATATTAGAGGAGGGTTTTCTTTTTTTAAACAGGTAATTGAACCAAGGGGTGCTTAGCCACTGAGACACATCCCCAGACCTTTTTATTTTTTACATTGAGAGAGAATCTTGCAAAGTTGCTTAGGGCCTAGCTAAGTTACTGAGGCTGGTTTTGAACTTGTGATTATTTGCCTCCCCTCCTGAGTCATTGGGATTACAGGCATGTGCCACCATGCCTGGCTGAGGAAGTACAGACTCCATGAGTGCAAAAGGGATGGAACAGGGATTACCAGGTTGGAGTTTAGGAAAGAAGGAAAAGAGGGCAATACAGAAGAGGGTAGAAGTTGGGAGTCAATGAAACTAAGGTTTCTGGAAAGCTTTAAGGGATGAAATGGAGGTCTAAGAAGCAGGTGAGAGGAGGGACTACCTTACCTGAAGATTGCAAGGCAGAAGGACCAGAGGATGAGAGGTCCCTGCAGGTTGAAGCCTTTCCGTGCCTTCATGTAGTTCTGCCCCACAACAATGAGCAGCAGGTAGATCAGAACTATGAGGAATGAGGCTGCCCTGGCAGGCAGAAGGCAGAGGAGATGGGCTCATGGGTGGCTGTTAGTCAGAGGAATGCCCACTCATCTATCCAGGTTAATGTCCAGGTTAGAGTTCCAGCTCTGTCTGCTGCTTACTAGCTATGTGAGATTTTGGTTTTCTTATTTGTAAAGATGGTGGGGGTCCTCTCCTGACCATGTTATAATAACACAGGGTAGGGGTTATATCTAAAGTCTCTGTGATTATTGCTTTCTTTTCCAGCTGGGAACTGATAACCATTGGCTCATGCTTAGACATGACCCAGGGTTGTGATGTAAGAATGTGGCAATAGCTTCTGCATTGGTGGGTTGTGACAAATTGAGCACAAAGTCAGCCCACAGACACCTCCGGGGAGCTTTAGGGCTAAGCCAGCGAGCCAGGTGAAAGCTTGGAAACACTCCCTGAATTTGCTTCCTTCGCCACAGCAAAGACGCTGGGGCGTTTAGGGAGCATGATTAAGGAGTAGAGCAGGCTGTTCCTGGCACACAGCCAAAGGACACGGGAGAGTTATCTAAGAGGGGTTCTAGTCAACCTCATTTCTCAGCTACCGGTTCTCTCTACATTCTTTCTTCGGCTTCTGTCTCCTCCCACACCCCTCTCCCCATCCTCATTTCTGCATCCTTTCTTCCAGTTCTAATCTCTTCAATGTGCCACCCTACCTGCCTGGACAATGATGAGTTGGAGCTAGTATGGGAAATCCTCTAACTTTGCTCTTCAAGAAAATCATTGCTGGCCTTCTGCCTACCCCTAATCCCCCACGCCTCACCCCCACCAAACATCGGGGGGCCCCCCACATGGTCCTTCCCCATCAGGTCTCACCAGTATTCCTCTAAAAAGGGCCTTAAGTCCGGGAACATCTCGAAGTTATAGGGCTGGAACATTTGCTCCACTTCGCGTGAAATATTCATAGCTGTGACCATCCCGTTCTGCAGGCGTCCAGGTCCAGAGCTTGGAGGGCTGGAAAGAGGCTGCGGGGCCGAGGGCAGAATGAACCTCAGGGCGGGACGGAACGCAGCCAGGACAGAAAGAACTCCTGGGCTAGGCACGAGGAGCTTGGAACAGGTGTGAGCCACAGTCCAGGGGCTCGCGCCGCCGCCGACGCCACCGGGGTATATAACGCGAATTGCTGAGCTGCAGGCCTGGCTGCGCTCGGCCCCCTCCCCGCGCTCGGCCGTTATCCAATCTTGACCGAGATACGCTCTTGTCCCGCCTCTGGGCCGCACCCTTCCCTCTGATCCATCATCCCCAAGGGCACCGCCCCTAGGCGCCCATCCCGCCGGGCCCCGAATCCCTTAGTAGACCCTGGCCCCGCCCACTTTCCCACCCTTTTCTCCACCAGCACCTCCACCAGCACCTGTTTGGTTCGTCCTCCATGACCTCGCAGAGAACCCAGACCGACCAGTCTTCTCTTGGCTCCGCCGACCGTAACCTTTGCCTCAGCTTGCTTTAATCCTAACCTTCTTGGCAGTGAGAATAAAGTGGAGGTGTCCTTGGCCTCGGTCCCCTCACCCAGAGATGGGGGCGGCAGTTTCCAGTATCCTTGAGATTCTGGGAAAAATAGGCGTGGGATGAGAAAAAACCAAACTGAACAACGAAGAGCTCTTGTAATCCCTTCCGCCTGCTAGCTTTGGATATGTGGTTGTGGGTGGAGGGAGATGGACTCTAATCAATTTCATTATTGAGGTTGTTGATGTTGATGTTTGAGGAGGCTGTTGTTGAAGCTGTTGTGGTTTCTTTACAGTTTCCTGAATTCCTGAACTGTTCCTGTCTGACACCCAGTAATAACCTTGCAGAGGAAATGGGGTCACCCCCTGGGCTTCTGAAATTATTGTCTTTGGGTTTCCCAAAGGCCTCCTAGGGTTCAAGGAACCAGAGATCCAGTGCATCTCCCCGAGGCCTGCTGTTTTCTCTCTTCAGTCTGTGCTTGTTAATAAAATCTAATTCTTTTCCCCCTGTGTATTCAGTCCAAAAAAAAAAAAAGAAATGTTTTAAAACTTTTAAGACCTTACCTAATTCTTCCTTATTTCTCTCCTACACTTTATGAAAGCAAAGGAGAACTACAAGACTGGAGGGCAGTTAGAGATAAGATGGAAAGTGCTAAGAAAAATAAATAAAAATATTTTAAATCAAGATATGTAAATAAGAAACTAGGTGCAGAAAAGCCCAAATGCTCTGGAATCAGAGGAATCCAGGTAGGATTCAATTCCACTTCCTTAACCTTAGCCCCTGTCTATGGAAGGGCGGAGTAGAAAAATCCTGTCCATGCCATCTGAATGACCCAGATGTGCATTCCTTTCTCTCTGCACCTCCTCACCTTTCATCTGGTTATTGCAACCACCATTGTAGTCATGTTAACTGGCTGTACCACTGCCTTCTTTAATACAGTGCTTCTCTTTTTATTACACTGGAATCAGAAAAAAAAAAGTTCACAGACCCATCTGATTGCCAGATTCCTGAGCCCCAACTCAAGAGATTCTGACTCCATAGATAATCCCAGACAATACTTTGAAAACCAACACTTTCTGTCCTATTACCTAGAAAATGGTTGATAAAGCCTAAGTTAAATCATGCTGCTTTCCTGTGTAAAATCCTTCAGTGGCTCCTGATTGCTTCATATGTGGATTGACACTCAGGGTAATCAACATGGTTTTGATGAATGAAAAGGATAAATAGTATAAGAATAAAACTATTGTCTTAGTTGTTTTGTGTTGCTATAGCAAAATGCCTGAGGCTGGTTACTGGATAAATGAAAAATATCCAAGATCTGGCAGTCATACCCCTTTTTAGCCTATTCTAGCTGCACTATGATATGGTGGAATGCATCTTATTTCGGGAGCATATCTGAGAGAGATCATATGGTGGGAGAAGAAGAAAGAGAACAGGGAGGGGCCAGGCTTACTCTTTTATAACAATTCACTCTTGTGGGAACTAACCAAGCTCTACAAGAACTACATTAATTCCTTCCAAGGGTAGGATTAGATGCCCCATGATATAATCATCTATTAAAGACCCTACCACTTCAATACCATTACATGAAGTACCATGCTCCTAGCAAATGTATCTTTACACTCAAACAATATTCAAACCATAGCAACAGTCTGTTATGAAATCCGAGTTCAGGTCCCAGTCCCACCATTAACTACTAGCCATGTGATTTTTGGCAAGTTACCTAACCTCTCAGATTCAACATTGTTCAACAGCAAAATGCAAATAGTTATACTTGACTGCCTATCAAGGTTGGGATCGGTTCCCAATTCAGGTAATGTCAGTGACAAGATATTATAGACTAGACACATGTAAGTTGGAAGTTTCCGAATGCATAGAAAAAGGGTACTCCATCTTATATTTCTCTCAAATTAAACTATTTTACCTTTCCTTGTGAAATTTAATGATGAGGCTTGGGGGAGGTGTGTGTGGAAGTGGGAAAGAAGGAAAATTTCCAGAATGTATTTCCTAGGGGAAACCTTCCCTAACCTTTGGTCTGGTACCTCTATTACTGTTCTCATAGCATGGTATTTCTTTCCTTCGATGAGAATTTACAATTACATGGTTGTTTTTGTAATTTCTTGATCAATGCCTGTTATCTTCACTAGTCCTTGAGATTCACGAATGGAATTCTGTATTTGCTTAACTCAATCTCCTAACACTAGGCACATAGTGTTTACTCAAGAAATATTTGTTGTGCCAAGTGCAGTAGTTCACTCCTGTAATCCCAGAAACTCAGGAGGCTGAGACAGGAGGATTCAAGTTCAAGGCCAGCCTCAGCAATTTAGCAAGGCCCTAAGCAACTTAATGATACCCTGCCTCAAAAAGAGAGACTACGTGGATGAAATCCTCACTCTGAAAACCTAGGTGATACTCTTTATTTCTCCAGGATAAAAATTCCAAGTCCATCTTTTGTGCTGACAGTTAGCCCTCCTGAAAGACTCAGGAGAGAAGAAGAAGAAGTGGTAACCATATTATGGTGCGAGCAAGATGGACAACTCAGGGTGGGGCTTTGGAAGTTTACATAATATTAGTCACTTATATTAGGTGATACTAAGTAGCTGCCTACCATGTCTACGCATTTTCAGTCCAACTTCTTTCCCCATTTTCAAACATGTATTTATTTGAGGGTTGGGAGTGTGGTTCAGCTGTAGAGTGCTTGCCTGGCATATGTGAGGCCCTCCATTTGATCCCCAGCACCACAAAAAAGAAAAGAAAAATGCCAATTTGACATCTCCACCAGTATATTTTGTTAGTATTCTCAGCAAAACACATGCCAAATTGTACTTATTACCTCCGTTCGAGATAGGTTGTTCTTCCCAGCTTCCATTTATCTAGACTCCCAGGTTAGAAATTATGTTTTATTCTTCCACATGACACAAAGTCCTAGCATTTCTTCTAGAAGTTGTCTAGTCACCAGGATGTCTCTATTTCATCTGGGGGTGGTGGTGCAGCCTATAATCCCAACTACTCTGGAGGCTGAAGCAGAAAGATGGCAAGTTTGAGGACAGCCTTGGCAACTAAGTGAGACCCTGTTTCAAAATAACAAATAAGGGCTGGGGATATGGCTCAGTTGGTAGAGTTCTTTCCTCACGAGCACAAGGCCCTGGGTTCAAATCCCCAGCACCACAAAATAAATAAATAAGGGCTGGGGTCATAGTTCAATGGTAGAGTGCCCTTGAGTTCAATCCCCAGTACCAGGAAAAAAAAAAAATGTTAAGATGGTAAATGTTATGTTATATACCTACAACTACAATTTAAAAAATATTTTAAAGGAGAGTCACAAAATAAGTGTATAGTTTTAAAATAGGAAAGATAATGAGTTAAATGTGCATATTACACAAAAAGCTTATTTATAGTCTTATCTATAACCTTTGATAAATGACTAAGGACACAAACAGGCTCATTTTATGTGCTCCAGTGCCTTCAAATCTACCACTTATTTGCTGCCAGAAAGATCCACCTGAAACACATAACTTCATGTCCCCAGCATTGAGAGAGAAAAAGACTTAACTTCCTTAGTAATTAAGGAAATGCAAATTAAAGACTACATATAGTATGCTCCTGATTAACAGCTATTAAATGAAACAAAAGTTAAATACCTAACGCTGTTCAAAGCATTGGGGAACAGATATATTAAAACCTGGCTAGTGGCCAGGTAAATTGACACAATCCTTCTGAAAACACATTTAAGTAATACTTAGCAGAACCCAACTGGTTTTAACTCAGTGAAGTAAAAAAAAAAAGAAGAGAGAGAGAGAGAGAGAATTTATATGTATTAAAATACCTATGCCAGTGGAACTTAAAATAATAAAGATCTGGAATCAATCCACTAATGAATGATTAAATTATTTAATACTAATATCACAAAATACTTTATATCCACCAGAATATATAGAAAGAGGAAACCATATTTATAAAATAATATGAAAGAAAACCAATATTCAAAACTGTAAGCTTTGTTCCCCTTTTCCCTTTCATGTGCGACCCCTCCCGATGTGTGGTCTCTGCCTTTATAAACCTGCAAGATTTTCTGCTAGGGACTCGACTCCTGGACTCCTGCGTGAGTCATGAGTTGGGTCCCAGCGCGCTGGAATAAACACCTCTTGCGGTTTGCATCAAAAAAAAAAAAAAAAACAAAAAAAAAAAAAAACTGTATATACTATATTACCTCAATTTTCTAAAAGTTATGATGTCCTGAAAGATTAAAGTTGAAAATAAGTTCTAAAATGTGAAATGATTTGATGAGGTGCGTAAGATATATGCCAAAACTTCAAAGTACTTTAAATTTTCTTTCATGATGTTTTAAAGTACTTTAAATTTTCTTTCATGATGTTCTTTTATATATATATTGAATTGTAGGTGGACACACAATAATTTTATTTTATTTATTTATGTGGTGCTGAGTATCAAACCCAGTGCCTCACATGTGCTCACAGTGCTAGGCAAGCATTGTACCACTGAGCTACCACCCCAGCCCCTTTCATGACGTTTTTTTTTGTTGATGTCATAACATTTTGAAATACTAGGCATTCAAGAACTAACACTTCTATTTTTAATTTTACTTTGTTTTTATTTTTGAGATGGGGTATCCTTTTTTTTTTTTTTTTTTTTGCAGTGCTTGGGATCAAACACAGGGCCCTGTGCTTGCAAGGCAAGCACTTTACCAACTGAGCTATCTCCCCAGCCTGGGAAAACAAGGTATGCAATATGCAATGTCATTGATAAAGTAGTCCTGCTTTTATTTTTTCCATATTTTTATTGGTACATTATAGCTGTACATAATACTGAGGTTTGTTATTACATATTTGCACATATATACATTACAATATAATTTGGACAATATCATTCCCTGTATTTCCCCTTTTCCTCCTTTCCTTTTCCTTGGTCTCTTTCCTCTACTAATCTTCCATTTTTATAAGATTCCCCCATCTTTCATTTCCTTTTTCCTCTCTAGCTTCCACATATGAGAGAAAACTATGATCCTTGACTCTGAATTTGGTTTATTTAGCTTAACATAATATTCTCAAGTTCCACCTAATCCCCTGAAAATTACATAATTTCATTTTTTATGACTGAATAAAACTCCATTGTGCATTGTTCTGGTTTAGATATAACGTGTTCCCCAAAAGCTCATGTGTTAGGCAATGCAAAAACTTTAAGAGGTGAAATAATTGGGTTATGGGAGCCTTTACCTAATCAGGGATTAATCCCTTGATATGTATTACCTGTGTGGTAACTGTAGGAAGGTGGGGTGTGGTTGGAGGAGGTAGGTCACTGGGGGCGTGCCTTTGGGGTTTATATTTTGTCCCTGGTGAGCACAACTCCCTTTCTGCTTCCTGATTGCCATGTCTCCTGCTGCTTTCCTCCTCCATACCTTTTCTATATGATATTCTGCCTCACCTGGGGTCCAGAGCAATGGAATTGGACTGAGACCTCTGAAACTGTGAGCACCAAATAACTTTTCCTCCTCTAAAATTGTTCTGGTCAGGTCTTTTGGTCAGAGGAGCAAAAAGTTAACTAAAGTATATATATATATATATACTTTATATATATATATAAAGTATATATAAAGTATATATATATGTGTGTGTGTGTGTATGTGTATATATATATATATATATATATATATATCTTTATCCATTAATGGACACCTAGGCCTGTTGTGAAGACCTTCCCCTATTGTGAATTGCGTTGCTTTAATCATGGGTATGTATGTATTGGCTGTAGTATACCTGACTAATTCTTTAGGATAGACACTGAGGAGTGATATAGTCAAGTCATATGGTGGTTCATTGTTAGTCTTTTCACAGAAAACTCCGTTTTGATTTCCATAGTGGTTGTATTCATATATTGTCCCACCAGCAGTGCAAAAGTGGTCCTTTTCCTCCACAACTTCTCCAGTTTTTTTTTTTTTTTTTTTTTTTTTCTGCAGTGCTGGGTTTTGAACCCAGGGCCTTGTGCTTGCAAGGCAAGCACTCTACCGACTGAGCTAACTCCCCAGCCCACTGTTTGTATTTTTGATAACCATTCTAATAGGAGTGGTGTTGCTCCCTGTCAGCAACAAGGTCCGATGTATCTCCTCAGGGCCCGCCTGAGGAGAATACAGGCCCAGCAGGATGAATATCAGCGGCAATAGAAACCCACCAGAGCCAGGAGGTCTGTCAGCGAAGGAAGCACAGCAGGAACTCGCTTATTGAGGAAGTTACACAGCTTTTATGTAGGGTGGGGGCTAGATGGGAACCAATTAGCTTAAAGGTCAGCAAGGCACAGGGGAATCACGCAGGGGAGAGTCCCATAGGACTAAATGGCAAGCACCAGCTGATCACGTTCAAGACTTCTACTAACCAATCCCTGACAGTAGGGGGGTGGAGATGAGCAGCCAATCAGGGAGTTGCTGGGTAAGAACACATTTTTCAGTTTCCAGGGGAGAGTGGCAGTACAAAGAAGTCCAGGTAAACTGTTGGTGGATCAGGCAGTGCCACGTATGAGGAAGAGGTTGCCACGAGGTTGCCACGAGGGTGCAGACGCCATTAGGGTGCGTCCCCTATAGAGTGGGATGAAATCTCAATGTAGTTTTGATTTACATTTCCCTAATTACTAATTATGTTGAACATTTTTTTCATCTCTCTGTTGGTCATTTGTATTTCTTCTCTAATTACTAATTATGTTGAACATTTTTTTCATCTATTTGTTGATCATTCATATTTCTTCTCTAATTACTAATTATGTTGAACATTTTTTTTCATCTATTTGTTGGTCATTCGTATTTCTTCTTTTGATAACTGTCTGTTTAATTCATTTGCCCATTAATTAATTGGGTTACTTTTTTATCCCCCCTCCCACTGGGGATTAGACCCAGGGGCACGGTACTACTGAACTACATCCTCAACCCTTTTATCTTTTATTTTGAGACAGGAGATTGCAAAGTTGCTGAGGCTGGCCTTGAACTTGTGTTTCTTCTCTCTCGGCCTCTTGATTCACTGGGATTCTGAAAACTTACAGTATTTCCTTTATGTGTGTGTGTGTGTGTGTGTGTGTCTGGGGGCGGGAGGGGGGGGGTGGGGGATTGAACCCAGGGCCTTGTGCATGTGCGGCAAGCACTCTACCAACTGAGTTACATCCCCAGCCCACGGTATTTTCTTTGTTTAATCTTGGTTGTTGGTGCTGGGGATTGAACCCAGGACTTCACACAGACTGAGCCTGTGCTTTTCCACTGATTAAGCTATGTTGGGAGCCATATGTGAACTGGGCAATGTTCCAGCCATTAAGGCAGGGAAGTTGCTCTTTTGGGAATTCCTGAGTGAAATTCCCCTGTTTGAGAAAGCCCAAATCATGCTGGCACTCTGACCTAGCCCCCAGCTCCAAGTTCAAAAACAGCCTCCCAGAGATGGTTGTAACTTGCCTACCACCAAGCAACCTGTTTACCCAAGATCCCCTACTACACTGAAACCTTATACCTACTGATCCCCTTTGATCTGTATTGCTATAAATAAAGCAAACCCGGACTTTTTCTTTGATAGAAGTCAGACCTCTCTGGTCAGCTAACCAGTCATACCCCTGCTTTGGAAATATACAATTCTTGCCTTTTTGTCTTTATTTCCAGTTGTATTACTTTCATAGCTTTTATTTTGAAGCCAGCCCATTCCTCTGGCAGGTACCCACTCCCTCGACTATGTGGGATATGAACAGGAAAGTTCTCCTCTTGTTATTTTTGGGTTACTATTATTATTATGTATGTGTGTGTGTGTATATGTGTGTGTGTTTTAAGTTTTTTGAGTTCTTTATCTATTCTGGATATTAATCCTCTGTCGGAAGAGTAGCAAAGAATTTCTCCCATTTTATAGGTTCTCTCTTCACATTCTTAATTGTTTCCCTTGCTTTGAAGAAGCTTTTAATTTGATGCCATCCTATTTATTAACTCTTGGCATTATATCTTAAGCTTTAGGGGTCCTATGGAGAAAGTTACTGCCTGTGCCTATATGTTGGAGTATTGATGCTGTGTTTCCTTCTAGAAGTTGCATAGTTTCTGGTCTAATTCCTGGGTTGTTTATCCATTTTGAGTTGACTCTTGTACAGGCTGAGAAATAAGGGTCTAGTGTCATTCTTCTACACAGATTACCCAGTACCATTTGTTAAAAAGGCTGTCTTTTCTCCAATTATGTTTTTGGCACCTTTGTTAAGGATCAGGTGACTATCTGTGTGGGTTTGTTTCTGTGTATTTTATTTTTTATCATTGGTCTATGTGTCTGTTTTTAGGCCAATGCCATACAGGTTTTGCTACTATAGCTTTATAGTATACTTTGAAGACAGGTATTTTGATGCCTTCAGTATTGCTTTTTTGTTTAGAATTTCTTTGGTTATTTTGGGTCTTTTTATACTTCCAAATGAATTTTAGGACTGTTTTTTATAGTTCTGTGAAGAATGTCATTGGAGTTTTGATGGGAATTGCGTGGAATCTGCATATTGCTTTTAGTTATATCGCCATTTTAACAATACTAATTCTGCCTATCCATGAACATGGGAGATCTTAATATCTGTGTCTTCTTCAATTTCTTTCTTCAATTTTCTGTAGTTTTCATTGTAGAGGTCTTTCACCTCCTTGGTTAGATTTATTCTTAGTTTTGTTTTTGTTTTTATTTTTATTTTTGAGGCTATTGTGAATGGGATTCGTTTTTCTGATTTTTTCTCAGCAGATTCGTTATTGGTGTATAGGAAAGTTATTGATATTTATGTTGATTTTGTAACCTGCTATTTTGCTGAATTTATTAGCTTTCCAGCTTCCAGGGGAGTTTTTCTGATTTTATAAATATGGTATCATATCAATGGCAGTGATAATTTGACTTCTTCCTTTCCTATCCTATTTTTATCCATTTAATTTTTTTCTCTTACCTAATTGCTCTGGATAGAACTTCTAGTACCATATTGAATAGGAGTGGTAAAAGTAGACCTCCTTGTCTTGTTCAGGATTTTTTAAAAAAATGTTTTCAGTTTTTCCACATTTAGTATGAGGTTGATTTTGGATTTGTCATATATAGCCTTCATGATGTTGTGGTAAATTTCTTCTATTCCTAATTTCTTCAGTGTTTTTATCATTAATGGGTACTGGATTTTGTAAAGACTTTGACTGCATCTATTGAGGTGACTATGTAATTTTTGTCCTTAATTCTACTTATGTGGTGAATTACATTTATTAATTTGCATATATTAAGCCATCCTTGCATCCCTGGGATAAAATCAGCTTGGTCACGATGTACACTTCTTCTTAATATGTTGCTGAATACCATTTGCTAACATTTTATTAAGGATTTTTGCATCTAAGTTCATCAGGGATATGAATCTGCAATTTTCTTTCCTTGATGTGTTCATATCTGGCTTTGGTATGAGTGTGATACTGGCTTCATTGAATGAATTTGAATGTATTCTATTCCTTTGTATTTCATGGAATATTTTGAGGAGTATTAGTGTTAGTTCTTCTATAAAGGGCTGGTAGAATTCAGCCTAGAGGGGCCAGAGAGATAGCTCAGTTGGTAGAGTGCTTGCTTTCTAAACCCAAGGCCCTAGGTTCAATCCCCACACTGAAAAAAAAAAAAATCAGCCTAGAATCCATATGATTCTGGATTTTTCTTGTTGGATGATTTTTTTATTATGCTCCCATCTCATCGCTAGTTATTTGTCTGCTTAGGTGTTTAATGTCCTCTTAGTTCAATTTTGGCAGTTCATATGTATCTAGAAATAGATCTATTTCTTATAGGTTTTCCAATTTATTGGAATACATGTTTTCAAAATAGTCCCTAATGATTCTCTGGATTTCTGTGATGTCTGTGATGATTTCTCCTCTTCATCTCAATTTTATTAATATGAGTCTTCTCTCTTTTTATTTTTATTAGTTTGGCTAAGGGCTTATCAAACTTCTTATTTTTTTCAAAGAACCAACTATTTAGTTTCATTGAACCTTTGGATTTTTTTATTCTCTCACTGATTTCAGTTGTGATATTAATTATTTATTTCCTTATACTGGTTTTGGAATTTGTTTTTGTTCTTCAAGGGCCTTGAGAAGTATCATTAGGTTTATTTGAGATCTATTTAATTTTATTATGGAGGAACTCATAGATATAAACTTTCCTCTTAGAATGGCCTAGTGTTCCAGAGGTTCTGGAAGGTTGTATCACTGTTCTTTTTTAATCTTAAGAATTTAAAATTTCTACCCTGAATTTTTCTATTACCCATTTGTCATTTAAAAATTGTTCATGGGGCTGGGGTTGTACCTCAGTGGTAGGGTGTCTAGCATGTGTGAGGCTCTGAGTTCAATTCTCAGCATTACATATAAGTTAAAATAAAAGTAAATGTCAACCTGGACATGATAGCACATTCCTGTAATCCCAGGAGCCTGGGAGGCTGAGACAGGAAGTCTAAGAATTCAAAGCCAGCCTCAGCAACAGTGAGGCACTAAGCAACTCAGAGAGACCCTGTCTCTAAATAAATTACAAAATAGGGCTGGGGATGTGGCTCAGTGGTTGACCCTGAGTTCAATTCGTGGTACTAAAACTAACTAACTAACTAACTAACTAAATAAATAAATAAATAAATACATATCCATTGACAACTAAAAAAATTTTTTTAAACGTATTGTTCAATCCCCATGTGTTTGTGTAATTTCTGTAGGTTTTTTAATTGTTAATTTCTAATTTCATTCCATTATGATCAGATAAGATGCAATGAATTATATAAATATTTTTGTATTTACTAAGAGTTGCTTGGTGGCCTAAAATATGATCCATTTTGGAGAAGGTTCCATAAACAAAAGAGAAGAAATTATACTTGGCTGTTGGTGGATGAAATATTTTATAGATGTCTGTTAAGGTCATTTGATTAACAATATTTTTGGGTCTGAAGAGTCTTTACTGAGTTTATGTCTAGATGACCTATCTATTGGTGAGAGAGGTGTTTAAATCACCCAGTATTATTGTTCGGCGGTCTATCTGAGACTTTAAATAAAGTAGTTTCTGTCTTATGCAATTAGGTCCACCAATGTTTGGAGCATAAATATTTACTATGATTATATTTTCTTGTTGAATTGTTCCCTTTATCAGTATGATGTGACCTTCTTTGTCTCTTCTGATTAATTTTGGTTTGAAGTCCACTTTGTTGGATCTGAGAGTAGTGACTCCTGCTTGTTTTCAGGCTCAATTTGCATGGAATATCAATTTCCATCCTTTAGCTTTCAGCCTATGGCCATCTTTACCTGTAAGGTGAGTCTCTTTCAAACAACATACAGTTGAGTCTTGCTTTTTAAATCCATTCTGTCAGCCTGTGTTTTTTAACTGGAAGCTGGAGACCATTTACATGTAATATTATAGAGAGATATTTATTACCTCCTGCCATTTTTGTTAATTTCTTTTTTGAGGGAGGTGGGTACCAGGGATTGAACTCAAGGGCACTCAACCACTGAGCCACATCCCCAGCCCTATTTTATATTTTATTTAGAGACAGGGTCTCACTGAGTTACTTAATGCCTTACCATTGCTGGGACTGGCTTTGAACTTGTGATCCTCTTGCCTCAGCCTCCTGAGCTTCTGGGATTACAGGCATGCACCACTGTGCCCAGGCTAGACATTTTAATGGTAATGTGTTGTGAAGATGATCTTTTTGGATCTTGTCTATTTGGGGGTCTAAATGCATCCCATCTATTGCATTCTCACGGTACAGAAAATTTTCTGTTATTATTCCCTGAAGAGGTATCAATGCCATTAGCCTGCCTCTCTCAGCCCTCTTCAATTCCAATGTCTCTTAATGTCCCAAAATTCTTGTATATTCTGGTCATGGTTACTTATTTTCTATTCTTTAATATCGTGTGAATGTTCCAAGTCAGTCACTTTGTCTTCTGGTTCTGAGATTCTGTCTTTACCATGGTCTATTAGAATTTCAGTGAACATTTTATTTTATTCTTTTGTCTCCCATTTTCAAGATTTCTGTTTGGTTCTTTTTCAGTATCTATTTCCTTATTGAATTTCTCATTCATATCCTGTATTGACTTTCTTAATTCATTTAGCTGTTTTTCTGTGTTCTTCTGAAATAATTGATTTATAATCATTCTTTTAAATTATTTATTTGATATTTCATCCACTTGATTATTTTTGGAGTCAGTTACTGGTGAATTATGAACTTTAGGAGGTGTATGTTATCTTGTTTTTTCATATTTCTTGTATTCCTGTGTTGGGTTTTGTGCATCTATTGGGATAGATTTTTCTTCCACTCTTCTATGTGGCCCTTTTTAGGGCACAGTCTTACCTGCCATGGGATTTTTCTTTTCTATACTTTACATTAAAGTTTTGCTGAGAAAGAGTGTGATTAATTTGTGTGTGGAGCAAAGTGAGCTGTCACTTGGTTGGGTTTAGATCAGCAACAGGGTCTCTACCCTGTAGTATTCCTGTAGATTGTCAGCACCACAGAGAAAAGGGAAAAACAAACAGTAGCAACAAGCAATACAGCCAATATGCAGCATTAAAATAAATACCCTGTGCCTACTATGACATCTACAACACTAATTATCACAAAAACAGGAATGGTGTGGTCTGCAATTGCCAACTACAAAGCAATAAACAGTCATTAACTAGACCTGGCAGTAAACAGTGGGTGTCAACTATGCCATCCATAGCACTAATAACTGCAACAATATAAATAGAATTATATACTAAACAGTTCTAAAAGATGGCAAGAACGCAATTTATTAAAAGAGAAGAAATGTGATAGGAAGCTAAAAGAAGTTTAAAATATTCAAAATGTGAACAGAGAGAATTCAGAAGAGTTATAGCAAGTGGTGGTGATTATAAAGGAGGAGAAAAAATAAGTAGAAAAAAAGCAAAGTAAAGAGAGAGAACAAGAGAATTTGGTTGTTATTGGGAAGAGAAAGGAGAGAAGAAGAAGTAAGGGAAAGAAACACAAAAACAAAACAAAACAAAATTTAAAAATTCCTAACCCTCAAAAGATAAGGAAAAGTAACTATCATACAAAATGCTAAAAATGAGAAAAAGGAAACAAGTATGTGCTTGTGTGTGTCCATGAGCCAATCTGCACAGCAAGAACACACACGCAAAAAAAAAAAAAAAAAGGAAAAAAGTTTCTTAATGAAAAATAAAAGAATTGTCACTAAGGTGGTCAAAACTGTTTCAAAACTATTGATGAGGATGGATGATCACTGCCTGTGCCCAACTATCCTTCTTTCCATTTCTTCTTGGGCTATGGAGAGAGAGAAGGGCTGGTGATTGTTAACCACTTCCTTTTTCTGTGTTGCTCATTGAGCTGCTACCTGGAGTGACCTTAAACTGAAGCTGGTTGAAATACTTCTTAGCTTTCCTTCACACCAGTGTGGGATAGGACAGAATAGGAAGTCCTGTCAATCAGAGTTTTGTCCAGGAAGACCAGATTGATGCACTCCCATGGTGGGACTGCTGCAGAGGAGTTCCAGCAGCTGGGGCTTAGGTCTAATCAGGCCTTAGGGACTTTGTTGGGTGGTATCTACTCTGGGGAGATTAGACCAATACACTCATAGGGCTAAGCTGATGCTGATCTCTGCTGGGAGTCTGGATCTCAGGAGTCTCCCAAGAATTTCACTCTTGGGGCAGGGGAGGCAATCCTCTGTAGGTCTCACACACTCTGCTGCCTATGAACGCGCCCTCCCAGGCTTAATCTCTGAGTGTACTCACACCTGCCTGTTCAGTTTCCTGACTGTTTTCATCTAGTCACATGAGCTACCAGACTCAAAGAGAAAGCCTGCTGCACTCCCTTTCATATCTCTGACTTGACTCTCTCTGGGTGCAATCTTCTCTGTGTCTGTTTCACTAATGTTCTGCGAGGTACACCCCAGGCCACATGATAGGCCCTTGCTGGGACAGTATAGCAATATTTGCTGTGACCTCCCAGGCTTTTGTAGCAACAAGCTGTAGCTTGGCCTCCTCAAGATGGCACCTGCCTCAGCTCTCACCTTGACAGTTGAGAAACAGAGCACTTTTTAAATATCAGTTTGCTGTGTAGCCTCTAGATCAGGTAAGTTCAGGCTGCTTTTGTAATCTCCAGGTTTTTCCATGCCAAATTTATTGGTGGTACTTCTGTTTGTGTTACCCCTCCCCTGTGTAGTGAACCAGTACTGCTGCCACTGCCATAATGATTTGGTTCCAATGAACTTGTTCTTTGTTCAATGTACCCAAATTTCTGAGTCTTTAAGAGACTCTGACTGTCCAATATTGAATTTCAGTGAGAAGCAGTAATCCTGCTGCTGAAATTCTGCGTCACAGAGTAACTGAAAATTCATCTTTCCTTTAATTCACATCTTGATTTCTCAAAGTAGTTCTGCTTTTAAAAAAGATCAACCTGAATTGAATGAAGACTTTACACATAACTATCAATTTAAAGCAAATACAAGGGAAAGATAAACATGTTAAATAATACCATGGATGCAATCAGTAAAGTATATGCTACAGGACACTCTGTAAGACAAATGACTGAGAACACACACATATGATATATTGGTGGGGTTTTTTTGTGTGTGTGTGTGTGGGAAGTGGGTACTGAGGATTTAACCCAGTGCCTCACACATGCTAAGCACATACTCTACCACTGAGCTACATTCCCAGACCTTTTATTTACTTTTAAAATTTTTTTTATTTTTTTGAGTCAGTCTTACAAAGTGACCCAGGTTGGCCTCAAACTTGTGATCCTTCTGTGTTAGCCTCCTGAATGACTAGTATCACAGGCCTGCACCACCATGCCTGGCTTGTTTGTTACTTTTAATTCAAATCTTAAAATTTTCATGTAAAAAAAAATATATCAGTATTTTCTTCTATTGCTTTTGGATTTGCTTCTTGAGAATGTCATGACCCTCCCAGATTTATAAAAAGTCATGTATAACTATTTAATATATTTATATTTCTAGTATTTTAAGAATTCATATTTGTAAATGGGATGGAATAAGACTCAAATTATTATTTGGTATCAGGGATTGAACCTAGGGGCACTTAACCACTAAAAGCAACATCCTCAGCCCTTTTTTATATTTTTTTATATAGATACAGGGTCTTGCTGAGTTGCTTAGGACCTCACTAAGTTGCTGAGGCTGGCTTTGAACTTCCAATCTTTTGAACTGCTTCAGCCTCCTGAGGAGCCCCTGGGATTACAGGCTCTAGAAATTTATAAGTAGTCAATTGTTTCATCATTTGATCACCTATTCTGATATTTATTTTTTTAATTTTTCAGTACTAGACCTTGCACGTAATAGACAACCACTCTACCACTGAGCTACTTCTGTAGCCCTTTTTATTTATTTATTTTTAAATTTTGAGACAAGGTCTTTCTAAGGATGTTCAGGATGACCTCAGGTTTACAATCTTCTTGTCTCAGCCTCCTGAGTAGCTGATTACAGGTGTACATCATAATGCCTGGCTCTTTTTTGTAAACTACATATCCACAGCTACATGAATTTTTCTTGGACTCTGTATGATTTACATGGGTGATTTTTGTGTGTTGACAATAAAATACATTTAAATTACTATAGCTTTGGAGGTTGTTTTTATACCTATTTCTCCCATTGTGTGTGTGTGTTTTTTTTTAAATTTCCTTCATTATTACAAATTCACCCTACCAAATAAACATTAGAATCAATCCACTTCCACTTACAGGTTGAGCACACTAAATTCAAAAATCCAAAATTTGAAATGCTCCAAAAGCTAAAATTTTTTGATCACCAACATATTACTAGTGGAAAATTCCACACCTGATCTCATGTGATGGGTGACAGTCAAAATGCAAGCCCATTTCCTAACTTTCCAGCAGTCAGCTCTCAAAAAGTCTTCAGTGCCAAAGTGCAGTTCCTTGGAGTGCCAGGCCTGCCCAAGAAAGCCCGAGTGAGGACTGCTCTTGGGTCCCACTGGGGTACCAATTTTGTTACTGAAAGCTTGGTCCTTGTCCCAATTCATGCCAATTTAATAATGAGGGGATGGTTTGGAGAAAAAGGAAAAATCAGTTTTATTGCTTTGCTAACAAAGGAAAAACACAGGGGACTCCTGTCCCTGAGGTTGTGATTCTACCCATCAGGAGGAGCAGGGGGTAAAGAAACTCTTTAAGGGTTGCATGGATGGCCAACATGGCCGCCGCCGCTGCTGGGAGCTGAGGTGCCGCCGCTGCCGGGCAGCCGAGGGGGAATCCGCCCGCATCGCCGCCCTCGCCAGCAGGGTGGCAGCGGGGCCCGGAGCACCGGAGGCTGAGGCTGGGGCGGCACCGCGTGGCGGCCACGGGGTCCCGTTAGAGCAGCCCCGGCGGCTATGCCGAGGGCCCGGAGCGGCCGGCGGAGCAGGGGGGCTGGCGGGAGGGAGGAAACCTAAGGGTTGCATGCCAGGTGTGCTCTGGTAGGGTGTCCCAGGGTGCCCTGATGATGTGTTAGATATTTACTTCTTAAATCCTCTGGCAGGTAGCTCCTTCCTGTGGTGTGTGTATTCAAGGTCAATTAAACTAAGGAAGAAGAGATAACACTATCTCCCTAATCTTAGTAGGAAGGGGGAGAGAGAAAAGAGAGAAAAAAATATGTCCTTTAAAAAATAAGCTTCAGAGCAATGAGGGCTATATTCAAAAGGTGAAGCAGACCATTGTTACATTTCCCCATTGTCAATTCTATGTTCCATTTCTATGGAAAAATGAGTGATGATATCTCTGAGCTGCTTCCTGCTGAGAGAGGGCAAAGTTGGGGGCAAGTGACTCTAAGTCCTTGTTTTCTCTTAAGTGGGGTATGGACAGTTAGGGGTATTTAGCATCATAGCAGTGCAGAGGTCCATTTTGGCAGTTGGCATGTGACTGAACAAGGTATACATAGGGCAAGATTCATGCTAGGACAACAATAAACAAGACAACAAAGCATTACATTTTGTAAACAATTAATGCAAAAGCAATTATTATTTCAGCCAGTCTCTGAAACACAGGACAGCTTGTGTCTCTAGAGTCCTTTGTGATAGTTAAGTATAAAGGCACTCCTACAAGAACCCTTCCTTTACAGCCTCCAACTTTACTTACTCTTGGTGGGGCTAACACAAGTGTACATCTTAAATTACATTAAAATAACTATTGTCTTTATTTTATGTCCAGAAATGACTGTGCTTTGGCTATAACTGTTTTTGTTGGGTGTTTAATCAAGCTGATCAAATTGACCTTGTTCCTATCTATTGTTATGAGTGACCCCTCAGGGGTCACTCTTGGAGAACTTGAGAGCAGCCTCTTAGTTCCTTTAGTGCCATTTGCCAGGATGGGTCCAGAGTCTTGCTGACCATGGGGCTTCCCTTGGAAGTATCAGGAATGTCTCCCTTTTCCAATGATACTCGTTTTTGCAGCATGTGCACTGGTCAGTTTTCTTTTCTCCAGGGTCTCCATGATCCCCCTGATGGGAGGTCATATAACCTAGAGTTGCAAATCCCTTAGAGAAGTCCCTTTATTCCATGAGTTCAAGATGACTCAGAGAGCAAGTGCCAAATATTGGCTACTTTCTTTCTTAACCCTTTTACTTCCTTAACTTTAGTCTCCAAGTTTTGGTCTTAAACATCCAGCAAGCCAGTTTTATCAGTCTTAAAGTAAGAGTACAGGGTGTTCAATACCTTTATTTTTATTTATTTATTTTTTATGTGGTGCTGAGGATCGAACCAAATGCCTCACATGTGCTAGGCAAGTGCTCTACCACTGAGCCACAACCCCAGTCAAAGAGTACTGGATTTTAACTTTAATGTCTATAACTTTACAGTCATTTACCCCTTTTATTTAATTTGGGTCTGCATTAGTACTGGGAGTTAGTCTTACATCCTCTGTGTCTATAGGTGATAGCTTATTATCTCAGATATCTTAATATCTCAAATTATCTCAGCTCAGGTTATTATATATTTGTAGTAATATAGTAAATATAGTTATATATTTATAGTGCCTCTGTAAGGCACTAACAGATAACAGGTTCACAAGGAAACTACAAATGAAATTAAGAGCAAAAACATATTGAGTTTGTATAATAGCTATGAGCCAAGAAATACAATTTCCATAATCCCAAATCTCCCAAATCTTTTTTTTTTTTTTTTTTTTTTTTTTGAGGCGCTGGGGATTGAACCTAGGGCCTTGTGCTTGCAAGGCAAGCACTCTACCAACTGAGCTATCTCCCCAGCCCTCAAATCTTAATTATATATTTTATCACCTGTTTATTTTGAGATCACGTAATCTTTACAACAAAAATGTATCCTTTGAACACTGTCAGCAAAAGTAGTCAACACGGTTTTGGCACCATAATGAAAATATGAATAACTGGGACAGAAGAAGACCTCAAATGGATCAACAAGCTTTTCTTTATTCCATAGCACAGTCAGTTAGGTATGGGAGGGCTCATTTTCTGGGTACAGAAATGGTCTGCAGGTTACAGGAGTCTGGGTTTTATAGTTTACAATGAGGGTGAATTAATCATTGTAGACTATGGATATCCTGTTCAGATAGTAAGGGACCAATTTGTGTGGGTTAAAATTTTAATTCAGGAAGACAGTTATTAAAAAGTTTGAAATTCATTGCCACTGGGAAAAGCTCACAACTTGGTGTTCACTGCTTATCTTCTTTCTCTGGGACCCCTTGTTACTCAGAAATTCACTATTTGCTTTTTTCCTTCTAGGACTCATCTGCATTGGGAAAGGGTAAAATCCAGGCCCAGAATTCAGTATCCTCCTCCTCCCTTCAGGACTCAGTGTGGTTGGGAAGGGGTAAATGTTTGCTTTTGGTGGGGATGTTGGGGATAAACTCAGGAAGGGATGAAAGTTTGTTTTTTCCCTTAGGGCCCATTATTACTGGTTAAGGATTTACTACTGGGAGAAGTTTAATGTTTGGCTAATTTCCTCTCCCTCCTCCCAAACCATACCATCTTTCCTGGGGGTTGTCTTGTAGGAATATTATTTTCCATAATCCTTCAAATATAACTTTAAATAAGCTTAAGTCTAGCCTACTTTGGAATCATCCTAACAGGGAGTAAGGTGAGAGGCAGAGTCTTAAAACTTAAGGTGAGGTGGGGTTCAACAAATCTTAGGGAAAGTGTTTTATCTCTGAAGCTGATACTTGCCTATTTCTTAAATATCATCTTACAAAAATTTTAGATACAGTTTATTGAGTCTATATGAATGTTAGTTAACATAATGCAACATTACATCTAAAATATGAATCAAACAAAAGCTATTGCTTTTAATCCCTTTTTGTGGGAAAGTGGCAAAATGTTTTCATGTTTCACAATATTAACCTTTAAACATATGAGGCTCTCATTGTCTTTCAAAAATATATTTAAATTTCCACCCCAGTGTAAATAGTAACACATAATTTTACATAGATCTTATGGATAATAGGTCCAGTTACAGAATATTAAATGATATAAATAAATCTCCAATTAAATTTGTGGTTTATATGAGTTTAAAATTTTACCATTTCAGACAATTTTAGTTTGGAGAACACCAGATTGGTAAAGTGCTCTCCTAAGCTTTATATTTTAAAACATGTATATTAGAAGAACATCTTCTTTCATATATTTAATATCAAAGAAGAACTAACAGTGTCACAATTACACAGATGTCCTTTATATTCATTAGGTTTCATTTTCACAGTAAAAGCCAGAATCCACAGATAATTACAGGTTTGCAGAGCTTAGCAGTACTAGAAAAAATCAAGGATAGCCTTAAATCTTTTATACATTTAGGAAACAGTGTTAATTATCAGAACTAGACTTAGTCAAAGCAGACAGATATAAGCCAGTTTTTCAAATGACAGTGTGGCCCTTTTATGCCAGATGCAACATATAAAAGAATAGTACTTACTGGTTAAACCTATATGAAGTTTTATTTTATAAACTTTTACAGAACATTTAGATAAGGCTCAAACATATTTAGTTTCAGATGTATACATGTTTCTAGTTACATATATTTAGGTTATTCATTAAAATCAAGTAACTTTTAAGTCATCCATTTTTCTGACAAAGAAAAATCCTAAAAGCAATGGTCATCACACTTTAATATTTTATAGCTCTAAAGTCTTGCACAAATTGGTACTCATCAGTGTGAGTTTTTTTAACAGGCAGAATAAGCAGAGTAGGATATCTGGCAAGGATGACTCAATTTACATTTTAAACAAGTGTCCAGAAGAGAATGAATGCCTCTTTCTTAAGGGATTATTTCCCACCCCTCCAGCAAGTTATTTATTTCCTCCTAGGAGATAGCTCAGTTGGCAGAGAGCTTGCCTTGCAAGCACAAGGCCCTGGTTTCAATCCCCAGCACCAGCACCACAAAAAAAAAAACAAGTCTTGGTTAAGATAACTTTGATCACCTTTCTCAGGGTCCCTTTGGCCTAAAGGCCTTACTCAATTCTAGTAGACCTCTAGCAGAGAAGGCTGTTTTCTTTTCCTGGGAGGCACTTGCAAATGAAGTCATTGCTTTTTGGGTGAGAATGTTGTCTGTACATTTAATTTACACAACAAATTTTATCCCAGGAGAGGGATCAGACAATCTGACATATTTTTTAAAAAGGTGCCTTAAGTCATTTCCCTCCTAATTTATGCCTGAGGGGTTGGAGCACAGGGTATTGTATGACCAGTCTCCCTTACCATCATCATCATGCCATCAACTTTAAGGGAGTTCCCCACTACCAATTGTATCCAGAGACTCTCTCTTTTATACTTATGTAGCTAGGGCACTCTATCCAATGGAAGTCACATCAATCATACAGAGATTATTAGGGACCTCTCTCTGCAGAAATCAGCAGGGTCAAGACATAGGTGTTTGCATACAGGGGGAACTGGGGAGACCCTTGTATTTTAGCTCTGTGGGCGATAGGCAGGGTTGCACCAAAAGTGTCCCCTGGACAAATAGGGGATCCTGTCAAATCTTAAAAGGTGAGACTATTTTGTCCCCAGTACTATTTAATAGTACAGTAACCCATTGCCCCATTTCTTGTGACTGGCAGCTTTCATCTTCCACCCCCATTAAAATAGGCTAGTTAATCTATGACAATGAGTGTAATGGGCCCCAGATAAGGTTTTTTTCAAATAAAAAAGCAACCCTGTGAGGTTAAGCATTCCAGTCCACTCCTTTGTCCCAGGGAGTGAGAAATGGAAATAGGGGTGAACTCAAATGGAGGTTACAAAAAATTCAGACTTAAGTACTAAAAGCAAACAGCCAAATAGAAAGTCATAAATCAAATAGCCTTAGTACCTTCCCAACATCTATACAGCATAGATTCCAACAATTAGCCCCAACACTTTTTAATGTCTGTTCAGCATGGACTCTGATCAATGCCTTTATCCAGCAGCCTTAAGTCCCCAGACTAGTATACTCAAGTGGAAAGCTTTCTGCCAGTTTCCCCCTTCACATCATAGGGAGTTCCATCTTATTTCATCTCATTCAAAACTAATTTTATTTCTTTTACTTTTTGTCTTCTGCCACCATCCATGAATTTCATTCTTTGAACTCATGAGACAAGAACCCAGAAAGAAAATCAGTGAGGCCTATAGCCTCACAAGCGACAAATTGAGCTCTGATCTCAAACTCCAATTTTTTTCCTATGGGCAAAAAGTGACTGGAAAGCAGGTTAGAGACCAGGTCCTTTTTGCTCATTTCTCTATAGACCAGGAAGCTTTCTTGGGATTTATTTTTTTTTTTTTCCTTTTCCTTTATCCCAAGACTGGTATCTCTGATCCACAGCAGGATGATTTGCAGTACTTGGACCGTCAGCATTGGGTTGAAAGAATTAAAAAAAAATTTTTTTTTAAATCCTCTTTTGGTGTCCTGCTATACTCACACATTAGAGGCAGCACCTTTTTACATCCAACTTAGTTTTTCTCTGTTAAGACTCCTTATTGAGGCTGGGCCAGTGGTAGAGCACTAGCCTGGCATGTGTGAGGCACTGGGCTCGATCCTCAGCACCACATAAAAATAAATAAATAAGTAAATAAATATTTTTTTAAAAGGCTCCTTATTATGTAACTACATACATGCCTGTACATACAGAATCTTTCACTTATTTTTATCTCTGACAGATCAACTCCAACTGCAAGATTGTACACTTATTCAGAAAACCATTCAAAGACCAGATTGTTACAATAAAACATCATTTTTTTCTTATATTCACAGATGGCCCATTCTGCCAGGATCTTTCCCAAGAAACAATCTACAGGATCAACACCAGAATTGCCCATCTTAAAAGGCCAAAAACAGATACAAACAAAAAAACATAGAGATAGTCAGAGAGGATTCCCCAAACCTTGACTGATAGACAGGAACCTTTAAAACAGACAGATCACATGGGGGAAAATCCTCCCAAGTTCCCAACTCCCACTTAACCATGACTTCTACACCAGTGGTGCCACAGACAGCCCCACAAAGAGGGACCAGATGTTCCCACAAAGGGAAATCAGATGTGTAGAATCAAAGATCTCAATGTGCACACCAGAGGAACTTACCGGGTGGCCACGGTGTCAGACTTTACTGTGTTCAGTTTCCTTTTTCTCAAAGTAGACCAAGATGTAGCAGTTCTTACAGTGCAGGGAAGGAAGGTGGGAGTTCCCCAAAGTAAAGGGGCTTCTTCGGTAGCTGCTGGGACAACCCCTTAGTCCCTCCCTTTACCCACAGGAATAGCTCCCCAGGTTCAACCCAAGGCACACTTGCCCACCTCCTAACTTTCCAGCAGTCAGTTCTCAAAAAGTTCTCAGTGCCAAAGTGCAGTTGCTTGGAGTGCCAGGCCTGCCCAAGAAAGCTGGAGTGGGGACTCCTCTTGGGTCCCACCTGGGGTACCAATTTTGTTACTGAAAGTTTAGTCCTTGTTCCCAATGCCAATTCATGCCAATTTAATAATGAGGGGATGGTTTGGAGAAAAAGAAAAAATCAGTTTTATTGCTTTGCTAACAAAGGAGAAACACAGGGGACTCTTGTCCCTGAGGTTGTGATTCTACCCATTGGGAGGAATAAGGGGATTTTAAAGAAACTCTTTAAGGGTTGCATTCCAGGTGTGCTCTGGTAGGGAGTCCCAGGGAGCCCTGATGATGTATTAGATATTCGCTTCTCATATCCTCTGGCAGGTAGCTCCTCCTGTAGTGGGTGTTTTCAAGGCCAATTAAACTAAGGGAAGAAAAGATAACACTGTCTCTCTAATCTTAGTAGGAAGGGGGAGAGGAGAGAAGAGAGAAAAAAAATGTCCTTTAAAAAATAAGCTTCAGAGCAATGAGGGCTATATTCAAAAGGTGAAGTGGACCACTGTTACACCTTCAGCTGCAATATATCTTTTCTGTGAACGACCAGGTTCCCCGGCACAAGCATGCCCACATGCAGGGTAATGGCATACACGGAGGATAGACACATCAATGACAGGTTTCCTAAGCTGCCCCACATGCAACCAATATCTACATGAACTATTCACTGTGATATTTTTGCTTATTCTTTGCTCTGCCTTGTAAAGATATGACTAAAATTCCAAAAGGCATGCAGATAGTCCTACAGTTAGCAGTGATGAAAAACAAACAAAAAACAGAAAAAAAGAAAGAAGCATAAATCTAAAAATGAAGATTTTAGTTGTCTATTGAAAGTGTGGACCCATCAGCATCCCAATGAATGTAAATCACTTACTGGTATACTGACCACAAAACAAGCAAAGATCTAACACTGTGAACTGAAAATGGTAAATATTCAACAGGCAGGTTGCAGAAATTTAAGACACAACATCATGTTTTAAAATATTTGGGGCATTAAAGTATCTGCTGATCATGAAGCAGCAGAGGAATTCAGTGAAGAGTTTGCCAGGATCAATACTGATGAAAATCTGATTCTGAAACAAGTCAATAGAACTGAAGAAACAGGAGCTGGGGCTGTAGTTCAGTGGCAGAGCACTTGTCTAGCATGTGTGAGGCACTGGGTTCAATCCATAGCACCACATAAAAATAGACAAATAAAATAATGATATGCTTCCCATCTACAACTATAAATTTTTTTTAAATAACTGAAGAAATATCACTGTTTTTGCATTATTGCCCCAGAAAGACAGAATACTGCTGATAAAACAGCACCTACTGAAATTAAGGGTGCCAAGGACAGAATAACCATGCTGGAACATGCTAATGCAGCAGGCACACCTAGCTATAAGTTTGCTGTGTTGAAATCTGCTTTATTAATTTATTTATTGGTTGTCAGATGTTCCCTTTTTGAAATACTTTCCTTTGTTCTTCTCAACCAGCTGAATATTACACTACACCATGGTTGATGTCATTTAAGATATCATAAGGAGGTATCTATAAACATTGCCACCTGTAGTCTGGGCAGTCCCCAAGATATCTTTAATGGCTTCATAATTCTCTGGCTAAAGATTGGGCAGCATCTGTCCAGCAATGTACACAATATCATTGAAAATGACATTTCCACTCTGTCTAATGCTTTTCTTTCTTTCTCTTGATAGTTCCTAGCAATCTTTGAAGATCAAGGAAGACACAGAGGTATCACCTCCCTCTGAACCTATTTATTCTGAATGGTCAGCTTTACTGTCATCTTCAGACTCCTCTAGTTATTGGTTACCTTGGCAAGGTCATCACCAACCTCTTTGGAGACAGACAAATGGAATCAATCTTGGGGACCAGAGAAGAGGTGGCACTGACTTTGTCACTGATGCACCTCAGGTGACTTTGATCCTGTTGGGGGTCAACCTTTGGCAGCATAGTTGAGATAGTAAAGACAATTGTGCATGCCTGATACTATCTCTGACCTGTGACTATATTCAGTGATAATGATGAATAAGATGGTGACTTTGAAGGATTCTATATGTTAAGTGAGAAAAATGATTTCTAACCTCACATATGCAAAAAATATACCTGCAGAGTTCATCTGTTAGCTAGAAGAAGTAGATATCAAACAAGTTTCTCACATGATAATGAGGATCCTGTTATTCATTCATTGACCAATGGTGAATTAGCCCAAATAGTTATGACTCAAGGTGATCTTGATAATGGTGATAATGAAGCTGACATTGTTAACACTACAGAAAAAATGCCTACAGTTCATGGTGAAAATGTGTGATGGCTTACGGAATGATTAGAACAGCACGCATTCACGTCAGTTTATAAAAATCAAAGAGAGACTTGAAAGACAAAAAACATTTTTAATGAAGCCAATGACTCTAGAGGAAACATTCAAAAGAGCCATCCAGCTGGGTACAGTGACACACACCTATAATCCCAGAGACCCAGAAGGTTGAGCAGGATGATCACAAATTCAAGGTCAACCTTGGCAATTTAGTGAGACCCTATCTCAAAAAATAAAAAGACATTCAGCTCTAGGTTTCACTCTCCTGCTTCGGAGCCCCAGGTTGCTCTGCTGTGAAGATCCCTGGGAGAAGGACTTGCTCTTGAACACCCAGAAATGGAGAGTTCGGATTACTTCTGGCTGGTGTCATTCCTTGTTATAAACTGAACCAAGATTTTCCCAGGTCCTAGAAAAGGAGCCCCATAAACAATCAGGTCCAAAAAACTGGAGAGACATTGCCCTGAATGAAAGCAGGGAGCTTTAAGCAGAAAGCTTCCAGAGCTCGCAGTCTTCAGTAGCCTGATGCATGAGAGGTACATGACAATGAGATGCATGAGATTCCTGTCTTCAGCAGGCATCTCAGGATGGGATTTGCCCCACCTAAAGATGGGAGCTTCTGCTTCTGGAATAATCCAAGATGGCTACACTGTCTTACAAGAACTGTTGACATTCAGGGATGTGGCCATAGATTCCACTGAAGAGGAGTGGAAATGCCTTCAACCAGTTCAACAAGACTTATATAGAGATGTGATGTTAGAGAACTACAGAAATTTGGTCTTCCTGGCTATGCATAACTTCCCTTCACAATTTTTAATTAATTATGATTATTTAATTTTCTTCCCTTGATGAATATTTTCTGGGAATTTCTCTGTAAGAATGTGTTTCAGATTTGTGCTTTTAAGAAAAACAGGGCATTTTTGTTATAAATAAAATGTTAATGACATTCCTTTTAGTCTTCAATCTCTCCCTTTCTTGGTATGTTATATATCCTTCAATTTAGAAAAGTGATACTGAGAGTAATTCAGTGATATAAAATATTGTGGCCTACACATATAAGAAGACATAGTTGAGAGGCTCAAAGTTCAAGGAGGAAGTCAAACTTCAAAATGTTGATAGAGAAGTTACCTAGCAGAAAAGATTTTTCAGAAGCTTAAGTTTATTTCTCCCGTTGTCATTGAATATGTACTGCCCTATGTTTGTCATGTTTTCAAATTCTTTAAAATCTTCTGTTTGTCTACAGTGATGTCCCAGTTCATTTAAATTAACCATCCAAACTCCCTTCTGTTATTTATGGGTCTCCAGGTAATATATGAACATTTTTGGAGAATTTTAGGTCAAAACATTTTAATAAATTAATATCCTAAAGCAGTTTAATATTATTCATATATTTATTCATTAAAATTCACTTACATGTGCTCTTTATAAATACTTGTATAAAATGTATAAATACATTTCTGTGAAATGAAAGTCAAGATTTGCAATAAATGCTCTTTTATGGTATGTAGTGATAGTTGCAAATTGTAGTTATATGAAAGCATTTGTAAATAATATATCTATGGTTATATATAAATTATTGGTTAAATTTTCCTTTCCTTTATTCTTTCATTTTATAGAGTACTTTTCATGTTGTAAAAGAGGTTTCCTCACTTCACATAATACTGTTTTATTATTATTATAATTATTATTATTTTATTGTATTTTATATTTTTTGGTGCTGGGGATCGAACCCAGGGCCTTGTGCTTGCAAGGCAAGCACTCTACAAACTGAACTATCTCCCCAGCCCCTGTTTTATTTTTGTCTATATTTTATGAATATATGACAATTTTCATTATTCACAAATTAGGACATTGTTGAAATTAAGAGATGCATGATTCTTGTTTCTATTGCCAATAAAATTTTATATGCTTTTCAAAAAATTA